>NC_092762.1:21288889-22025304 GCF_047496795.1 Chiloscyllium punctatum
GGGTCTGTTTCCATGCTGTACATCTCTATGACTGTGACTGTATGTGGAATGAACTGAATTAGCTATAGATTGGCATGTATAATGTGAGGGACGAGTGAAGGAGGCCAAGATGGATCATTACCTCGACTTTGTTGCAAAAGCTTCAGCCTATTTTTTATACTGTTGTGTTGGACTGTACCATCTTTGAGGATGAAGATATATGCGGAGTCACCTCTCCCCATGACATTGTTTAATTGTTCACCACCATCCACAACTAGATTTGGAGCTGATGTTCTTTCTGTGGGCTAGCTTAGTTCTGAAGATTGCTTGCTCCTTATTTCAGCATGCAAGTAGTCCTGTTTGATATTTTCATCACCTTGCCACTTCAATTTTCGGTATGCCTGGTGCTGCTCCTAGCATATCCTCCTGCGCTCTCCACTGAAGCAGTGTTGAACTCATCACTCGATTGCAATAGTTGACTGGGCACTATCCTGAGCAAGCTGTTGTGGATTGTACTCGAGTACGAATCTATTTCTGTAAATGGCCCACATTACCTCTTGAATACTTAACCTTGAGTTGCTAGAGTTGCTGAAGTCGTGGTCCATATTGGCACCAATGACATAGGTAGGGGGAGTGCTGAGGATGTTAGACAGGCTTTTAGGGAGCTAGGTTGGAAGCTCAGAGTTAGAACGAACAGAGTTGTTGTCTCTGGTTTGTTACCCGTGCCACGTGATAGAGAGTCGAGGAATAGGGAGAGAGAACAGTTAAATGCGTGGCTACAGGGATGGTGCAGGAGGGAGGGATTTCGGTACTTGGATAACTGGGGTTCTTTCTGGGAAAGGTGGGACCTCTATAAACAGGATGGTCTGCACCTGAACCTGAGGGGCACCAGTATCCTTGGGGGGAGGCTTGCTAGTGCTCTTGGGGGGGGTTTAAACTAACTCTGCAGGGGCATGGGAACCCAGACTGTAGCTTTAGGGTGCAGGATCTGGAGTGTAGGGAGGTTAGGAATATGGCATCAATCTTAAAGGAGGGTGCCTGTAAACAGAAGAGTGGCTTGAAGTGTGTATACTTTAATACCAGAAGTATACGAAATAAGGTAGGTGAACTCGCAGCGTGGGTTGGTACCTGGGACTTCGATGTTGTGGCTATTACGGAGACGTGGCTAGATCAGGGACAGGATTGGCTGTTGCAAGTTCCAGGGTTTAAATGATTTAGTAGGGTCAGAGGTGGGGGTAAAAGAGGGGGGGGTGTGGCTTTGCTTGTCAAAGATAGTATTACAGCGGTGGAAAGGAAGATGGACGAAGATTTGCCATCTGAGATAGTTTGGGTTGAGGTTAGGAATAGGAGAGGTGAGGTCACCCTGTTAGGAGTCTTTTACAGGCCTCCTAATAGTCCTAGAATCGTTGAAGAAAGGATTGCGAAGATGATTCAGGAGAAGAGTGACAGTAATAGGGTGATTGTTATGGGAGACTTTAACTTTCCTGATATTGATTGGGAAAGCTATAGCTCAAGTTCGTTAGATGGGTCAGTGTTTGTGCAATGTGTGCAGGAGAGCTTCCTGACACAATATGTAGATAAGCCAACAAGAGGTGAGGCCATACTGGATTTGGTTCTGGGTAACGAACCAGGCCAGGTATTAGAACTAGAGGTAGGTGAGCACTTTGGGGACAGTGACCACAATTCGGTGATTTTTACTTTAGTGATGGAGAGGGATAAGTGTGTACTACAGGGCAAGAGTTATAGCTGGGGGCAGGGAAATTATGATGCGTTGAGACATGACTTAGGATGTGTGGATTGGAAAAGTAGATTCCAAGGCAAGAGCGTAATTGATATGTGGAACTTGTTCAAGGAGCAACTATTGAGTGTCCTTGATAAGTACGTACCTATCAGGCAGGGAGGAAAGGGTCGTGTGAGGGAGCCGTGGTTTAATAAGGAGTTGGAATCCCTTGTTAAATGGAAGAGGGCGACCTTTGTAAAGATGAGGCGTGAAGGTTCAATAGGGGCGATTGAGAGTTATAAGGTAGCCCGGAAGGACCTGAAGAGAGAGCTAAGAGCATCAAGGAGGGGACATGAAAGGTCCTTAGTTGGTAGGATTAGGGAAAACCCTAAGGCTTTCTATAGGTATGTTAGGAATAAAAGAATGACTAGGGTAGGAATAGGTCCGATCAAGGATAGTAATGGGAAGTTACGTGTGGAGGCTGAAGAGATTGGGGAGGCACTGAATGAATACTTTTCGTCAGTATTCACTCAGGAACAGGACATTGTTGTCGATATGAATACTGAGGCACGAATAAGTAGAATGGATGGCTTTGAGATATGTAGAGAAGAGGTGTTGGAAATTCTGGCAAGGGTGAAAATAGATAAGTCCCCTGGGCCTGATGGCATTTATCCTAGGATTGTCCGGGAAGCAAGGGAGGAGATTGCAGAGCCATTGGCCTTGATTTTTGTGTCCTCTTTGTCTACAGGAGTAGTGCCAGAGGACTGGAGGCTAGCAAACGTGGTTCCCTTGTTCAAGAAGGGGAGTAGGGATAATCCTAGTAACTATAGGCCAGTGAGTCTCACTTCTGTTGTGGGCAAAGTCTTAGAGAGAATTGTAAGGGATAGGATTTATGCACATCTGGATAAGAATGATGTGATCAAGGATAGTCAGCATGGTTTTGTGAAGGGCAGGTCGTGCCTCACTAACCTTATTGAATTCTTTGAGAAGGTGACTAAGGAGGTAGATGAGGGGAAAGCAGTAGATGTGGTATATATGGATTTTAGTAAGGCGTTTGATAAGGTCCCCCTACTGCAGAAAATACAGAGATATGGCATTGAGGGTGAGTTGGAGGTTTGGATTAGGAATTGGCTGGCTGGAAGAAGACAGTGGGTAGTAGTTGATAGCAAAGGTTCATCTTGGAGTGCCGTCACTAGCGGTGTTCCGCAAGGATCTGTTTTGGGACCATTGCTGTTTGTCATTTTTATAAATGACCTGGAGGAAGGGTTAGAAGGTTGGGTGAGCAAGTTTGCGGATGATACGAAAGTCGGAGGAGTTGTAGACAGTGAGGAAGGATATGGCAGGTTACAGCGGGATATAGAGAAGCTGCAGAGCTGGGCAGAAAGGTGGCAAATGGAGTTCAATGTAGCTAAGTGTGAGGTGATTCACTTTGGTAAGAGTAACAAAAAGATGGATTACTGGGCTAATGGTCGGATACTTGGTAGTGTGGAAGAGCAGAGGGATCTTGGTGTCCATGTACACAGATCTCTGAAAGTTGCCATCCAGGTAAATAGTGCAGTGAAGAAGGCATATGGCGTACTGGCTTTTATTGGTAGAGGAATTGAGTTCCGGAGTGCTGAGGTCATGCTGCAGTTGTATAAGACTCTGGTGCGGCCGCATCTGGAATATTGTGTGCAGTTTTGGTCGCCATACTATAGGAAGGATGTGGAGGCACTGGAACGGGTGCAGAGGAAGTTTACCAGGATGTTGCCTGGTATGGTAGGAAGATCCTATGAGGAAAGGCTGAGGCACTTGGGGTTGTTTTCATTGGAGAAAAGAAGGTTTAGGGGTGACTTGATAGAGGTGTACAAGATGATTAGGGGTTAGATAGGGTTGACAGTGAGAACCTTTTTCCACGTATGGAGTCAGCGATTACAAGGGGGCATAGCTTTAAATTAAGGGGGGGTAGATATAGGACTGATGTTAGGGGTAGGTTCTTCACTCAGCGAGTCGTAAGTTCATGGAATGCCCTGCCAGTAGCAGTAGTGGAGTCTCCCTCTTTATGGGTATTTAAGCGGGCATTGGATAGGTATATGGAGGATAGTGGGTTAGTGTAGGTTAGGTGGGCTTTGATCGGCGCAACATCGAGGGCCGAAGGGCCTGTACTGCGCTGTATTCTAAAAAAAAAGAAAAAAAAATATGTTCGAGGTCTGTCCCATTTAAGATGGTGATAGCGACACACATTGAGGGTTTTCTCAGTGTGAAGGCAAGATTTTGCTTCAAAAGCAACTCTTACCAATTGTGGTCACTCTTACCAATACTGTCACGGGCAGGTACATTGTTAGGGACCAAGCCAGACCCCCTCAAAACATTTCAAGTAGGCAGCCCCGACCCTAAGTTCATGAGTTGTTTATGCAGATGTAGAGAGGATATTCCAGAAGTGATGCAGCTGGCCCTACAACTCAGTTTTGCACAAAATATAATTTATTTTCAGACTACTAACAGAAACACAAAATAAAGAACCATATTTAGAATAGTTTAACTTACTGAAAACCGAATCTACTCTGCAGCATATTAATGATGCTGCTCCAAATATTAGCAACATTCCTATAAACTTTCCCTTGATAAGAATAGTTAAAATCAAATACAGGTTCTTACAGGATAGATGTCAGAGTGAGAGAGAAAAATCAATATGGAGCTGTTTTTATTTGACCCGCAGCTTCAATTATAGACTGCTTGCTAAAACCAAACCCTGCACTGGGAGAACTGGCCATTCCCCTTTAGAAAGCATATATGTTTTCTCAAAAAGACTTAAAACTTTTCAAGAAGATAATTCCAGATGTATCAGAACCTCTGCCTGAGAATCCTGTTGAAAAAAAAACAAAGACAACATAACCTTATCAAAGAGACAGTTTCATCACAGCTTCAAAAGACAGAAGATTGGCAAGATTGAGGTCAAGTATGTTTTATGTCCCCTTTTCTGTTCATTCATTAGCTGCCATAGATCCAGTCTCGTAGCTATGTTCTTTAGGATATGCTCAGCCCGACTAGTAATGCTGCCAATGAGCTATTGTTGGTGATAGACATTGAAATCACCCATCACTGCTTGGTCTGTCCTGCCTGTTTGACAGGACATATTCAGCGATAGTGATGGCACTCTCGGGGACATTTTCAGATATGATTCCATGAGTATGACTTTTTCATGCTGTTGCTTTAACCGTCATTGAGATAGCTCTCCCAATATTGGCACTACCCTCCAGAAGAGAGTAAAGAGGACTTTGCAGGATCTGTAGAGCTGTTTATGCCTTTTTCTTTTTGAGTCCTTCAATTGATGGCAGGTGCTCCATTCAGTTTCATTTCTCTGTTGAGACTTTGTAGTGTTTGATACAACTAAGTGGTTAGCAAGGCCATTTCTAAGCGCAGTTGAGAGTCAATCTTGACTGCATTCAATTCTTTGACCTCTGCTGTTCATTGCATTCTTACTAATCTTCATTATTTCACTGAGATAAAACACAACTGGTTTGGTGCTTATTTTATCTTTTTCCTTCATTCATGGTGAATGTGGTAGAGACAATTAGTAGAGGAGAATTCTGCACGAATTTAGTGTTCAACTGGAAGAAGAGCATCCAACAGAAGGTAGCAGTGAGAAGGAACTGAGAAATCATTGAGAGAACTTTGAGTTCTTACTGACAGCCTATAAAAGGGAGGTAATCTCGAGCTGTGAGATAAAAAGGCTGCTGTTGAGGCCAAAGTATGGACTTCCATGATCAACAGGTTTTGCTGAGGAGGGCAAATAGCATTGATGTACAGCCAGGTATGGAATTGAAATTTCTTTTAATATGATAGTTTCTATAACAGTAGTAATTGCAGTTACTAAAGTGGTATGTTCATCCTGAGAGAGTGTCAGATCAGGGAGAAGTCAAATATCTTAATCACTTGCTCGACAAGAAACGTATTGACCTGAATTTCCTTTCAGAACATAGATTTGTTAGAACAGCAGTTGAACACGGGATGGAGCATTGAAAAGACAGGAAATTTCTGGATGGAAGTTTGAGGGGTGTGGTCACATGAAACGTTCAGCCAGATAGAAAAGTGGCAGCCAGGAGAGGCAAAAAGGCAGTCTAGGAATCCCTTGTGCTGTTCCTTTTCAAACGTATATACAGATTTCTATTATTGTGGGGTGGAGTGCTAGGTATGACTTACAAGAGAAGACGACATCAGCAGCCAGATCAGTGGCACCATGGTTGATTCTGTTGCACAAAAAGGAGGGTACAAGTATTGGCGAGAGATAAACTTTGGGAACATTGTCGTTAAGGGCACAGATAGACATTCAGGTGGCCGCAAGCAAGACATCATATGTGTATTGCTTCACTATTGCTTGGCTCAAGGATGTCTCTGAGCAGTCATTAGGTGTTGTCAAAGGGAAGGATGAACAGCCAGTATCATGGACCACATTGGTGCTGAAGATATAAACAGGAAGATATGATGTCCTGCAAACATAATTTAGGGAACTGGATAGAATGATTGAAAGCAGGACCTCTGGGGTTTTAATCCTTATGCCACATGCTTGCAAGGCCAGAAATATGGAGATACTACATTTGAGCATGTGACTAAAGAGCTGATGGAGTTGTGAGGGCCTAAGATGGATCATTGCGATCTCTTTCAGGGGAGGAGCATCCACAAGGATGGCTTGTTTCTGAACTAGAGGGGCACGAACACATTTGCAGGGAGACTTGCTTCTACTAGTCAGTTGGGTTTGAATTACTGTGGAACAGCAGATGGAAACAGAACAGCAAATAGAGTCATTGAGGAGAAGATAAAGGTTAAATCAGATCACTCTAATAGGAAGTAAAGGCGAGGGCCAGTTGAAAGAAAATGACGCACGTTGCTGTGTGAAGTACATTTATTTTTTGGCAAAGTGTACAAGCAGATGAGTGCAGAATCTGCTTGGATAGAAGCCTGTTTAAGGCAGGATAGGCAATTCAAGTGAGTTTTGAGAAGGTTTGTAGCTCAAGTTGAGCTTTTGGATGTAGGTTTGCTCGCTGAGCTTGGAAGTTCATTCCAGACGTTTTGTTACCTTACTTGGTAACATCTTCACTGGAATTCATGTGAAGCAATGCTGAAAATTCCTGCTTTCTATTTATATGTTTGACTTTCTTTGGGTTGGTGACATCATTTTCTACGATGATGTTATTTCCTGTGATGAAGCAACTTCCTGTTCCTTTTCTCAGGGGTTGGTAGATGGAGTCTAACTTGATGTGTTTGTTGAGAGAGTACCGGTTGGAATGCCATGCTTCTAGGAATTCTCGTGCATGTGTTTGTTTGGCTTGTCCTTGGATGGATGTGTTGTTCCAATTCAACATTCCAGACTTTAGATGTTTTGGGTGGGATAACGAAGGATGTAAATAATATATTTTACTCGATTACTTACAGTGTGGAAACAGGCCCTTAGGCCCAACATATCCACACCGACCCTCCGAAGAGCAACCCACCCAGACCCATTCCCCTACATTTACCCCTTCACCTAACACTATGGGCAATCTACATGGCCAATTCACCTAACCTGCACATGTTTGGAATGTGGGAGGAAACCAGAGCATCCTGGAGGAAACCCACGTAGACACAGGGAGAATGTGTAAACTCCACACAGACAGTTTGCCTGAGGCAGGAGATTGCATTACTAATGAGGAGAATGTCAAAGTTGCTTTCATCTATAAATTCTTTCATATATAAATCTCAGAACCTTTTTTTTAAAATTTACGTTCTCAAGTGAACTTTGAGAACAGGTGCCATCTCATCTCATTTGAGGTATGAGGAGCCCTGTGTGGGGCTGTCTGTGCCCCGATGTTCAGACAAATTCTATTTCTAAGATAGGGATTTACAGAAGCTTATACGGATTACAGTTTGAACAAAATAAAGTGTAATTCTGCAAATACAAATTCACCCCATAAACTTATATCTATATAAAATGTGTATGTGCGTGTGTGTGGGGGGGTTATGAGTGTTTGTGTGAGAGTGTGTCCGTGTGTATGTGTGAGTGTATGGGAGAGGGCTGCATATGAGAGAAGGTCTGTGTGTGTGTGTGTGTGTGTGTGTGTGTGTGTGTGTGGTGCATCTGTAGTGGGTACCGAACTTGATTATCAGTCTTTGTTTGGCCACTTTGCATTGTTGCCTGCCCCAAAATTCACCTTGGAGGATGGTCACCTAAAGGTCCAAGGTCAAATGTCGCAGATGGCTGAAGTGTTATCCGACTTGGAGGGAACACTCCTGTCTGTCGATTGTTTAATAGTGTCCATTCATCTGATGCTGTAGCTTTTGTTTGGTCTCACCAATGTACCATGCCTCAGCGTATCTTTGTCTACAGCGTATGAGGTAAACAACATTTGCCAAATCACACGAATACCTGCCATGTACGTGGTGTGTGGTGTCCCCACGTGTAATGGTTGTATCCATGTCGTCACTGACTCATCTTGCAGCATCTGCCGTGACAGTTTTGTATGGTATTGACCTGAAAATCAGGCAGTTTGCTGTGAACAATGATCTGTTTAAGGTTTGGTGGTTGTTGAAAGGCAAAAAGGAGGCAAGAGGAAGGTTTTGGTGAGGTGCTCATGCTCTTTGCAGGCTGCGAAGAACATGTCATAGTTTTTCAGCTGCTGGAAGTACTGGACAATGAAGGGGTCCAATTGTCTGATACAATGGGACGTCCTGCTGTGTTGGCTTTGTGTATCTATGGAAGACAGTAGAAGTCACCTACATGAGAATTACATGGGATGACGATATGTAGGGAACTCTGAAGGACTGGATCCAAAGTTCTGATGAATGTTTTTAGTTCATGGGTGTGTTCTTTGGTCGGATCAGCCCGTAGTTGCCTGTAGTGTTCCTGGTTGTTCATTTCTCGGTACACTTCGTTGTAAGGCTGTAAGGCTACGGCAACAGATGAATAGACACTGCACAACAATCAACAGACAGGAATGTTCCCTCCCAGTCGGAGAATACATCAGCAGTCAGGGACATGATCATCCTTCAAGGTGGACTTTGAGACAGGCAAAGTGGCCGAACAGAGGCTGATAACCAAGTTCGGTACCCATCAGGATGGCCTCAACCAGGACATTGGGTTCATGTCACACGACAGGTGACCCCCACTGCACTACACACACACTCTCTCTCTCTCACTCTCACACACACACACAAATGCACACATACATATGCACACACATGTACAAATGCATAAACTCATGCAGACTCTCTCTCATACACAAGCTCTCTCTCATACACTCACACGTACACACTCACACTCACACCCACACACATACACATACACATACTTTCTCACAGACACTCATACCCTTCCCCCCTCCCCCCCCCAACACACACAGCCACATGCACACTCATACATTAAACATTTGTGGGGTGAATGTCTACTCGCAGAATTATATTTTATTTTGCTCAAAAACTGCATGAATCCACCGAAGGTTTTTTAGAAATAGAATTAATCTGAATATTGGAGCATAGACAGTCTCACACAGGGCACCTCACACCTTCATTGCATTACCTGAGATGACATGGCAACTATTACTAATGTTCACTTGAGAACATAACGTTAAAAAATGTTTTGTTATTTACATATGGAAGAATTGAAACCAACATGGCCATTCTAAAAGATTCAAAAAATCCAGGTCTTTTTCAATATATAATTTCAATGCATCACTGTGTAAATGTTTGCTGTAAATTCTGTGTCTTACGATCTTATACTCCACAACCACATGAAGAAGGAGCAGTGCTCCAAAGGTTAATGCTTCCAAATTAATCTATTGGACTATAACTGTGTGATTCTTAACTTTGCCTACTGAGGACAGTAAGCATGTCATTTGCCTTCTTTGCCACATTAGCCAACTTGGTTACCATGTTGAGGGAGCAATGGATGTCTAACCCAAAACCTACTATTATTTCAATGTTTCTAAGAGATCTGACATTACTGTATAGTTTCCTGTTGAACTTGACCATTCCAAATGCTTCAATTCACACTTGAACTCCATTTTCCATTTCTCTGCACAACTTTCCAATTGATCTATGTCCTGCTGTAACTTTTGACAAATGTTCTTATTAATTACAACTCCATCAATTTGCATGTCATCTGCAAACATACTAATCAAGTCACTGACATTTTCAGTAAAATCACTTACATGAATTACAAACAGAAGTCCCAGTACTGATCCCTGTGGAACACAACTGATCACAGACCTCCAGTTAGAAATCTATGCCTCCATAACTACCCCTGTCTTCTATAAGCAAACCAAATGTGCAAACATCTTACCGAATCACCATCGGTCCCATGGGACTTACATTTCTGAACCAATCCACCATAACGAATCCTGTCAAATTCTTTTTGTGAATTCCATGCAGACAACATCGGTCAACTGACCTTCATCAAACATCACTGTTACTTCTTCAAATAACTCAATATAATTTGTAAGACAGGATGTTCCCCATACAAATTTATGCTGTCTGCATTAAGTCAATTCTTGATTAATTTGATCTGTTACTGTCACATCGGCTGTAATTCAATGAAAAGGGTTGTTTTATGTGCTTTCTCGGCAGATTGTACAAGTGCATCATGTTAACAGAACAGAGCGCAGGATGCATTGATACAGGTGCACAGAAATGCAGAGAGAGATTAGCATTAACATTTAAAATATCCATGCAAAAATCTGATAACAACAATGAAGAAGTTGTTCTTGAGTCTTTTTGAATGTGTATTCAAACTTCTATATCTTCTGCATGATGGAAGAGAGTGGGAGAATGTATAATTGAGGTGGGAGTCTCTTTGATTATACTGGTTGCTTTCCTGATTCAGTCAAAGTATAGATGATGTTAATAGATGAGAGGCTGCTTTGTGTGGTGGACTGTGCTGTGTTCACATTTGCCTGTAGTTTCTTGCACCTTGGGAATAGCAGTTACCAAGCCATGCTGTGATGTGTCCTGACAGGATGTTTTCTACGATGCTTCTATAGAAGTTTTTAAGATACTTTTTAGATTAGATTACCTACAGTGCAGAAACAAGCCCTTTGGCCCAACAAGCACACACCGACCCTCTGAAGAGTTACCCACCCAGACCCATTCCCCTACTAATGCACCTATTACTATGGGCAAATTAGCATGGCCAATTCACCTGACCTGCACATCCTTGGACTGTGGGAGGAAACCGGAGCAGACACAAGGAGAATGTGCAGAATCCACACAGACAGTCGCCCAAGTCTAGAATCGAACCCGCGTCCCGAGCACTGCAAGGCAGCAGTGCTAATCACTGAGCCACCGTGCCGCTCAAGCATACCAGGTTTCCTTAGCCTCAAGAGGAATGTTGTGCTTTCTTAATCATAGTGTCAAAATGTGTAGATCAGGACCGATTGTTGGTGATCATTTTCCCAGAATCTTGAAGGTCTCGACCATCCCCAGTTAGCACAATTGATGCAGACAGAGGTGTGCCTTCCACTGAAATTCTGGAAGTCAGTCACCAGCTCTTTCATTTTGCTGAATTTGATGGAGTGATTATTGTCTTTACACCATGCCATTAAGCATTCTGTATCTTTCTTGTCCTCTATCTTGAGACCTAACTACAATGACGGTGTTTTCAGCAAACATAGAATTTAGCCACACAGTCATGTGAATATCAAAAGTTAATAGGGAGCTGAGTACACAGCTTTGTGGAGAACCAGTGTTGAAGATTATCATGAAGGAGGTGTCATAATCTATCCTTCCTGATGGCAGTGCTTTGGTCAGGAAGTCAAGAATCCTATTATAGAGGCTCTCCTCTATAGAGCAGAGACCTAGCCTCCGGAGGATAGAGATGAGTTTGTTAATATGGTATTTAAGGGGAGCTGCAGTCAATAGGAATGAGCCTAATTTACGGGTATCCTTAGTGTCCAAATAGAATCATAGAATATAATAGAATCCCTATCATGTGGAAGAGGGGCATTCAGCCCATCAAACCCAGCCCAATTCTCTGAAGAGAATCCCACTCATACCCTACGTTTTCCTTGGCTAATCCACCCAACCTACACATCCCTGGACGCTATGGGCAATTTAGCATTGTCAAATCTGCGCAGTTTTGGACTGTGGGAGGAAAGCGCAACACCCACATAAAAGCCACACAGTCATGGGGAGAGAATGCAAACTCCACACGCACACAGTCAATCTCAGATCAATCTATGATCACTGACACTGTGAGGCAGCTGCTAATGACTAAGCTAACATGTCACCCAAGGGATGCTCCAGTGATGTGTGTAGGGCCTGGGAGCTGGCATTAGCCGTGGGCTATTTGCACTAGTAGGTGAATTGCAAGAGATCAAGTTGATCTGGGAGGCTGGCTTGATGTAAGCCGTGGCCCACCTCCTGAAACATTTCAAAATTATGGATATTAGAGACACCGGGCTGCCGTCATTGATGCATGCTCTATGATTCTTCGCCTGCACTGCGATAATGGTGGGCTTCCTGCAGCAGTTGAAGACACAAGATCGTAGTAACAAGAGGCTAACGATGTATACAGATGCTTCTGCCAGTGGTCCACACAGCATTCCATCTGGGCCAATCACATTTGGTGAGTTCACCTTGAAGATGATGATCTAGCAGTGACCGAGTGTACAGATGTATTCAAGGCTGTTAGAACAGGTGATATTGTTTCATGCCCTTCTGTTCAAAGTGAGTGTCCAGTGCATTGTGCTCATCAGGTAGGAATGCACTCTTGCTCACAATTCTGTTTGAATTCACTGTGCGACCTGCTATAATGTTAATCCTTGCAACAAACTTGGAGTGGACACATGGTTAGTCTGGGTCTTCAGCTTAGTTTGATATTGCCTCTTGGCATCCATGATGGTCTTGTGAAGGCGGTCCCTGCATATCCTCTGTAGGTCAGGGTCCCTGACTTGATTGTCTCAGTCATGGACTACAATACAGAGTGGTTCTCCTGACTCAGCCATGCTTTCTGGTTGGGGAATGTTTTGATTAATTTCTTATGAGGTCGTCATTTACACTCTTACTCATGAAGTCTGTTACGGTAGTGGCATGCTCGTTTAGGTTGGTCACAGAATTCTTGAATATACACCACCAAATCTAAGCAGTCCTTCTTTTTCCTCAAGCCAACATTGCATGACTTTCCAAACTGGGTCCACAAGCTTTAATTTCTGCTTGCAAGCCGTAAAGGGAGCACAGTGTTGTGGTCTAATTTTCCAAAATATGGATGGGAGATGGAGTGGTAGGCAGTTTTGGTGCTTGCAAAGCAATGCTCAAGGATGTTCAGACTTCTGATAGGATAGATGTGCTGGTGATATTTTGCTACCATATTATTGACGTTGGCCTGGTTGAAGTCACCTGCTACTATAAACAAGGCCTTGAGATATCCTGATTCAATACTGCACAGAGCATCATATGTGCACTATTCACTTCCACAATGGATGGGATGTAGACCTCTGTCAAGATAGCAAAGGCAAACTCATGCACCAGGCAGGGTGAACAGCATTTCACTATTAAATATTCTAGATTGAACGTTTTTTCAACTTTGAAGTACATTGTGTCCCTAAGAATCTTCTCCAATAATTTCCCTACTTCTGAAGTAGTGCTTCTTTGCCTATAATTTCCAGGATTATCCCTATTGCCGTTCTTGAACAAGGAACAACACTGGCTACTGTTCATTCTTCTGAGAGATTTCATGTAACTAAAACAAAATAAAAATATCACTGTCAAGGCCACAGAAATCAATTCCCTTGACCACTCAGTATTCTAGGATTGATCCATCAGGCCCTGAGAATTTATGCACCTTGACGCTATTCAATCATTGCCCATAACTGCTTCCATTAAAAGTTGTATTATAACTATAGTGCTGCCTTCTTGAAACTTTGCAGTCAATTCGTTCTGCAATATGATTAGGGAGCTATTTCAAGAATTTGGACCCATTAACACTGATATAACAGACATAAACTGGTGAGTTGCAGCAATGTAAATGAACTGGTGGCAGACATATTTGTTCAGAAGCCATATTTCGTCCATTGCCCATTTTTACTGCACACTCATCATTTCAAATATTTACTGTGAAATTGTTGTTAAGTATGTAATGTTTTCCCTCAATATCTTGATTCCACTGTTATTGAGATACATCTTATTGTCATTGTTCACAATGCCTACAAATTAATTAACTTATTTAGTAAACAATCATTATTTCTGGCTTTTTCTATCGTGTTGAAAGCTTTAATGTAATTCAGTTGCTGCTATTTCAAGGCAATCTAACATATGAACTGTTTTGGAAATTAAATAAGATTTCTAAAAAAAACGGAGTTAATATGAAGTGAGACATCTTCTTGTAGCAAGTAAGGCATAATTAAGCATGTAGGAAGCTTAAATGTCAAAAGGGTCTGTGGCAGTGGAAATGGATGTTGATAGAAATTGGATATCAGGGTTCTTAGCAGAGGCAGTAATGCAGAGACTTGAGCAAACAGATCTGCCAACCATCCAACCCAATTCTGGGTCCGCTATGTGGATGACACCTTTGTCATTACTAAACGAAACAAGTTAGAGGAAACCTTCAGGACCATCAATAATATCCTTACTGGCATAAAATTCACTAAATAAGAGGAAAATAACAACAAACTGCCATTCCTAGATGTCACAGTAGAGCGAACAGCCAATGGGGAACTTCAAATTAGTATCTACAGAAAAACAACACACACAGACCAAATATTGAACTAAAGAAGCATTCATCCCAACATCTACAAGCGAAGCTGCACCAGAACATTATTTCAATGAGCCAACACACACTGCAGCACAGTGGAACTATGCAGAGCAGAGAAAAATCACCTGAACCATGTAGTCAAAAAGAATGGGTACCCAATGAACACAGTCTACCGATTTTCTCAGCAACAAATCTAAACAAGCAGAGAAACATGCCGCCCTCCCCTACATCAAAGACATTTCGGAAATGACTGCCAGACTACTCAGACCCCTTGACATCACGATAGCCCACAAACCCCCAACACACTAAAACAACACCTAATGAACTTGGAAGACCCGATACAGACAATGAGCACAACAAAATATCATGCAAGGACTATACCAAATGCTACATTGGACAAACAGGCTGAAAACTAGCCACTAGGATACATGAACACCAACTACCCACAAAAAGACATGACCCTCTCTCACTAGTATCCTCAAATACAGATAAGGAGAAAGTGAGGACTGCAGATGCTGAAGATCAGAGCTTAAAAATGTGTTGCTGGAAAAGCTCAGCAGGTCAGGCAGCATCAAAGGATCCAAACACCCATGTGAATTGAGGTCAAATCAGATACCAAAAAAAGAGACAGCGTAGGAGAAGGAAAGGTAGGGTCTCGACATGCAGAGACAGGAAACGTAAAAGTTTTGTTTAAATTTGTTTAAGTGCCTGAAACATCGATTCTCCTGCTCCTTTGATGCTGCCTGACCTGCTGCGCTTTTCTAGCAACACATGTTTAAGCTCAAATACAGATAAGGAGGGACACCACTTCGACTGGGCCAACACATCCATTCAAGGACAAGCCAAACAAAGACGCACATGAGAATTCCTAGAAGCATGGCTTTCCAACTGGAACTCTACCAACAAACACATCGAGTTAGACCCCATCTACCACCCTCTGAGAAAAGGAACAGGAAGTGACTTCACCACTGGAAATGACATCACCAACCCAAAGAAACCCAAACATCTAAATAGAAAGCAGGAATTTTCAGCACTGCTTTGCATGACGCCCACTGAAGATGTTACCTAGTAAGGTAACAAAATGTCTGGAAATGAACCTCCAAGCTCAGCAAGTTAACTTACATCCAAAACCTCAACCTGAGCTACAAATCTTCTCAAAACCCGCTAACATTGGCCAGTGATTGGACAGTATTGTTTGAATGTTCCCAAAGTTAAAGCTGCATAAAAGAATAACAAAGGTATGAATAAATTATAAAAATGTTGCACTTGATTATGTGTCACTGCATCATTAGCATTTTCTTTAGATCATATAGAATATAATATATAAGCAGTAATGTATTATAATATATAATAATATAATCGTATTATAATATATAAGCAGTATTGTATTGATTTGAAATTCATAAAACTGAGAATACTGGAAGTCAGAAACAAAATCATAAAGTTTTGGAAAAAAAAATCTCAGCAGGACTGGCAGCATTCTGAAGAGAAACTGAAGTTAACATTTCAAGTCTAATGAGCGTCTTCAGTAATATGTCAATATAGCTCTCAACTTTAGTAATGCATAAAATATCAACAACATAGATTTCAAAATCATTTTGCTTGAAACAGACTGGGAAGGTGATCAATAATTCATGCTTTTTCTCTGTAATTTACTTACAGCTAATTTGGCAACAATTGTGATTCTCTGCCGTGGAAAATGTGGTCTATCCAAGTGTATTACACAGTATTTGATATCGATGGCAGTGACAGATCTCTTGGTTATTATCACTGCTGTGATATTAAGTCGACTTCGTGCTATTTATTTTCCTGCTAGTTTCCTTTCTACTACCCCAGGATGTAGCCTCATTATTGTTCTCAGTTGTGCTTCCAGAGACAGTTCTGTTTGGTTAACCGTTGCTTTCACCTTCGATCGGTTCCTAGCCATTTGCTGCCAGGAACTCAAAACAAAATACTGCACGGAGAAAACAGCAGCTGTGGTGATAACAATCGTATGCTTGATGTGCTGTGTAAAAAACATTCCTTTTTATTTCATATTTGAACCAATGTATATGATTGATAATGTACCCTGGTATTGCAGTATAAAAGCAAGCAATTACAATCTAATTGCATGGAGAGTATATGACTGGCTGGATCGTATACTAACCCCTTGTCTTCCTTTCATTTTAATTTTACTGCTCAATGTTATAACTGTTAGACATATCCTGTTGGCCAGCAGAGCCCGCCGGAGACTTCGAGCAAAAAGCAATGGTAAGAATCAGAGTGACACAGAGATGGAAAGCCGCCGAAAGTCCATTATTTTACTCTTTGCCATCTCGGGAAGTTTCCTCTTATTGTGGTTGGCCTATGTTATAAATTTCTTATTTGTTCAAATTTCAGGCAGCAATTATTCAATCGGTTCCAATGCTAATGACCCAAAATTTATCCTCCAGGAATGCGGATATATGTTACAACTTCTCAGTTCTTGCACCAATACGTGTATTTATGCAGGGACCCAGACTAAATTTAGAAGAGAATTAAAGGACGCATTTAAAATATTTTTTAATCTCATTACCAAATGGCATAAACAATGACAATGGCTGAATACATAGTTGCCATAATGAAGTCCTTGCATGCGAATCAAATAAAATTGAAGTCAAATTTTAAATGGTATATGAATAACTTGTGTTTACTATTACTTAGTAATATTTTCATAACTTCAAATGAGGGTGAAAGATCTGTCCATGGGGCTGGTACTTGGATGGCAACCAAAAGTTGTCCTTTGTCCAGAAGTTGTTTGCTTAAATTCTCCAAAGTTTTTTTTCTGTCTTTTGTATAGTGTTAAAGGAAAAGAAAAGAAACAAGGTGAGCCATTAGAGTCTGGTGCAAATTGTTTGCTCTCGCATTGACATGTAGGAAAAGGGAAAGTCCACATTTCCCAAATCAAGCCTTAATATGGTTCTAGGTCCTCGCCATAAGAGTTGCTTTTCATACACTCAGGGTAACCAGAAGGGGACAAATGTGGACAATAGAAGTTTAAACTGGAGGAATAAAAATGGTGTTTTTCATTTGCCACCAGGACATGAAACAGTACACTACACAGTTGACAGCTTCAGATAAGAGAACATTTCACTCAACCATTGTATTAAATTGCACTAAAAGAGCTACTCTGAACAATCTAGAGAACAAGAGGGCTTCACTTAAGAGTATCTATAATTTTGTCCAACGTTTTCAGAGTACAAAGCTGCTGCAGTAAATATTTTATGATGTGAAGCCAATATTGTTGTTCAACTCACAGTTTTCACTCCCAAGATGTGAGACAAATTTATAGTGCTTAATTGGGTGGGAGTGGGGGCAACAGTGTTGGTGCAACAGGGTAACAGCAAACTTTAACAAAGGAATGGTTCAGAGGGAATATAAGCATTTTAATATTCAAGGGAGTATGATGATGCTGGCAGGCACTGGTTCAATGCAATCAGTATTAAAAGTAAGAGAGCGTGGTGCTGGAAAAACTCAGCCAGTCAGCATCCAAGGAGGAGGAGAATTGACGTTTCGGGAATGACGCTTGTGGGCCAGCGCTAAGAGAGAAATGGGAGGAGGGTGGGGTTGGGGGAGGTAGCTGGGAAAACAATAGGTGGGTGAAGGTGAGAAAGAAGGTGATAGGTCAGAAGGGGCAGTGAAGGGTGGGTCCAGAGGGCGGTGCCGATTTGGAGGCTTGGGACTGAGGTAATGTAGGGTCAAGGGAAATGAGAAAGCTGTTGAAATCCACATTTATCCCATGTGGTTGCAGGGTCCCAAGGCAGAATATGAGGCGTTCCTCCTCCAAGCGTCGGGTGGTAACAGTTTGGCGGTGAAGGAGGCCCACTACCTGTATGTGGGAGGGGGAGTTGAAGTGTTCAGCGATGGGGCAGTGGGGTTGCTGTGTGTGAGTCTCTCAGAGATGTTCTCTGAAATGATCCACAAGAATGTGTCCTCTCTCCCACATGTAGAGGAAACCACACCGGGTGCAGAGGATGCAGTAAATGACATTGGTAGAGGTGCAGGTGAATTTCTGACAGATGTGGAAAGATTCCTTGGGGCTTTGGACAGAAGTCAGAGGAGTAGTATGGGCGCAGGCTTTGCACTTCCTATGGTGACAGGGAAAGGTGCCAGGGATGAGGTACGAGCTGATGGAGGGTGTGCACCTGACGAGGGAGTCGTAGAGGGAATAGTGTGATTGTGTGAGGCATGTGACTACATTTACTAAATTGAGGACTTATTTACAGTCTGAACTGCTACCTGATGAGGATAAAATGGTTATATTTGAAGCTGACTCATGTTAGAGAGATCATGATTGAAACCATATGGGGTTTGCAGTTGTGCAGCAAGAACACTCTCAGTTTAGAACAATTAAATTGGAGGCCTGTTTGCAACCTTGTTCAGCACAGCTAGCTGAGCTTAAGGCACTAACAGCAGCATGTGAGTTATCGACGATGAGATGGGGAATATCTATACTGACTCAGCTTATGCTCATGGAGTCTGCCATCTACTTGGGGCAGTCTGGAAGCAAAGGGAGCTCAGGAAGAGCAACAGAGATCCCATCCAACATTACCAACAGATTGGAGATTTGACGACTGCATTAATGAAGCCAAACGCTGACTATTATAAAGTGCCAGAGTCACAAAAAGAGGCAGTGATATGGTGGTTAAGGGTAATTGTTCAGCTGATGAAGCAGCTAGAATGGCCTCTTCAGCTGTCATTGCACCCCAGGTGCGTTTAGATCCGGAGTTTATCATAGCAAACGTCATTGAGATGTAAGGTAAGGTGACCTTCGCTAAATACTGGGGAGACAAAGGGGAGCCAGGTGAAACCAAGAAGGTCTGTGGAACACAGAGGAAGATTTCTAGGTGGTACCTATACCATTGTTGACCATTCTCATCTCGGAGGCACAAGGGTTGGATTACTGTGCTCGAGCGGAAGTGCTGAAAAAGATAAAGAAGGACAGCTTCTGGTCACCTTACTTGCAGGCCTCCATTGGATTACATATTGTCACAATGTGATGTCTGTTCTCAAAATAATATCAAAGGGCATAGCAACCCCCATGAGACAACTACCTGAGGGATCATTTAATCATTTAGTGATTGACTATGTAGACATGACAAAGAGAGTGAGAAGGGAGACATATATGTTAGTGGCAATTGATAGGTTTAGTAGATGCGTAGAGGCAGCTCCATCGAAAGAGTCAGGGGCAGGCATGGTAGTGAAATTCTTAACAAATGAAGTTATTCCAAGGTTTGGCATACTTTCAGATCAGGTCAGACAATGGGTCTGCTTTTATCCAAGGAGTGGTAAATTTGGTGCTGCAGACTTTGAGGATCAAGCAGAGATTTGGATGTATCATCCCCAGTCACAAGGTATGGTGAATTTTGAGAAGAATTGTATAGTGGAACAGATTATCGGAACTTTAAAAGCTAAGTTGCATAAAATTTGTGCAAGTACCAATCGTAACTGGGTCGATGCTCTGCAACTGGCATTGAGCTACCATATACAAACTAACCACATGACTAATTTGACGCCGCATGAAATGTTTACTGGTAGATCCATGCTAGTGCCCAAGTGGAGGGGTTCATATGACAGGCATAGCTTAGAACAATTGGAGCTACAACTTAAGCAGGAGAGGCAACAACTAACTATGATGCACGAGGAAACACAGAGGGAGCCGATGTCTGGTAAACCCGGAGATCAGGTGTATATACGGGGTTTCTGGAGGAAGTGGAATGAGCCAAGGAGAGAGAGATCCTACACAGTAAGCAAGGCATCGCCCACTGCCATTCAAGCAGAGGGCTGATCCACGTGGTATCATTTCAATCACTGCATTGAGTTGTTCCACAAACACAGAGGGACTCTGGAGCTAAGGTACTTGAGGGTGGAGAAGGGGCATCAGTGACTGGAAGGGATGCTCTGAGACTCAATACTCCTTCTCGTGATTTTGAGCAGTCAATGAGTGAGGTCTTTGGGGATACTGGTGCCTCCAGAGTTACCAATGATGGGTCTGTGGAAGGTGAATTTCATCTCTAATGAAAACTGAAGCAAAGAAACTCATTTCGAGACTCCCCTACCTCTTCAGATTCCAGTCAGAAGTTCCCTCCACTATCCCTGATCAGCGTTATCCTCTTTATGATCATTCTCTTATTCCTCACTTACTTGTAAAACAACTTTGGGCTTTCTCTAATCCTTCCCACCAAGGCTTTTTGTGCCCCCTCCTAGTTCTCCTCCGTCCACTTTCCCAGCTACCCTGTCATCATCTAATGCTGTGCTTCCTCAACCTTAAATGAGCTTACTACTTCCTTTTGATGAGAAGCTCCTCTGCTCTTGTGATCCAAGATCCCTTCACTTTACCACCCTTCCCTGTCTCAGTGGGACAAAGTTATCCAACACTCGCAACAAGTGCTCCTTAAACAGCCTCAACATTTCTGTTGTGCTTTTCCTAGAGAACAATTGTTCCCAAATGATACTCCACAGCTCCTGTCTAATAGCAGTATAACTCCCCTGCCTGCAGTTAAATACTGTCCCATACTGTCTGTTTCCGTCCCTCTACATGGTTATGTAAAGTTGAGGCAGTTATGGTCACTGTCACCAAATGCTCTTCCATTGAGAGATCTGACATCTTGCCTGGTTCATTGTCTAGGACCAAATCCAATATTGCCTCCACCCTAGTTGGCCTACCTACATCTTGAGTAAGGAATCTTTTCAAAATTGGCTCCATCCAGACCTCCTGCAGTAAGGCAGTCCCAATCAATATTGGGGAGGTCACCCATAATAACAACTCTGCAGCTTTTCAAGATCTGCTGTCCAATCTGTTCTTCCATTTCTCTGCTACGATTGGGGGTGTTGATAGAAAATACCCAAAAAAAAAAGACTGCTCATTTCCCGTTCCTGACTTCCACCCACATTGATTCAGTCGACAAATCCTCCTCCACATTTTTCTGCAGTTGTGATGCACTCTCTAATTAATAATGCTACTCCCCCTCCTCTTTTACCTCCCTCCCTTTTATTTTTAAAAGATCTAAACTGTGGAACATCCAGTAACCATTCTTGCCCCTGTGAAATCCATGTTTCTCTGATGGCCACAATGGTGTAGTTCCAAGTGCTCTAAGTTCATCACTCTTATTCCTGACACTCCTTACATTGAAACAGACACACTTTAATTTATCCCTTTGCTCTATCAACTGTGTATTCTTCCTGACACACTCTCTGCATTCCATTTCTGACCATGCCACAAAACTACCCTCCTCTCTGATTTTTAGCTCTGGTTCCCATTCTCTTGCCCAACTGAGTTAAACTCTACTGAAGTGCTCCAGCAAATCTCCTGCCCAGGACAATAGTCCCCTCCCATTTAAGTGCAACCTGTCCTTCATGTACAGGTCCCACCTTCACCAGAAGGTACCCCAATGATGTACATATCTGAAACCCTTCCTCCCACATCAGCTCTGTAGCCACGTGTTTAGCTGCACTCACTCCCTATTCCTTGCCTCATTAGCATGTGACACCAGCTGTAATCCGGCTTTTTTTAATTTCCAACCTAACTGCCTGAAATCACATTTTAGATCTTCATCCCTTTCCCTGGTTAGGTCATTGGTGCCAACGTGCAGCAATATTTCTGGCTGCTCACCTGCCCCCTTCAGAATCTTAGAGACTTGATCAGAAACATCACAGACCCTAGCACCTGGGAGGCAACAACCTTCCAGGAGTCCTAATCACCACCATAGAATCTCCTGTCTGTACCTCTAATTATTGAATCCCCTCCCGCTAGCACTTTTCTGTTCACCTCTCTTCACTTCTGAGCCTCAGAACCAGGTACTGTGCCAGAGACCTGGCCTCTATGGCTTTCCCCTGGTAGGCTGTCCTTGCTTGTTAGGAGAAAGTGAGGACTGCAGATGCTGGCGATCAGAGCTGAAAATATGTTGCTGGAAAAGTGCAGCAGGTCAGGCAGCATCCAAGGAGCAGGAGAATCGATGTTTCAGGCATGAGAAGTGCCTGCTCCTTGGATGCTGCCTGACCTGCTGTCCTTGCCTGTTCCCATTCTGTCCCCTGACTGTATCCCATCTACCAGTTTCCTGTACCTGAGTGTGACTTCCTGCTTGTAACTCCTCTCAATTACCCCCTCAGCATCGTGAATGACCTGAAGTTCATCTATCTCCAGCTTCAGTTCCGTTATGCAATTTCTGAGGAGCAGGATTTGGGTGCACTTCCCACAGATAAAGTCAGTGGGGATACTACTGGTGACCCTTACCTCCTACATTCTACAGAAGAAGCATGAAACTGTTCTAACATACATTCTGAGTGTTCTGAATTCCCAAAGAGTCTATTGAAAAAAACATTCGTAGCTTTGGATGTAGGTTTGCTCGCTGAGCTGCAAGGTTCATTTCCAGACATTTCAGAACCTTACTAGATCATCTTCAGTGGGCCTTCGGCAAAGCAATGCTCAAAATTCCTGCTTTCTATTTATATGTTTGTGTTTCTTTGTGTTGCTAATGTCATTTCCTGGTGATGTTATTTTCTATGGTGAACTCACTTTCTGTTCCTTTTCTCAGATGGAGTCGAGCTCGATGTGTTTGTTGATAAAGTTCCGGTTGGAATGCCATGCTTCTAGGAATTTTCATGCATGTCTTTGTTTGGCTTGACGTAGGACGGATGTGTTGTCCCAGTCCTTCCTTATCTGTATGTGAGGATACTAGCGAGAGAGGGTCATGTCTTTTTGTGGCTAGTTGGTGTTCATGTATCCTGGTGGCTGGTTGGTCCAATGTCATGTTTGTTACAGTCCTTGCAGTACTTTGTAAATGACGTTAGTTTTGCTTGTTGTCTGTATAGGGTCTTTCAAGTTCATTATTTGCTGATTTAGTGTGTCGGTGGGTTTGTGAGCTACCGTGATGCCAAGGGATCTGAGTAGTCTGGCAGTCATTTCTGAGATGTCTTTGATGTAGGGGAGAGTGGCTAGGGTTTGTGGATGTGTTCTGTCTCCTTGTTTGGGTTTGTTTGCTGAGAAGTTGGCAGACTGCGTTCATTGGGTACCCATTCTTTTTGAATATACAGTATAGGTGATTTCTTCTGCTCTGCGTGGTTCCTCTGTCTTGCAGTATGTGTTGGATTATTGAAATAAAGTTCTAATGCAGCTTTGTTTGTGGGTGTTGGGATGATTGATTTTGTAGTTCAATATTTGGTCCATATGTGTTGTTTTTCTGTGGACGCAGGTTTGAAGTACCCCATTGGCTGTTCGCTCTACTATGACATCTAGGAATGGCAGCTTGTTGTTGTTTTCCTCCTCTTTAGTGAATTTTATGCCAGTAAATAATACCCTTGCTGGCAATAACCTACCATTCCTAGATGTCACAGTAGAGTGAATAGCCAATGGGGATCTTCAAACCAGCGTCCATAGGAAACCAACAGATACGAATCAAATATTGAACTACAGAAGCAATCATCCCAACACCCACAAAAGAAGCATCAGAACACTATTTCAAAGAGACAACATACACTGCAGCACAGAGGAACGACAGCAGTGGAAAATCACCAATATTGTGTATTCAAAAAAAATGGGTACCCAATGAACACAGTCCACAGATTTCTCAGCAACAAACCCAAACAAGCAGACAAAACACATCCAGGAACACTAGCCACTCTCCCCACATCAAAGGTATCTCACAAACCCACCAACACACTAAAACAGCAAATAATGAACTTGAAAGACCCTATACAGACAATGAGCACAACTAACATTATTTACAAAATGCCATGTAAGGACAGTAACAAACACTACATTGGACAAACAGGCAGAAAATTAGCCACCATGATACATTAACACCAACTAGCCACAAAAAGATATGACCTTCTCTCACTAGTATCCTCACATACAGCGAAGGAAGGACACAACTTCGACTGGGACAACATATCCATCTTAGGACAAGCCAACAAATACACGCACGAGAATTCCTAGAAACATGGCATTCCAACCGGAACTCTATCAACAACACATCAAGTTCGACCCCATCCACCACCCACTGAGAAAGGGAACAGGAAGTGAGTTCACCATAGAAAATAACATCACCACAGGAAATGACATCACCAATCCAAAGAAACACAAACCTATAAATAGAAAGCAGGAATTTTCAGCATTGTTTCACCTGAGGCCCACTGAAGATGTGACCTAGTAGGGTACCAAAATGTCTGGAAATGAACCTTGCAGCTCAGCAAGAAAACCTACATCTAAAACCTCAACCTGAGCTACAAATCTTCTCAAAACTCACTAAAAACTGGTAGCCTTACCAAATCAGCTCACAGACCATTTCTTTTGGTTTGAGGAGCAGGATGGATGGGATGCATTTCAGGTGAAGCAACCATCCAAATATATCACCTCACTTACTCAGCAGTCCCATGTCTCATCCTGCTCAGCATGTGCTCCGTTTATGCATGCGGTAAATTTTCAAACCACCTCAAGGTGATGAGAATAATCAGGGAAAGGCTCGTACAGTAGTTTTGTTTGACCAGAGCTGGAATACTGTATGCAGTTTTCATTACTGCATTACCTGAAGGATTTACAGTTGGGCATGTAGATACATTTCAACAGGACATTGCCTGTGCTGGCGTGTTTTCACACTGAAGAGAATCCCAATAAGTCCAGGCTGTTTTCTTTGAAGCAGAGATTGAGGGTGGGGCTGAACTGAGAGAAGTGTCCAAAGGATGTGT
This sequence comes from Chiloscyllium punctatum, assembly GCF_047496795.1. NCBI lineage: Eukaryota > Metazoa > Chordata > Chondrichthyes > Orectolobiformes > Hemiscylliidae > Chiloscyllium > Chiloscyllium punctatum. Next base: position 21,313,987 of record NC_092762.1, read on the forward strand.
GAAGAAAAAACAGCTGTTCCCTTTCGTTGAAGTTCGATCATTGAGATGGCAGATTTTAAGCCAAAAGCCAGGTTTTTAGAGACAACTTGAGTATTTTTTTCACTGAGAGGGTGCGGACTGATCTGGAATGCACTGCCTGGGAAGGTAATTGAGACATTAAAACTCACAACTTTCAAATAACTATAGGTACTTCGATGAATGTTTGAAATGTCAGAATATTGAATGCTATAGTGTTAGTCCTGGAAAGTGGGACCAATGTAGATTTAGCATTGTTTTGCCATTACAGACTTAATGGGCAGAAGAACCTCTTCAAAACTGTACACTTGCGTGATTCTATGACTAATGTGCGGTTGTATTCATTTTGCACTCTTACATTGGACTCGAATATGTTTTGCTGTGCATTGAGTACCCAATGGATCAGATGCATTATTCAAATTAAAGATTCTTGAAATGTGAAAGTTTTTGAAAAGAGCAACATTCGTCTCCATTCCTCTTTTTTCCCTCTGTAGCCAGATTCATACCATCACTCTGTCCGGTGGACACAATCATGCTCACTGTGAACTAAGCTGTTTCTGATGTTCATACGTTGTTTGCTGCTGCATCGGCAGCCGTGCCTATGGCTCCAGATACATGTTCACAATCTGAAGCTAAGCATTATCTCATTTTCTGATCATCTTATGAATAGAAGTGATTGTCTTTGTTATTGTCTCTCCCATCTGCTCGAGTGTGTTTATACTGTCCTGTTGAATATGAAGCTACTCATTCAGTGGACCATTCACTGGGAGCTGTTTTGGGAGAAACCTAATGAAGTAGTAGCATTGAGAAGGCTTGTGATTTTGAATAAATTTGTTGTACTGCAACCAAGTTTGTGTGACTTCTGACTTGTTACACTCTCAGACCAATGCCAGCATCTCCACATCATGCTTATCCTCAGAAATGAAGGACTCCTGCACAAGCTCTGCATGTGTTTGCTTGTGTTCATGGACTGGTAAGGAAGAACTATGAAGAATTGTGATGATTTGGGCAGATGAAAAATGTAAATTGCAGTAGTGATGCAGCTGGTCAAATTAGTTGGCTTTAAAAAGAATTTATTTACACAACACTGAATGAAATACAAGCAAAAGAAAAGAATTTGAAATAACAACAATATTTGAAAGACCAACCGATACAATATCCCCACGACTTAACAAAAGAACTGTTCCAACTTCATGCAGCATAGCCATAAACACACCCCTTGGCAAAAACGGTAAATTGAAATGCAGGTTCTCACAAGATGAAGAGATAGTAGAGAGAATCAGCCAGGGATCAATTGCTGAAGCACGGAACCTCTTTTCACTGTAGCTGTTTCTCTGGGTCCCCAGCTAAAACTAAACAAACTAGAAAAATCCCTGAATTTGGACAACTTTTTACTGTACAACAGTTTGTAAAAAAATCCCAAAGGCTTCCCCTGATTGTTGACTTGGGCAGTCTTTGTTAGCCATGTCGGTACCTCTGCCTTTATGACCAGTCTGAAAAAATCAAGTACAAAATAACTTTCTTAAAGGGACAGCATCATCATACCACCTTCCTTAAAAAAAAGAATGATCAGCCTCCAAAGATGGCTTCACTTCAAAACTAATTAGTCTTACATTGTTTGCACAGTACAACATTTCTACATCACATTGATTATAACTATCAAACACACATACTACATTCTATTTCAGTCTATTTACTTCTGCCAACAAACGCCTCTGTTTCTCAGCCAACTCACAACAAGACATCAGCAAACATATTCACATTCCCTGCGACATGGGCAATTTTCAAATTGAATGGCTGTAATAATAAACTTCATCTAAACAGCCTGGAATTTCTGTCCTTACATTTCTGCAGAAAGCTTCAATGGGTTATTATCATTGTATATTATTGTCTCAGACACATTACTGGTAACATAAATGTTGTAATGCCAACACCAAGCTCAGAGTCTCCTTATGGGGTTGAGTACCATCTTGTTTTGGCACCATTCCTATGGGTGAGCTCCAGTCACTGCAATTCACTTTGATTATGTCATCTTGGAGCATGTGTTAATAGTTTCATAGTAATAGAAGCAGGGACAGGCCATACGGCCTGTTGAACCTGCTCTGCCATTCATTAAATCATGGCTGACCTATCCATCATCTCAGCTTCTCCTACCTGCATTACCCCATTAGGCCTTAATTCCCCTTCCACTGTGTCTCAATACATTTAATGAAGCTGCTTCCAAAGCTTCATTCGGCAGATAATTCCATAGATTAACTACTCTCTGGTAAAAGCAGGTCCTCCACATCTCTGTTCTTAATCTACTCCCCTTAATGTTGAAGCCAATTTCTCCTCATCCTTGCCTCACCCATCAGCAGAATAACTTGCCTGTTTCTATCTTATCTACCCCTTTCATACTTTAATATTTTTCTATAAGATCCCGGCTCAAACTTCTAAATTTTAGTGAGTACAGTCCCAAGTGGCTCAATCTCTCCCCATAGGGTAACTACTTGCGCCCCCACCCATCTCTGGAATCAATCTGGTTATCCACCTCTGCACCATCTTAAAAACCAGTATGTACTTACTCAAGAAAGGAGACCAGAACTGCACACATACTCCAAGTACAGCCTCACCAACACTTGCACAATTGCAGTAGAACCTCCCTACTACTAAATTCAATCCCTCTAACAATAAAAGCCATTTTCTGCTTGTGTTCTGATTGCCTGTTGCACCTGCAAGTCAACCTTTCGTGATTCATATGCGGGCACTCCTAAGTTCTTCTGCATAAAAGCATGTTGCAACTTTTAACCATTTAAATAATATGTTGACCTCTTGCTTTTTAATTCCAAAGTTGATAACCTCACACTTACTAACATTGCCCTTTACCTGTCAAAGCCTTGCTCACTCACTTGACCTATCTAAATTTCTCTGCAGACCCTCCGCATCCTCTGCACAGTTTGCCTTGTCATCAACAAAGTTGAATTTGTTACAAACTGTCATCGCCTCCAAATCATTTATCGATATCATGAACAGTTGCAGGCCCAACACTGACGCTGTGGCACTCTGTTCATCAACCAGAGAAACAACCATTGATATTAACTCTCTGCTTTCTATTTGTTGACCAGTCTTCTAACCATGCTAATACATTCCCCGAACTCTTAACTTATGGGTGAGTCTTCTCTGTGGCACCTTATCAAATGCCTTCTGGGCATCCAAGTATATAACATCTACCCCCCTCCATTCACCTGCTTGTTATATCCTCAAAGAACTCCAGTAAGTTTGTCAAATATGACCTTTCTTTAGTAAATTCTTACTGCTTCTGCCTGATGGAACCCTATCCATTCAGATGTATCACTATTTCTTCTTTAATGACAGCCAGCATAATTTTCCTGACTACAGATTTACTCTAATTGCCCTCTTCTTAACTGCCTTTTGCCTACACACTTTTTAAAATGCTGTCATGACAACCACTGTCTTCCAATCTGCTGGGATCTTACTGGAGTGCAGTGAATGCTGTTAAATTACCACTAATACATCTGCTATAGCTTCCACCATTTCTTTCAGTGCCCTGGGATGCATTCCATCAGAACTAGGGGAGTTATATACCTTTAGATCCTCATGTTTGCTCAACACTACCATTTAGTGATAACTATTGCAATAAGGTCCTCACCTCCCATTGTATCCTTCACATCATTCTTGGGCATGTCAGACACATTATTGAATGTAAAGACTGACCCAAAATAGTTTTCACATTCAAAAAGAATATTCCTGCAGGTGGCAAATTGCAATTAATTTTGGAATAATGTACTGACTCCACAGACTCAAGCGCCTGAGGATGGAAGTTATCCTCGATCTCTGGCTCTGTAAGGTAGTGGTGCTACCCACTGACAACCGAGCTTATCTGACACTTATTTAGTGGGTCAGTCCGTTGCCAAGCCTTCCATCCGATTCACTCAAACTGTCTCCATACCCTGTATTTCTCTGTTACAAAACAACCATATCATTTATTTATAACAGGCTATTCAACCCTATGAGCATCGTCAGCTGATACTAGTCCATAATTCTGCTCACTTCTAAAACGTTTTCAGCCCCTTGCTTACCAAGAATCTACCTGAAGATTTTTTAAAAAAATCTTCTTGAACTGTTTTTGATTATGAGAAAACTGCAATTGAAGAAACGTATTTACTTTTAGACATAAATGAGCAAATTGTGATTTTTCAAAAGTGACTCTTCATTCTGGACTGTCCTTCCATGCCCTCATCCAGATCACTTATAAAAATGACAAACAGCAGTGGTGTTGGCCTTGGCGTGGACAGCATAGATCCTTGCATTACACCATTCATAACTGAATCCCAGGATGAACATTTCCCATCAACCACCATCTTTCTTTCAGCTAGCCAACTTCTGATCCAAACCATTAAATCACCCTCAATCCCATGCATCTGTATTTTCTGCCATAGGAACCTTATCAAATGCTTTACTGAAATCCATATACACATATCAACCACTTTATCCTCATTCACCTGCTTGGTCACCTTCTCACAGAACTCTATAAGGCTTATGAGACACAATGTGCCCTTCACAAAACCATGTTGACTATCCCTAATCAAAGCATTCCTTTCTAGATGATTAGAAATCCTTTCTCTTATCATTTTTTCCAATACTTTACCAACAATTGAAGTAAGGCTCACTGGTCTATAGTTACCAGGGTTGTCTCTACTCCCCATCTTGAAAATGGAGACAACATTTGCTAACTACAAGTCTTCTGATACTATTCCTGTAGATAATGATGACATAATGACCAAAACCAAAGGTTCCACAATCTCCTCCCTAGCTTCCCAGAGAATTCTCAGATGAATCACACTTGGCCCACAGGATTTATTGATTTCCACACCTCCTCCTTATGAACCTCAATTCCGTCCAGTCTAATAACCTGAGATAAGGCAACCTTAACTGCACACTGCGCACTAGACGTGGTCTGATCAATCCCCTACACTTTCAAAGCAAGGTCACCTTTCAGGATTCCATAGACTCTGAAACAGTCCCTCCAGATCAGAGGGTAGCTATTGTCACTCCAATGTTCAAAAAAGGAGGTAGAGAGAATCTAGGGAATTGTAGGTGAATAAACCTAACATTGACAGTGGGGAAACTTCTTGAATCCTTTATAAAGGACATTATACTGGACGTTCAGAAAGCCACATCAGGATAAAAAGTCAGCATGGATTTATGAAGGGGAAATCATAATTGACAAATCTGTTGAAATTCTAGTAGAATTGACAAGTAGGAGCCAGTCAATATGGCATATTTCTTCATACAGAAAGCATTCAACAAAAGAGATTATTGTGCAAGATTAAAGTGCAAGGGATTGAGGGGAGTAAATTGAGATGGATAGAAAACTGGTTCGCAGGGATAAAACAAACATAGAACAATACAGCTCAGTATAGGCCCTTAGGCCCTCGATCTTGCGCCGACCTGTGAACTATTCTCAGCTTGACCCCCTACGCTATCCCATCGTCTTTCATATGCTTATCCAAGGATTGTTTAAATCTCCCTAATGCCACTCTCTTGAATGGTGTCACACTTCTTAACAAGAATCCTTCCAGATCCTTTCTGGGATATGGCTGTCACAACTTCTTTCCCCTTTATTTGTGGAATCTGGGCATCCCTATCTAAGCCGGCATTCATTGCACATCAGTTAATTGCCTGAAAGGCAGGTAAGAGTTGACCCCATTAGCTTTGTATCTGGATTCACATGGAGGCCAGACCAGGTAAAGAAGGCAGCTTTTTCACCTAAAGGGTATTATTGAACCAGATGGGTCTTTTCTGCAATGGTTGTGTGCTCACTTTCTGACTCTTAACTCCAGATTGTTTGTTACTGAATCCAAATTCCATCATCTACCGTGGCGAGATTCAAACCCAGGTCACCAGAATGTCTCTGGAGTAACAGTCCAGCAAGGCTACAATATCTCCACTACACACATTACCCCAACAGCTGAGGTCAAACTAATGTTTTCATTAAGTTCAACCCAACCTCCTTAGCCAATACTCTTTTGCCCTTATTAACCAATCCTCAGATCCTTAGCTAATTCTTTTCTCTTTTTTTCCCCATATTTGTAAGTTTGGCTTTATTCAAAAGATTAGTGGCTTGTCACCACTGACGCATGGAGCTTCTGATGTTTTGCTACCCACCAATATTTTCTGTGACACAATCCCTGATTGTCAATGGGGATTATGTTGCAAGGAAATATAATTGGCAGCTGCCCCCATTAATCAATGAATCCACAGGTAGACAAATTGTAATGGAATTTGTAATGGAAGGCTCCACAAATATCCCCATTCTCAATTATGGTAGTGCTAAAGATAAGGTGAAAGCTTTCACAACCATCTTTCACAGCCAGAAGTGTGGAGTCGATGATCCATCTCAGCCTCCTCCAGTGGTCCACAGCAAAACAGATACCAGTCTTCTGCCAATTAGATTTATTCCACGTGATAGCAATAAATGGTTGGATGCACTTGAAACTGCAAATGCTCCGGGCCCTGACAATATTCCTGCAATAGTACGGAAGACGTGCGCTAAGGAGTTTCCCACTCCCCTACCCAAGCTGTTCCAGTACTGTTACAACACCAGTATCGATAAGACAATGTGGAAAATTGCCCAAGTTTGTCCTGTATATATATATATATATATATATATATATAATATTGCAGGACAAATCCAACCCAGCAAATTGAAGCCCCACCAGTCTTCTTTAGATTATCAATAAAGTGATGGAAGGTGTCATCAAACAGTGCTGTCAAGCAACACCTGCTCAGTTACATCCAGTTTGGATTTCATCAGGACCACTCAGCTCTGGACTTCATTACAGCCTTAGCCCATACATGACAAAGGAACTGAAATCTGGAGGAAAGGTGAGAGGTGGCATCAAGTAACCTGATGAAAACTGGCATCAATGGGCACCAGGAGGCAAACTCTCTGGCGTTTATACCTGACACATAGGAAGATGGATGTGGTTATTGGAGGTCAGTCATCTTAGCTCCAAAACAACTCTGCAGGAGCTCTTCAGGATAGTGTCCCAGGTCCAACCATCTTCACCTGCTTCATCAATAACCTTCTCTCCATTATAAGGTCAGATGTCAGGATGTTAGCCAATTATTGCATGACATTCAGCACTATTTCCGACTCCTCAGACACTGAAGCAGTCAATAGACCTGATGCAATGTTTATCATGGATAAGCACGCATACGGCCGGATAAAATGATACAACTAATATCGAATTGCTGGTTGTGGAAAGGAATGGGAATACGGATAGCTAAATTTTGCCAGAGATGCACGACATGTGCATGAGCAGAACCGAGATAGAGAATTGACATTAAAACGATGCAAGCCCTCGAGGGCTTCTGAAATAAGGCTATTTGAGCTCATGACAGGACATGCAACTGCACTCCTCCAGCGCCTATTCACACGGGGAGCAGAACTGACTCACAGAAAAGGTCAATTAAGGAATCCCTCCAGAAGCATTTACACATTCTTCACAGACAGGCACGAGATCAATTGCTTGTCAAGGACTGGGAGTCTGAGGGACGGCAAGGATGAATAGAAATGCTAGCCCCAGGATCAAAGCTGACCATAATCCCAAGCAAGAGGGCCTTGTCCACCGGATGGGATGGACCTCGTGAGGTAATATAAGCAAGTAACAGGAGCGTACTTATTAATGAAAAGGGAGTCGCTAAATTGAATCATCCTACACAGCTAATTACATGGGGGTTAATACAGCAACACTGGATTAGTGGTGCTGGAAGAGCACAGCAGTTCAGGCATCCAATGAGCAGCGAAATCGACGTTTCGGGCAAAAGCCCTTCATCAGGAATAAAGGCAGTGAGTCCACCCTGTTCATCGGAAATGTTTTCTCTCTGCATCTCGCTCTTTCCATCACAGGTATTAAAGTGCCCTCAGCTGTAATTGCCGACAAGCAGCAGGAACAGGATCCTCGCCATCAGGACAGCAACCAAAACAGACTAACATCGCATGTGACACATTTGCACGGTGCAGACTGCCATTAAGAATATTGCTGAAATTAGCTTGAGTATGAAAATGCTAAGTTCCCCCTCACTTTGTGAGTTCCCCCTCATTTTGACGCCATCAGAGGCTGATAAGCAAATGATTATTCTCGGGACGAATGTGTTGCGAAGTTGAGCAGAGTAATTGTAGTTTGGGAGGTGGGAAGCTAGAATTTAGTGGTGTGTGTAAAATTGTAAAGTGGGGAAACATGTGTGGTTCCTTTTAAAAGACAGTGTTTTTCCTCAGCTTAATTTAAAATTGGATGTCAGTGACAGCAACTTTAAAGTGTTCCGGTGCACTAAGAGCACCCGAACTGAAATAGGTTTATTGAACGGTAATACAGTTGACAGACCAAGCTACGGTTTTTTTTTAAAATCAAGGCAACAGGTTTTGCATTGAGCCAATCCATTTAAACTAGCCCCTTAGATGCTGAAAACCTATCCCCTTTTATGCTTCAGAACCAACCGAATGGGTATTGAGGCGGAATAGTTCAAAGAAGAGAGATAGAGACGGGTAGCCTTACAGTGGGGAGGTGGTAATAATAGATTCTGACTGGGATAGCGCCCAATGGAAGTCAGCAGGGCATAACCTGAATACCGTTGCAGGGTGATTAAAGCCCAACGATAAGACATTACAACAGCCTCTTATTGTCACACTAACACTTCAGGAATAGGAAAACACAGCATTATGATTTTGTTTCGAAAGAACAGACCCTGAAAGAGTTGAAAATGGAATGTAGTAACTGCACTCAGACAATGCAAAGCCTGTTTTCAATTCGAGAATGACATCTGGTTGACCTTTAGGATTCGCATGAGTCAGGGAAGGAACTTACTGGTTCAGAAGCAGCAGTACCACTATCTACAAGATGCATCTACAGGATACGCTGCAGAAATTCAGCAAAGATCATCAGACTGCACCTTGCAAACCCACAATCACTTCCACCTAGAAGGACAAGGGCTGCAGATGTATAAGATTACCCGACCTTTAAGTTGCTCTCCAAGGCAGTCTCTCAAGGCATCAAATAATTATTATGTCAATTTCAAATTTCTAAATTAATGTTTTGAGATGTGGGCATCACTAGTTGGCTTATTCCCCATCCCCAGTTGCCCTTGAGAAAAGGTGATGGTAACCTGCCTTCTTGAACCACTGCAGTCCATGTGCTCTAGATTGACCCACAATGCCAATAGGGAAGGAATTCCAGATGTTGACATAGTGACAATGAAGGAATGGTGATATATTGCCAAATAAGGATAGTGAATAGCTTGGAGAGCAACTTACCAAGGTCGGGTGTTTTTATATATCCGCGGCCCTTGTCTCCTGGGGTTTGTGGAGAATGTTGTTTCTGACATTGACAAATGAGAGCAGTGGGACTGGAATATTTCAATTTTCAGAAGAATTTGAGATGTTCGCTCACAGATAAGTGAGGTTAGAGCCCAGGAGTAAGAGGGGAATAAACTGCATGGATTGATGCTTAGACTTTGAAAGACTGTTTGGTCACTACAAGAAGGAGGGTGCATTTCTGAGCTGAGTGTTTCATAGCCCTTGTGCCTGTGACTCGGTGACAGGTGCAGAGAGTGCTGAGAATTGAGAAAATGTAACCAAAGGCTTCGAGTTGTGTTTTTGTGTTAATGAAACTGGATTTAAATTTAACCAATTAATTTAATTTATGCCCAGGATACCAAAAACCAATTGAATTTGAATTTAATTGTACTGACAACATTGGAACAATGTGAGATTACAAGTCTTGGTGTTTTAAAAGGTAGGACATTTTAAAAAGTAGTCAGAGCAAATCCCATTGAACATGAGAGCATGTCATCTAAAAGGGCTAGCACTGCTCTCAAAGAAATCTCTTAGACACTATCTATCAAATCCTGATGAATAGGATTTGTCTGTTTGGAAAGGCAAGGGCTGATTATGGAGAGTCATATGTCTTTGAGCATGGGAAATCATGTTTCACTAACTTGATTGAGTTTGTTGAAGAAGTTATGAAGAGGATTGGTGGATATGATCTGTATGAATGTTCAACAAGATTCCTGATTAACATTTGAACAAGGTTAGATCACATGGTTAGAGGGAAAACAAAGTATTTGGATACTGAACTGGCTTGAAGATAGAAGTCAGGGGGCAGTGATGGAGACCTATGACCCATGGTGTGTCACAAGGATCAGTACTGGGTCCACTGATATTCTTCATTTGTATAATAATTTGGATGCAAACATAGAAGGAAGAGTAAATATGTTTGCAGATGATATCAAAATTGGAGGTGTAGTAGTTAGCGAAGAAGGTTACTTCAGAGTACAATGGGATCTTGAACCGATGGGCCAGTGGGCCAAGGAGTGGCAGATGGAGGTTAATTTATGTAAAAATGAGGTACCACAGTTACGAAAGGCAAATCAGGGCAGGAATTATACACGTGATGGGATGGTCTTGGGGAATGTTGAAGGTTCATAGTTCCTTGAAAAAGGAGTCACATATAGATAGGATAGTGAAGAAGGCATTTTGTGTGCTTTCCTTTATTGGTCAGTGCATTAGGAGTTGGGAAGTCATGTTGCAGCTGAACATGACATTGGTTCGGCCACTTTTGGAATATTGTGTGTAATTCTGTTCCCCTTCCTATTGGAAGGATGTTATAAAACTTGAAGGAGATCAGAAAATATTTACAAGGAGATTGCCAGGTTTGGAGGGTTTGAGCTATAGAGAGAGACTGAATAGGCTGGGGCTGTTTTCCCTGTAGCATCAGAGGCTGAGGGGTAACCTTATAGAGGTTTATAAAATCATGAGGGGGATTAATCAGACAAATAGACAAGATTATCTCCCTGAGGCGGGTGAGTCCAGAACTAGAGGGCATATGTTTAGGGTGAGAGTGGAAAGTTTTAGAAGGTACCTAAGGGGCAGCTTTTTCAAAGTGGGACATGAATGGAATGATCTGCCAAAGGAAGTGGTGGAGGCTGGTACAGTTAGAACATTGAAAATGCATCTGGATGGGTATATGAAAAAGAAGGTTGGGAGTGTTATGGACCATGTGCTGGAAAGTAGAACTAGATTAATTTAGGATATCTGTTCAGCATGGACCTATACACTGGAAGGGTCTGTTTTCATGCTGTACATCTCTATGACTCTATGACTCTTTAGAGGGTCTGACGACTCTCCTGTTGTTCCTCTGTAACAGACACTACTCCACATACAAGGAAGAAAGATTAAAAAGATTGAAAGATTTATATTCCATCCCTCAGAAATCTTTATCCATTCCATCTCGACCAAGTAAATATTCCCTTTTTATTGTGATACGAAAAGTGATGTAAGGAGTGGGCTAGCTGAACCTGTTTGTTCAGTGACTGTGATTAACGTCAATAGCCATCGATGCTAATTATCCCAGTGGAGGGTTTCCATCCTACAATGAGAAATGGGCTCCGTTCAATGTGCTATCCCATGGTTTGGGCAGAGCATCACCAACAGCACTAACATGAATCCACAGCTCCCGAGAGAGGGGGATGAGCGATCAGAATCTGAGAACAACAGACTGGAATGTTATAACAATGGAGAGTCTGAGAACATTAGACTGGGATGCTGCATCTCTGGAGAGAGGTTTATCCTTGCTGCTGTTATTGTGTCCCACTGAGACTCTGTGAACTCAGATATTCACCCTACAAGCCACCACTAACTGCATCAGTAAATGTCCTCATTCACTCGGTCCCTCTTTGCTCCTGGCAGTGTCCCTCATGGGTCTCTATGTTGACCTACTCTGTTTCAGATTGAGCCATAATTCATTGTACCACTGCTCTTGTTATCTAAATATTGGGAACGTGAGATCACTGCCTTCTCTTCTGGTTACAAACTCCATTTCCTTCCTCTGACTCCATCCCATCCCTGGTCAATATCTGAGGCTGAAACAAATGAATCACAACTGTGTTGATCCCTTCAGCCATGAGCTGATTCCTGACCCCATACATTGACCATTCCTAATTTTAACTACTTATACTTCTAGAATATACGTTACTGGCTCATTCCATCTGCTACTTGAACCTTGAGCTATGAAATACAGTCCTAATGATGTTAATAATCTCCTGCTGACATTCCCAACTTCAAACCTGCAGAAGCAAATCTGAGTTACACACCACGGTCCTTATTCAAATTTACACCAAAATCCTATCCAACCATCACCCCTGTGTGGATTGATCTGTATTGTTACTGGGTCTTAAAATATCTTTATTTTAACATTCTCAAAATCTTCATCACATCTGTCCATTAAATGCCTCTCAGTTTTCCTCTGTGAGTTACCCAAACTCTTGCCAGATGTTCATATTTAAACTGATTTCTACCTTGCATATTCTTTCTGAAACAATGACTTTCAAACTTAGATTAGATTCCCTCCACAGCCCAACAGGTCCACAGGGACCCTCTGAAGAGTAACCCACCCAGACCCACTACCCTCTGACTAATGCGCCTATCGCTATGGGCAATTTGGCACTGACAATACACCGGATCCGCATATCTTGGGACTGTGGGAGGAAACCAGAGCACCCAGAGGAAACCCACGCAGACACGGGGAGAATGTGCAAACTCCACACAGACAGTTGCCTGAGGCTGGAATCGAAACTGGGACCCTGGCGCTGTGAGGCAGCAGTGCTAACCATGAGGCCACCGTGCCGCCCCAAAACCCACAAAGAACACATGCACAAACGCACACACATACACACATAAACATTACCCATCAGGTTTGATGCTGTATGTAATGACAATGTCAGACTGTTTCCAGAACTGTCAAAACGAGGAATAAAGGTAACAATGGAGCAGAGAATAATGGCTTAAAAAGCTGAATGAAAGACACTCTATCTGAATGTATGTTGCATTCACAAAAACGATTGAGGAATTCAGTCCATACATTGAGGTAACTGGATATAATTTAATGACCTGACAGAGACCTCACTACATGATGACTTACATTTGGAACTGCACGTGCAGGACCTTTTATTTTTGGGAGAGTTCTACAAAATATAAAAGGAGGTGGGGTGGATCTTCAAATAAAGGATGACATCTGTATGATTGTAAACAGAGAATTTTAGATCAAATGTTCAATGTTTTTGGCTTAATCTTATTGTTTCTGTGCACAAAGTGCCAGTTGAGTCGAGTTTGGGGAGAGCTTTTCACTGTGAGGCCGAGTGGGTTTCACCAAACTTAATGGACAGAAGGGCCTGAGTGATGTGGCTTTTTATGACCCTATCACCTTCTCCAACCAACATTCTCTGGAACATTCTCTAACTAACATTCCAGGAACATCCTATTACTGACATTCTCCAGTACATTCCATAACCCTGACATTCCCTGTAACATTCTGTAAACAACATTTTCCGGAACATTCTACAAACGATCTTCGCCGGAACAGTCTATTACTGACATTCTCCAGAACATTCCATAACTGACATTTCTTGGAAATTCTATCACTTACATTCTGCGGAACATTCCATAACTGGGATTCTCCAGGACATTCTATAACCGACATTCCACTGAATAATCTACAATCTCTGGAATATAGTATAAGCAATATTCTCCAAAAAATTCTAAAACTGACATTATTTGTAAACAGCCAGATGACATTTAATTGAAAGACCACAAGATCCCAAGGGAAAAGATCCTGTTCTATGGAGAAGGAATCACTGTTTCAAAGTCCCCTCAGGCAGTTAAAGGGGATTCCCCTGCGTTTACATTTCTTCATGTCGGAGAATCAAACACAATTTAGACCAGAAGACAGAAATTTCCAGCGTCCATTTGTCATTGAGGAACTGGGAGAGAATCCTTCAGGACGATAATGTTTACCCTCCGTATTGGGAACTGTAAAGCAGTGACCTGTCTGCTCTCGAGTCATCAAGTGTTTGGGAATATTCTAGAATCGACCTGTTCATATAGATGCATGTCTGTGTGTTTAGGGAGGGAGGGTTTCTTCTGTATTACATCACATTTCTGTCAGTAATTCAGAATTTACCATGTGTTATTCCAGCTCCAACTACATCAATAAATCTCTGAGCATTTCATTTTGAAAATCTCACTCTGATCTCAATCATTTGGAAAATGTCGTTCAGGCTGATGTTCTAAATTGTTGCTTTTCCTTCCTTACAGTTAATGTCATGACGATCTTCGTCCTGCTTTATAAAGATTGTGGATTGTCTCCATGTGTCAGGCGTTCCCTGGGGGCAATGGCAGTGACGAATCATTATCCTCGATCTGATATTGAGACACATTCCCATTATTTATCGGGAGCAGTTTTATTTCCTAATGTGGTACATTCCCGTGTGTAATATCCACGCCCTCCTGCTTTATGTAGCCACTGACTGTTCTGTCTGGTTCACTGTCCCTTTCACCTTTGATCGGTTTGTGGCCATTTGTTGCCAGAAGTTGAAAAATAAATATTGCAGTGAGAAAACAGCGGCTGTGATTCTGGGAACAGTGACTGTGCTGAACTGATTAAAGTACATTTTCTGGTATTTCATGCTCACAGGTCTTTATCGGTTGGTGAACTCCCCCTGGTTTTGTTACATAATGAACGGTGTTCTATCTTCTCGTGTCTGGGTCACAATCGAGTTTCTCCATCACTTTCTAACACCAGCTCTCCCATTTCTCCTGATTCTACTGCTCAATGTTTTCACCATCAGACACATTTTAGTGACCAGCAGAGCCCGAAGGAGACTCCGGACTCACACCAATGGGGACTCTCACCATGATACAGAAATGCAAAATCCAAAAACATTGTATTGTTTGCGATCTCAGCCAATTTCATCCTGTTATGGTCAACATTAATGCTGTATTCGATATGGAATCAGATGTTTAATTTGGCAAATGCCTCAGATATATCTGCATCGCTTTGTGCAGGAGTTGGGCTTCATGCTGCAGCTCCTCAGTTGCTGCACTAACACCACGATTTACATGATGACCCAGACTAAGTTCAGACAGCAGCTGAAGAATGTGCTGAAATATCCCTTTACCCAAATTCATTAATCAATCAAATTCGCTTATTAATCAATCCATCCAGGATTTTCTCATTTCAGTTCAATGTTTCAACAATGAACCAGCCTGTTGCTATGGTAACAGACCGGGGTAGTGCTGATATAGATTAGATTAGTTGCAGTGTGAAAACAGGCCATTCGGCCCAATAAGTCCACACCAAACCTCCAAAGAGTAATCCACCCAGTCCCTTTTCCCTCTGACTAATGTACCTCACACTATGGACAATTTAGCATAGCCCATTCACCCTAACCTGCACATCTTTGGACTGTGGGAGCACCCGGAGGGAACCTCATGCAGACACAGCGAGAATTTGCAAACTCCACACAGACAGTAGCTTGAGGCTGGAATTGAACCTGGGACCCTGTTGCTGTGAGGCAGCAGTGCTCACCACTGAGCCACCGTGCTGCCCCGTGCCATAAATTTGTCCAACCTTATCCCACAGGGGGTTACAGGGATACATTTCAATGTTTCTCACAACTCGGGGGCCACTGATAAAAGGCACCATTTCACTGACTGTATCGACCATTTCAATTTGGAAGCAATGAAAATGTTCATTGAGAAGTGTCAAACAGTAGAACAACCAATGTTATTGCTTATCTTTGTGTTGAAGAAGCTGAGCTGGAGAGAGACAGACCCGATCCCTAGTCCTCATCCTTAGGGAAGGGGAGGGAACTGGGCCCAAGCTCAGGAGTTGGGGTTCAGTCACTCTGTCCTTTACTTTCACCTTAGGATCTGACCTGGCTTCACCAAGATTCATCTCTCTCCCTTGTTTCCTCTCCCTCCCCTTACAGCTCTCACTCTCACAAAGTCTCTCTCTCTCTCTCTCTCTCTCTCCTCTTCCCACTGTTGTCTCCTTTTGCTCACATCCAGATGCAACATCAGTCAGACAAAACTATTCTGAGTCGCCAAAGACGTTGTTTGAAGAACGAGACACCCGTGTAACCTCGGAGCAATAAAATCGACATTTCGGGAAAAGCCCTTCATCAAGAATTTATTCCAGCACCACTAATCCAGAATCTGGTTTCCAGCATCTGCAGTCATTATTTTTACCCGTGCAACCTGAGAGATTCACAAGCTGTGATGCTCTCTCCGAAGAAAAAGATCAGCCACTTTTGTAGTGGCATGTCGTGGCATTATATCACATTAGACACAGGAGGGGAGCAGGAGAGACTCTGAGCCTTTAATTCATCACTTTTTAATTAATTCATTCAACCTTTCCTCCAGTCCCATTGCAGCCAGAGATAGACTCACAGGCACAAACACATACAGATACACATTTGGGGATAAACATCAAAAGGACCATTGAATGTGCACACAGATTCATAACACAGTTCGGTCGACATAGACACACATACACACACACACACACACACATACACATAGATATGGAAAAACACACTAATACGCACATCCATATACACTACCTCACACACTTATAGCTACAAACACACAGAGGTAGTTCGACTGAGATAGACACACACACACACAGAATCACATACAGACACAGAGACACATACAGGCACATTTATATCTACAAACATACAGACCGACATAGATTCATACACATGCAAAGACAGAAACAGACACAGACTGAGGTGCAGATGTGCTACAGGCTTTGACACAGACACAAACAAACACACAGAAACGTGTTGTTATGGACTAGGCCAGATCACCTCAAAGTATTTGAAGACAATAGCTTAGCCCCAAGCGTTTTATTCTTTTAAAGGCAGCTGTGAAATCGATATTCTTATACAGTAAGGTCCTCCGGAGTGTTGCTGAACAAAGAGACATTGGAGTGCAGGTTCATCGCTCCTTGAAAGTGGTGTCGCAGGTAGATAGGATAGTGAAGAAGGCGTTTGGTACGCTTTCCTTTGTTGGTCAGAGTATTGAGTACAGGAGTTGGGAGATCATATTGCGGCTGTACAGGACATTGGTTAGGCCGCTGTCAGAATATTGCGTGCAATTCTGGTCTCCTTCCTATTGGAAAGATGTTGCGAAACTTGAAAGGGTTCAGAAAAGATATACAAGGATGTTGCCTGGGTTGGAGGATTTGAAATGTCGGGAGAGGTTGAACAGGCTGGGACTGTTTTCACTGGAGCGTCAGAGGCTGAGGGGTGATCTTATGGAGGTTTACAAAATCATGAGGTGCATGGATAGGATAAATAGGCAAAGCCTTTTCTCTGGGGTGGGGGAGTCCAGAACTAGAGGACATAGGTTTAGGGTGAGAGGGGAAAGATATGAAAGAAACCTAAGGGGCAACTTTTTCACGCAGAGGGTGTTACGGATATGGAATGAGCTGCCAGACGAAATGGTGGAGGCTGGTACAATTGCAACATTTAAGAGGCATTTAGATGGGTATACGAATAGGAAGGGTTTGGAGGGATATGGGCTGGGTGCTGGCAGGTGGAACTAGCTTGGGTTGGGATATCTGGTCGGAATGGACAGGTTGTTTCCATGCTGTACTTCTCTATGACTCTAGATAGGATTTATGATCATCTACAAAGGAATAATTTGATTAAGGATAGTCAATATGGTTTTGTGAAGGGTAGGCTGTGCCTCACAAGCATTATTGAGTTCTTTGAGAAGGTGACCAAACAGGTGGATGAGGGTTAAGCAGTTGATGTGGTATATATGGATTTGAGTAAGAAATTTGATAAGGTTCCCCATGGTGGCCTATTGCGCAAACGACGCAAGCATGGGATTGAGGGTGATTTAGCAGTTTTGATCAGAAATTGGCCAGCTGGAGGAAGACAGAGGATAATGTTTGATGGGAAATGTACATCTTGGAGTTCAGTTACTAGTGGTGTACCGCAGTGATCTGTTTTGGGTCCACTGCTGTTTGTCATTTTTATAAATGATCTGGATGAGGTCGTCAAAGGATGGGTTAGTAAATTTGTGGATGACACTAAGGTCGGTAGAGTTGTGGGTAGTGCCGAGGGATGTTGTAGATTACAAAGTGATACAGGTAAGCTGCAGAGCTGGGCTGAGAGGTGGCAAATGGAGTTAATGCAGAAAAGTGTGAGGTGATTTACTTTGGAAGAAATACAGAGCACTGGGCTAATGGTAAGATTTTTGATAGTGTCGATGAGCAGAGTGATCTTAGTGTCCATGTACATAGATCCCTGAAAGTTGTCACCCAGGTTGATAGGGTTGTTAAGAAGGCATTTAGTGTGTTAGCTTTTATTTAGTAGGGGGACTGAGTTTCAGAGCCATGACGTCATGCTGCCATTGTACAAAACTCTGTTGCAGCCGCACTTGGAGTATTGTATACAGTTCAGGTCACTGCATTGTAGGAAATATGTGGAAGCCTTGGAAAGGGTTCAAGGGAGATTCACGAGATGTTGCCTGGTATGGAGGGAAGGTCTTACCAGGAAAGGCTGATGGACTTGAGGCTGTTTTAATTAGAGAGAAGAAGGTTGAGAGGTGACTTAATTGAGACATATAAAATAATTAAAGGGTTAGATAGGGTGGACAGTGAGAGCATTTTCCTCGGATGGTGATGGCTAGCATGAGGGGACATACTTTAAATTGAGGGGTGATGGATATAAAACAGATGTCAGAGGTAGTTTTTTTTTCACTCAGGGACATGGAAGCACTCCCTGCAACAATTGTAGAATCGCCAACTTTAAGGACATTTAAATGGTCATTGGATAGACATATGGACGAAAATGTTCTGTGTTCTATAACATACCCCTTGGCAAAAAAAAGATAAATTGGAACACAATGCTTACAGGCAAGAGGCAGACTTGGTCAGGGAGCTTAAGGTGAAGGAATCTTCAGCAGGCAGTGATCATAATATGACTGATATTACTCTGCAATTTGAGAGGGAGATGATAGAATCAAAGGTAACAGTATTACAGCTGAATAAAGGCAACTACAGAGGCATGAGAGAGGAGGTGGATAGAATTGACTGGGAGAGGAGTGTATCAGGAAAGACAGTGGATCAGCAATGGCAGGAGGTTCTGGGAGTAATTCAGGAGACACAGCAGAGATTCATCCCAAGGGAAAAGAAGCATGGTACAGGGAGGATGAGGCAATCATGGCTGACTAAGGAAGGCATGGATAACATAAAAGTAAAAGAGAAAGCAGATCATTTGGGGAAGGGCAGTGTGAGACCAAAGGATTGGGAACTTGCAAAGACCAATAAAGAGCAACAACAAAAGGTATAAGGAGGGTCACGATGAAATTATGAGGGTAAGCTAGCCAGACATATCAAGGAATACTGCAAGAGTTTCTACAGATGCATAAAGGGCAAAAGAGAGGCAAAAGTGGACATTTGGCTGCTGGAAAATGACACTGGAAAGATAGTTGTGGGGAAAAGGCTGAGGAATTGCAAAATTATTTTGTGTCTGACTTCATGGTGGAAAGTACAAGTAGTATCAATTATGTTCAAGAGAGTCTCGGGGCAGAGCTGAGTATGATAGCCATCACCGAAAGAGAAGGTTCGAGAAAAACCAAATGGCCAGAAGGTGGATACATCACCTGGACCACCAGTTCTCAGGCAGTTAGCTAAAGAGAGAGTGGAAGCATTAGCGGAGATCTTTCAGAAATTGCTCGAGTCAAAGAGGTTCCCATAGGACAGGAAATTCGCCAATGGGACACTTGTTTAAAAGGCGACTAACACCCAAAACAGTCCAATTACCCTCACCTCAGTCATGGGTAAGATCCTGGAATCCATTCTGAAGGATGTGATCTCTGAATATTTGGAAGTGTATAATAGAATAGGCAAATTCAGCATGGTTTCATCAAGTGGAGGCCATGCTTGACAAATCAGCTAGAAATACTTGAGAGATTAGAGAGATTTAGCATCAATGGTCAGCATGGACAAGTTGGACCGAAGGGTCTGTTTCTGTGTTGTATATCTCTATTAGCTATGATTCTAAATAACAAGCATATTAGACCAAGGAGAGCCAATGGGTGTTATCTATCTGAACTTCAAGAAGACCTTTGACAAAGTGACAGACACGAGGCTGCCAAGTAAATGAGGGACCCATAGTGTTAGACACAAGGTGCTAGCATGGATAGAAGATGGGCTGTCTGGCCAAAAGCAGAGAGTGGGGGTAAAAGGGTCCTTCTCATGATTGCAGCCAGTGACGAGTGGTGTTCCGCAAGGCTCAGTGTTGGGAGCTCAACGTTTCACTTTATATATTAACAATCGAGATGAAGGAACTGAGGGCATTCTGGCTATGTTTGCAGATGATACAAAGATAGGTCAAGGAACAGGTAACAGTGAGAAGGTAGGGAGTTTGCAGAAGGATTTGGACAGGTTAGGAAAGTGGGCATAGAAGTGGCAGATGGAGTACAATGTGGGAAAGTATGAATTTATGCACTTCTGAGGCTCTATAAGATTCTGGTTAGGTCACATTTGGAGAATTGTGTGCAGTTTTGGGCCCCGTATCTTAGGAAGGATGTATTGGTCCTGGAGTGTGTTCAGAGAAGGTTCACGAGAATGGTCCCAGGAATGAAAAGCTTAAAGTACGAGGAACATTGCAGGACTCTGGGTCTGTACTCGATAGGGTTCAGAAGGATGAGGGAGAATCTAAGTGAATAGCCTGGACAGAATGGATGTTGGGAAGATGTTTCCATTGGGAGGAAAGAGTAGGACCCGAGGGCACAGCAGTAGGGTAAAGGGAAGACCATTCTAAATGGAGACAAGGAGAAACTTCTTTAGCTGGAGAGTGGTGAATCTATGGAATTCACTGCCACAGAACGCTGTGGAGGCCAGGTCATTGAATATATTTAAGACGGAGATAGATAAGTTTGTGATTGTCAAGGGGATCAAGTGTTACAGGGAGAATGGGGATGAGAAACGTAGCAGCCATGATTGAATGGCAGAGCAGGCTCGATGGATTGAATGGCCTAATTTCTGTATGTCTTATATTCTTAAAAAAAAGAACAAAATAACCTTGTTAGAGTGACAGCATTGTCACATCCAGGCGCACTGGCACAGACATGTATACAGATACACAGAAACATGCACACTGACACACATAAACACACACAGAAACATGCACACACACACACACACAGAAACACTGATTCGCATACATAGAGACACACAGAAACATGCACACATACTTGTTTTAAATGAAAGCAATGCACAAAACAGAAAATTACAGTCTGATTACCTTAACCTCGGTCCTGGGTAAGATCCTGGAATCCATTGTGAAAGATGAGATTTCTGAATACTTGGAAGTGTGTGGTAAAATAGGCAAAGTCAGCAGTAAATTACACTTCCCTGAGATTAACCATCTTGAACACAATTTGAGTCAATCAGAGGTGACTCAGTGGTTAGCACTGCTGCCTCAAATGCCAGAAACCAGGGTTCGATCCCAGCCTTGGACGACTGTGTGAGTTTGCACATTCTCCCTCTGTCAGCATGGGTTTCCTCCGGGTGCTCCGATTTCTACCCACAGTCTAAAATTGTGCAAGTTAGGTGAATTGGTTGTGCTAAATTGCCCTGAGTGTTCAGGAATGTAGATGTTAGGTGCACTAGTCAGGGGTAAATCTCGGATGGGGAAATGGGTCTGGATGGGTTACTCTTTGGAGGGTCAGTGTGGATGTGTTGGGCTGAAGGGCCTGTACACACAGTGTCAGAATTCGAAAAAAAATCTCAATGAGAAAGTGAGACAGTGCTGTGGTGTCCTCCAGCTGTTGTCAGGGAAGAGGTGAATGCATTTAATAAAATCATGATCACTTGTAAAATGAACAAACGTCCACTTGTACAACAGATCCATATAGTCGCTTCATGTCCTTGTGTGAAATAGTTTGATGTTTGGAAACTCACTAATTTTACTGGTTAAGTTCATCCCACTCACAGCTTGTGTTTGTCTGTGTGGAGATACGATGTTCCCATGTGGGATAAATCTGTGTTCCTTGGCTGCAGAAGACCGTTCCCTTGTCTGAATAAAAGCGTTTTGTAGCTGATTTGAAACTGAAGCTTTGTCTCAGTGTGGATTTCAGGTGTGTGTGTGTGTGTGTGTGTGTGTGTGTGTGCGTGTGTGTGTGCGCTGCTGGAAGCTCAGTTCCAGTTTTGAACCTTCACCAACCCATCCCTGAAACAGGCCCTGTCTGAAGTGACCCCCAGGAGCAGTGTCTATCCCTCATGGGAGCGAGGGAGTGTGAGAAACCAGTGAGAGAGAGAGAGAGCTGGGACACACAGTAATGGTGAATATCACCTTTTCAGACTGTGTCTTTCCTGAACTCCTGCCTGTCTCTGACTGATTTCCCGTCTCTTTCTCACATTGTCACTTTATGTCTCTTTGTTTCTCACTTTGTGTCCCTGTATCTTTCTCTCAAAGTCTCTCCACTTTTCTCTCTTTTGGTCTTTCTCTCTTTCCCTCCTGCGTCTCTGTCTCTCACATATCCAACTCTTTATTTCATTCTCCGTCTGTCTGTCCCCTCCCTTCACCTTTCCTCCCCTCTGTCTCTCTGCAGTTTTCCTGCCCTTCCTCCAAAACTTTTTCTCCCAAAACAAATTGCCGAATGTGACTCCCTGCCAAATGTGACCTCTTGAATTTTGTGTCATCCAATTTTGACACCCCATTTCACACCCTCCCCTTCTTCCATTTTCTGCCCCCCCCGATATTCCCTCAACATGATTCTCTACTTCCCACTTTTGCCCTGTCTTTACCCCACCCACACAGCTATTTGCCCCATCCCTGAATGTTGAGTCACCCCAAAAGAATATTGCCCTCCATCACATATTGCACTCTCCCACAAAAATATGTTGCCCACAACCTGCCAAATATTGTCATCAAATATTTTGTTCCCTCCATTTCTGCTCCCCCGAGTATTATCAAATATTTTGCCCCCATCCCAATTTTATAGTCTGCACTCCCTGTCCCGGAAACTATTTAACCCCCAACAAAGTTTTGTGCCTGACAGAGAGGGCCGGAAGGAAAGAGTGAAGTAGAGGGATGGACAGAGGGAAGGAGGGAGACAGAAATAATTCAAGACGAGAAAAGAGGCATAAAGGTGAGAACAGCCATGGGGAGAGGTGGATTGAGAGGGAGAGAGAAGGAAACAGAGGGAGAATCCCACTCCAATAAGTATTCAATCCCGCCACCGTTCCACCCCAAATTTGCTCCTGGGGATAGGACTGGGATAGAGAGCCACAGGCAAATGGAGAGTGAAATTCCAGGGAGAGAGATGGGGAATAGGGAGACATAGGTAAACAGAGGGAAAGCTCTATCTGGAGAGTCAGAAGGGTAGAGAGAGAAAGAGAGAAATCTTGGGAGAGACAGAGAAAGATCCTCAGGAGAGAAACAGTGCAGGACAGAGACAGAGATGCTGAGGCAGAGGAAGAGGAATAGAGGGACGGATCGAGAGGAGCAGAAAGATCCCAAAGAGAGAGACAGAAGGACAGACAGGAGAGAAAGAAACTGGGGCAGAAAAGGTGAAAACGGGGGCACAGAGCAATACAGGGAGAGAAACAGTAAGACACAGGGAGAAAGATCAGAGAGAGAGAGAGAGACAGAGCAAAAAGGACAGACAGGAAGCAGGAGAGAGAAATCCCATTGAGAATAGGGGAAAATGTAGAGAGTGAGAAGGAGGAAGAGAGAAAAATAAACCCAGGGATACAGAGACAGAAGAAAAGTGAGATAGAGAGAGACACACACACCCAGGTTCGAATCCAGTCTTGAATGACTGTCTGTGTGGAGTTTGTACATTCTCCTTGTTTCCTCTGCAATAGCAAGGTCACAGAGGGCAGAGAGAGGTTGGTGGTAAAGGCCAAAGATCGGAAATACTGAACGACGGATCAATTCCTGAAAAACCTGGGGAGGGGGTGAGAGAGTGGGCAGGGGTAGATGTGAAGGATATGGCAGAGAGGGGAATTTATAGAAAGCTGTGTGAGGGACAGGCAGCTGGGAATATGGAGGCAGAGAGAGAGGGAGGTAGTGAAATCTGTGGGATCAGACTGTGCAGCAGCTCCCTTTTTGGCCCTCTGTCTTCCCACACTCTCTACCCCCCAGAGCTCACCCCCTTGTGGTACAAACCCCAGAGACTGCCTGAGCCCCACAATTGTTCTCCCCCGGGAGTGTGTGTTTGTGTGTAAATGAATGACAGGAGATGGGACAGTTTATAATAATTGTCTCTCTCGCTCTGTCTCTGCATTATCCCGTGTTTCAGTTCCCAAATCAAATCTCCCCGGGAACAGGAGGTGGAAGGACTGAGAGAGAAATGAAAATTTTTTTTTTCAAACTCCTGCACCAAAAGCACAGCAAGATCCCACCACTCGCTGCCTCCACAATCTACAGTCTCCTCCCAACACAGCCCCTGATATTAAACCCAGGGACCAGGAACGGGAAGGTTACTCAGACTGCCTCAGGACTGTCGCAGTGTTTCTGTTTGAGGGGAACAGGGACAGAAATATTTATTGTCTCTCAGCCCCAAACTCCCCCTCCCAACACACCACCCCCATTCCCACTGCCAGAGTCTGTCTCTCCCTCAGTGTCCAAGGTTCAGTCTCTCAGAAATCCCCCCAGGAGAGAGATGGAAATCGATCAGATCAAAGCTAAAATGTTCTGAAACAAAACTGAGGAGAAACAAACGAGATCCCATCACTGACTGACTTCCAAAGTCTCTATGTTTAATCAGCACCTATCCCTGATCTTAAACCCAGAGAATAGGAACAGATTTCAAATGGGATCAGGGGCAAATGCTTTCTGACTGCCCCAGGGTTTATTTTCTGAGGGGCTGGGCAATGACTCAGTGGTGGAGAGTCATTCACCACAACTTGTGTCCCTCTCCCCCTTTTCCCGCCAGCCCCCGCCATCCATTGGGTTTAATCTGCCCCGTCCAGCTGGTTCTCTGACACTCGAGGGGGTACGAGAAGCACAAAAAACAAGACCAATGTTCCCCTGACCCACTCCCATTCAAAGGGCATCACCCCCGTGCCCACTCCATCCGGGATTGGTGCAGTTTCTACATGAAATATTAATGAGGAACCTTCCCCTGGTACAGGCACCTCTCTATCTGTGTGTCCCTGTCTCTCTCTTTCACTCCTCTCTCCCTCTGTCTGACACTATCCACTTGTCGATCTCTGTTCAGCTTTCTCCTCCTGCTCTCGCAAATCGATCAATGTCTTTCCTTCTCTGTCCCTTTCTCCCTCTTCCTCTTTCACTGTCCCACCCACACCTCCATCACTGGTCAGATTTCCCTTTCCTCTCGATAATCTCTTTGTCTATCTCTCTCTCTCTCTCTCCATTCCACACATGTTTTGATTGAAATGCCCTCTCCTGCCTCACGTTTGCCTTGTGCTCCAATCTCTGTGCCATGTCTCGGAGGGTGTGGGGATGACGAGAGGTGGTGGGAGTGTCAGAGCTATGGGGGAAATGGAGGGACGGTGCACCCTAACCACTATCAGACCATCAGTGACCTCAGCCTGGGGCCCTATGGATAGGTTCGCGTAACATGTGAGGGTGAGCTGCAGGCCGAGGGAGTGCACAGCAAGACGATATTCCTTCAACAACCTGTCAGAGCCCACCTCTGCTTACCACCACTCCACCTCCCCAGTGCCCCCACAGAGAGGGGCTGATATTGGAGTGAAGGGTATTCTGCACAGCTGGATCCCACCAGCTGTCCCCAGTTTCCCCCACTCCACGTTGAATGAAACTGAAGGTTTCTGTACCTTCACCACCCACGTTCAGAACCCCTTGACCTCACCTCCTGAATTTCCTGAATGTGAAAACTGTTGCTCCCTGCTACTGTAAAGGAAATGGCTGCAGTCTATCCCTGCACAGCAAGATCCCACAGGCTGTAATGTGAAAACAACAGCCCCCCCACCCCTCCATCCCCACTAAGCCATCAGCAAATACTAAACTCTCCCGTTTCAACCTGGAGCTGGGCTGGGTGTGAACACTGGAGTAAACTCTCACCCCCTCCCTCCAGATCCGGTACCTAGCCCCCCACCACCCCATCCCTCTTTCCCTCCAACAACCCCATCTTTACCCCCTGCCCCCACACTCCCTGCTGTGCGGGATCCCACAAGAAACAAAATGTGAAAATGGCCAATCATTGATGGAGTGGGTTAATATCATCCCGAATGTTGGCCAAAAGGGAGTGTGGGAGGGGTTCAGATCCTGCATTTCTTGCCCCTTTGCAATGCTGAGGATCCTCCTCAGTCCCAGAGCCTACTCCAAAATCCCAACCCCTCACCAACCCCCATCCCCCAACCCCAGAGACAATAATAAGATCCCAGTCAATGGCAACAATTCCTTCTGTTCATCCCCAAAACCTAACAGTTAGACTGAGAAGGGTAGGAGGAGGGAGTGGGACATGTTGTGGGGGAGATGGGGGGGTGTTGGGATCCCACTCCCTTCCCACACCACTCACCCACCTCCCCATTAAAATGGCGACAAGTCCCAGTGGAGCTTCTCCCAGATATTCCGAGAGGAAATACAGAAAAGAAAATAGCTGGGTGGAGAGACAGGAAAATCCAACCCTCCCTTCCCCCCCATCCCCCATTAGCCTCAGCTGACCAATAAACTACACTTGAGTGGCACCTGCAACTTCCATTTAGCACTGTCTGAAGTAAAAAACAATCCTTCCACAATGACTGAAAAAAAGCTGCAGAGGCTCAGGACTCCACCCTCACCCCCAACCCCCACCCCCCCCCCAACCCAACACCTCCATCCTTACCACCCCCACCCCCGCCACACACTTACCTCCACCCCCCCAATGCCTCCATCCTCACCGCCCCAACTCCCGACACACACGCACCCACACCCTCACCCCCCCAACGCCTCCATCCTCACCGCCCCCACCCCTGCCACACACACACACATCCACCATCACTCTCCCATCCCCACACAAATACACACAACCCCCAGATGAGGGGAATGTTTGAATCCATAAGACCATACGAATGAGGAGCAGGAAATCGCTGTCTGGCCCTTTGAGCCTCCTGAGTCATTCAGTATGATCGCAGCTGGTCTTTTTGTGGGATCAGCTCCACATACCCACCCTCTCACCTTCACCCTTAATTCCTTTCCTGTTCAAAAATCTATCTCTCTTAACTTTAAATTCATTCACTGAGGAAGCCTCAACTACTTCACTGGGCAGGGATTTCCACAGATTCACAACCCTCTGGGTGAAGAACTTCCTTCTCAATTCAGCCCTAATCTGTTCCTTCTTATTTTGAGGCTATGCCCACTTGTCCCAGTTTCACCGGCCAGTGGAAACACTTTCTTTACTTCTATCTTATCTATTCCCTTCAGAAATTTCATATGGTTCTGAGATCCACTCCCACCCCACCATCCCCACTATTCTAGGAAATTCCAAGGAATATAATCCCAGTCTGCTCAGTCTCTCCTCATAAGCCACCCCCCGAACTCCGGAATCAACCTAGTGAACCTTGTCCTCTGCACCACCTCCAGTGCCAGTACATCCTTTCCCAAGTCAGGAAACAAAACCTGCACACAGTCCTCCAGGTGTGGTCTCCCCAGCACCCTATACAGCTGCAACGTAACATTCCTGCTTTTAACCACAATCCCTTTAGCGATGAAAGACTTTCCTTTTGAATTACTTGTTGCACCTGCAGACTAACATTCTCTGATCCATGCACAAGGACCCCCAGGTCTCTCTGCACAGCATCATGCTGCAAGTTTCTTTCACCATTCAGAAATAGTCCTTCTCACAGTTATTCCAAATTGGATGATTTCACATTTATTCACATTGTACTCCATCTACCGACCTTTGCCCACTCACTTGAACTATTGATGTCCCTTTGGAAACTTTCAGAGTGCTCTGCACACTTTATTCTACCACTCACCTTCGTGTCATTGGCACTAAATGTGATCCCCCAACTCCAAATCTTCTCTGTAAATTGTGAATAATTGTGGTCCTGATGCTAATCACTGAGGCAAATACTCGTCACTGATCACCAACCAGAAATGCACTCATTTATCCCCACTCTTTGCTTCCTGTCAATTAACCCATCCTGTATCCATGCTAATACATGGCCCGTATATTTAGCTTATGCCAGAACCTTTTGTGCAACACCTTGTCAAATGAAGGAAGATCCCATACGCAGTCTCACTACATTTCAACAAAAGCACATCACGCACACAGTTCGAAACCAGAGACTGTCACCTCCTCCCCTCATGTTTGTGAATCTGTCCAACTTCTCTCTGCCTCATTCTTTCTATCCCAGGATATCATCTTCAATCATGTGCTGGGAACTATTTCTCCTGCAATTTCAGTGCTCAGTGACAGGAGATTATCACCACCCCCAACTCAGCCCTTGTACCTATTCCTTGCCCCTCACATCCCCACCACCAAAACCCTCCAGGCTGATTCCCATCCCTGCCTTTCCACAACCTCCCTCTCACTGCATCCCCATCCACCTCCTCAGTGGAATCAATGGTCTTGTGGTATTGTCACTTGACTATTAATCCAGAAACTCAGAATAATGCTGTGGGGACCTGGGTTCAAATTCTGCCATGGCAGATGATGGAGTTTGAATTCAATTTTAAAAATATCTGGAATTAAGGGTTAACTCTTGTCAATTGTCGGAAAAATCTATCTGGTTCATTAATGCCTTTTAGGGAAGGAAATCTGCCATCCTTACCTGGTCTGGCCTCCATGTGAGTCCAGAGCCACAGCAATGTGGTTGATTCTCCACTGCCCTCTGAAATGGCCTCACAAGCCACTCAGTCGTATCAATCGCTAGAAACTCACAACAAAGAAATGAAACCCTGGATCATCTGGCATCGTCCTTGGAACCAGAAAAAACAATGGCCCTGTCCTCTATACTGGAATCTGGGAGCTAGTGCCAAAATTGAGAGAACTGTCTCACAGACGAGTGAAGCAACAGCCTGACATAGTCATTCTTATTAGATCATACCTTACATACCAAGACACCACCATTACCATCTCTGGATATGTCCGGTCCCACTGGCAGGACAGACCCAGCCGAGATGTCCGCACAGTGGCATACAGTCAGGAGGAAGTTGCCCTGGGAGTCCTTGACATCGACTCTGGACCTCATGAGGTCTCATGGCTTCAAGTTAAACAGAAGCAAGGAAACCTCTTACTGCTTATCACCTATCATCGTCCTTCAGCTGATGAATCAGTGCCCCTCCATGTTGAACAACACTTGGAGGAAGCACTGAGGGTGGCAAAAAGTACATTGGGTAGGGGATTTCAATGTCCACCACCAAGAGTGGCTCAGCAGCAGCAGTATTACTGATTGGGTTGGTTGGGTCCTAAAGGATATAACTGCTACACTGGGTCTCTGGGAGGTGGTGAAGGAACCAACAAGAGCAGAAAATGTACTTGACCTCACCCTTACTAATCTGCCAGTTGCAATCCCCTCTGTCCATGACAGTATAGATAAAAGTGACCACTGCACTGTCCTCATGGAGACAAAGTCCTGTCTTCACATTGAGAATACCCTCCATCTTGTTGTGTGGTGCTATCACTGTGCTAACTGGGACAGACTTCGAACCAATCTAGCAGCTCAATACTGGGCATCCATGAAACTCTGTGGATCATCAACAGCAGCAGAACTGTACTCCAGCACAATCTGTAACCTCATGGCCTGGTACATCCCCCACTCAACCATTACCATCAAGCCAGGGGATCAACCCTGGTTCAATGGAGAGTTCAGGACAGCATGCCAGGAGCAGCATCAGGCAGACCGAAAGATGAGGTGTCAACCTGGTGAAGGTACTAAACAGGAGTACTTGCCAAATGGCATAACCAGGAAGTGATAGACAGAGCTAAGTGATCCCACACATCAGATCTAAGCTCTGCAGTCCTTCCACATCAAGTTGTGAATGCTGGTGGACAATTTAACAACTCACTGGAGGAGATGCTCCACAAATATCCCCATCCTCAATGATGGAGGAGCCCAGCACATCAGTGTAAAAGATAAGGCTGATGCATTCGCAACAATCTTCAGTCAGAAGTGCTAAGTAGATGATCCATCTCAGGCTTCTCCAGTGGTCCCCTACATCAC
The DNA here is from genome assembly GCF_047496795.1 of Chiloscyllium punctatum. Taxonomy (NCBI): domain Eukaryota; kingdom Metazoa; phylum Chordata; class Chondrichthyes; order Orectolobiformes; family Hemiscylliidae; genus Chiloscyllium; species Chiloscyllium punctatum. The sequence continues at coordinate 21,344,004 of NC_092762.1, forward strand.
AGATACCAGTCTCCAGACAATTCGATTCACTCCCCGTGAATAGTGAAAAGGCAACCGGCCCTGAGAACATTCTGGCAATGGTCCTGAAGAAGCGCTGTCCAGTACTTACCACTCCCCTAGCCAAGCTCTTCCAGTACATTTACAACATTGGCAACTCCCTGACAATGTGGAAAATTGCCCAGGTATTTCCTGTACATAAAAAGCATGACCAGTCCAACCTGGCTAATTACCACCCAATCTGCCGACTCTCCATCAACAGGGCTATCAAACAGAGTGATGCTGGAAAAGCACAGCAGAATCTGAATGCTCGGATGCTGCCTGACCTGCTGTGCTTTTCCAACACCACTCTAATCTAAACTCGGGTTTCCAGCATCTGCAGTCCTCACTTTTATCGAGGGCTATCAAACAGCACCTGCTCAACAATAACCTGCTCAGTGATGCCCAGTTTGGGTTTCGCCAAAGTCATTCAGCTCCTGATCTCATTGCAGCCTTGGTTCAAACATGGACAAAAGAGCTGAATTCCAGAGGTGAGGGGTGAGTGACAGCCCTTGACATTAAGGCTGCATTTGACTGGGTATGGCATCAAGGAGCCCTGTCAGAAATGGAATCAATAGGTATTGGGGGCAAATACTCCACTGGGTAGAGTCATACCTGGCACAATGGAAGATGATTGTGGTTGTAGAGGGTCAGACATCTCAGCTCCAGGACATCTCTGCAGGAGCCACTCAGGGTAGTGTCCTAGGCCCAATGATCTTCAGCTGTTTCATTAATTACCTTCCCTCTGTCTTAAGGTCAGAAGTGGGGATGTTCGCTGATGTTTGCACAGTTTTCAGCACCTTTCATGACTCCTTAGATCCTGAAACAATCTGTGCTCAAATGCAACAAGATCTGGACAATATCCAGGCCACACAAATCTGTACAATATCCAGGTAACATTCACGCCACACAAATGCCAGACCATGACCATCACCAATAAAAGACACTTTAATCACCACTCCTTGACATTCAACGGTGTTACCGTCACTGAATCCCCCACTGTCAACATCCGTGGAGTTACCATTGACTGGAAACTCACTGGATGCACCACATGAACATAATGGTTACAAGAGCAGGTCAGAGACTAGGGATACTGTGGTGAGTAATTCACCTCCTGACTCCCCAAGTTCTACAAGGTACAAGTAGACCCTCTACAACCACAAGGTACACTGTCTACAAGGTACAAGTCAGGAATGTGATGGAATACTCCCCACTTGCCTGGATGGGTGCAGCTCCGACAACACTCAAGGAGCTTGACACCATCCAGGACAAAACAACCCACTTGACTGGCACCATATCGACAAATATTCAATCCCTCTACCACCGGTGCCCAGTGGCAGCTATCTACAAGATGCACTGCAGAAATCCACCAAAGATCCTTCAACAGCACCTTCCAAATCCACGACCACATCCATCTCGAAGAACAAGGGCAGCAGGTACTTGGGAACACGACCACCTGCAAGTTCCCCTCCAAGCCACACACCACCCTGACTTGGAAATATATCACCATTCCTTCACAATTGTTGGGTGAAAATCTTGGCATTCCCTCCCTACCGGCATTGTGGGTCAACTCACAGCAAGGGGACTGCAGTGATTCAAGAAGGCAGCTCACCACCACCTTCTCAAGGGCAAATAAGGATGGGCTGTCAATGTTAGCCAGCCAGTGACGCCCAAGTCCCACAAAAGAATATTTAAAAAATGTTTCTGAGATTGAAACCTCTGTCTCTGAAATGTTGGAGTTCCTGTCATTTTGTAAACCTGACTCGAAACATTAGAGCATTGATGGATTAACATGATGGGACGATCTGGAGAGTTTGATGGGGAGGCGGGGGAAGAGGACAGACAGAGGAATTGTGATGGAGAATCAGAAAGGGAGGGTGTGTGTGTGCGTGTGTGTGTGTGTGTGTGTGTGTGTGTGTGTGTGTGTGTTTGTGTGTGTGTGTGTGGAGTGGAGAAGAAAGAGCCAGACGATGGAGAGAGAGAAATGAAGGAAGACCCAAGACTGATGGAGGTCAGACAGAAGGAAATGGACACAGCGGGACAGAGAGTGAGGAAAAAATGTAAAATCACAGTCTCTGCAAATGACATTTTGACTCTGAGCCACTTGTTGCAATATAGGACATTGTCGGAGAATCGTCCAATTATAAATAGAGGCCACACACTGATCTTGTGAAATTGACAAACATTAGTTTATTTCTCAATATATGGTGGCAAAGAGAAATTGGCAATTCTCATAGAAAACGGACACTTTGCCCAGTGAATTCATGGATTCTTTTCCCCAAGCTGCAGATACAGACAATTTTATACTGTTACAGTGGTGTTACAGTACTGTAATGTTAATTACTAGACAAGATTGGTCAGAGTATTGAGTACAGGTGTTGGGAGGTCATGTTGCGGCTGTACAGGACATTGGTTAGGCCACTGTTGGAATATTGCGTGCAATTCTGGTCTCCTTCCTATTGGAAAGATGTTGTGAAACTTGAAAGGGTTCAGAAAAGATTTACAAGGATGTTGCCAGGGTTGGAGGATCTGAGCTACAGGGAGAGGCTGAACAGGCTGGGGCTGTTTTCCCTGGAGCGTCGGAGGTTGAGAGGTGACCTTATAGAGGTTTACAAAATTTTGAGGGACATGGATAGGATAAATAGGCAAAGTCTTTTCCCTGGGGTCAGGGAGTCCAGAACTAGGGGGCACAGGTTTAGGGTGAGAGGGGAAAGATATAAAAGAGACCTAAGGGGCAACTTTTTCACGCAGAGGGTGGTGCATATATGGAATGAGCTGCCAGAGGATGTGGTGGAGGCTGGTACAATTGCAACATTTGGATGGATATATGAATAGGAAGGGTTTGGAGGGATATGGGCCGGGTGCTGGCAGGTGGGACTAGATTGGGTTGGGATATCTGGTCAGCATGGACAGGTTGGACCGAAGGGTCTGTTTCCATGCTGTACATCTCTATGACTCTATGACTCTATGAATTTAAATACATTCAATGGAATACAATCGGCTGGCCGGTCGGAGCAATCAGGTAATAACTGGAACAGGAGGTTCCATTCCTCTGCGAGAGCAGGTGCTAATGTCCAGTATCCTGGTTCCAATGGGCCTGCAGGGTGGTGCGTATTCTTATCAGGTATCTGGGTGCCACTCAGTCTAGGGAGGCTTTGTGGGGCTTCAGTACCTGAGGGCACTGTGGATGCCCTCGGGGCTGCAGGAGCGGTGATGCTATTGTGAGGTAGGAAGTCTGTTATCAGATCATCTGAGGAGTGTATTCCTTCAGTCTGGAAGCTGTTTAGGTAATGTCTTAGTTCCTGAGCTGGTTGTAGTCAAGCTGAGGGATTATGGTATGCTCTGTTCACCGAAGAACACACATGGTTTCTGTGAACAAGTTAGTGGGCAGGCAGAATGGTTTATTTTTTATCCTACCATTCCCCTTTTTTTCTTTTTGTCAGGGAAGCATTGAGTTAGGGGTAGAGGCAAAGGGGGTGATGTAGCCAGAGCTAGGGGGAGGTTTGGAATCAGTGGGGTAGTATTCAGAGTCCGAGTCTGAAACCACATATTCCGTGTCGGGGGCAAAGCTCTTATCCCAGTGGACCTTCACTAGTTGAGTGGAAACATCAGGGAAGGGGGGTTAGCAGCATTGAGCACAAGCTCAGACAGCACATTTTAATAGCCATAACAAGAACTGCAATAATGACAATGATAGGAATGAGGACTATGAGACCCTGGAGCAAGGCCGTGCCCCAGGAACCCAGCCAGGAGCTTGCCTAATTCCATGGGTCCCATTGTGCTTTTTGGTTGTGAATTACGGCAGCAGCCTGTAGAATATGTCGGGCTGAGTGCATAATGTTCCCACTAGGGCCGGGTATGTAACTGCAGCAATCAGAGCCGATGAGGGCACATGTGCCACCTTTTTCCACCATTTTGGGATGATATTTGGGACTACAGAATTGATTAGGAGAAAGTGAGGACTGCAGATGCTGGAGATCAGAGCTGTAAAATGTGTTGCTGGAAAAGCGCAGCAGGTCAGGCAGCATCCAAGAAGCAGGAGAAGCGACGTTTCGGGCATAAGTCCTTCTTCAGGAATTCCTGAAGAAGGGCTTATGCCTGAAACGTCGATTCTTCTGCTCCTTGGATGCTGCCTGACCTGCTGCGCTTTTCCAGAAACACATTTTTCAGCTCACTACAGAATTGATGGTAACAAGACATTTGATGAGATAGTATTTGGTAGATGGTGGCAAAATATTTGTAGGAGGGAATGCAACATCTGAGAGAGGGTGATATTCTTTTGGGGTGACTCAAGATTTTGGGAAGGGACATATTATTGTGAGGCTTGGGCAAAGTTGTGGGGTAAACACAAGGGCAAAAGTGGGAGGTAGTGAAACGTGTTGAGAGAATATCTGGGGGGGGGGGCAGAAAAGAGAAGGCCAAGGTGTGAAATGGGGGTCGTATTGGATCGCAAGATTGGATGGCACAAAGTTCGAGAGGTCACATTTGGCAGGGAGTCACATTCAGCAATTTTGGATGGAGAAAAAATTTGGGGGAGGGGCAGGAAAAATGTCGAGAGAGGGAAGGGCAGAAAGGTGCAGACAGGGGACAGAAAAAATGCAGACAGAGACGGAGGGGGACACAGCTGGAGGGAATGGACAGACAGAGGGAGAATGAAATAAAAAGTTGAGAGTGTGACAGACAGAGACACAGGAGTGAAAGGCAGAATGACCAAAAGACAAAAAGGAGGAAAGACTTTGAGAGAAAGATACAGGGACACAAAGTGAGAAACAAAGAGATGTAAAGTGACAATGTGAGAAAGAGACGGGAAATCAGCCAGAGACAGGCGGGAGTTCAGGAAAGACACAGTCTGAAAAGGTGATGCTCACCATTACTGTGGGTCCCAGCTCTCTCTCTCTCGCTGATTTCTCACACTCCCTCGCTCCCATGAGGGATAGGCACTGCCCCTGGGGTTCACTTCAGACAGGGTCTGTTTCAGGGACAGGTTGGTAAAGGTTCAAAACTGGAACTGAGCTTCCAGCAGTACCCTCACACACACACACACGCCCCAGACCTGAAATCCACACTGAGACAAAGCTGCAGTTTCAAACCAGCTACAAAATGCTTTTATTCAGACAAGGGAACAGTCTTCTGCAGCCAAGGAACACAAATTTATCCCACAGGGGAACATCGTATTTTCACACTGACAAACACAAGGTGTGAGTGGGATGAACTTAACCAGTAAAGTTAGTGAGATTCTGAGAGTGAACATCAAACTATTTCACAGATGGGCACAAAGGGACTAATGGATCTATTGTACCAGCTCTCTCATTGTTCATTGTACAAATGATTATGAGTTTGTTGGACACATTTACCCCCTCCCTGACAATAGCTGAGGGACATCACAGCACTGTCTCACTCTCATATTGATGTTTCATCAGGAAAAGCTGGGAATTATCTGATTGACTCAAACGTTTTTAAAAATGGTTAAACCCAGGCAAGTGTCATTTACTGCAAACACAGTCTCTGTGTGTATATGTTTCTGTGTGTCTGTGTATATGAGTGAAGCAGTGTGTCTGTGTGAGCATGTTTCTGTGTATCTGTGTGGATGTGTGAGTCAGTGTGTCTATGTGTACATGTTTCTGTGTGCGTTTATGTGTGTCGGTGTGTGTGTTTCTGTATATCTGTATGTATATCTGTGTCAGTGCATCTGGATGTGACAATGCTGTCACTTTAACAAGCTGATTTTATCCTTCATATTTTTAAAAAACTATAAGTCATAAAATCAGAAATAAGGCCATTCAGCCCATCGAACCTTCTCCACTATTCAATCATCGCTGCTACGTTTCTCATCCCTATTCTCCCTGTTACACTTGATCCCCTTGACAGTTAAGAAATTATCTCTCTCCATCTTAAATATATTCCAAGTCCTGACCTCCACAACCTTCTGAGGCAGTGAATTCCATAGATGCATCACTATTTGGCTGAAGACGTTTCTCCTTGACTCCATTTAAAAATGTCTTCCCTTTACCCTACAGCTGTGCCCTCAGTCCGAGTCTTTCCTACCAATGGAAGCATCTTCCCAACATCCATTCTGTCCAGGACATTCAGTATTCCAGGTTTCCATTAGATTCCCCCTCATTCTTCTGAACCCCACCCAGAGTCCTGAAACATTCCTCGTATGTTAAGCTTTTCATTCCTGGGGCCATTCTCACGAACATTCTCTGAACAGACTCCAGGGCCAGTAGATCCAGGGGTGTCAGAAATAAGAGTGATGAACTGACAGCGTGGATCAGTACTTGGGATTATGATGTTAAGGCCAGAATGGAGACGTGGGTTTCACAGGGGCAGGGATGGTTACTAGATGTTCCAGGGTTTAGAACATTTAAAAAGAACAGGGAGGATGGAAAAAGAGGAGGGGGTATGACATTGCTAATCAGAGAGTGCATCACAGCTACAGGAAGGAAGGCTGTTGTGGAAGGTTTGTCTACTGAGTCAGTATGAACAGCAAGGGAGCATCCACCTCACCGGGGGCTTCCTGCAGACACCCTCAAAGCAGGAGAGAGATCAAAGAACTCATAGGCGAGCAGAGTTTGGAAAAATGCAGATCTCACAGGGTTGTTGTTATGTGTGACTTCAACTTTCCCAATATTGACTGGAACCTCCTTAGTTCAGATGGTTTGGATGGAGCTGTTATTGTCAGGTGTGTTCAGGAGGGTTTCCTTCCTCAGTATGAAGACAGGTCGATGAGGGGAGAGGCCATTTTGGATTTGGTGCTTGGCAATGAGCCAGGACAGATGTCAGATCTCGTGGTGGGAGAGCACTTTGGTGACAGTGATCACAACTACCTCACATTTACCAGAGTCTTGGAGAGGAAAAAGAGCAGTTACCAAGAGAAGATATTTAATTGGGAAAGAGGAAATTATGATGCTATCAGACAGGAGTTGGGAAGTACAGATTGGGAGCAATTGTTCCACAGAAAGGGTATAACAGACATATGGAGAGTATTTAAGGAGCAGTTGTTGCGAGTGATGCACATATTTGTCCACAGACACAGGCAAGAAGGGATAAGATTAAGGAACCTTGGATGACGAGAACAGAGGAACTTGTTGTCAAAAGGAAGAAGGCAGCTTATGTGAGGTGGAGGAAGCAAGGATCTAGCACAGCTTTCGAGGATTACAGACTTACTAGAAAGGAGCTCAGAAATGGACTGAGGAGAGCCTGGAGGGGGGCATGAAAAAGGGTTGGCAGGTAAGATTAGGGAGAACCCAAAGGCATTTTACTCATATGTGAGGAATAAGAGAATGTAGGGTCAGTCAGGGATAGGGAACTTGTGTGTGGAATCTGAGGAGATAGGGGAAGCACGAAATGATTTTTTTGCTTCAGTTTTCACTGAGGAAAGGGACCTTGTTGTGAATGAGAACTTTGAGGAGCTGGGAAACAGGCTGGAACAGATCAAGATTGATAAAGTTGATGTCTTTGGTGATGGCCACCACACTGAGCTCTGTCCCGACCCTCTTTTGATTTTTTTGGGATATTAATCATATCTTCCACAATAAAGACTGACACAGAATAATTATTTAATTCTTCAGCCATTTCCTTTTCCCCACCACTATCTTTCCGCGTCATTTGCCAGCGGCCCAATGTCCACTTCTTCATCTCATTTGCCCTTTATCTGTCGAAAGAAACTCTTACGGTATTGCGTGATATGTCTGGCTAGCTTACTGTCATATTTCATCATGACTGTTCTTATTTCTTTTGTTGTTGCTCTCTATTGGTCTTTCCAAGTTCCTAATGCTTTGGTTTCTCATTACCCTTCCCCAAATGATCCGTTTTCTCTTTTACTTTTATGCTATCCCTGAATTCCCTAGTCAGCCATGGTTGCCTCATCCTCCCTGTACCATGCTTCTTTTCCCTTGGGATGAATCTCTGTTGTGTCTCCTGAGTTACTCCCAGAACCTCCTGCCATTGCTGTTCCACTGTCTTTCCTGATACACTCCTCTCCCAGTCAATTCTACCCACCTCCTCTCTCATGCCTCTGTAGTTGCCTTTATTCAGCTGTAATACTATTACCTTTGATTCTATCATCTCCCTCTCAAATTGCAGAGTAATTTCAGACATATTATGATCACTGCCTGCTGAGGATTCCTTCACCTTAAGCTCCCTGACCAAGTCTGCTTCATTCTACATCACTAAATCCAGTGTTGCCTGTTCCCTACTGGGCTCCACCACAAGTTGGTCCAAAAAGCCATCTCATAGACATTCCACAAATTCACTTTCTTGCGAACTCTTCCCAACCTGATTTTCCCAGTCCACCTGCATATTGAAATCCCCAATGATCAATCTAACTTTGCATTTCCTACAAATCTTTTGTATTTCCGGCTGTATCTTGTGCCCCATTTCCTGACGACTGTTTGGAGGCCTGTACATAACTCCAACTATGGTATTGTTTATACCTGTGCAGTTCCTCAATTCCACCAACATGGTTGTAAAGGCAGAGGTGCCGAAGGGGCTTGAAAGAGCCGAGGTTAACAATGGCAGGGGAGTGGCCAGTGCGCGCGTGTGTGTGTGTGTGTGTGTGTGTGTGTGTGTGTGTGTATGTAAGTGCATCTGTGTGCGTGTGTGTTTGTATCTGTGTGCGTGTGTGTGTGCATCTGTGTGCATGTGCGTGTGTATGTATGTGTGTGCGCGCACATGTGTGTATTTGTGTGTGTATATCTGTGTGCATCTGTGTGTATGTGTGCGCGTGTGTGTATCTGTGTGCGTGTGTGTACCTGTGTGTGTGCGCGCGTCTATCTGTGTGTATGCACGTGTGTGTATCTGTGTGTGTATATATGTGTATGTGTGTATGTATGCGTGTGCATTTGTGTGTGCGCGCACATGTGTATCTGTGTGCGTGTGTGTGTATATCTGTGTGCGTCTATTTGTGTACGTGTGAGTCTGTGTATGTGTCTGTGTGTGTATGTATGTGTGTGTGTATGTGTGTGTCTGTGTGTCTGTTTGTGGGTGCGTGTCTGTGTGCATGTCTCCGTGTGTGTGTGTGTGTGTGTGTGTGTGTGTGTCTGTGTGTATGTGTGTGTGTTTGTGTGTGTGTCTGTGTGTGCATCTGTTTGTGTGTGTGTCTGTGTTGTGCATATATGTGCGTCTGTGTGTGTGTGCCTGTTTGTGTGTGTGTGTCTGTGTGTATGTGTGTGTGTGTGTTTCTGTTTGTGTGTGTGTGTCTGTGTGTTGTCTGTGTATGAGTCTGTGTGTCTGCTTGCATGTGTATGTGTCTGTGTGTGTGAGTGCATGCATGTGTGTGTGTGTGTGTCTGTGTATGTGTCTGTGTGTATGTGTCCGTGTCTGTGTGTGTGTCTGTGTGTGTGTGTCCGTGTCTGTGTGTGTGTCTGTGTGTGTGTGTGTGCATGTGTGTGTGTATGTGTGTCTGCTTGTGTATGTCTTTGTGTGTTTGAGTGTGTGTGTGCTTGTGTATGTATGTGTCTGTGTGTCTGTGTGTGTGTCTATCTGTGTGTGTCTGTGTGTGCATCTGTGTGTTTGTGTGTGTATATATGTGTGTCTCTGTTTGTCTGTGTCTGTTTGTGTGTGTATGTGTGTCTATGTGTGTGTGCATGTATGTGTGCCTGTGTGTGTGTGTGCGTGTATGTATGTGTGTGTATGTATGGGTGTGTGCCTATGTGTGTGTCTGTGTCTCTGTGTGTGTGTGTATGTGTGTCTGTCTGTGTGTGTCTGTGTCTGTGTGTGTATGTGTCTGTGTGTGTGTATGTATGTGTCTGTGTCTGTGTGTGTGTGTGTGTGTGTGGGGGGGAGTCAGGCCTCCATTTTGCCGGAACGTCGAGGAGAGAAGGAGGCGTGAAGCGAGGGCTGCTGGGAAGGTATGGGCTTAATTTATATTTGGGCAGTTGCTAAACATGTGTCGTATCTCCCTCCCACACCCCCCTCCTCTAACTGGAAGAAAAAGACCCACTCAGGTAAGGTTTTTATTTCTTATTGTTTTTTTCCATTTATTTAAGTGCATTGTTTGATTTCAGTTGGTTGATATAAAGCTAAGCTTACAATGGCAGGGGGCCTCAGACCTATGGCATGTGCCTCTTGCTTGAGGTGGGAGTTTAGGAACGTGTCTGATGTTCCTGACTCTTACACTTGCATGAAGTGTGTCCAGCTGCAGCTCTTGTTTGACCACATGACCGCTCTGGAGCTGTGGATGGATTCACTGTGGAGCATCTGTGATGCTGAGGAGATCATGGGATAGCACGTTTAGTGAACTGGTCACACCACAGGTTAGGATTGCTGAGGGAGACAGTGAATGGGTGACCAAAAGACAGAAAAAGAGTAGGAAGGCAGTGCATGTGTCCCCTGTGGTCATCTCCCTCCAAACCAGGTATACCGTTTTGGATATTGTTGGGGGAGATGGCTCACCGGGGGAGGGCAGCAGTTGTCAAGATCATGGCACCATGGTGGGCACTACTGTTCAGAAGGGTGGGAAAAAGACTCCTAGGGCCATAGTCATAGAGGTTTCTATTGTGAGGGGAGTAGATGGGCGAGTCTGTGGCCAAAAACAGGACTCCCGGATGGTATGTTGCCTCCCAGGTGCTCGGGTCAGGGATGTCACTGATCGGCTGCAGAGCATTCTAAAAGGGGAGGGTGAACAGCCAGTTGTCTTGGTGCATACAGGCACCAACGATATAAGTAGGAAACAAGATGAGGTCCTGAAAGAAGAATTCAGTGAGCTAGGAGAGAAGTTAAAGAGGAGGACCTCAAAGGTAGGGATCTTAGAATTACTAACAGTGCCACATGCTAGCCAGTGTAGAAATGAAAAAATAGGCAGGATGAACACACGGCTTGAGAGATGGTGTAGGAGGGAGGAGTTCAGATTTGATGGACATTGGGACTGGTTCTGGGGAAGGTGGGACTATTACAAAAGGGATGGTCTACATCTGAACCAGACCGGAACCAATGTCCTTGGGGGAGTTTTTGCTTCCGCTGTTGGGGAGTTGTTGGGGAGGTTTTAAACTAATGTGACAGGGGACTGGGAACCAGAGAGAAAACAAGTAGGCAGTGAGGTGGAGACTGCAGACTGTAAGAATTATGAAGATAGCATTAATAAAGGGAAGAATAGGCAGAGAGCAGGTGAGAGCAAAAGAACTGGTGTCCTGAAATGCATCTACTTTAATACAAGGAGTATAGTGGGTAAGGCAGATGAACTTAGGGCTTGGATTGGTGCCTGGGAGTATGACATTATTGCAATCACAGAGACTTGGTTGAAGGAAGGGCATGATGATTGGCAACTAAATGTTCCAGGATATAGACACTTCAGACAGGACAGGGAGGAAAGTAAAAGAGGGGGTGGAGTTGGATTGCTGGTCAGGGACGATATCACGGCTGTGCGAAAGGAGGACACTACGGCGGTCTTGGGTAGTGAGGCATTATGGGTGGAGCTGAGAAATAAGAAGGGTGCAGTTACATTGTTGGGGCTGTACACAGGCCTCCCGACAGTGAACTTGAGGTAGAAGAACAAATAGGTAAACAGATTATGGAAAGATGTAAAAGCAATACAGTAGTAGTGATGGGAGATTTTAATTTACCCAACATTGATTGGGATACACTTAGCGTCAGAGATCTGGATGGAGTAGAATTTGTACGAAGTGTCCAGGAGAGTTTTCTAGAGCAGCTTGTCAATAGTCCGACGAGGGAAGGGACAATATTGGACCTGGTACTGGGGAAAGAGCCAAGACAGGTGGTAGAAGTTGCGGTGGGGGATTTCTTTGGGAACAGTGACCACAATTCTGTAAGTTTTAGAATACTCATAGATAAAGATGAGAGTGGTCCTTAGGGAAGAGTACTAAACTGGGCCAAGGCCAATTATATCGAAATTAGGCAGGAGCTGGGAAATGTGGATTGGACACAGCTATTTGAAGGGAAGTCCACATTTGAGATGTGGGAGGCTTTCAAAGATTGGTTAAGGATAGGCATGTCCCATTGAAGGCAAGGGATAGGAAAGGCAAGATTCGTGAACCGTGGATGACAGGAGAAATTGTACGGCTAGCCAAATGGAAAAGGGAAGCAGACATAAGGTCTAGGCAGCTAAGAACAGAACGGGCCCTGGAGGAATATCGGAAGAGAAGGACCAGTCTTAATTAAGGAATGAAGCAGGCTAAAAGGGGTCATGAAATAGCTTTAGTGAGCAGAATTAAGTTAAATCCCAAAGCATTTCATCCTTATATAAGAAGCAAGTGGGTAACTCGAGAAAAGATCGGTCCACAGAAAGATAATGAAAGAAGGCTGTGTGCCGAACCTGAGAGAATGGGTGAGATTCTGAATGATTACTTTGCATCAGTGTTCACGGAGGAGAGGAACATGATGAATCTTGAGATTCGAGACAGAAGTTTGATTAGTCTGGATCACGTTGGTATAAGTAGGGAAGATGTGTTGGGTGTGTTAGAGGTTATTAAGGTGGACAAATCCCCAGGATCGGATGGGATCTATCCCAGGTTGCTGAGGGAAGTGAGAGAGGAAATAGTTGGGGCCCTGACAGATATCTTTGTGGCATCCTTAAATACAGGTGAGGTGCCAGAGGACTGGAAGGTTGGCTCATGTCCCCCTGTACATGGTAGTAGGGATATTCCAGGTAACTACAGACCAGTGAGTCTGATGTCAGTGGTGGGCAGGTTGCTGGGGAAGATACTGAGGGATAGCATCTATTTATATTTAGAAAATAATGGGCTGATCAGTGATAGGCAACATGGTTTTGTGCGGGGTAGATCATGCCTTACCAACTTAATAGAGTTCTTTGAGCAAGTTGTTGGATGAAGATAGGGCTACTGATGTCATATAGTAAGGCATTTGATAAGGTTCCCCATTGTAGACTAATGGAGAAAGTGAAGTCACATGGTGTGCAGGGTGTTCCACTAGGTGGATAAAGAACTGGTTGAGCAACAGGAGACAGAGAGTAATAGTTGAAGGAAGTTTCTCGAAATGGAGCAAGGTGACCAGTGGTGTTCCACAGGGGTCAGTATTGGGGCCACTGTTGTTTGTAATATACATAAATGATCTAGAAGAGGGCACTGTTAGTATGATCAGCAAGTTTGCAGATGACACAAAGATTGGTGGAGTAGCAGAAAGCATAAGGGACTGTCAGAGAATACAGGAGGTTATAGATAAACTGGAGAGTTGGGCGGGAAAAGTGGCAGATGGCTTTCAACCTAGACAAATGTGAGGTGATGCAAGTCTAATTCTAGAGCGAATTATAGAATGAATGGAATGGAAGAACCTTGGGAAAAGTTGATGGGCAGAGAGACCTGGGAGTGCAGGCCCATTGTACCCTGAAGGTTGCTGCACAGATGGATAGAGTGGTCAAGAAGGCATGTAGTATGCTTGCCTGCACTGGACGAGGTATTGAGTATAAGAGCTGGTAAGTTATGTTAAAATTGTACAAGACATTGGTTCGGCTGCATTTAGTATATTGTGTACAGTCCTGGTCGACACATTTTCAAAAGGATGTGGGCGCTTTGGAGAGGGTGCAGAGAAGGTTTATGAGGATATTGCTTGGTATGGAAGGTGCTAGCTATGAAGAGATGGTGAGTAGGTTAGGTTTATTTTCACTAGAAAAAAGGAGATTGAGGGGGACCTGATTGAGGTTTACAAAATCATGAAGGGTGTAGACAGGGTGGATAGAGACAAACTTTTTCCCAGGGTGAAAGATTCAGTAATGAGAGGTCATGCTTTCAAGGTGAGAGGTGGAATGTTTAAGCGGGATACTTCACACAGAAGTTGGTGGGCATTTGGAAAGCATTGCCAGCAGTGGTGGTAGAAGCAGGCACGGTGGATTCATTTAAGATGCATCTGGACAGATGCATGAGTAGGTGGGGAGCAGAGGGACACAGATGCTTAGGAATTGACCGACAGGTTCAGACAATACATTTGGATCAGCTCAGGCTTGTAGGGCCGAAGGGCATGTTCCTGGGATGTAAATTTTCTTTGTTCTGTGCGTGTCTGTGTGTGTGTGTCCATGTCTGTGTGTGTGTCTGTGTGTGTGTGTGCATGTGCGTGTATATGTGTGTCTGTGTGTGTGTGTGTGTGTGTGTATATATGTGTCTCTGTTTGTCTGTGTCTGTTTGTGTGTGTATGTGTGTCTATGTGTGTGTGCATGTATGTGTGTCTGTGTGTGTGCTTGTGTGTCCATGTGCCTGTGTGTATGTGCGTGTATGTATGTGTGTGTGTATGTATGTGTGTGTGTCTATGTGTGTGTCTGTGTCTCTGTGTGTGTGTGTATGTGTGTCTGTCTGTGTGTGTATGTGTGTGTCTGTGTGTGTGTGTGTGTATGTGTGTGTGTGTGTGTATGTGTGTCTGTCTGTGTGTGTCTGTGTCTGTGTGTGTGTATGTATGTTTCTGTGTATATATGTGTGTGTGTGTGTGTGTGTGTGTGTGGGGGGGAGTCAGGCCTCCATTTTGCCAGAGCATCGAGGAGAGAAGGAGGAGTGAAGCGAGGGCTGCTGGGAAGGTATGGGCTTAATTTATATTTGGGCAGTGGCTGAGCATGTGTCGTATCTCCCTCCCGCAGCCCCCTCCTCTAACCGGAAGAAAAAGACCCACTCAGGTAAGGCTTTTATTTCTTATCGTTCTTTTCCAATTATTTAAGTGCATTGTTTGATTTCAGTTGGTTGATATAAAGCTAAGCTTACAATGGCAGGGGACCTCAGACCCATGGCATGTGCCTCTTGCTTGAGGTGGGAGTTTAGGAACGTGTCTGATGTTCCTGACTCTTACACTTGCATGAAGTGTGTCCAGCTGCAGCTCTTGTTTGACCACATGACCGCTCTGGAGCTGTGGATGGACTCACTGTGGAGCATCTGTGATGCTGAGGAGATCATGGATAGCACGTTTAGTGAACTGGTCACACCACAGGTTAGGATTGCTGAGGGAGACAGTGAATGGGTGACCAAAAGACAGAAAAAGAGTAGGAAGGCAGTGCATGTGTCCCCTGTGGTCATCTCCCTCCAAACCAGGTATACCGTTTTGGATATTGTTGGGGGAGATGGCTCACCGGGGGAGGGCAGCAGTTGTCAAGATCATGGCACCGTGGTGGGCACTGCTGTTCAGAAGGGTGGGAAAAAGACTCCTAGGGCCATAGTCATAGAGGTTTCTATTGTAAGGGGAGTAGATGGGCGAGTCTGTGGCCAAAACCAGGACTCCCGGATGGTATGTTGCCTCCCAGGTGCTCGGGTCAGGGATGTCACTGATCGGCTGCAGAGCATTCTAAAAGGGGAGGGTGAACAGCCAGTTGTCTTGGTGTATACAGGCACCAACGATATAAGTAGGAAACAAGATGAGGTCCTGAAAGAAGAATTCAGGGAGCTAGGAGGGAAGTTAAAGAGGAGGACCCCAAATGTAGGGATCTTAGAATTACTAACAGTGCCACGTGCTAGCCAGTGTAGAAATGAAAAAATAGGCAGGATGAACACATGACTTGAGAGATGGTGTAGGAGGGAGGAGTTCAGATTTGTTGGACATTGGGACTGGTTCTGGGGAAGGTGGGACTATTACAAAAGGGATGGTCTACAACTGAACCAGACCGGAACCAATGTCCTTGGGGGAGTTTTTGCTCCCGCTGTTGGGGAGGTTTTAAACTAATGTGACAGGGGACTGGAAACCAGAAGAGAAAACAAGTAGGCAGAGAGGTGGAGACTGGAGACTGTAAGAATTATGAAGATAGCATTAATAAAGGGAAAAATCGGCAGAGAGCAGGTGAGAGCAAAAGAACTGGTGTCCTGAAATGCATCTACTTTAATACAAGGAGTATAGTGGGTAAGGCAGATGAACTTAGGGCTTGGATTGGTGCCTGGGAGTATGACATTATTGCAATCACAGAGATTTGGTTGAAGGAAGGGCATGATGATTGGCAACTAAATGTTCCAGGATATAGACACTTCAGACAGGACAGGGAGGAAAGTAAAAGAGGGGGTGGAGTTGGATTGCTGGTCAGGGACGGTGGTACGGTTTTGGAACTGGTCCTCCTGGGTGCAGATGCGGCGGAGATGAAGGAATTGGGAATATGGGATGGCGTTTTTACAGGGGGTAGGGTGGGAGGAGGTGTAGTCTAGGTAGCTGTGGGAGTCGGTTGGTTTATAATAAATGTCCATGTCGATTCGGTCACCCGAGATGGAAATGGAAAGGTCTAGGAAGGGGAGGGAGGAGTCTGAGATGGTCCAGGTGAATTTGAGGTCGGGCTGGAAAGTGTTGGTAAAGTGGATGAACTGTTCAACCTCCTCGTGGGAGCACAAGGCAGCGCCGATACAGTCATTGATGTAGCAGAGGAGAAGGTGGGGGGTGGTGCCAGTGTAGCTGCGGAAGATGGACTGTTCCACATATCCTATGAAGAGGCAGGCATAGCTGGGGCCCATGCGGGTGCCCATGGCTACTCCTTTGGTTTGGAGGAAGTAGGAGGATTGGAAAGAGAAGTTGTTCAGGGTGTGGATCCTGTCACATGGTTTTTGAGCAGGCTGTCAAAGCAATTTGACAGAATGTCTCATCACCAAACCTTTCTGAAAAGCAGGAGAAAATGAGGACTGCAGATGCTGGAGATCAGAGTCGAAAGTATGGTGCTGGAAAAGCACAGTGGGTCAGGCAGCATCCGAGGAGCAGGAGAATCGAGATTATGCCTGATCTGCTGTGTTTTTCCAGCACCACATTCTTTCTAACAGGCACCAAGCCATCGCTTTGGCTGGTGGTGTGAAGGACACTATCTGTGAGATTCTTTATATCTGCCTGGTCAGTCTGTGTTACCACAAGCTGCTCTTGAAGGATGAGACTGTCACACATCTCCCTCCGAGATGTGCTTTCGCAAAAGAAATCTGAAGAGAGATGTCATGGATTTGTCGACATTTGTCCTGAGCAGCTCCGTGACACAGGACTCTGTGCTCTGTGGTGTGTTCCCTCAGATACATGTAAACAGGCCCCAGTACCCAACATTGTTCAGAAATGCAGTTATAGATTCATTGTAACTACCAAGAGGTCAAGCCCCAGTGTCATTTTCTTCTTTGTCTGCAAAACCTGTTGAGATCTGAATTTCTTTCGTAACTTATGTACGTAAAAATTTGCTTTTTTTTGTACAAAGTATATTTTTGCAAAATAGAAATTCTCAACAACAGTTCTAAATCAATTTACATTTAATTTTATTACTGGGACATGAGCAAGGTGAGAGAGAGCAGCATTCACAGCTGTGCTGCTGTGAGAGTTCTCCCACAGCACTGTTCATTGAGGATTGACAGGATTGTCAGACAGCAGCTGTCAAGAAACAGCAACATGTGTCCACAAGAAGGCAGTGTGTGTCTGGGAGGGGATTCTACACGTGATTTCCCCCCAGACTCAGTGATCTTGACCTTCTTGGGAGAGGATCTGTCACTGTTATTCCTGTGATGTGGAGAGAGGAAGCAGTCTTATTGAGTATTCCACTGCTCTCACTGTCTTTTCCCATTGAGGGCCCAGGTTCCCCTTCCCTGACGGACATTCGTGAACTAGTTGAGTTTTTATGACAGTCCAATCAGTTTTCATGATCACTATTTCTGAGAGTCTTTCACACAAATTACCAAATTCAATTAACTCCATTTCACGACCTCCTTTACCCTTAAACAGTCCTCTTTCTCATACTCACCTTTTCTTTATTTAAATTTGATTTCCAGAGAATGAGAGAGGTATGTTTATCAACAAGGATTCCAAACAGACATCCCATCAAGATCTGAGAGTGAGACAATTCATCAGGATTTCAACGTTTGCCTATTTTGGGGTTGGAAAGGAATTCAAACATCAGTGTGAATGGAAATGCACCGAGACACAGACACCCAATGAGTGTCCCAGTGAACTGACTGTGGACAGGTCTTGACCCAGTTCCACAGCCTGACTAACATCACAACATTCACGGTGGGCAGAAACTGTATCCTTGTCCTGTGTATGGCTGAGGAGTCAGCTGGTCCTCCCATATGGAGAGGTATGAGGACCCCTGCTCCATGGAGTAACAATAGAAATGTAGGGACTGCTAAGTCTTTCAAATACCCATACCTACTGGAAATTCATCAACACAGTCACACTGGAGAGAGGATGTACACTGGCTCTGTGTGTGGTAAGGGATTTACTCACTCATCTGACTATCTGAGTCATGAACTCACTCACACCGGGGAGAGTGCCCTGATTGTGAAAAAGGATTCAGTGACTCATCCAACCTGCTGGCGCACCAGCAAGTTCACACTGGGGAGAAACCATTTTGCTGCTCTGAGTGAGGCAGGGCATTCCCCCAGTTTTCCCGCCTCAGGGCACACCAACGAGTTCACACTAATGAGAGAGCTTTCAAATGTTCACACTCTGTGAACAGCTGTAAAAGCAGATGTGCACTGCTCATGTGCCAATGCATTCACACTGGGGGAGAGGTCATTCCCCTGCTCTGCTTGTAGGAAACGATTTGTTCCTTTAAAAACCCCGTGAGACACCAGCCAATACGCACTGGGGCGAAAGGATTGGAACAGTGATTGGAACAGATTCTACTTCTGTTCTGAGGTAGCCTTTTAAAAGGTCAGCATCTTTTCCCTGATGTTCTCCCCGATATCTCAACATATGAATTTCACGGTTCCATATGTTTTGCTCACTGCTGTCTTATTGTATCCTGCCATCTGTATGGGTCCCTCTGTCTCAGCCAGAAGATCTGGTTTCGAATCCCACCTGCTATGGAGCTGTGCCAGAGGTGTGTGAATTTTTTGTTAGTTCTTAATCGATGATTGAACCATATCCATTGGGGTCTGTTTCCGCTGAAGATAATGAACGCCAACTCAGTTAAAGGGACCATCGAGGGAAGGGGGTGTGTGGTGGGGAATGGAATAATAAACTCATTAATTTATATAGTAAGTCTGTACAATCACCATTCATGTAAAATTGAGTGATTCATTTATAGAATTCTCAAACACATGAAAAGTAAGTTTGCTGACTTGTTCGTTTCAGTTCCACGCATACCTTGTGTTGATCTGTGTGAAAATCCTGTGGTCTCTCCTGAAATAAATTTGTGTCAATTAGTTGTGAAGCCTGTGTTCCGTTGTCTAAATGAATGTGTGTTATGGCTGCTGCTGGTTTGAAACTGCAGCTCAGTCTCTTTTTAGATTAGATTAGATTCCTTACAGTGTGGAAACAGGCCCTTCGGCCCAACAAGTCCACAGCGCCCCGCCGAAGCGTAACCCACCCATACCCCTTCTTCTATATCTACCCCTTACCTAACACTACGGGCAATTTAGCATGGCCAATTCACCTGACCTGCACATCTCTGTGTGGATATTAAGTCTGGGCCAGTGTGTGAGGTGAGGAAGTGGAAAAGGAGAGAGACAGGCAGAAGCAGGTTAAAGTAGTAAGCTGCCATTTTCTCGCATATCAAATATGCCTCTTGGATTGCTCCATATATGGAGGAACTGTGCTCCAGGTACAGAGCTGGGAGCTGACTGGAAAAGCTGGGATTTGGACAGAAAATGGTCTTGGTGACAGACCTGATTTTTTTTTAAGTAGGTTCTGGCAGCCACAGTTTGTTCTACTACTCACCTATTGCTGCAGACCACTAGGTGGGTAGCAGAGAGCTTATCTCTGTCTCTGTATGTGAGAAAGAGAGTGGGTACTATTGGAGTTTTTGTTCTTTTAACCTCCACCCATTGCATCCCCCGCCCAATTCTTGAATCATTCAGACTGACACAAACTCCAGGTACAGAGTCTGTCCCTCATGAGAGCAAAGGAGTGTGAAAAACTATCAAGGAAGTTCGGACCACTGGAATGGTAAGTATCCCCTCCTCAGTCTCTCCATGACTCTCAATAACTTCTGTTTGTCTCTTTCTTCTTTTTCCCTTTCCTCACTCTGTTTCTGCCTGACCCTCTTTCTCCACCCCTCTGTCTCCCTTTCGGGATACGTCTCTCTGTCAACCCCTCTCTTGGACTCTGTGTCTCTCTCTCGATCTCTCTGCTTTTCTTTCTGTCTCTCTCTCTCTCTCTCTCTCTCTCTCTCTAACTCTCCTTCATTCTATCTCTTACATTCTGTCTCTTTCTCTCTGTTTCTTTCTTTTTTTTGTATTTCTGACTTACCACTTTTTACATTTTTTCTTTTGCTGTCTCTTTTCACTTCTGTCTCTTCTGCCCCTCCTCCCCAGTCTCTCTGACTCATTTTTTGCCCCATCTCTATTTTTTGCCTGGTGTCTATTCAGATCCCCCCCACCCCCCCAGGTTTTGCAGCCCCTCCACAACTTACACACCTTGAACATTTTTCTGATCTTCCTCCCAAGTTTTGTGCTCCTACCAAATTTTGCAACATTCCCCAACATTGCTCCTTCGCTCAAAATGTGTGCCCCAAATTTTTTCCACAGCTCTAAGTTTGGTGCCTCCCCCAGTTTCTGTGGCCCCTTTCAATTTGCTTGCTCCTCCCAATAATGTAGACTCCCCACATTTTGCATCCCCCATTATTCATCCCAGTAAAATTATGCTCCCCCCTCAGATATTTCATTCCCCAATGTTTTGAAGTGCAGCCACCAAACTTTCTCCTCCCCAAATGTTGTGGTCAACCCAGCATGTCTTCAACTGTCCACAACTGAACAACCCCTGATGTTGCAGTGTCCTGAGTCCAATTTTGCATCCCCCAATTTTTCTGTGTCACTCAAATTGAGCACCCTTCCCTAAGTTTTGCACACCCAAAGTTTTGTGCCCTCTGCCAAATATTGCACCTCCAAATGTTCCTCCTCCAAGCTCTTTCACTCCCTGATTTGCATCATAACCCAAAAATCATACAGCCCTCCACAACATCCTCGCACCAATTTTCTGCCTTCCATTCGTGACTCACCCTCGGTTTTGTGGCTCTTCCTCAAATTAACATCGCAAATGTTGCATCTGCCCCAATTTTGCACCCTTCAATAATTTTCTGCCTTATACAATTTGTAGTCCCCTCAAAAGTCTGCAAGCCCTGAAGTTCTTTCTATTTTTATGCCTACAAAAGTTGCACCTCCACAAATATTTCTCCCCCACCTCAGACCTTTTTAGCCCAAAATTCTTACAACACCACTCTTAGAAATACGGCACTCACCCTTCCAATTTTTTTTAGAATTCCTACAGTGTGAAAACAAGCCCTTCAGCCCAACAAGTCCACACCAACCCTCTGAAGAGTCACAGACTCATTCTCCCAAACCTATATTTACTCCTCACTAATACATCTAACACACACATCCCTGAACACGATGGGCAATTTAGTGTGGCCAGTGTACCTAACCTGCACATCTTTGGATTGTGGAAGCACCTGGAAGAAACCCACTCAAACACGGGGAGAATGTGCAAACTCCATACAGGCAGTCGCCCGAGGCCTGAGTCAAACCCAGGTCCCTGGCGCACTGAGGCAGTAGTGCTAACCACTGAGTCACTGTGCTGCTCCAATTTTTGAACTCTGTAAATTGTTCCTTCTCCATTTTCATGCCTGTTCCCAATGTACACCCACCTCACATTTTGAACAGCCACTCTCCCATTTTGAGCACACACTATTTTTGCCCCCCACCAATTACATGCCCCCAAACTTTGCAATTCTCTACCCCAGAGTCTGGAGTAGTTTTGTCATTGAGTATGTGGAAAGTGGTCATTGAAAAGTTTCTAAATTCCAATGATAGTGATCTGGAGACCATCTGGGAGAAGCCATTACAGTGGAGGAACAGTGATTGTATCAAATGGGATAGCAGGCCCGCTGGGCCGAGTGGCTACTGCCTGAGCTGAATACAATGTTTAAGATTTGATCGGATCATGAGATGGTGATTTTTTTTTAAGCAATATCCCAACTTCAAGTTGGGAATCTCCGTAATGAACATGGATTTCTGCCTGACCTAACTCGTTATGAGGGCATTTTTCTCATTTACTGATGACACACTGTAGAAAACTTCTGAAGGCTGTAAAAAAGATCAGAATCGGGAAACAAATGCGAGAGCTTCATCTGAGAATAAATGTGGAAACCTTTCTGGCAAAATGTGATAACTACTGACTAAGTGAAACTGTTGATGGGTTGTCAATACAGATTGTTCATACTAAAATTTGTGAATGGATTTTAAAGATTGTCCTGCTGTCTGCTCAACTGCATCCATCTCATGGATGTGTTCCAGCTTACTCTGGACCTCACACAATTAATTTTCTCTTCTTGTCCTTCTGTGTAAAGCCTATTGATGATGTATTTGTAATCCCCATTTCAGTCTTCTCCAATCCCTGGCCTCCCTCGCCCCCTGCTGTTTCTTCTCTCAAACTATCAGTCATTTCCTGGAGTATGTCACTGGCACTGTCCACTCCTGGCCTCACTCACAAACTTCTTCATCTGGCTTTACCTCGGGATTGATTTTCAAGCCAATGACTTCCACCACTCTGATCCCAGACAACTTACGGGATTTACATCTGCGAGTCACAGACACCCCAAAAACAAAACAGTCAACTCATCCTGTTTAAGAAAGGTGGTAAGGACAAGCCAGGGAACAATAGACCAGTGAGCCTGAGGGACAGGATATACATGTATTTGGAAAGGCAAGGACTGATTAGGTATATCACTCACGCTGCCCCCAGGTCATCTCTGCCCCCACGTCCATCTCCGCCCCCATGATCAACTCCGCCCCCATTCCCAGCTTCAGCCCCACACCAGGTACCAGTTCCCAGGTCCTAGCTCCTAGCCCTGCTGTCTTTTCACTATCCCTCCAGACCTCCCCCTCTCTGAGGATGAACGATCAGTCCTCAGCAGAGGCCACACCTTCATCCCCCTTCGCCCCCGGATCAATGAGTTCGACACGCGGCTCGATATCGAGCATTTCTTCTGCCGCCTTCACCTTCACGCCTACTTCTTCAACCAGGACTCTCGCCCACCCTCTGACGACCCTTTCTCCCGCCTCCAACACACCCCATCCACCTGGACACCCCGTGCTGGCCTCTTACCCGCCCTCGAACTCTTCGTATCCAACTGCTGCAACGACATTGACCACCTCAACCTGTCCACCCCTCTCACCCACTCCAACCTCTCACCCTCACAACACGTAGCCCTCCGCTCCAACCCCAACCTCACCATCAAACCGGGAGAAAGTGAGGACTGCAGATGCTGGAGATCAGAGCTGAAAAATATGTTGCTGGAAAAGTGCAGCAGGTCAGGCAAGCCTGAAGAAGGGCTTATGCCCGAAACGTGGATTCTCCTGATACTTCGATGCTGCCTGACCTGCTGCACTTTTCCAGCAACATATTTTTAAGCTCACTATCAAACCGGCAGACAAGGGTGGCGCAGTGGTAGTTTGGCGCACCAATCTTTACACTGCTGAAGCTAGACACCAACTCGCGGACACTTCCTCCTACTGCCCCCTTGACCATGACCCCATCTCACACCACCAAACCACCATCCCCCAGACCATCCATAACCTCATCACCTCAGGAGATCTCCTATCCACTGCCTCCAATCTCATAGTCCCACAACCCCGCAACGCCCGTTTGTACCTCCTACCCAAAATCCACAAACCTGACTGCGCCGGCCGACCGATTGTCTCAGCCTGGTCCTGCCCCACCAAACTCATCTCTGCATACCTCGACACTGTCCTGTCCCCCTTAGTCCAAGAACTCCCCACCTACATTCGGGACACCACCCACGCCCTCCACCTCCTCCATGATTTTCAGTTCCCCGGCCCCCAACGCCTTATCTTCACCATGGACATCCAGTCCCTGTACTCCTCCATTGCTCATCACCAGGGCCTCAAAGCCCTCTGCTTCTTCCTCTCCTGCCGACCCACTGAACTGGTCCTCATTCTGAACAACTTTTCTTTCCAATCCTCCCACTTCCTCCAAACCAAAGGAGTAGCCATGGGCACCCACATGGGCCCCAGCTATGCCTGCCTCTTCGTCAGATATGTGGAACAGTCCATCTTTCGCAGCTACACTGGCACCACCTTTTCCTCCGCTACATCGATGATTGTATCGGTGCTACCTCGTGCTCCCACAAGGAGGTTAAACAGTTCATCCACTTTACTAACACCTTCCACCCCGACCTCAAATTTACCTGCACCGTCTCAGACTCCTCCCTCTCCTTCCTAGACCTCTCCATTTCTACCTCGGGCGACCGACTCAACACAGACATTTACTATAAACCGACCGACTCCCACAGCTGCCTAGATTTCACCTCCTCCCACCCTGCTCCCAGTAAGAATGCCATCCCATATTCCCAATTCCTTCGCCTCCGCTGCATCTGCTCCCAGGAGGACCGTTTCCAAGACCGAACAACCCAGATGGCCTCCTTCTTCAAAGACCGCAATTTCCCTTCAGACGTGGTTGACGATGCTCTCCACCGCATCTCCTCCACTTTCCACTCCTCCGCCTTTGAACCCTGCCCCTCCAATCGCCACTAGGACAGAACCCCACTGGTCCTCACCTACCACCCCACCAACCTCCAGATGTATCATCCTTCATCATTTCTGCCACCTCCAAACAGACCCCACCACCAAGGATATATTTCCCTCCCCATCCCTATCAGTGTTCCGGAAAGACCACTTCCTCCGCAACTCCCACGTCAGATCTACACCCCCCACCAACCCAACCTCCACTCCCAGCACCTTCCCCTGCAAATGCAAGAAATGCAAAACTTGTGCACACCTCCCCCCTCACTTCCTTCCAAGGCCCCAAGGGATCCTTCCATATTCGTCACAAATTCACCTGCACCTCCACGTACATCATTTACTGCACCCGGAACGTTTCAGAGAACACCTCTGGGACACCCGCAACAACCAACCCAACTGCCCCATGGCTGAACACTTTAATTCCCCCTCCCACTCCGCCAAGGACTTTCAGGTCCTTGGCCTCCTCCATCACCAGACCATGGCAACACGATGCCTGGAGGAAGAGCGCCTCATCTTCTGCCTAGGAACCCTCCAACCACAAGGGATGAATGCAGATTTCTCCAGCTTTCTCATTTCCCCTCCCCCCACCTTATCTCAATCCCAACCCTCGGACTCAGCACCGCTTTTTTGACCTGCAATCTTCTTCCCGACCTCTCCGCCCCCACCCCCTCTCCGGCCTATCACCCTCCTCTTAACCTCCTTCCACAATTGCATTCCCAACAACCCTCCCCCAAGTCCCTCCTCCCTACCTTTTATCTTAGCCTGCTTGGCACACCCTCCTCATTCCTGAAGAAGGGCTTATGCCCGAAACGTCGATTCTTCTGCTCCTTGGATGCTGCCTGACCTGCTGCACTTTTCCAGCAACACATTTTTCAGCTCTGATCTCCAGTATCTGCAGTCCTCACTTTCTCCATATCTCACTTTATACAAACATAGATAATAGGAGCCTGAGGCGACTGTTTGATCCCTTGAGCCATGATTCAATATGATCATGGCTGATCATCGAGCTCAATACATTAAATCCACCCTTCCCCAATGTCCCTTGAACCACATGATCTATATCTATTTCCTTCTTTAAAACACACTGTTTGGCCTCAACTGCTTTCTGTGGTGTGAATTCCACAGGCTCACCACTCTCTGGGTGAAGACACTTCTCCTCATCTCAGCTCTAAAAGATTTACCCCTAAATCTTAAACTGTGTCCCATGGCTCTCGACACGCCCCCATCAGGAATATCCTTCTTACATTTAACCTGGCTGGCCCCAGCAGAATTTTATAGGTTTCTATGAGATCCCTCATTCTAAATTCTGATGAATACAATCCTTACCTCAATCTGTGGGCGGCACGGTGGCACAGTGGTTAGCACTGCTGCCTCACAGCGCCAGAGACCCGGGTTCAATTCCCGGAGTTTGCACGTTCTCCCCGTGTCTGCGTGGGTTTTCTCCGGTTTCCTCCCACAGTCCAAAGATGTGCAGGTGAGGTGAATTGGCCATGCTAAATTGCCCGTAGTGTTAGGTAAAGTGTAGATGTAGGGGTATGGGTGGGTTGCGCTTTGGCGGGTCGGTGTGGACTTGTTGGGCCGAAGGGCCTGTTTCCACACTGTAAGTAATCTAATCTAATCTAATCTCTCCTCATGTGTCAATCCTGTCATCTCAGGATTCAATCTGGTAAATCTTCACTGCACTCCCTCGATCGCAAGAACATTCTTTCCCAAACAAGGATAACCAAAACTGCACCCGGTATTTCAGATGTGGCTTCACCAATGCCCTGTTTAATCACAGTGAGACATGTTATTCCTTTCCTCTTGCTATGAATGCCAACATGTAGTTAACCTTCTTCACTGCCTACTGCACCAACACACTTCCTTTCAGTGACTGATGCACAAAAACACCCTTCTCCCAATTTACAGTCATTAAAATAACCTGCCTTTCTGGTTTTGTTACCAAAGTGGAAAACTTCACATTTATCCACACAAAACTGTATCTGTCACGCAAATTGCCCACTAACGCAGCCAATCCAATTAGCTTTACATCCTCCTCAAAGCTGACCATTTAACATACCTTTGTGTTATCTGCAAATTTTGAAACATTACATTTTGATCTGTTATCTGCATTGTTGACATATCTTGTGAATAGCTGGGGTCTCAGTCCCAATCTCTGCAGTACTCCAGTCATTAGTCATCACAAAACATTGATCTAATCCTCCCTCACTCACATACAGAATGGCAGATGTTAGTCTGATTTTCAAAACTGACTGTATGGAGATTCAATTAGCAATTGTGATTCACCAAATTATAAAAGCACAGAAACAGGCCAGTTGGCCCATTGTGTCCAAGCTTTCTGACCATGTGCCATTCTCTTACATTGTTTATCATCAATTAATCATCTCGTGCCCTTGATTGACTCTGCCAAAACCACTGTTCCATGTAATGTCTTCCAGATCTAATTACTCGCTGAGTGAAGTTTCTTTCTCACATCCAGTTCCTTCTCTTGCAATGTATTTGCAATCGACCCTCTTATTCTCAATGCTTCTACTACTGGGAGGGATTTGGTTGAGCCCAGTTGTCTGGGTCAATGGTTTGCAGAGCAGTGTGATGTCAACAGTGGGTTTAATACCCATTGCCAGTTTCAGGTTCCCATGACGGGCTTTCCTTCTCAACCTCTTCCCTTGCCTGAGGTTTGCTGACCCTCAGATTAGACAATAGACAATAGACAATAGATGCAGGAGTAGGCCATTCAGCCCTTCGAGCCAGTTGTTTCTCTCTCAAATGAGGAAGCAGCCCCTTATGGTCTGGTAAGACTATGGCACCATGACATACTAGTCAGCATGGCGTCACAATATCTACTCTGGGTAGGCTGTGCATGATTTTGAAAACTTCTTTCAAATCTTCTGCCAGCCTTCTCCAATCTAACTTTCGGACTGAAATTTCTTCCAGCTGGAACCATTTATGTGAAGGTGGTTTCTCCAAACCACCCAGTACACCTTCAATTCCTGCTCTTCAGCTGAAAGTAAATTAACCCAAGAACAGTCTCATGGTCCATTCTGGTGCCTGGGTCTCTTCACTCTGAGAAACTAACTCCAGTTAAACACCAAGAAGAATGAAGCCGCTGTTACCAGTCCCTGCTCCAATTTTCATTCCTGATCTACTGCCTTGATCCCTCTCTCCTGAAACTCATTGTGATTCACAACTTGGTGCTGCATTTGATTCTGAGAGGAGTTGCTGATCTCAGACCAAAGAGAAAAGAACGTAGAAAAATACAGCACAGGAACAGGCCCTTCGGCCCTCCAAGCCTGCACCGATCTAGATCCTCTACCTAAACTTGTCACCTATTTTTTAAGGATCTGTATCCTCCTGCCCCTTGCCCATTCATGTATCTGTCTAGATACATCTTAAATGATGCTATCGTGCCTGACTCTACCAGCTCTGCTGGCAATTTGGTTCCAGGAACCCACCACCTTCTGTGTAAAGAACTTTCCAATGGTATTTCCCTTAAATGTTTCCACTGTTACTTTGAACTTGTGTCCTCTATTAATTGAATCCCCCACTCTGGGAAAAAGCTTCTTGCTATCTACCATGTCCATACCTCTCATGATTTTGTAGACCTCAATCAGGTGCCCCCTCAACATTCATCTTTCCAATGGAAATAATCCTAATCTACTCAACCTGTCTTCACAGCTAGCGTCCTCCATACTAGGCAGCATCCCAGTCAATCTCCTCTGCACCCTCTCCAAAGCATCCACATCCTTTCAGTAATGTGGCAAACAGAACTGTATGCTGTACTCTAAATGTGGCCAAACCAAAGTCTAATACAACTCTAACACGACCTGCCAACTCTTGTACTCAATACCCTGCCTGATGAAGGAAAGCATGCCGTATGCCTTCTAGACCACTCTACTGATCTACGTTGCCACCTTCAGGATACAATGGACCTGAACACCCAGATCTCTCTATACACCAATTTTCCCCTGGACTTTTCCATTTATCGCTCTTGAACTGGATCTTCCAAAATGCATCACCTCGCATTTTCCCAGATTGAACTCCATCTGCCATTTTTCTGCTCAACTCTCCAATCAATCTACATTCTGCTACAATCTCTGACCGTCCCCTTCAGTATTTGCTACTCCACCAATCGTAGAGTCATCTGCAAACTTGCTAATCAGACCATCTACACTTTCTTCCAGATCATTTATGTAAACCATTAACAGCAGTGGTCCCAGCACAGAGCCTTGTGGAACACCACTGGTCACAGTTCTCCATTTTGAGAAACACGTTTCCACTACTACTCTTTGTCTCCTGTTGCCCAGCCAGTTCTCTATTCATCAGGCTAGTATACCCTGGACCCCATGTGACTTCACTTTCTCCATCAGCCTACCGTGGGTAGCCTTATCAAATACCTTAGTGAAGTCAATGTCTTTGACATCTGCAGCCACTTAAATCAAATTTGTCACTTTCTCAATGAACTCTATTAAACTGGTAAGACATGACCTTCTTTGCACAAAACCATGTTGCCTATCATTCATCAACCCATTTTCTTTCAAATGCATCCTATCCCTCAGTACCTTCTCCAGCAGCTTACTTATCACTGACGTCAGGCTCACCAGTCAATAATTATCTGTATTATTCTTGCTACCCTTCTGAAAAAAGGGGACAATATTAGCAATTATCCAGTCCTCCAGTACCTAACACATGTTCAAGGATGCTGCATAGATATCTGTTAATGCTCAGCTATTTCCTCTTTCACTTCTCTCAGTAACCTGGGATAGACCCCATCCAGACCTGGGGACTTGTCCGCCTTAATGCCTTTTAGAATACCCAACATTTCCTCTCTCCTTATGCTGACTTGACCTAGAGAAATCAAACATCTATGCCAAACCTAAACATCCATCATGTCCCTCTCCTCGGTGAATACTGATGCAAAGTACTCATTAAGAATCTTACTCATTTTCTCTCACTCCACACATATCTTTCCTGCTTTGCCCTTGAGTAGGCCAACCCTTTCTCTTGATTGTTATATATGAATAAAATGCTTTGGGATTTTCCTTAACCTTGTTTGCTAAAGCTATTTCATGAGTTCTTTTAGCCCTCTTAATTCTGTGTTTCAGATTGGTCCTCCTTTCCCAATATTTTTCCAAAGCTTTGTCTGTCTTCAGTCGTCTAGACCTTATGTATGTTTCCTTTTTTCTCTTAGCTAGACTCACAATTTCCCCTGTCATCCATAGTTCCCTAATCATGCCTTTTTTAATCCCTTGTTTTCACAGGGATATGTCTGCCATGCACTCCAATCAATCTTTCTTTAAAAGCCTGCCACATACCAAATGTGGATTTACCCTCAAACAGCTGTTCCCAAACTACATTCCCCAGCTCCTGTCGAATTTTGGTACAGTTGGCCTTTCCCAAATTTAGTTTTCTTCACTCTTGTCTTTGTCCATGAGTATTTTAAAACTCACAGAACTGTGATCAGTATTCCCTAAGTAATCCCCTATTGGAATTTCAACCACCTGGTTGAGCTTATTCCCCAACACCAGGTCCAGTATGGCCTCTTCCCAAGGTGGACTATTTACATACAGCTCTAAAAAAGCCCTGCTGGATGTTTGTACCGACACAGGGTTAACCTTTCTGCTAATTTAAACCAGACACGTAGAGAATCTCACCTCACGTCGTAATCTGTGACATTTCTGCTGCACGAATTTCTGATGGACAGGTACCTTTCAAAGAGCTATGCTGCACGCAGTTGTTGGTGCTTGGCTGCTGTTTGCAATACTCGATTTTATATACCCTAAGGCATCTGACCAGCTCATTGCTTTGATGTCATCCAAAACTGTAAAATACAAACTCGATTGGATTTTAGTATCTGGGGCAGAATTAAACTGAATTTGAATTTGTTGTGTACAATGGCAATGCAGCTCCAGCTATTTGTTGCACAACCAAATGTTACATTTTTGAATTTTTCAGCACACTTTGTGCCAGCCAGAAGTTTCAGCTCCCTTAAAGGTACAGTACACGTCTACAACTTCATAACAATGCTCTTTACAAACTCTGCTACATCTAAACCTCGAACACTAATTAAATGCCAGTCAATATTGGGAAAAGTTAAAATCTCCTATCACCACCACCATATTGCTCCTACATCTTTCTATAATCTGTTTACATATTTGTAACTCTATCTCACCCTCGCTGTTGGGAGGCCTATCGTACAGCCCCAACATTGTTACCGCACCATTCCTGTTTCTGAGCTCTGCCCAATTGCCTCACTGCACGGGTTCTGCATACTGCTCTCCTTCAACACAGCTGTGACATTTTCTCTGACGTTTCATGCAACTCTTTCTTTTACTCCCCTCTCTGTCCTGCCTGAATATCCTGGGATAGTTGCCAATCTTGCCCTTTCCTCAACCAAGTCTCAGTAATAGCAATAACATCATATCCCCAGGAACTAATCCAAGCCCTAAGTTCATCTGTGCATTCTTTCATTTCTACTCTGACTAGTACATGGCACTGGTAACAATCCTGAGATTACTACCTCTTAGGTTCTACTTTTTAACTTGGCTCCTAACTCCCGAAATTCTGCTGGCGGGACCTCATTTGATTTTTTTATCTATATCATTGATGCCTATATGCACCACTAAGAATCTGAAACCTGAATACAGGCTGAAGTAACTGGTTGTTGTCAGGGGAAACCACTTAACAGAGGCTCTTAATGACTTCAGCTTCAAGAGGGCTTCTCGATGCAAACATGGCAAAATGTCTCTGAGGCTGCAAACTGACAATTCTACTAAAGCTGCATAAAAAGACTTTTCAGTTACTAACTGCTAATTCTGCTATAGCTGCATAACTGACTAACCACAGTCTAGTCAATAGAGATTAGCAGACAATGCACCCTTTAAAACACAGAAATAACTTGACAAGATAAGACATTACTGTCCATTCTGAGAGACTTTCAGATGCAGGTGCAATGGCTCGATTAGTGAGATAAGGGTGGCCTGAGAGTTGGAAAATAAAGTTAGTTCCCAGGAAATATCATTGGACTAAATAGCTGTCAAATAAAGCAGTATTGTGTATTAATTGGTAATTGTTTGAATGTACTATGCGATATTGGCCTGTACCCTTCCTTAAGAAAGGTATAAAAATATCTTTGGTTTAAGAATGTGTGCAGGCCCTCCGAGGAACGTGGAACTGCATAATCTCTGTATTTCTGGATACTCTGTGCCTGGCCATATGAAAAATAAAGAGTGAAGTCTAAACAGCCAGACTGATTGTGAATGTTTATTGACAGATCATGGAACCGAGAGGCACAGCTGGGGGTCCAGATCTTCATCTGGTGCTGTGACTCGGACTCGGTATGGATGGATTGTGAGAAGCGTTGTAAGAGCCTTGAATCCTCTAGTATTGAGTGCAGAGGAATCGGCCGGCCAGACGTGAGTATTTTCTCCGTTTGGTTTTCCTAACATTCAAATCGTGGTTAACTCAACCCCTCACTGTCTATCGTATAAGTCCAACACGAAAAGGATCGGTCTGGTAAGAATTTATTGTGAAAAAAAGGATTCCATTAACAGGTCAGGGACCTGCTGATCGGGCATCCAAAATAAAGTTGGGACTCTTAAAAAAGGAGTCAGAGACTCCCAGTAACAGGTTGGGGACCTGCAAATGGGGATCCGAAGTAGAGTCAGGGACTCTGATAAAAAGGAGTCAGGGAGTATTTCAATGAGGAAGTATTTCAAATGAGTTGGGGACTCAGATTGGGTCGAATTGATGTTATCTGAATTGAGTTCCAAACTGTTCTGTGAAAGACGAGATAAGCAAGTATTGTGATACATTGTAACAAGACTGCTGGCGGTTTTGGAAAGGTGAGAAGAGTTTGTGAAAGTCATTAGTTTTGTTGTTTGTTGTCGGGTTGTTGAATAGTGAAGGCGTTAAGTCGGGACTATAAAAGGAAGGTTGTTTTCATATGGGTAATAATATAGATAAGACAGAAGATCTGTCTTCGTCATTGGTGAAACTATGTGAAAAGTATCCAGATAAGTCTGAAAGCCTGCAAACACTTTCTGGCCCTTAAATAAGACATTGCGTGATGAGCAGTGGCCACTGGACAGCCCTAAAGGTACTCAATTGGTTAAATCAACCAATTTGTCGCTGAAACCTAGGCTCAGAAATGAAAGAATTGATTGGATTGTGGCAGCTAGTGGATACTGCCACCAAATTTGGAATTGAATTGATTAATAATCATATCATGAAATCAACTGACATCCTCAAAAATGAACGTTCTCGTGTCAAACGTCAACAGAAACAAAAATAAAAGTCACCGTTGACTGATAAACAAAAAGAACTGTGCAGTTTGATGGTTGGCCTTGATTTGGGTGCAGGAGACAACAAAAATTCAGATTTCATTGATTGGTGTTCCTAAATGCATCTTGCACCACCACATCCCTACCCCCACCTAACCCACAAGCGAATCTTAAATCAACCCCAGCTATTCCAGCCCCTGCCACATCAACAAGTCAAGCACCCCCTGCCCTAACCCCTTTCGCACAGATTATTCAACCTCCTGTTTACCAAACTGTTATTGCATCTAATTCACAAATCCCTGTTGTTCCCCTGCCACTGGCCCCTGTCATTCTCCCACCTGGACTCACCCTTGCTATCGCCGCATCTTCTCATGCTCCTCAGATTCCCATTAGTTCGGCAGCTGCAGCTCATCCTCGGACATATGCTGCTGCTGTAGCTCTGCCTCTCCCTCTGGCCCCATCTCAGTTTACCGACTCTGTTGCTTGGAATACTCGCAGTCAACTAAAGTCGAGATCTCACCAGTCTTCTAAAAAGTCTTACCATGCCTTGCCACAACTCGTCCAGTGATCAGAAACCTCACTGAGTTCCTTTTCTGAGGATTTGGGAGATGACATGTTTGCTCTGGGCTTGTTCCCCAGGAGACAACTGCCAAATCCACAGGCTACCGCTGCTGGTCAAAACTCCAGTATCCCTCGAAACCCCATTCCATGTCCATTCTCTCTGTAATGCTCCGGACCGCCACAAGGCTCACAACAGTTTGTTGATTTCCCTAGCACGACAATTAAAGTTTATGACAGCACTGCACAAGAGCTGGGCAGAGAAGTGGCAGATGGAGTTTAATTCAGATAAATGCGAGGTGCTGCATTTTGGGAAAGCAAATCTTAACAGGACTTATACACTTAATGGTTAGGTCCTAGGGAGTGTTGCTGAACAAAGAGACCTTGGAGTGTAGGTTCATAGCTTCTTGAAAGTGGAGTCGCAGGTAGAAAGGATAGTGAAGAATGCATTTGGTATGGTTTTCTTTATTGGTTAGAGTATTGAGCGCAGGAGTTGGGAGGTCATGTTGCGGCTGTACAGGATATTGGTTAGGCCACTGTTGGAATATTGTGTGTAATTCTGGTCTACTTCCTATCGGAAAGTTGTTGTGAAACTTTTCTGAGGACTTGGGAGATGGACTTGGGAAAAGTCTTTTCCCTGAGGTGGGGGAGTCCTGAACTAGAGGGCGTAGGTTTAGGGTGAGAGGGGAAAGATATAAAAGAGACCTAAGGGGCAACTTTTTCACGTAGAGGGTGGTACATGTATGGAATGAGTTGCCAGAGGACGTGGTGGAGGCTGGTACAATTGCAACATTTAAGAGGCATTTGGATGGGCGTATGAATAGGAAGGGTTTGGAGGGTTATGGGCCGGTAGCTAGCAAGTGGGACTAGATTAGGTTGGGATATCTGGTCGGCATGGACAGGTTGGACCGAAGGGTCTGTTTCCATGCTGCACATCTCTATGACTCTATGACCTTTGGGCCCTTATTCAACAGATCCTTATCTGCAATGAATATGCCTGTTCCACTGAACGCATTGGTTAAAATGATTTTGCTGCCCTCGCCAACGTCATGGTTCAGGGTCAGCAGCGACAGGATGATATCCTTGCTGCTGCATCCACCATACTGATGAAACCTATTGACCTACTCATATCCTCGAACCTCACTCTAAAAGTTAGGAGTCTGCTGAATACTTTGCTGAATGCTTCCGAGAATGTTATGAATCCTATTCTGGGGATCGAGTTTTAAATTTCCATGTTGTCAATGCTAAATATAACTCTATGTTATTGAACTGTCGGCCACCCTCTGTCACCTTTGCAATCAAGGCAAATAACCTGGACTGGGTCGACACGAATCCCAATCAACTCCATTGTTCCATTAATGCTTTGTGGCAACATCAGAGTAAAGACAAGGCGTCGACCCACGTAAAGTCGGAATTTGTTGTCCACGAACAGACTTCTCAATAACTACCTATGCGTTGCAGTATTAGTCCTTCACCCTTTCGAGGCCATGGACGTGGCTGGGGGTCCCTCCCAGACAACTCCCTCAGAGCCGTTTTAATCATGGTGACCCATATCACTGTGCTTGTGCCTGCCGACATGTGGCTGTTTCAATTGTGGCCAACCTTTTCATTGGGTTTCTAATTGTTCCAAAGGGGCAACAAGGGGGAGTCAAGGAGGTAGATATGGAAATTACCCCCAGGACCCTTACAATGAGGGAAGCTCCCTAATAATAATCACCCTTTGATGCAAGTGAGAGGCAGAGGATGACTCACTAATTTTTCACAAGATAACCCCTTTTCCCAATGACTAAGTAACTTTCCTTTGAAGTCTGTGTCTTGCAAGCAGGAACCTACAGTCTTACTTAAAGTTGAAAACAGAAGGTATCCCTTTCTGATTGACACAGGAGCCCCAATGTCCTCAGTGAAATCTGACAAGAACTCTCCAATCTCTAAGAAGACCCAAATATTATCTGGCTTTCGAGGAGAAACCCATCGTTATCCAGTTTCTGATCCAGTTCCTGTCTATTTCCAAGGCTATTCCCTCGACCACCGCCTTGTGATTACTGCCACATTATCCTGAAATCTAATGTGATGAGATCTCCTGTGTGCCTTTCAAGTCAAATTTGCCTGTTCCCCTGCTGGTGTCCAATTTGATTCTGACTCAGGTGAATGCCAACTGGACATGTCCACTAAACCCCAATGGTGGTCACTTGACCCCCAAAGCTCTGGAAGTCATGTCCCCCTTGCTTACAATCGGACAGTCCAAGACCAATCCCTTGAAGATTTTTTTCAGGGATTTCATTGGTACTGAATGGACTATACCAATTCTGGCCAGATGGTGAAGCAAATTATGTTCAAATACCCACTCACCTATGGAAACAGTCCCTCACATCACCCGGAAGGTCAATCCGCCTCATCACACTAAAGACCTGGGCTCTTTGATCCACCGTGCAATCACCAGGGCTGATCCACACTGCTATCATCTGCAAACACTCCAAGGAGGGATAACTATCCTCTACTATCCAAATCCTACCTCTCACCGGACCACACTCCTGCACCATGAAAGTCAGGATGTCCTTGATTTGGTCCACCCTGATGTATGGGCTGAAACATCATCTCATGTTAGACAGACGGACCGCTCTAAAACCAAATGTTACTCTACCATCCATCTGCCAATGCCCGCTGAAACAACAGGCAATACCGAGCCTCACTGCTGTCATTGATGACTTTCTCCACCAAGACTACCTGGTCCCTTGCCAATCACCCTGTAACATTCCAATTACAGCTGTCCCAAAACCTGGCAAGCCAGACGAGTATAGACTGGTTCAAGACTTAAGAGCTACCAACACTTCATGCCCTGGTTCCAAATCTAGCCTCGGTACCATCAGACACTACATTTTTCACTGCTGTTGACCTGCAACATGCTTTTTTCTCTCTGCCTCTTCACGAAGACAGTCAGTACATATTTGCCTTTACTTTTAATGGCCAGCAGTTGATGTGGACTTGACTACCTCTAGCTTCATACATTCTCCAACCCTTTTCTCTCAGGCCTTATGGAAACAATTTCGGTCTGTCACCCTAACAGGTGGGTTGCACTGATCCAATATGTCGATGACCTCCTTGTTGCCAGTCTGAATGAAGAATCTAACCGCTCTGATGTCATCCTCCTCCTCAACTATCTGAAATGTCTGGGACATGTTGTCTCTCCCAAAAAGGTCTCAATTGCACAACGCCAAGTAAAGTTTCTAGGTTTCATCTTGTCAGCTGACTCACGCTCTCTTGAACAGAGCCACATCACTACTATTGTCAACTTCCCGGTCCCGACAACTGCGAAACAGGTACGCCAGTGGCTGGGCATGATCAACTTCTGCTGACAATGGATCAGTAACACTGCCCTCCTTCTTAAGATGTTGACCCCTTTTACTTCCTATGAAGATACCTTCGAGTTCTCCTCAGAGGCAAAGCAAGATTTCGACGCTCCAGCTTTGGGAAAGCCCCTCTATTCAACTTCACTGCACTATTCTGGATGACTGCACTTCCTCAGTTCTCACTCAGCTACATGGAGATCGACACCACCCAGTTGCCTATTTCTCCACTAAACTTGACTCTGTTGCCTTAGGACATCCCCATTGTACTCAGATCCTTACCGCTATTTATCTTTGTTTGCAGTCCGCAGAAAACCTCACACTTCAGCAGGACATTGTCGTCTTCAGTTCTTATGCAGCGATCAATCTGTTGGGACAATTGTAACTCAATATTTGACTGCTGCTCACCAAAACCGTGATGAGGTTTACCTCCTCAACCCCCAGCTGACCTTTAAGTACTGTACCATCATTAATCCTGCCGATTTCCTTGCGCATCCCCCATCACTTTTATCCACTCCAGATCATGACTGTTTTCTCCTCATCAATGAGGAAATCCAAATTCATCCAGATCTTTCCAACAGCCCTATTCCAGACCCTGACATCAATATGTTCACTGATGGTCGTTCTTCTGCTGACCATGTAGGTACTCACCTCTCAGGCTATGTGATAGTTGATTACCATGGTTCTGTCCTGGAATCAGCTTCTTTTGAGACTCCCTTTTCTGCCCAACAAGCTGAACTTTTTGCCCTGATTCATGCCTGTGTCCTCGGGACAGGCCTTCGTGTTAACATTTATACTGTCTCCCACTATACCTTCAGGGTTATGCATGATTTTGGTCAGCTCTGGAAGAATCGTGAGCTTTTGATATCTTCAGTTCCTCCCATTTCTCTCCACCAGCTCTTCTCAGAGCTTTTAACCACACTTCTGCTCCCAAAGTAGGCTTCTGTTATCAAATGTGCTGCCTATACCACTGGCCAATCCCCTGTCGACACTGGTAATTGTGCTGCTGATGAAGTCGCAAAAGGTGCCTCTTGTGGCTATCTTATGATTGTGCTTAAAATGATGAGCCAGACTGAAAGCTCTGACAAGGGTGAGTCGAACTCTGACAAACTGATGCCAACCATTTAAAATGGTGTTAGCTTACAGGGGGATGCCTCTGTCTCTGAAAAGCTGTTGTGGTCCAAGGCTGTTATTGTAATCTTGTTACTAAACTCTGGACCACTCCGGCTGGTCATATTCGTATATCTGATGCTGTTGCCTGAAGGGTCATTAACTGTCTCCACAATGCTACTCATTGTGGTGCTCACTCGACATCTGACCTCCTCTTGACCATCTGGTGGCACTCTCGTCTCCAGCAGATGGCCCAAAGTGTCAGTGCTCGATGCCTCCTCTGCCAAGAACACAACCCGGGTAAGGGTGTGCCTTGCCTACTGGGCAGAAAACCCTCCCTGAAAGACCCTTCCAAACTCTTCAGCTTGACTTTATTGAGTTGCAAAGGTGTCAGCACCATAAGTACGTTTTGGTTATTGTTGATGCTTTTTTCTAGATGGGTTGAACTTTACCTCACCTCCCACACTGCTGCCAAAACCTTTGTAATTATTTTGCTCAAAGAGATTATTCCTCACTTTGGTATTCCTTTTTGCCAGTCCTCTGAAAATGGCCCCCATTTTATTGGTGATATTAATGAGGAATTATGCTCTCATTTTGGGATCCACCTCCAACTTCATTGTGCTTATTGCCCACAGGCTGCAGGGCGATAAAAATTGACTTCTGAGACAGGTCTTTTCTGGGTTAGGTTATTGTCTCTGGTACCATTCCACCAAGGATGCACTCCTGCGGGTAAAATCCGCTTGTCCCCAGCCAAAACCATCTACAGTCAAGCTTTCTGCACACCTTGGAATGATGCCTCCTCCCGTATTAACTTCCATCACATGACTGAGGACATGTCCTCATTTGTTCCTTCTTTGACTAAACTTTTGTGAGGTCTTCACTCCCAAGTCTGTGCTGCCCATGAAAAGCTCCCCTCCCTCAGCAGTGTTCCGACCTGTTGAACCAGGCTCCTTTGTTCTCATCAAGAGTTGGACACTTGGAGGCTGTGGTGGGAGGGGCCCTTCCAGGATCCTCCTCACCACCCCGATTGCTGTTAAGGTCACCGGACGCTCCGCCTAGGTTCATCTCCATCATTACAAGGTCATCGCACGAGCCCCTTCCAAGGGGGGAGATGATGGAGATGGACACAATGGGGAACTGAGAGAGGAACCAGAGTCAAACCAGACCAAAGGAGATGTATGACAGTCTCGTCCCCTCCGCAGCTGCTTTGAGGGCAGTGTGCGGTGTGGTAGAGAGTCCAGGCGTGCACAAAGGATCTCACAGGCAGAGCCCTTCTCACCACCAGCCAAGCCATGTCTTGGTGCTTGTTGGAAAGTTC
The DNA here is from genome assembly GCF_047496795.1 of Chiloscyllium punctatum. Lineage (NCBI taxonomy): Eukaryota > Metazoa > Chordata > Chondrichthyes > Orectolobiformes > Hemiscylliidae > Chiloscyllium > Chiloscyllium punctatum. Next base: position 21,383,014 of record NC_092762.1, read on the forward strand.
TGATGATGAGGCATTCTACCAAATGATTTTGACAGTCTGCCCAGAGAACCTCTCAAAAGGATCTGTCCTCTCCTTTTCCTGAAGGGTCTCAAGGTCACTATATGCTGACCACTTCCTGATGGACTTTTGATCAAAGGTGTTTTTCTTCATTAATTCCTCTACGAAGGACAGGTGACAGGGAACGGTCCAACTACTCGGAGCGTTCCGCGGCAGCGAGGTCAGGCCCATCCTTTGCAATACCGGGGACAGGTAGAACCTCAGTATGTAGTGACAATTTGTGCTTGCGTACCGGGGATCCACACACAGTCTGATGCAGCGACACACAAATGTGGCCATCAAGGTGAGGGTGGCATTTGGTGTATTGTTTTCCCCCCGTTGCCCAGAGCTTTGTACATCGAGTCCCTTTGGACCCTGGCCATCTTTGATCTCCATATAAAATGGAAGATGGCGCGAGTGATTGCGACTGTACAGGGAATAGGCCAGATCTGTGCCACATATAACAACACTGACAGTGCCTCACACCTGATGGTTTTTCCCCGCGATAGAGAGTGACCATAGCTTCCATCTGCCCGGTTTCTCCCTCACTTTCTTGATATGCTCCCCCCAAGACTTGGCACATGCTCCAGCCCCTCCGAACCAAATACCCAGCACCTTCAGGTGGTCAGTCCTGACAGTGAAGGGGATGAAGGATTGGTTGGCCCAGTTCCTGAAGAGCATGGCTTCACAATTGCCTCGGTTGACCTTGGCCCCCGAGGCCCGTTTGAACTGATCACATATGCACAAGGGTCTGTGCATGGACAGAAAACGGCAACTTCATCCATGTACAGGGAGGCCTTAACTTGCAGACCCCCGCTGACAGGAATAGTCACCCCTCTCAGACTCGCATCCTTCCTGATGGACTCGGCAAATGGCTCTATGCAGCACACAAACAAGGCAGGAGAGAGAGGGCAGCCCTGCCTGACTCCAGATCTGACTGGGAAGCTATCTGATTCCCACCCATTGATGTAGACTGCACTGACAATGTTGGTGTAGAGCAGTCTGATCCAATTACAGGTTCCCTCCCCAAAGCTCATTTTGGAGAGAACATCTCTCATATACGTATGTGATATCCTGTCAAAGGCTTTCTCCTGGTGCAGGCTGATGAGGCAGGGATCCAACCCTCTGTCCTGCACATAGGCGATCGTATCCCTGAGGAGTGTGAGACTCCCAGAGATCTTCCTGCCCGGTACAGCACAGGTTTGGTCAAGGTGGATCACCAGTCCCAGAGCAGACCTCACCCGGTTGGCGATGACCTTTGCCAAGATTTTGTAGTCTGCATTCGATAGTGAGATTAGTCTCCAATTTCTGATTTCCTCCCTCTCCCCCTTTCGCTTGTAGATGAGGGTGATGATGCCTTTCCTCATGGATTCACTCATGGTACCTGCCCGAAGCATACTGACATACACCTCCAGCATGTCCTGGCCAATCAAGTCCCACAGAGCGGAATAGAGCTTGACCGGTAAGCCGTCGCTTCCAGGAGTTTTATTCTTTTCGAAGGACTCGAGGGCCTTGGTCAGCTCGTCCAGAGATAATGGCTGGTCCAGCCTCTCCCGTGTTTTGTCGTCTAAGACCTCCACGATAAAGGACAGGAACGACTGGGAGGCTGCACTTCGAGTCATACAGACTGGTATAGAAGGATTTGCTGATCCTTATGATGTCAGCCTGAGATGACGTTATCGAGCCATTTTATTCCTTCAGGCTGCTGAGCACGGAGCTCTCTTTGTGCACCTTCTGGAAGAAGAAACGTGAGCACATCTCGTCCTGCTCCACCGAGCGGACCCTGGACCGGAAGATTATCTTGGAGGCCTCCGAGGCAAAGAGCGAGGCTTGCTGGCCCTTCACTTCCTGGACATCAACCCCGTTGACCATTGCAGAAATCATTTTTGGTAACATTCCATGCATCGAAGGAATCCGTCTCTTGGCACACAAGGACATCATTTAGGCGTAAATGGTACACAATCTCTGGCTGCTCTGAATCTCACAGATAAACAGTCCCTTTTTGAGCACTAATGCCGGCGATGATGAGTCCACATAACAGGGTAAGCTTGATCTTCATCATATTGGTCATTTCTGGATCAAGGATTAGGATATCTAAAACAGAAGAAGAATTCCCAATCAAAACATGCAGGTCTGCCAGCGCCTCAGCTAAATATATGCATTGTAAATGTACAGACCTGTATATATGAATGATTACTCGATCTCTGTATACAAAGAAATGGAATGTTTATGTATGCATGGCATGACCAGTTGTACAGATTATCAAAATATTTTGTATGAATAAAGTATATTTTTGAAATTAAAAAACTCAAGAAGATCAGACAGTTCATTTACAGAACAAGTCTCAATGGTCTTTACCCTGTCGAGGTGTTTTGTGCCAGTTTGATTTCAGTTGTGCTATTGTTGGTCCTGGTAAGCCTTGCCTTTATTCAAACGGGTCTAAATCAGCACATCGCAAAAGACAAAAGGGGGAAACGACATCCCCCTCAGCTTGACTACAACCAGCTCAGGAACTAAACAGCAAAATAAGACATTATCTAAACAGCTTCCAGACTGAAGGAATACACTCCTCAGATGATCTGATAACAGACTTCCTCCCTCACAATAGCATCATCGCTCCTGCAGCCCCGAGGGCATCCACAGTGCCCTCAGGTACTGAAGCCCCACAAAGCCTCCCTAGACTGAGTGACACCCAATTACCTGACAAGAATACGCACCACCCTGCAGGCCCATTGGAACCAGGATACTGGACATTAGCACCTGCTCTCACAGAGGAACGGATCCCCCTGTTACAGTTATTACCTGATTGCTCCGACCGGCCAGCCGATTGTATTCCATTGATTGTAATTTAATTCATCTTGTCTTGTAATTAACACTGCACTACTGTAACACTACTGTAACACTATAAAAACTGTATCTGCAGCTTGGGGAAGAGAATCCTTGACAGGGCAAAGTGTCTGTTTCATATCAGTCTGGTCAATTTCTCTTTCCCACAATATCGAGAAATAAACTTGTGTTCGTCAATTTCACAAGATCGGTGTGTGGCCTCTATTTGTAATTGGACGATTCTCCGACAATGTCCTATATTGCAACAAGTGGCTCAGAGTCAAAATGTCATTTGCAGAGGCTGTGATTTTACATTTTCTTCCTCACTCTCTGTCCCGCTGTGTCCATTTCCTTCTGTCTGACCTCCCTCAGTCTTGGGTCTTCCTCCCCTTCTCTCTCAGCAAAGTGAGGACTGCAGATGATGGAGATTAGAGTCCAGATTAGAGTGGTCCTGTGAATGCACAGCCAGTTAGGCAGCATCCGAGGAGCAGGCAAATCAATGCTTCGGGCAGGAGCCCTTCATCCTGATTTCCCTCTTCCTCGGATGCTCCCTTTCTCTCTGTCCATCGTCTGGCCGTTTCTTTCTCTCTTCATTTCTCTCTCTATCTCTCTCTCTTCCTTTCTGCCTCTCCATCACAATTCCTCTGTCTGGCATCTTCACCTCCCCCCCACCCCCACCTCCCCCATCAAACTCTCCAGACCGTCCGATCATTATAAACCGTCAATGCTGTCATGTTTCAGGTCAGGTTTACAAAATGTCAGGAGCTCCAACATTTCAGAGACAGAGGTTTAAATCGGAGACAGTTTGATTTTCATTTGTGGGACTTGGGCGGTCACTGGCTGGCTAACATTGATTGCCCATCCCTATTTGCCTTTGAGAAAGTGGTGGTGAGATGCCATCTTGGATCGCTGCAGTCCCCATGCTATGAGTTGACCCACCATGCCTGGAGGGAGGGAATTCCAAGATTGTTACCCAACAATTGTGAAGGACTGGCGGTATATTTCCAAGTCAGGGTGTGAGTGGCTTGGAGGGGAACTTGAAGGTGGTGATGTTCCCAAGTACCTGCTGCCCTTGTCCTTCTAGATGGATGTGGTCGTGGATTTGGAAGGTGCTGTCGAAGGAACTTTGGTGAATTTCTGCAGTGCATCTTGTAGATAGCACACACTGCTGCCACAGGGCGCTGGTGTTGGAGGGATTGAATGTTTGTAGATGTGGTGCCAATCAAGTGGGTTGCTTTGTCCTGGATGGTGTCAAGCTTCTTGAGTATTGTTGGACTTTTGACCACTCACTTAATCCATCTTGGTCCATTTGGAAACTTTCAAAGTGCTTGCACAGTTAGCTCTGCCACTCACCTTCATGTCATCCCCAAACATTGACGCTAAATGTGGTCCCCAACTCCAAATCATCTCTGTAAATTGTGAATAATTGTGGTCCCCAACTCCAAATCATCTCTGTAAATTGTGAATAATTGTGGTCCCCAACTCCAAATCATCTCTGTAAATTGTGAATAATTGTGGTCCCCAACTCCAAATCATCTCTGTAAATTGTGAATAATTGTGGTCCCCAACTCCAAATCATCTCTGTAAATTGTGAATAATTGTGGTCCCCAACTCCAAATCATCTCTGTAAATTGTGAATAATTGTGGTCCTAATGGTAATCACTGAGGCAAACACTCGTCACTGATCAACAACTGGAAATGCACTCATTTATCCCCACTCTTTGCTTCCTGTCAGTTAACCTCTCCTGTATCCATGCTAATACATGGCCTGGATGCTTAGCTTCTGCCAGAACCTTTTGTGCGACATCTTGTCGAATGAAGGAAGATCCCACACACAGTCTCACTGCTTTCTAACAGAAGCACATCACACCCACGGTTAGAAACCAGAGGCTGCAAGGATTGAGACACTGTCACCTCCTCCCCTCACATTTGTGTATCTGTCCAACTTCTCTCTGTCTCATTCTCTCTATCCCAGGATACCATCTTCATTCATGTGCTGGGAACTATTTCTCTTGCAATTTCAGTGCTCAGTGACTGGAGATTATCACTACCGCCACCCCCCCTCAACCTAGCCCTTGTATCTATCCCCTGCCCCCCACATCCCTACCACCACAGCCTTCGAGACTGACTCCCATCCCTGCCTTTCCACACCCTTCCTCTCACTGCATCCCCATCCAGCTGCCCAGTGGAACTGATGGTCTACTGGTATTGTTGCTTGACTATTAATCCAGAAGCTCAGAGTAATGTTCTGGGGGCATGGGTTCAAATCCTGTCATGGCAGATAGTGGAGTTTGAATTCAGTTTTTTAAAAATCTGGAATTAAGGGTTGACCATGAAACCATTGTCAATTGTTGGAAAAAAACTGATTCATTAATGTCCTTTAGGGAAGGAAATCTGCCATCCTCACCGGGTCTGGCCTACATGTGAGTCCAGAGCCACAGCAATGTGGTTGATTCTCCACTGCCCTCTGAAATGGCCTCACAAGCCACTCAGTCGTATCAATCGCTTGAAGGTCACAACAAAGAAATGAAACCCTGGACCATCTGGCATCGTCCTTGGAACCGGAAAATACAACGGCAAAAACAAAAACAGCTCTGTTGACCATGAAAATCCTTCTTACTGACATTTGGGGGCTCATGCCAAAATTTGGAGACTAGTCTCACAGACTAGTCAAACAACAGCCTGATATAGTTAATCTTATAGAATCATGCAATACAGATAACTCCCCAGACACTACCATTACCATCCCTGAATATGTCCTGTTGCACTGGAAGGACAGACCAGCCGAGGTGGCGGCAGGGTGGCAAACAGTTGAGAGGGAGTTACCCTGGGAGTCCTTGACATCAACTCTGGACCCCATGAGGTCTCATGGCCTCAGGCTAAACATGGGTAAGGAAACCTCTTACTGGTTATCACGGATCATCCTCCATGAATGAATGATGAATCAGTGCTCCTCCATGTTGAACAACACTTGGAGGAAACACTGAGGGTGGTAGGGGCACAAAGTGTACTCTGGATAGGGTTTTCAATGTCCACCACTAAGAGTGTCAAAGCAGCAGCATTAGTGATTGGGTTGGTTGGGTCCTAAAGGATAAAACTGCTACACTGGGTCTGTGGCAGGTAGTGAAGGAATCAACAAAAGGAAAAAAAGAGACTGGACATTATCCTTACTAACCTGCCAGCTGCAGAACATCTGTCCATGACAGTCTAGATAAAAGTGACCACCGCACTGTCCTTACGGAGACAAAGTCTCACCTTCACATTGAGAATACCCTCCATCTTGTTGTGTGGTGCTATCACTGTGTTAAATGGGACAGACTTTGAACCGATTTAGCAGCTCAATATTGGGTATCCATGAAGCTCTGTGGGTCATCAACAACAGCAGATCTGTACTCCAGCTCAATCTGTAACCTCATGGCCCAGCATATTCCCCACTCCAACATTACCATCAAGCCAGGGGGATCAATCTTGGTTCAATGGAGAGTTCAGAGTGCGTTTCTGGTTGGTGATCAGTGACGAGTGTTTGCCTCAGTGATTAGCATTAGGACCACAATTATTCACAATATAAAGAGATGATTTGGAGTTGGGGACCACATTTAGCGTCAATATTTGGGGATGACATGAAGGTGAGTGGCAGAGCTAACTGTGCAAGCACTTTGAAAGTTTCCAAAGGGACCAAGATGGATTAAGTGAATAGTCAAAGGTCTGGTAGATGGAGTACAATGTGAATAAATGTGAAATCATCCAATTTGGAATAACTGTGAGAAGGACTATTTCTGAATGGTGAAAGAAACTTGCAGCATGATGCTGTGCAGAGGGACCTGGGGGTCCTTGTGCATGGATCAGAGAATGTTAGTCTGCAGGTGCAACCAGTAATTCAAAAGGAAAGTGGAAGTTTGTCTTTCATCGCTAAAGGGATTGTGGTTAAAAGCAGGAATGTTACGTTGCAGCTGTATAGGGTGCTGGGGAGACCACACCTGGAGGACTGTGTGCAGGTTTTGTTTCCGCACTTGGGAAAGGATGTACTGGCACTGGAGGTGGTGCAGAGGACAAGGTTCACAAGGTTGATTCCGGAGTTCGGGGGGTGGCTTATGAGGAGAGACTGAGCAGACTGGGATTATATTCCTTGGAATTTCCTAGAATAGTGGGGATGGCGGGGTAGGAGTGGATCTCATAGGATCATATGAAATTATGAAGGGAATAGATTTTAAAAAAAGTAAAGAGTGTTTCCACTGGCAGGTGAAACTGGGACAAGTGGGCATAGCCTCAAAATAAGAAGGAGCAGATTAGGGCTGAACTGAGAAGGAAATTCTTCACCCAGAGGGTTGTGAATCTGTGGAAATCCCTGCCCAGTGAAGTAGCTGAGGCTTCCTCAGTGAATGAGTTTAAAGCTAAGAGAGATAGAGTTATATTATTACTTCAGACAGTGCTAAATGGCAGTTGCAGGTGCCACTCAAATGTGGTTTATTGGTCAGCTGAGGCTAATGGGGGAAGGAAAGGGAGGATTGGATTTTTCTGTCTCTCCACCCAGCCGTTTTCTGTATTTCCTCTCGGAATATCTGGGAGAGACTCACTGGGACTTGTTGCCATATTAATGGGGAGGTGGGTGAGTGGTCAGAGGGCATCATGGTGTGGGAAGGGAATGGGATCCCAACCCGCCCCCCCCCCCCCCCCCCAACCTCCCCCACAACATGTCCCACTCTCTCCTCCTACCCTTCTCAGTCTATCTGTGAGGATTGGGGGACGAACAGAAGGAATTGTTGCCATTGACTGGGACCTTATTACTGTTGGGGGGTTGGGGGATGGGGTTTGTTGAGAGGGTGGGGTTTTGGAGTAGGCTCTGGGATTGAGGAGGATCCTCAGCATTGCAAAGGGGTAAGAAATGCAGGATCTGATCCCCCCCACCGATTCCCTTTTGGCCAATATTCAGGATGATATTAACCCACTCCATCAGCAATTGGCCATTTTCACAATTTGCTTCTTGTGGGATCCCGCACAGCAGGGAGTGTGGGGGCAGGGGGTGAAGATGGGGTTGTTGGAGGGAAAGAGGGATGGGGTGGTGGGGGGCTAGGTACCGGATCTGGAGGGAGGGTGTGAGAGTTTACTCCAGTGTTCACACCCAGCCCAGCTCCAGGTTGAAACTAGAGAGTTTAGTATTTGCTGATGGCTTACTGGGGATGGAGGGGTGGGGGGGTGGGGTGGGGGGGTGCCGTTTTCACATTACAGCCTGTGGGATCTTGCTGTGTGGGGATAGACTGCAGCCATTTCCTTTACAGTAGCAGGGAGCAACAGTTTTCACATTCAGGCAATTCAGGAGGTGAGGGCAAGGGGTTCTGAACGTGGGTGGTGAAGGTACAGAAACCTGGGGACAGCTGGTGGGATCCAGCTGTGCAGAATACCCTTCACTCCAATATCAGCCCCTCTCTGTGGGGGCACTGAGGAGGTGGGTGATGGTGGTGAATGGAGGTGGGCTCTGACAGGTTGTTGAGGGAATACCATGGCGCTCCGCATACAGCTACCTGTGGGATCTTGCTGTGCACTCCCTCGGCCTGCAGCTCACCCTCACATGTTACGCTAGCCTATCCATAGGGCCCTAGGGTGAGGTCACTGATGGTCTGATAGTGGTTAGGGTGCACCGTCCCTCCATTTTCCCCATAGCTCTGACCCTCCCACCACCTCTCATCATCCCCACACCCTCCGAGACATGGCACAGAGATTGGAGCACAAGGCAAACGTGAGGCAGGAGAGGGCATTTCAATCAAAACGTGTGGAATGGAGAGAGAGAGAGAGAGAGATAAAGAGATTATCGAAAGGAAAGGGGAATCTGACCAGAGATGGAGGTGTGGGCAGGGGCAGTGAAAGAGGAAGAGGGAGAAAGGGACAGAGAAGGAAAGACATTGATCGATTTGCGAGAGCAGGAGGAGAAAGCTGAACAGAGATGGACAAGTGGATAGTGTCAGACAGAGGGAGAGAGGAGTGAAAGAGAGAGACAGGGACACACAGATAGAGAGGTGCCTGTACCAGGGGAAGGTTCCTCATTAATATTTCATGTAGAAACTGCACCAATCCCGGATGGAGTGGGCACGGGGGTGATGCCCTTTGAATTGGAGTGGGTCAGGGGAACATTGGACTAGTTTTTTGTGCTTTTCTTATCCCCTGGAGTGTCAGAGAACCAGCTGGACGGGACAGATTAAACCCAAGGGATGGTGGGGGCTGAGGCGGGGGGGGGGGGGGGGGGGCGGGTGGTGGGAAAAGGTGGAGAGGGACACAAGTTGTGGTGAGTGACTCTCCACCACTGAGTCATTGCCCAGCCCCTCAGAAAATAAACCCTGGGGCAGTCAGAAAGCATTTGCCCCTGATCCCATTTGAAATCTGTTCCTATTCTCTGGGTTTAAGATCAGGGCGAGGTGCTGATTAAACATAGAGACTTTGGAAGTCAGTCAGTGATGGGATCTCGTTTGTTTCTCCTCAGTTTTGTTTCAGAACATTTTAGCTTTGATCTGATCAATTTCCATCTCTCTCCTGGGGGGGATTTCTGAGAGACTGAACCTTGGACACTGAGGGAGAGACAGACTCTGTCAGTGGGAATGGGGGTGGTGTGTGGGGAGGAGGAGTTTGGGGCTGAGAGACAATAAATATTTCTGTCCCTGCTCCCCTCAAAAAGAAACACTGCGACAGTTCTGAGGCAGTCTGAGTAACCTTCCCGTTCCCGGTCCCTGGGTTTAATAACAGGGGCTGTGTTGGGAGGAGACTGTCAGATTGTGGAGGCAGCGAGTGGTGGGATCTTGCTGTGCTTATGGTGCAGGAGTTTGAAAAAAATGAATTAATTTTCATTTCTCTCTCAGTCCTTCCACCTCCCGTCTCTGAGGAGATTTGATTCGGGAGCTGAAACACGGGATCATGCAGAGACAGAGAGAGCGAGACAATTATTATAAACTGTCCCATCTCCTGTCATTCATTTACACACAAACACACAGTCCCGGGGGACAACAATTGTTGGGCTCAGGCAGTCTCTGGGGTTTGTACCACAAGGGGGTGAGCTCTGGCGGGTAGAGGGTGTGGGAAGACAGAGGGGCAAAAAGGGAGCTGCTGCACAGTCTGATCCCACAGATTTCACTACCTCCCTCTCTCTCTGCCTCCAAATTCCCAGCTGCCTGTCCCTCACACAGCTTTCTATAAATTCTCCTCTCTGCTATATCCTTCACATCTGCCCCTGCCAACTCTCTCACCCTGTCCACAGGTTTTTCAGGAATTGATCCGTCGTTCAGTACTTCCGATCTTTGGCCTTTCCCACCAACCTCTCTCTGCCCTCTATGATCTTGCTATTGCTCCCTGAGGGTCATTTGAGCCACATCCCCCTCATTCTCTGTCCCTCTCCATCGCTCATGCTCAATGGTATCTCTGTTTACCTTTCTCCCCACCGACTTCTTTCTTTCCCTGGGTTTCCATAGATTCCCCACAGGATGGAAGCAGGCCATTCAGCCCATTGATTCCACAGACTCCCCAAACCTTTCCCAGCTCTGTAACCCTACACTTCTCATGGCTTGTCCACTTAATCTGCTCATCTATTGACTGTGGGACGAAACCAAAGCACCCAGAGGAAACCCAGGCAGACACAAGGAGAATGTACAAACTCCACACACACAGTCATTCAAGGCTGGATTTGAACCTGGGTCCCTGGCACTGAGGCGGCAGTGTTTACCACTGAGCCACCATGCATCTCTGTCTCTCTCTCTCTCTCTCTCTCTGTCTCTCTGGCCATTCGGTTTTTCTAGAACCTTCTTTTTTGGTGATGGCCATCATACTCAGCTCTGCCCCGAGACTCTCTTGAATTTATTTGATATTACTCGTACTTTCCACCATGAAGTCAGACACAAAATCATTATTCAATTCCTCAGCCATTTCCTTTTCCCCACAACTATCTTTCCAGCGTCATTTTCCAGCGATCCAATATCCACTTTTGCCTCTCTTTTGCCCTTTATGTATCTGAAGAAACTCTTACAGTATTAGAACATAGAACATAGAACAGTACAGCACAGAACAGGCCCTTCAGCTCACGATGTTGTGCTGACCACTGATCCTCATGTATGCACCCTCAAATTTCTGTGACCATATGCATGTCCAGGAGTCTCTTAAATGTCCCCAATGACCCTGCCTCCACAACTGCTGCTGGAAACGCATTCCATGCTCTCACAACTCTCTGTGTAAAGAACTCGCCTCTGACATCCCTTCTATATTTTCCTCCAACCAGCTTAAAACTATGACCCCTAGTGTTTGCCATTTCTGCCTGGGAAATAGTCTCTGGCTATCGACTCTATCTATGCCTAGAAAAGTGCTAGAAAAGTTAAAAAGTCTTAAAATTGATAAATCTCCTGGCCCCGATGGGATACACCCTAGAGTTCTGAGAGAGGTTGCTGAGGAAATAGCAGAGGCATTGGTTGAGATCTTTCAAGAGTCACTGGAGTCAGGAAAGGTCCTGGATGATTGGAAGATGGCTGTAGTAACCCCCTTGTTCAAGAAAGGATCAAGGCAAAAGATGGAAAATTATAGGCCAATCAGCTTAACCTCGGTTGTTGGTAAAATTCTAGAATCCATCATTAAGGATAAGGTTTCTAAATTCTTGGAAGAGCAGAGTCTGATTAGAACAAGTCAACATGGATTTAGTAAATGGAGGTCATGCCTGAAAAACCTGTTGGAATTTTTTGAAGAGGTAACAAGTAGGTTAGACCAGGGAAACCCAGTGGATGTGGTCTATCTGGACTTTCAAAAGGCCTTTGATAAGGTGCCACACGGGAGGCTGCTGAGCAAGGTGAGGGCCCATGGTGTTCGAGGTGAGCTGCTGGGATGGATTGAGGATTGGCTATCTAACAGAAGGCAGAGAGTTGGGATAAAAGGTTCTTTTTCAGAATGGCAGCCGGTGACGAGCGGTGTCCCGCAGGGTTCGGTGCTGGGGCCACAGCTGTTCGCATTATATATTAATGATTTGGATGAGGGAACCGGGGGCATTCTAGCGAAGTTTGCCGATGATACAAAGTTAGGTGGACAGGCAGGTAGTACTGAGGAAGTGGGGAGGCTACAGAAGGATCTAGACAGGTTGGGAGAGTGGTCCAGGAAATGGCTGATGGAATTTAACGTGAGCAAGTGCGAGGTCTTGCACTTTGGCAAAAAGAATAAAAGCATGGACTACTTTCTAAATGGTGAGAAAATTAATAAAGCCAAAGCACAAAGGGATCTGGGAGTGCTAGTCGAGGATTCTCTAAAGGTAAACATGCAGGTTGAGTCTGTGATTAAGAAAGCGAATGCAATGTTGTCTCTTATCTCAAGAGGGTTGGAATATAAAAGCAGAGATGTACTACTAAGACTTTATAAAGCTCTGGTTAGGCCCCATTTGGAGTACTGTGTCCAGTTTTGGTCCCCACACCTCAGGAAGGACATACTGGCACTGGAACGTGTCCAGCGGAGATTCACACGGATGATCCCTGGAATGACAGGTCTAGCATATGAGGAACGGCTGAGGATACTGGGATTGTATTCGTTGGAGTTTAGAAGATTAAGGGGAGATCTAATAGAGACGTACAAAATAATACATAGCTTGGAAAAGGTGGATGCTAGGAAATTGTTTCCGTTAGGTGAGGAGACTAGGACCCGTGGACACAGTCTTAGAATTAGAGGGGGTCATTTCAGAACGGAAATGCGGAGACATTTCTTCAGCCAGAGAGTGGTGGGCCTGTGGAATTCATGGCCACGGAGTGCAGTGGAAGCCGGGACGCTAAATGTCTTCAAGGCCGACATTGATAGGTTCTTGTTGTCTAGAGGAATTAAGGGCTACGGGGAGAGTGCTGGCAAGTGGAGCTGAAATGCGCATCAGCCATGATTGAATGGTGGAGTGGACTCGATGGGCCGAATGGCCTTACTTCCACTCCTATGTCTTATGGTCTTATGGTCTTATGGCCTCTCATTATCTTGTACACCTCAATTAGGTCCCCTCTCCTCCTCCTTTTCTCCAATGAAAGAAGTCCGAGCTCAGTCAATCTCTCTTCATAAGATAAGCCCTCCAGTCCAGGCATTATCCTAGTAAACCTCCTCTGAACCTTCTCCAACGCATCCACATCTTTCCTATAATAGGGCGACCAGAACTGGACGCAGTATTCCAAGTGCGGTCTAACCAAAGTTTTATTCATTGATATGTCTGGCTAGCTTACCCTCATATTTCATCGTGACCCTCCTGATATCTTTTGTTGTTGCCCTCTATTGGTCTTTGCAAGTTCCCAATCCTTTGGTCTCCCACTGCCCTTCCCCAAATGATCTGTTTTCTCTTTTACTTTTATGCTATCCCTGCCTTCCCTTGTCAGCCATGGTTGCCTCATCCTCCCTGTACCATGCTTCTTTTCCCTTGGGATGAATCTCTGCTGTGTCTCCTGAGTTACTCCCAGAACCTCCTGCCATTGCTGTTCCACTGTCTTTCCTGATACACTCCTCTCCCAGTCAATTCTACCCACCTCCTCTCTCATGCCTCTGTAGTTGCCTTTATTCAGCTATAATACTGTTACCTTTGATTCTATTATCTCTCTCTCAAATTGCAGAGTAACTTCAGTCATATTATGATCATTGACTGCTGAGGATTCCTTCACCTTAAGCTCCCTGACCAAGTCTGCCTCTTGCCTGTAAGAATCTGTCTTCCAGTTTATATTATAGAACAAAGAACATGACAGCGCAGTCCAGGCCCTTCGGCCCTCAATGTTGCTCCAACCTGTGAAGCCCATCTGAAGCCCATCTAACCTACACTATTCCATATGTCTTTCCAATGACCATTTAAATGTCCTTAAGGTGACTCTACAATTGTTGTAGGTAGTGCATTCCATGTCCCTACTATCCTCTGAGTGAAAAAACCTACCTCTGACATCTGTCCTATATCCATCACCCCTCAATTTAAAGTATGTCCCCTTGTGCGAACCATCACCATCCGAGGAAAATGTTCGCACTGTCCACCCTATCTAAACCCTTAAATTATTTTATATGTCTCAATTAAGTCACCTCTCAAACTTCTTCTCTCTAATGAAAACAGCCTTTCCTGGTAAGACCTTTCCTCCATACCAGGCAACATCTTAGTGAATCTCCTTTGAACTCTTTCCAAGGCTTCCACATCCTTCCTATGATGTGGTGACCTGAACTGTATACAATACTCTAACTGCGGCCGCACCAGAGTTTTGTACAACGGCAGCATGACGTCATGGCTCTGAAACTCAGTCCCTCATCTCATAAAAGCTAACACACCATATGCCTTCTTAACAACCCTATCAAACTGGGTGACAACTTTCAGGGATCTATGTACATGGACACCAAGATCTCTCTGCTCATCGACACTACCAAGAATCTTACCATGAGCCCAGTGCTCTGTATTTCTGTTGCTCCTTCCAAAGTGAATCACCTCACACTTTTCTGCATTAACTCCGTTTGCCACCTCTCAGCCCAGCTCTGCAGCTTACCTGTATCACTTTGTAACCTACAACATCCTTCGGCACTACCCACAACTCTACCGACCTTAGTGTCATCCACAAATTTACTAACCCATCCTTTGATGACCTCATCCAGATCATTTATAAAAATGACAAACAGCAGTGGACCCAAAACAGATCCCTGCGGTGCACCACTAGTAACTGAACTCCAAGATGAACATTTCCCATCAAACACTGTCTTCTTTCAGCTAGCCAATGTCTGATCGAAACTGCTAAATCACCCTCAATCTCATGCCTCCGTAGTTTGTGCAATAACCTATCATGGGGAACCTTATCAAACATCTTACTGAAATCCATATATACTACATCAACTGCTTAACCCTTATCTACCTCTTTGGTCACCTTCTCAAAGAACTCAATAATGCTGTGAGGCACAACCTACCCTTCACAAAACCATGTTGACTATCTCTAATCCAATTATTCCTTTGGAGATGATCATAAATCCTTTCTCTTATAACATTTTTCAATACTTTATCCACAACTGAAATAAGGCTCACAGGTCTATAATTGCCTTCTTTAACAAGGGGACAGTATTTGTTGTTATCTCTGGTTTGTTACCTGTGCCACGTGACAGTGAAGCATGGAATAGGGAAAGACATCAGCTGATCTTGTAGCTACAAGGATGGTGCAGGAGGGATGGTTTAAGGTATTTCGATAATTGGGGCTCATTCTGGGAAAGGTGGGACCTATACAAACAGGACAGACTTCACTTGAACCAGAGGGGTGCTAATCTCCTGGGTGGGAAATTTGCTGATGCAATTCAGGTGGGTTTAAACTAGCTCAGCAGGGGGATGGGAACCTGAGGTGTAATTGCAGTGCACAGGAGGATGAGAGTAGGGAGGACAGGATTTCAGGGTCACAGAAATGTGCTGGCAGACAGCAAGCTGATTTGAAGTGTGTCTACATCAAGGCCAGAAGTAGCCAACATAAGGTAGGTGAGCTTGCAGCATGGATAAGTATCTGGGACTTGGATGTCATGGCCATTTTGGAGACATGGATAGAATAGGGTGAGGAATATCTTCCAGCGGTTTAGATCTTTCATTAAGAACAGGCAAAGTGGTAAAAGAGGGGAAGGTGTGGCCATGTTAGTCAAGGATAGTATAATGGGAGCTGAAGGAACTTTTGATGAGGACTCGCCCATTGAGATAGTGTGGGCTGAGGTTAGAAACAGGAGAGGAGAGGTCACACTGCTTGGAGTTTTTTATCGCCTCCGCAGAGTTCCAGGGAGGTGGAAGAGAGGATTGGCAAAATTATTCTGGGTAGGAGTGAAAGGAACAGGGTGGTCAGTATGGTGTCTTTAACTTCCCCAACATTGACTGGAACTGCTATATCTCTAGTACCTCGGATGGATCAGTGTTTGCCCAATGTGTACAGGAGGGTTTCCTGACCCAGTATGTCGAAGGGCTGACAAGAGGGGAGGCCACACTGGGTCTGGTGCTTGGTAATGAACCAGGCCAGGTATTTGATTTAGTTGTAGGTGAGTACCTTGGGGAGAGTGACCATAATTCAGTTATGTTTAGTTTAGCTATGGAACTGGATAGGTACATGCCACAGGTCAAGAGTCATTGATGGGGTAAGGGCAGTAATAATGCGATTAGGCAAGAATTAGGATGCAAAGAATGGGGTAACAAAATGCAGAGGATGCAGACAATGGAAATGTGGAGCTGGTTTAAGGAACAGATATTGCGTGTCCTTGATAGATATGTCCCTGTCAGGCAGGGAGGAAGTGATAAGGTAAGGGAACCGTGGTTTATTACAGAAATTGCATCTCTTGTTAAGCAGAAGAAGGAGGTTTATGTGTTGATGAGGCAAAATGGTTCAGATGAGGCGATGGAGAGATACGGATCAGTTGGGAAGGATTTAAGAAGAGCAAAGAGAGGACACGAGCAGTCTTTAGCAAATAGAATAAAGGAGAACCCTAAAGCTTTCTATAGGTATGTGAGGAATAAAAGGATGATTAGGGTAGGAATAGAGCCAATCAAAGACAGAAATGGGAAGTTGAGTGTGGACCCTGTGGACATGGGAGAGATCCTAAATGAACATTTCTCATTGGTTGTCACTCAGGAAATGGAAAATATTGGAGAGGAGAAGAATGAGGTATAAGATATTAGACTAGAAATGATCGAGGATAGTTACGAAAAGGTGTTATCAGTACTAAAAGGATGGGATTTATCTGAAGATTCTCTGGGAGCTGTGGAGGAGATTGCAGAGCCTTTGGCTTTGATATTTGAGTCATCATTGTCTACAGGTTTAGTACCTGAGGACTGGAGGATTGCAAATGTTGTGCCCTTGTTCAAGAAAGGCAGTAGAGATGACCCAGGTAATTATAGACCAGTGAGCCTTACTTCTGTTGTAGGAAAGGTTTTGGAAAGGATTATGAGAGATAAGATTTATAATCATCTCGCAAGCAACAATTTGAGATCAGATAATCAACGTGGTTTCGTCAAGGGCAGGTCGTGTCTCTCAAACCTCATTGAGTTTTTTTGAGAAGGTGACCAAGTATGTAGATGAGGGCAGGGCAGTTGACGTGGTGTACATGGAGTTCAGTAAAGCCTTTGATAAGGTTCCACACGGTAGGCTGATGGAGAAAGTGCAGAGGTATGGGGTTGGGGGTGATTTAAGATTTTGGATTAGAAACTGGCTTTCTGAAAGAAGGCAGTGAGTGGTGGTTGATGGAAAATATTCAGCCTGGAGTCTGGTTACTCGTAGTGTGCCAGAAGGATCTGGTTTGGAATCACTGCTGTTTGTCATTTTTATAAATAAGTTAGACGCCGGCATAGATAAATTTGCAGATGACACTAATGTTGGTGGAGTAGTGGACAGTTTGGAAGAATGTTACAGGTTGCAGGGGGCCTTGGATAAACTGCAGAATTGGGCTGAGAGGTGGCAAATGGAGTTCAATGCAGCTAAATGTGAGGAGCTCCACTTTGGGAAGAATAACAGGAAGGCAGAGTACTGGATCAATGGATAGATTCTTGGTAGTGTGGATGTGTAGAGGGATCTTGGAGTGCATGTGCATAGATCCCTGAAAATTACCACCTAGGCTGTTAGTGCTTTTAAGAAGGCATATGGTGTGTTAGGTTCTATTGGTAGAGGGATTGAGGTCTGGAGCTGCAATATTATGCTGCAACTGTACAAAATGCTGGTGCGTCCACATCTGTGTACAGTTCTGGTCGCCATATTTCAGGAAGGATGTGGAAGCATTGGAAAAGGTGCAGGGAGATTTACCAGGATGTTGCCTGGTTGGGAGAGAAGGTCTTATGAGGAAAGGATGAGAGGCTTGGGTCTGGTCTCATTGGAAAAAAGGCTAAGGGGGGATTTGATAGAGACATACAAGGTGACAGAGGATTAGATAGGGTAGGCAGTGAGAGTCTTTTTCCTAGAACAATGATGTCAGCTTGTACGAGGGGGCATAACTACAAATTGAGGGGTGATAGATTTAAGTCAGATGTCAGAGGCAGGGTCTTTACTCAGAGAGTGGGAAGTGTGTGGAATGCCCTCCCTGCCAATGTAGTTCAATCAGCCACATTAGGGAGATTTAAGCAATCATTGGATAAGCACATGAATGATGATGGGATAGTGTAGGGGGTCGAACTGAGAATAGTTCAACATCGAGGGCCGAAGAGCCTGTTCTGCGCTGTATTGTTCTATGTTCTATGTTCCATTTGCTATCCTCCAGCCTTCTGGCACTATTCCTATAGACAATGGTGACATCAAGATCAAAGCCAAAGGCTCGGCAATCTCCTCCCTGATTTCCCAGAGAATTTGAAGATAAGTCCCATCTAGTCCAGGGGACTTATCTATTCTCCCACTTTCAGGAATTGCTAACACCTCCTCCTTGTGAACCTCAATCACCTCGAGTCTTGGAGCCTTATCTCAGTACTCTCCTCGACAACATTGTCTTTTTCCAGCATAAATACTGACAAATATTCATTTCAAGCTTCCCTATTTCCTCGGACTCCATGCACAACTTCCCACTACTATCCTTGATTGGCCCTAATCTTACTCTAGTCATTCTTTTATTCCTGATATACCTATTGGATGCGTTATGGGATGTTACTGCATTGGAATAGTGCCTGAATGAAGTTGCTGTATCTGGTCAGTTACGTTTTCCAATTGTTACGTTATTCTAAATTCCGTTTTGATTTGTTAAACTCTCATGTTTAAGTAAACTCTGTTTTGCTAAAAGTTGAGTAGCCTGACCAGCTGCATTACACCTGGAATAGAGATATAGAATCAAAGAGATGTACAGCATGGAAACAGACCCTTCAGTCCAACCCGTCAATGCTGACCAGATATCCCAACCCAATCTAGTCCCACCTGCCAGCACCCAGCCCATATCCCTCCAAATCCTTCCTATTTGTAAACACATCCACATGCATTTTAAATATTGCAATTGTACCAGCCTCCACCACATTCTCTGGCAGCTCGTTCCATACATGTACCACCCTCTGCATGAAAAAGTTGCCCCTTAGGTCTCTTTTATATCTTTCCCCTCTCACCCTAAATCTATGCCCCCCAGTTCTGGACTCCCCAACCCCAGGGAAAAGACTTTGTCTGATTATCCTATCCATGCCCCTCATAATTTTGTAAACCTCCATAAGGTCACCCCTCAGCCTCCGACGCTCCAGGGAAAACAGCCCCAGCCTGTTCAGCCTCTCCCTGTAGCTCAAATCCTCCAACCCTGGCAACATCCTTGTAAATCATTTCTGAACCCTTTCAAGTTTCACAACTTTCCGATAGGAAGGAGACCAGAACTGCACGCAATATTCCAACAGTGGCCTAACCAACATGACCTCCCAATTCCTGTACTCAATACTCTGACCAATAAAGGAAAGCATACCAAACACCACCTTCACTATCCTATCTACCTGCGACTCCACTTTCAAGGAGCGATGAACCTGCACTCCAAGGTCTCTGTTCAGGAACAATCCCGGGGACCTTACCCTTAACTGTATAAGAATATCGATTTCACATCTGTCTTTAAAAGAATAAAATGCTAGGGTCTAAGCTTCTGCCTTCAAATATTTGGAGGTGGTCTGGCCTGGCCCATAACAACATGTTTCTGTGTGTTTAGCTGTGTCTGTGTCAAGGCCTGTTGCACCTCAGTCTGTGTCTGTTTCTGTCTTTGTATGTGTATGAATCTATGTATGTTTGTGTGTATAAATGTGCCTGTATGTGTCTGTATGGGATTCTCTCTCGAACTGTGTGTGTCTATCTCAGTCGAACTATCTCTGAGTGCTTGTAGTTATAAGTGTGTGAGGTAGTGTATATGGATGTGCGTATTAGTGTGTGTCTCCGTATCTGTGTGTGTGTGTGTGTGTGTGTGTCTATGTCAACCAAACTGTGTAATGTATCTGTGTGCACATACAATGGTCCTGTTGATGTTTATCTCCAAAAATGTGTCTGCATGTGTTTTTGCCTGTGAGTCTATCTCTGGCTGCAATGGGACTGGAGGAGACTTTGAACGAATGAATGAATTAAAAAGTGATAAATTAAAGGCTGAGTCTCTCTTACTCCCTTCCTGTGTTTAATGTGATACAATGCCACCCTCCGGTGGCCTTGACATGCCACTACAAAAGTGGCCGATCTTTTTCTTCGAAGCTTGTGAATCTCTCAGGTTGCTGGTGTCTCGTTCCTCAAACAATGTCTTTGGCGACACAGAGCAGTTTTGTCCGACTGATATTGCATCATTGATGTGAGCAAAAGGAGACAACAATGAGTGGAGGAGAGAGAGAGAGAGGGAGACATTGTGAGAGTGAGAGTTGTAAATGGAGGCTGAGGGAACAAGGGAGAGAGATGAATCCTGCTGAGGCCAGGTCAGAGAGAGTGATCCTGAGGTGAAAGTAAAGGACAGAGTGACTGAACCCCAACTCCTGAGCTCGGCCCCGGTTCCCTCCCCTTCCCTAAGGACCAGGACTTGGGGCCGAGTCTGTCTCTCACCAGCTCAGCTTATTCAACACAAAGATAAACAATAAAATAGTTTGTTCTACTGTTTGGCACTTCTTAATGAACATTTTCATTATTTACAAATTGAAGCTATAGTTACAGTCAGGAAATGGTGCCTTTTCTCACAGGTCCCCAAGTTGTGAGAAACATTGAAATTTGTGGGTGGCACTGCCTCACAGTGCCAGAGACCCGGGTTCAATTCCCACCTCAGGCGACTGACTGTGGAGTTTTCACATTCTCCCTGTGTCTGCGTGGGTTTCCTCTGGGTGCTCCGGTTTCCTCCCACAGCCCAAAGATGTGCAGGTCAGGTGAATTGGCCATCCTAAATTACCCGTAGTGTTAGGGGTATGGGTGAGCCGCGCTTCGGCGGGACTTGTTGGGCCGAAGGGCCTGTTTCCACACTGTAATGTAATCTAAATCTAAATCTAAGAAAGTGTCCCTGTAACCTCCTGTGGGATAAGATTGCACAAACCAGCACGACAATAGCGACATGCTGCTTCATTGCTGAAACAATGAACTGTAATGAGAAAATCCTTGATGGATTGATTGATTAATAAGTGAATTTGATTGTTTGCTGAATTTGGGTAAAGGGATATTTCAGCACATTCTTCAGCTGCTGTCTGAACTTAGTCTGGGTCACAGCGTAAATCGCGGTGTTTGTGCAGCAACTGAGGAGCTGCAGCATGAAGCCCAATTCCCGCACATAGGTATGTAGATACATAGGGGCATATGCCAAATTATACATTCGGTTCCATATCGAATACAGCATTAACATTGACCATAACAGGATGAAATTGGCCGAGATCACAAACAATAAAACAATAGATTTTTTTCGGTTTCTCATTTCTGTATCATGGTGAGAGTCCCCATTGGTGTGAGTCTGGAGTCTCCTGCGGGCTCTGCTGGTCACTAAAATGTGTCTGACGGTGAAAACATTGAGCAACAGAATCAGGAGAAATGGGACACACGGGGTTAGAAAGTGGTGGAGGAACTCGATTGTGATCCAGACACGAGAAGTTAGAACACCGTTCCTTATGTAACAAAACCAGGGGGAGTTCGCCAACCGATAATCATCTGTGAGCATGAAATACCAGAAAATGTTCTTTAAACAACTCAGCACAGTCACTGTTCCCAGAACCACAGCCGCCGTTTTCTCACTGCAATATTTATTTTTAAGCTTCTGGCAACAAATGGCCACAAACCGATCAAAGGTGAAAGTGACAGTGAACCAGACAGAACAGTCAGTGGCTGCATAAAGCAGGACGGCGTGGATATTACACACAGGGATGTCCCACAGGAAATAAAACTGCTCCCGATAAACAATGGGAATGTGTCTCAATATCAGATCGAGGATAATGATCAGGAGATCCGCCACTGCCATTGCCCCCAGGTAACGCCTGACACATCGAGACAATCCACAATCTTTATAAAGCAGGACGAAGATCGTCATGACGTTAACTGTGAGGAAGGAAAACCAACAATTTATACATCAGCCTGATGGACATTTTCCAAATGATTGAGATCAGAGTGAGATTTTCAAAAGTTCAGACATATACTGATGCAATTTGTGCTGGAATAATACATGGTAAATTCCAAATTACTAACAGAAATGTGATGTAATACAGAAGAAACCCTCCCTCCCTAAACACACAGACATGTATCCATAAGAATAGATGTTTTCTAGAACATTCCCAAAGACTTGGTCACTGCTTAACCATTCCTAATACAGAGGGTAAACATTGCCGTCCTGAAGGATTCTCTCCCAGTTCGCTGGAAATTTCTGTCTTTTAGTTTAAATTGTGTTCAATTCTCCGATGTGAAGAAATGTAAACACAGGGGAAAGCCCTTTAACTGCCTGAGGAGACTTCAAAACAGTGATTCCTTCTCCATGGGACAGGGTCATTTCCCTTGGGATCTTATGGTCTTTCAATTAAATGTCATCTGGCTGTTGCTCATAGAATATTCTGGAGAATGTCAGTTGTCGATTATTCAATGAAATGTCCTGGAGAATCCCAGTTATGAATTTACCACGGAATGTAAGTGATAGAATTTTCCAAGAAATGTCAGTTATAGATTGTTCCGGTGAAGATCGCTTGCAGAATGTTCGAAAAATGTTGGTTACGGAATGTTCCAGGGAATGTTGGTTATAGAATGTTCCAGAGAATGTCAGGAAGAGAATGTTCCTGGAATGTTAGTTAGAGAATGTTCTGGACAATATTGGTTGGAGAAGATGATAGGGTCATATAAAGCCACATCACGGTCCATTAAGTTTGGTGAAATCCACTCGGCCTCACAGTGAAAATCTCTCTCCAAACCTGACTCAACTGGCACTTTGTGCACAGAAGCAATAAGATTAAGCTAAAAACTTGATCATTTGATGTAAGATTATCTGTTTACAATCATACAGATGTCATCCTTTATTTGGAGATCCACTCCACCTCCTTTTATATTTTGTAGAACTCTCCCAAATATAAACGGTCCTGGCTGTTCAGTTCCAAATAACAGTCACCCTGTAGTGAGGTCTCTCTCATGTCATTAAATTGTATCTGTTGACCTCAATGTACGGATTGAATTCCTCAATCATTTTTGAGAACGCAAAATATATTCAGATAGGTTTTTAAACCGTTATTCCCTGCTCCATTGTCACCTTTATTCCTCAGTTTGACTGTTCAGGAAACAGTCTGACATTGTCATTACACACAGAATCAAACTTGATGGGCAATGTTTGTGTGTGTACATTTGTGTAAATGTGTGAGTTTGTGCGTATGTTCGTGTGTGTGTGTGTGGTGGAGGGCAAATGGGAAAGTCATTCAGAAATAATATGCTCGGTGGAAATCAGTTTAAATATGAACATCTGGCAGGTATTTGGGTAATTGGCAGAGGGAGAGTGAGAGGTGTTTAATGGACAAATGTGGTGAAGGTTTTGAGAATGTTAAAATAAAGATATTTTAAGACCCAGTAACAATAAAGATCAATCCACACAGGGGTGATGGTTGGTTGGGATTTTGGTGTAAGATTGAATTAGGATCATGGTGTGTCACTCAGATTAGCAGGTTTGAAGTTGGGAATGTCAGCAGCAGATTATTAACATCATTAGGACTGTATTTCATAGCTCAAGGTTCAAGTAGCAGATGGAATGAGCCAGTAACGTATATTCTAGAGGTATGAGTAGTTAAAATTAGAAATGGTCAAGGTATGGGGTCAGGAATCAGCTCATGGCTGAAGGGATCAAGACAGTTGTGATTCATTTGTTTCAGCCTCAGATATTGGCCAGGGATGGGATGGAGTCAGAGGAAGGAAATGGAGTTTGTAACCAGAGGAGAAGGCAGTGATCTCATGTTCCCAATATTTAGATAACAAGAGCAGTGATACAATGAATTATGGCTCAATCTGAAACAGAGTAGGTCAACATAGAGACCCATGAGGGACACTGCCAGGAGCAAAGAGGGACCGAGTGAATGAAAAAGACTTGCAGAGTGAATATCTGGAGTTAGAGTCTCAGCGGGACACAATAACAGCAGCAAGGATAAACCTCTCTCCAGAGATGCAACATCCCAGTCTAATGTTCTCAGACTCTCCATTGTTATAACATTCCAGTCTGTTGTTCTCAGATTCTGATCGCTCATTCCCCTCTCTCGGGAGCTGTGGATCCATGTTAGTGCTGTTGGTGATGATCTGCCCAAACCATGGGATAGCACATTGAACGGAGCCCATTTCTCATTAAAGGATGGAAACCCTCCACTGGGATAATTTGCATCGATGGCTATTGACGTTAATCACAGTCACTGAACAAACAGGTTCAGCTAGCCCACTCCTTACATCACTTTTCGTATCACAATAAAAAGGGAATATTTACTTGGTTGAGGTGGAATGGATAAAGATTTCTGAGGGGTGGAATATAAATCTTTCAATCTTTTTAATCTTTCTTCCTTGTATGTGGAGTAGTGTCTGTTACAGTGGAACAACAGGAGGGTAATCAGCAGACCCTCTAAAGAGTCATAGAGTCATAGAGATGTACAGCATGAAAACAGACCCTTCCATTGTATAGGTCCATGCTGAACAGATATCCTAAATTAATCTAGTCCTACTTTCCTGCACATGGTCCATAACACTCCCAATCTTCTTATTCATATCCCCATCCAGAAACATTTTCAATGTTCTAATTGTAACTGCCTCCACCACTTCCTTTGGCAGCTCATTCCATTCATGCACCCCTCTCTGTTTGAAACAGCTGCCCCTGAGGTACCTTCTAAAACTTACCTCTCTCACCCTAAACCTATGCCCTCTAGTTCTGGACTCACCCACCCCTTGGAAAAGATCTTGTCTATTTATCCGATCAATCCCCCTCATGATTTTATAAACCTCTATAAGGTCACCCCTCAGCCTCTGATGCTCCAGGGAAAACAGCCCCAGCCTATTCAGTCTCTCTCTCGATAGCTCAAGCCCTTCAAACCTGGCAATCTCCTTCTAAATATTTTGTGAACTCTTTCAAGTTTCACAACATCCTTCCAATAGGAGGGAGAACAGAATTACTCACAATATTCCAAAAGTGGCTGAACTAATGTCCTGTTCAGCCGCAATATGGCCCCCTAACTCCTCCCGTTAATACTCTGACCAATAAAGGGAAGCATACAAAATGCCTTCTTCACTATCCTATCTATATGTGACTCCATTTACAAGGAACTATGAACCCTGAACATTCCCCATGACCATACCATTAAGTGTATAAGTCCTGCCCTGATTTGCCTTTCCAAACTGTGGTACCTCATTTTTATATAAATTAACCTCCATCTTCCACTCCTTGGCCCATTGGCCCAGCAGATCAGGATCCCATTGTACTCTGAAGTAACCTTCTTCGCGAACTAGTACACCTCCAATTTTGATATCATCTGCAAACTTATTTACTGTTCCTTCTATGATTGCATCCAAATTATTTATATAAATGATGAATATCGGTGGACCCAGCACTGATCCTGTGGCACACCATGGGTCATAGGTCTCCATCTGAATGACAACCCTCTATCACTGCCCTCTGACTTCTACCTTCAAGCCAGTTCAGGATCCAAATAGTTAGTTCTCCCTCTAGTCATGAGATCTAACCTTGTTCAAAAGTCAACCATCAGGAATCTTGTCGAAAATCTTCCTGAAGTCCATACAGATCATATCCACCAATCCTCTTCATAACTTCTTCAAAAAAACTCAATCAAATTAGTGAAACATGATTTCCCATGCACAAAGACAAGTTGACTGTCCTTAATCAGTCCTTGCCTTTCCAAGCACAGACGAATCCTATTCATCAGGATTTGATAGATAGTGCCTTCTAAGAGATTTCTTTGAGAGCAGTGCTAGCCCTTTTAGATGACGTGCTCTCATGTTCAATGGGATTTGCTCTGACTACTTTTTAAAATGTCCTTCCTTTTAAAACACCAAGACCTCACATTGGTCCGATGTTGTCAATACAATTAAATACAAATTCAATTGGTTTTTGGTATTGGGCATAAATTAAATTAATTGGTTAAATTTAAATCCAGTTTCATTAACACAAAAGCACAACACGGAGCCTTTGGTTACATTTTCTCAATCCTCAGCACTCTCTGCAGCTGTCACCTAGTCACAGGCACAAGGGCTATGAAACTCTCTCAGCTCAGAAACGCACCCTCTTTCTTGTAGTGACCAAACACTCTTTCAAAGTCTAAGCATCAATCCCCTCTTACTCCTGGGCTCTAACCTTCTTCACTTACCTGTGAGCAAACATCACAAATTCTTCTGAAAATTGAAATATTCCAGTTCCACTGTTCTCATTTGTCAATGTCAGAAACAACATTCTCCACAAACCCCAGCAGATTTATCAAAGATAATTTCCCTTTTGTGAATCTGGGCCGACTCTGCTAAGTTATACCATTATTCTCCAATTATCCAGTTATCACATACCTTACAAAACATGCTAATACTTTCCTCACAACTGACGTCAAGTTATCCACAATTTTGTTTTCTGTTTTCCCTCTGCACCATGTTTGAAATATTTACAGCCACAGCAGTTACTCACTACTGTGCAGGATCTTTCCCAGAATCGGAAAAACTTTGAAGAACTTTGACTTCCCTCAATACTCAGGGAAGTGCCTCATAGAACCAAGGAATTTATAGGACCAAAAGAGGCCATTGACCCATCATCTCTATACTGGCTCTCAGCATGCTCTTGTCTGCAGCCCCATCTCCACAGTCCTCATAATTCATTACTCATTTGACAACAGACAATAGGTGCAGGAGTAGGCCATTCTGCCCTTTGAGCCTGCACCACCATTCAATATGATCGTGGCTGATCATCCTTAATCAGTATCCTATTCCTGCCTTATCTCCATAACCCTTGATTCCACAATCCTTGAGAGCTCTATCCAACTCTTTCTTAAATGAATCCAGAGACTGGGCCTCCACTGCCCTCTGGGGCAGAGCATTCCACACAGTCACCACTCTCTGGGTGAAGAAGTTTCTCCTCATCTCTGTCCTAAATGGTCTACCCTATATTTTTAAGCTGTGTCGTCTGGTTCGGCACTCACCCATCAGCGGAAACATGTTTCCTGCCTCCAGAGTGTCCAATCCTTTAATAATCTTATATGTCTCAATCATATCCCATCACAGTCTTCTAAACTCAAGGGTATACAAGTCGCTCCAGTCTTTCAGTGTAAGGTAATCCCACCATTCCAGGAATTGTCCTCGCGAACCTATGCGACACTCCCTCAATAGCCAGAATGTCTTTCCTCAAATTGGAGACCAGAACTGCACACAGTTCTCCAGGTGTGGTCTCACCAGGGCCCTGTACAGCTGCAGAAGAACCTCTTTGCTTCTATACTCAATCCCTCTTGTTATGAAGGCCAGCATGCTATTAGCCTTCTTCACTACCTGGTGTACCTGCATGCTTACCTTCATTGACAGGTGTACAAGAACACTCAGATCTCTCTGTACTGCCCCTTTACCGAAAGTGATTCCATTTAGGTAGTAATCTGTCTTCCTGTTCTTGCCACTAAAGTGGATAACCATACATTTATCCACATTAAACTGCATCTGCCATGCATCTGACCACTCACCTAACTTATCCAGGTCACCCTGTCATCTCCTAACATCCTCCTCACATTTCACCCTGCCACCCAGCTTAGTATCATCAGCAAATTTGCTAATGGTATTACTAATACCATCTTCTATATCATTAACATGTATTGTAAAAAGCTGCGGTACCAGTACTGATCTTTGCGGTACCGCACTGGTCACTGCCTGCCATTCCAAAATGGAGCCGTTTATCACTACTCTTTGTCTCCTATCAGCCAACCAACTTTCAATCCATGTTAGAACTTTTGCCCCCAATACCATGCACCCTAATTTTGCTCACTAACCTCCTATGTGAGACTTTATCAAAAGCATTCTGAAAGTCCAGGTACACTACATCTACTGGATCTCCCTCGTCTATCTTCAGAGTTACATCCTCAAACAATTCCAGAAGATTAGTCAAGCATGATTTCCTCTTCATAAATTCTTGCTGACTCTGACCTATCCTGTTACTACTATCCAGATGTGTCGTAATTTCATCCATTATAATAGACTCCAGCATCTTTCCCACCATGGAGGTCAGACTAACTGGTCTATAATTTCCTGCTTTCTCTCTCCCACCTTTCTTAAAAAGTGACATAACATTAGCCACCCTCCAATCTGCAGGAACTGATCCCGAATCTATTGAACTCTGGAAAATAATCACCAACGCATCCACGATTTCTCGAGCCATCTCCTTCAGTACCCTGGGATGTAGACCATCAGGCCCCGGGGACTTATCCACCTTCAGACCTAACAGTCTCTCCAACATCAATTCCTGGCTAATATAAATTCCCTTCAGTTCAGGTCCTTCGGCCACTGTTACCTCAGGGAGATTGCTTGTGTCTTCCCCAGTGAACACAGATCTGAAGTACCAATTCAATTCTTCTGCCATTTCTTTGTTCCCCGTAATATATTCCCCTGTTCCTGTCTTCAAGGGCCCAATTTTAGTCTTAACCATTTTTTTGCCTTTCACATACCTAAAAGAACGTTTACTTTCCTCCTTTATATTATTGGCCAGTTTACCTTCGTGTCTCATTTTTTCTCTGCGTATTTCCTTCTTAGTAATCCTCTGTTGCTCTTTAAAAGCTTCCCAGTCCTCCATTTTCCCTATCTTTGCTATGTTATACTTTTTCTCTTTTAACTTTATATGTTTCTTAACTTCCCTCGTCAGCCACGGCCACCCATGCCTCCTCCTAGTATCTTTCTTCCTTTTTGGAATGACCTGATCCTGCAACTTCTGCATTATACACAGAAATATCTGCCATTGTTCCTCCATTGTCATCCCTGCTAAGGTATTGCTCCATTGAACTTTGGCCAGCTCCTCCCTCATAGCTCCATAGTTCCCTTTATTCAACTGAAATATTATCACTTCCGATTGTACCCTCTCCCTCTCAAATTGCAGATTGAAGCTTATTGTATTATGGTCACTACTTCCCAATGGCTCCTTCACTTCGAAGTCCCTGACCAATTCTGGTTCATTGCACAATACCAGATCCAGAATTGCCTTCACCCTGGTCGGCTCCAGCACCAGCTGTTCTAAGAATCCACCTCTGAGGCACTCCACAAAGTCACTTTCTTGAGGTCCAATACCATCCTGATTCTCCCAGTCTACCTGCATGTTGAAATCCCCCATAACAACTGTAGTAACATCTTTGCGACAGGCCAATTTCAGCTCCTGATTTAACTTACATCCGACATCCAGGCTACCGTTTGGGGGCCTGTAGATAACTTCCAAGAGGGTCTTTTTACCCTTAGTATTTCTCAACTCTATCCACACTGACTCTACATCCCCTGATTCTAGGTCCCCCTGCGCAATGGACCGAATATCATCCCTTACCAACATGGCCACCCCACCCCCTTGGCCTGTCAGTCTGTCCTTACGGTAGCATGTGTCGCCTTGAATATTCATTTCCCAGGCCCTGTCCACTTGAAGCCACGTCTCAGTTATCCCCACAATATCATTTCTCCAATTTCCAAAAGAGCCTCAAGCTCATCCATCTTATTTCTAACGCTTCGTGCGTTCATGTATAGTATTTTTAATTTGTTACTGCCCTCACCCTTCCCATCAACTCCTATTTCACTCAACCTTACAGCATGATCCCTTACTGAGTTTTCTGCCTCATTTGTACAGTTGTCTTTCTTGACTTCCCTTGTTCTAACTTTCCCTCCAATTTCCTTCTTAAACATCCAGTTTGTCCCCCCCGCTACTTAGTTTAAACGTAGCTGTGTTGCAGTAGCAAACCAGCCTGCCAGAATGCTGGTCCCTAACCTATTAAGGTGCAAACCATCTCTCTTGTAGAATTTATGCTTACCACAAAACATACCCCAGTGATCCAAGAATTTAAATCCTTGCTTCCTGCACCAGTTCCCCAGCCACACATTCAAGTCCATTATTAGATTAGATTACTTACAGTGTGGAAACAGGCCCTTCGGCCCAACAAGTCCACACCGCCCCGCCGAAGCATAACCCACCCATACCCCTACATCTACATCTACATTTACCCCTTACCTAACACTATGGGCAATTTAGCATGGCCAATTCACCTGGCCTGCACATCTTTGGACTGTGGGAGGAAACCGGAGCACCCAGAGGAAACCCACGCAAACACCGGGAGAATGTGCAAACTCCACACAGTCAGTCGCCTGAGGCGGGAATTGAACCCGGGTCTCAGGCGCTGTGAGGCAGCAGTGCTAACCACTGTGCCACCGTGCCGCCCACCTGCCCGAGGAACTGGAAGCAAACTGGAGATAATCACCTTGTACGTCCTGCTTTTCAGCCTTCTTCCTAGTTCTCTGAAGTCCCGCTGTAGTATGTTCCTCCTCTTCTTCCTGACATCATTTGTGCCGACATGTACCACTAGCTCTGGCTCTTCACCTTCATCCTTGAGGATTTCCTGCACTCTGTCTGTGATGTCTTTAACCCTGGCACCAGGAAGGCAACACACCATCCTTAAGTCCCGTCTACTGCCACAAAAACCCCGGTCAGTTCCTCTCACTGTGGAGTCCCCTATTACCACGGCTCTGTGCGATGTCCAACTCTTCCGCTCTGTCTCCACTCCAACTTTTGATTGACAGACCTGGACGCCTCGCGGACTGGCAGTGTCATCTGTCTCTACTGTTTCCAAAAGATTCAACTTGTTCCTGACAGGTACTTCCCTCGGGGTCTCTTGTACCTGTCTCCTCTCTGCCTTCCTCATCGTCTGCTCTCTTCTGCTCTCTTCTGGTACGATTGGTGTAATAACCTCGCTGAAGGTCTTGTCCAGAAAGATCTCGTTCTCTCGGATGAGCCGAAGGTCCTCGAGTTCTTTCATCAGTGCTGCAATATGCTCTGTCAGTAGCTGAACGTGCACACACTTTCCCCCCTTATACGAACCAGACACACCAGAGCCGTTGACCTCCCACATCAAGCACGTAGCACACTGAACCAGCTTGGCAGTCATGTCTTCACCCTCTTCAACTTTGGCGTAATCACTTCACTCAACCTCCTTGTCAAGGACTCCTGAGCTAAAGCCTCACTCTTCAATCCACAGGAATTTGGTGCAACAACTTACCAACCTTCGATGATATCAGTTTTTCAAGTAATTGCTCTTAAATAATTCTAATTTCCTGCACTTCCTCATCTTCATCAGTCACCCTGTTCCCTAATATTTCTGGAAGATTTTCTGTTCCTTCATTGGAATCTCTTTTGGGGTAGAAGTGACGTGTACAAGAAGGACGGATTGCACCTAAATTGGAAGGGGACCAATATACTGGCAGGGAAATTTGCTAGAACTGCTTGGGAGGATTTAAACTGATAAGGTGTGGGGGTGGGACCCAGGGAGATAGTGAGGAAAGAGATCGATCGGAGACGGGTACAGCTGAGAACAGAAGTGAGTCAAACAGTCAGGGCAAGCAGGGACAAGGTAAGACTAACAAATTAAACTGCATTTATTTCAATGCAAGTGGCCTAACAGGGAAGGCAGATGAACTCAGGGCATGGTTCGGAACATGGGACTGGGATATCACAGCAGTTACGGAAACATGGCTCAGGGATGGGCAGGACTGGCAGCTGAATGTTCCAGGATACAAATGCTACAGGAAGGATAGAAAGGGAGGCAAAAGAGGAGGGAGAATGGCATTTTTGATAAGGGATAGCATTACAGCTGTGCTAAGGGAGGATATTCCTGGAAATACATCCAGGGAAGTTATTTGGGTGGAACTGAGAAATAAGAAAGGGATGATCACCTTATTGGGATTGTATTATAGACCCCCCAATAGTCAGAGGGAAATTGAGAAACAAACTTGTAAGGAGATCTCAGCTATCTGTAAGAATAATAGGGTGGTTATGGTAGGGGATTTTAACTTTCCAAACATCAACTGGGACTGCCATAGTGTTAAGGGTTTAGATGGAGAGGAATTTCTTAAGTGTGTACAAGACAATTTTCTGATTCAGTATGTGGATGTACCTACTAGAGAAGGTGCAAAACTTGACCTATTCTTGGGAAAGAGGGCAGGGCAGGTGTCAGTGGGGGAGCACTTTGGGGCCAGCGATCATAATTCTATTCGTTTTAAAATAGTGATGGAAAAGGATAGACTGGATGTAAAGGTTGAAGTTCTAAATTGGAGAAAGGCCAATTTTGACGGTATTAGGCAAGAACTTTCAAAAGCTGATTGGAGGCAGATGTTTGCAGGTTATGGCACAGCTGGAAAATGGGAAGCCTTCAGAAATGAGATAACAAGAATGCAGAGAAAGTATATTCCTGCCAGGGTGAAAGGGAAGGCTGGTAGGTAAAGGGAATGCTGGATGACTAAAGAAATTCAGGGTTTGGTTAAGAAAAAGATGGAAGCTTTTGTCAGATATAGACAGGATAGATTGAGTGAATCCTTAGAAGAGTATAAAGAAAGTAAGAGTATACTTAAGAGGGAAATCAGGAGGGCACAACGGGGACATGAGATAGCTTTGACAAATAGAATTAAGGAGAATCCAAAGGGTTTTTACAAACATATTAAGGACAAAAGGGTAACTAGGGAGAGAATAGGGCCCCTCCAAGATCAGCAAGGTGGCCTTTGTGTGGAGAAAATGGGGCAGATACTAAATGAGTATTTTGCATCAGTATTTACTGTGGAAAAGGATATGGAAGATACAGACTGTAGGGAAAAAGATGGTGACATCTTGCAAAATGTCCATATTACAGAGGAGGAAGTGCTGGATGTCTTGAAACGGTTAAAAGTGGATAAATCCCCAGGACCTGATCAGGTGTACCCGAGAACTCTGTGGGAAGCTAGAGAAGTGATTGCTGGGCCTCTTGCTGAGATATTTGTATCATCGATAGTCACAGGTGAGGTGCCGGAAGACTGGAGGTTGGCAAACGTGTGCCACTGTTTAAGAAGGGCGGTAAAGACAAGCGAGGGAACTATAGACCAGTGAGCCTGACCTCGGTGGTGGGCAAGTTGTTGGAGGGAATCCTGAGGGACAGGATGTACATGTATTTGGAAAGGCAAGGACTGATTAGGGATAGTCAACATGGCTTTGTGCGTGGGAAATCATGTCACACAAACTTGATTGAGTTTTTTGAAGAAGTAACAAAGAAGATTGATGAGGGCAGAGCAGTAGATGTGATCTATGTGGACTTCAGTAAGGCATTCGACAAGGTTCCCCATGGGAGACTAATTAGCAAGGTTAGATCTCATGGAATACAGGGAGAACAACCATTTGGATACATAACTGGCTCAAATGTAGAAGACAGAGGATGGAGGTGGTGGGTTATTTATCAGACTGGAGGCCTCTGACCAGTGGAGTGCCACAAGGATCGGTGCTGGGCCCTCTACTTTTTGTCATTTACATAAATGAATTGGATGCGAGCATAAGAGGTACAGTTAGTAAGTTTGCAGATGACACCAAAATTGGAGGTATAGTGGACAGCGAAGAGGGTTACCTCAGATTACAACAGGATCTGGACCAGATGGGCCAATGGGCTGAGAAGTGGCAGATGGAGTTTAATTCAGATAAATGTGAGGTGCTGTATTTTGCGAAAGCAAATTTTAGCAGGACTTATACACTTAATGGTAAGGTCCTAGGGAGTGTTGCTGAACAAAGAGACCTTGGAGTGCATGTTCATAGCTCCTTGAAAGTGGAGTTGCAGGTAGATAGGATAGTGAAGAAGGTTTCCTTTATTGGTCAGAGTATTAAGTACAGGAGTTGGGAGGTCATGTTGCGGCTGTACAGGACATTGGTTAGGCCACTGTTGGAATATTGCATGCAATTCTGGTCTTCTTCCTATCGGAAAGATGTTGTGTAACTTGAAAGGGTTCAGAAAAGATTTACAAGGATGTTGCCAGGGTTGGAGGGTCTGAGCTACAGGGAGAGGCTGAACAGGCTGGGGCTGTTTTCCCTGGAGCGTCGGAGGCTGAGGGGTGACCTTATAGAGGTTTACAAAATTATGAGAGGCATGGATAGGATAAATAGGCAAAGTCTTCTCCCTGGGATCGGGGAGTCCAGAACTAGAAGGCATAGTTTTAGGTTGAGAGGGGAAATATATAAAAGAGACCAAATGGGCAACTTTTTCACGCAGAGGGTGGTACATGTATGGAATGAGCTGCCAGACGAAGTGGTACAATTGCAACACTTAAAAGGCATCTGGATGGGTATATGAATAGGAAGGGTTTGGAGGAATATGGGCTGGGTGCTGGCAGGTGGGACTAGATTGGATTGGGATATCTGGTCGGCATGGACGGGTTGGACCAAAGGGTCTGTTTCCATGCTGTACATCTCTATGATCTGTGGAGACAGAACCAACATATTCACCTCACGGGACATAGATACCGTATGTCACATCGTGAATACCTCAGAAATGGTACGATGGCACCTGAGGGATATGACACCTATTCTTTTAGAATTAGAGTCCCTACACTGTGGAAACAGGCCCTTCGGCCCAACAAGTCCACACAGACTCTCCAAAGAGTTACCCACCCAGAACCATTCAGCTATCCTATATTTACCCCTCATGAAGAACCTATGCAACAGGCAATTTAGCAAGGCCAATTCACCTATGTTGCACATTTTTGGATTGAAACTTCCAGAATCAAACCAACTTCATGGTCAGTATCTGCACAGACCTCTCCCTGGTGTGAGACCACAGGTTCTGCTGAAGCAAGCAACACAGCTCTGTGACCTCCTCATTGTCTAATCAAATTGGCTTCACACATTGCACCTGGAACAGGTACAATATCGGAAAATATTCCTGGAAATCCCAGAGAGGAGATTGTAGTGCCCTGCTCCCCACTGTTTACAGAGCTTCCCTTCTATGCAGTCTCTGCTCCATTTGTTAGCCGTGTTGAAGACCCCAATACACTGTGAATGCCCTGCCCACACCTTGTTCAGAGTGGGGTCACCAGACCCTCAGCTCTCCCTGAATGAATGCAGCTGATACACAAACCTGAGGAAACCATTTACAGAACCTTCACTGATGTTACAGTGATAGGAGCAGGTCAAATCCATGTATACATGGTACACCCACACTGTGCTGAAAATGCCTTCGTTTTCAGATTTTTGTCAGTTGCTGATGCACTGTTACATCTCTGCTCAATCCCAGTGTCCTTAAATATTAGCAGTTCCACTCTCAGTATAAGTATTTGAGAATTGCTGTCACAATGACAACACCACTATTGCATGGGGAGGTGATTAGAGAAAACGGGGAGGCGAAGGTCCAGCCTGAGGTCTCTTCATTGAGGGATCCAGGTAATAACCGAGACCCTGGATTTGATCCCACCATTTCCAGATGGTGGAATGTGAATTCAATCAAACATCAGGAATTATGAATCAAATGAAACTATGAAACCATCGTTTGTTGTCAGGAAAACCCACCCAGCTCCCGAATGTCCTTCAGGGAAGGAATCTTACTACCTACACCTGGTCTGGCCTACGTGTGACTCCAGACTCTCAGCAATAGGGTTTACTCCCAGCTGCCCTTTGAAATGACCAAGTCAGTCACTCAGCTGGATCAATCACTACAAAGTCTCAGAGAAATGAAACTGAATGGGCCGAGGCACCTGCAGTTGGTCAAGAAGGCAGCTCAGCAGCATCTTCTCAAGGGCAATTGGCAGGGGAAATAAATGCTGGCCCAGTCAGTGATACCCATGTCCCATTAGTGAATATAAGGAGATGAGCACACTCTGGGAAGAGAGGCGGAGGGGACATAACTCAGTTTAAACAGCCACTTGGAATGATTTTCAGGAGTATGGGAAAAGGCGAAAAATAAATCAGATTAATGCCACATTTTATTTCCATCCCAGCCAATCAACAATCCCTTTGTTTGCTTCTTTTTCTCTCCCTCTCCCTTTCTCTTTCTCCTTCTGTTCAACTCACTTCTTCTCCTCTTCATAACAAACAATTCTGTCACTAAAATAATCACAATATTTCCCAGCTGCTTTCAGTTCTCACGTATGGTCAGTGGACTCGAAATGTGAACTCTGTTTTTCTCGCGACAGAGGCGGGCAAACATCTTCATTTTCCCCAACACTTTTTTTTGTTTCAAAACGGCAGCATCTTCCTTTGTTTGTTTTAACCCTTAATGTTTTTGATTCCATGGGAATGTCAGGATCACTGGTAAGGACAGCATTTGATGACCAAGACTGATTGACCTTGACCTGAGAGGCCATTCCACAAGGCAGATTGGAGCCAAGCACATTACATAGCAGCACAGAAGCAGACCCTTCAGTCCAACCAGTCCATGCTGAACATAATCCCAAACTAAACTTTTCCTCCCTCCCTGCTCCTTGCTCAAAACCCTCCAAATCTTCCCTATTCATGTACTTATCCAAATCTCTTTGGAATGTTGTAATTGTACCCACTTCCACCACTTCCTCAGGAAATTCATTCCACATGTGAACCACCTTCCGTTAAAAGCTTTGCTCCTCATGTGTTTAACATCTCTCTCCATTCACCAGAAAATGGTGCCCCCCAGTCTTGAAATCCCCCATCGTAGAGAAAAAACGATCTATACCTCTCATCCTTTTATAAACTCCTGTAAAGTTGCCTCTCCACCTCCTGCACTCCTGTGAAAAAGGTCCCAGTCTATCTTCTACTATTTGGCCTCAGATTATAAGTTTAATGACATGTTTTGGATCTGAAGTCACACTTAACCCAAACCAGATACGAATGTTAGATTTCTTTCCCAAACAACATCAGTGAAACAGCTCGGATTTCAGACAAAATCGTGAGGGTCTTATGGTTGTTATTAGTGAAACTCACTTTTATTTCAATTCTTGTCATTTGAACTTACGGTCTGTTTTCAGTTGTGATAGGATATGAAACAGTGTCTTTAGCATATTAGCTTGTGTCTCTGAATTATCCTTCCAGTGACATTAATACTCTGACACGGTGTTTCTGTCACGGAATTACTTTCGAGCCAAGAACAAGTTTGTAATTGAAGTATTTACAACTGAAAGTGTGACCAGGAGAAAGTTGGAAAAGTCTGAATGTTGTCAAGGTTTAGATAATTGTTTATTCAGCAACAGTACTGAAATGTAGGTGGAATCTGGTGGTATTATGGAGGCGGCAATGGACAGATTTGATGATGGACACAATACCGAGACATAAATCGGTTCAGGGCAAAAAGGGGCCTCAACATTGTGAGCAGTCTGAGTATCAGATGCTTGTGGGGGAGGGGTCTGAAATTTGTGGATAATGAATGGAGTGTTTAATTGAAACTGAAGTAAATAGTTTCTGTCCTTGTCAAATACAGACAACAGAAATAGCAATGGAGTTCAACATGGTTTAGGGAAACAAATGAATGGAGAAAGACATAAAGAGACTTACCAGGAACACCAACAATAGCGAGGATGGGATAGTAACCTGCCTGAATAATCAGCAGTACACCTCGTATCCGATAAGATAATAAAGACCAGGAAAGGAAGTTAAGACCCAAAGATAAACTCCTGTCCATTGTTGGAACATTCCAGTCCATTGTCCTCAGATTCTGATCTCTCCTTTCCCTGTCTCTGCAGCTGCCGTAAGTGGTGGATGTGATACAGTTGCAGAAACAATGGGATGATGCATTGAAATGCACCCTTACTAATAGGAGAGGGAAAGCCTCCAGTGACACAATTAGATTCCATGGAGATCGACGTTAATCACAGTCACTGAATAAACATTTCTAGTTAACCCCTTTTCAATACAACATTTTCAGTACACATTGATAACGGGACTGGACTGGATGTTGATATCACTGACTATTGTTCTTATCTCCCATTGCCAATTGTTCAAGTGAAGTCAGTGGGGAGGGAGAATGATGGATGTTTCTTTTTCGCAGGCTAGATGATCCTGTTGTGTTTTCCATGCACAAAGCTGCATCCAACAGCCCTCCTCAAATAAAACAGTCAAGAGGTTGTTACTGTGCCGTTCACTTGATCAACCACCAACCAACAGGTTGTCACCATAATTACTCTGACCATATGCAGGGAGTATGGATATGACTGAAGGTTCCTTTCACTGCTCTAATAAGGCAACTTTGTAACTTCACCACAAAGTGCTCTTCAGCAATTTTTTAAAAAATAGCAAATAGCAAATATCTTTTTGCAGTTTATTTGGTTTAAATCAGCAATATTTATATTCTTTGACTTTAGACCAAAGCTAAATGTGACATGTACAATAATTTTGTTTATTAAAACATTCCTTATTAAGGGATCAGGGACAGAATGAATTTGACATTGCCTCGGAGATACAGGGGAATGGGGCCTTTGACTGTGGAGATTGGAGGGGAATACAATGATATCCTCCAGTAACTAGTGTTCAAACATCACTCTTTCTGACAGATGGAATGAAATATAATGCAGAGCAAGGAGACAGATTACCTTTGGGAGATGTAATGTCAATCGATAATCTGAATAGAACAGGAAAATTATAAATGTAATTCAGGCAATGTATTTTACAGACACACTTTTTCATCTCAGGGGAACAGGTTGATTATTCACATCTGCACAGGATATTCAGAATTAAAACAGGCAGAGACAACAAAATGTGCAGGGGTGCAGGGAGATTCCAGGATAATAACAGGAGATATATAACTCAGTCTGTGTCAGTGCAGAGATGGTGGGTTGAAGGACCAATGTGCTTTGCTGTAATTAGTCTCTGATATGTATTAAAATCTTTCGGAGTCTGAGGAGACAAATTTGTTCAATGAAGGCCACAGAGTGTGGCATCATCAATCCTGTTGTTTCATGAAATGCAGCTTCCGCAAAATGCCTTTTCAAATAAAACCGATTTCCTGAGATTTGCATATTTGGATGGATATGAACAAAAAGAGTTTTTTTGGAACATGAAGAAGAAACAAACTCCGATGTCACACAAGTGTCACTGGCACAGCAGCTCAAGTAATGGACCATATTGGGCAAATATAACCAAGTTCAACCTCGAGACCCGTCAGAAAAAGCAATGGAAACCTGAAATACAAACAGAAAACGGTAGAGACATGCAGCAGATGAGATTATATCTGAATAGAGAAACAGAGTAAACATATTGACTCTGACATAAAGGTGTTGTGAGTAAGTTATATTGGCCTCAAAATGTTAATTCTGTTTCTGTCTTTTCACCTGCTGAGTTTCTCTCCAGCAGTTCAATTTTTGTGTCTTCTTTCTGAACTGTGACAAATTGTCTGATGTGAACAGGAACAGCAAAGCTACCAGGTCAGAGGACTCACGAGTATAAAATGAGAAATTACGAAGTTTCCATAATAAATGTCGCTATATCAATGAGGTGGTGCATTTTTATAACTTGTCATGAAAATGTTGATCTCAATGGCATTGACCTCACACGATCAATCCTCTGACTGTTTGAAAACGAAGGGAATTGTTACCTCAATGTCATGTCGTGCTCCTGACGTTATTGGTGTCGCACTCATACAGCAAGGTCTTCCCTTTATGAGACTTCAGAACAAACTGTGAAAACATAAAATATCTTGGTATTTTAAAACATCGGTTCATGGGTTTTGGAAGGCACTAGCAAGGACAGAGTTTATTTGTTATTCCCAACAGCTCTGGAGAAGATAACAGGGAGCTGTCTTCCAGAACCTCTTCTATCCAAGTGGTGCAGTCGTACACACAGAGCTGTTTGGAAGGGGATTCCAAAATTTTTAAAAAACGATAGTGAAGGACCAGTAAATTAGTCCCTAGTCAGGATTTTAAGTGACTTGGAAGACAACTGACAGAGATTGGATTTCCCGTTTTCAGTCGAGGACATTGCCAGTGCAGAATTTTCTCCAATTCCCTTTGATCACAGTTTTGCTCAAGGTCCTTGATGTCACACTCAGTCAACTCAGATGAGGAGGAGGCATGATGGACACTTGACAGTGCTCAAGGGTGCCCTCATAAGAACAGGATACAATGCTCAACTCATCGACTGCCAGTTCTGTTGTGCCATGGTGAGAAAGTGTAGTGACCTCCTCAGGAGACAGCCACAGTCTACAACAGACAGTGTACACTTCATTGTACAGTCCTTCCTGGGAGCCAAATGACTATGGCACGTTCTTTGCAGCCTGCAACACATTATCGATGAGGATGAGCACCTCGCCAACACCTTTCCTGTGTCTCCACTTGGAAAATAAACCTCCCTTATCAAACATTCCAGAACAGGTATGCACATGTTTAATTACAATGTACATCTCTCTCTACACTAGGCCCTTTCAAATCCCCAGGCTGTGTTCAACATGGAATTAGATATTCATTAAATCACACCACATACTGTCTCCTGTTGAAGGGCTTATGCCCAAAACATTGATTCTCCTGTCCCTTGGATGCTGCCTGACCTGCTGTGCTTTTCCAACAGCACACTCTCGACTCTGATCTCCAGTATCTGCAGTCCTCACTTTCTCCACATACTGTCTTCATCAGACACCTTGGAATAGGTTTGGCACAGGGTAGATAGAAATTAAATCCGACTCTAGTCTTTTACAATGAAAGTTCAGCTGCCTCATCATTGTCATTAAACAGTCCAACGACAGAGACAACAACGGCTTCGACTCAATGTGGGGTTCCCTCTACTGCTTTGAACCGAAAGTAAAATTAAAAGTCTCACCTTATTGGGTCCATCGAAAATATCCCCATGACAGGGACATACAGTCACAGAGTCATAGAGTCCGACAGGCTCTTTGGGCCAAACTGGTCCATGCCCTTCAAAATGTCAACCTCTGCTAACACCGTTTCCCTGCGCTTAACCCATATCCTTCTTAACCTTTCCAATCCATATATTTGTCCAAATGCCTTTTTAATGACGTTAATGTACCTGCCTCAACAATCACTGCCAGCAACTCATTCCATATGCGTACCACTCTTTGTGTAAAAATGTTGCCCCTCAGGTCCCCTATTATTCTTTCCCCTTTCATCTGAAACTGGTGTCCTTGTGTCGTTGAGTCCCCACCCCTGGAAAAACACTGAGTGTCTTCACCCTATCCCTGCCTCTCATCCACTTATACGCTTCCATAAATTCCCCGCTCTGTCTCCTGTGCTGTAAAGGAAACTATCCTAGCTTGTCCTACCCCTCTCCCTATCACTCAGACTGTTGAGTCCTGGCAATATCCTTGTAACTTCTTCTACACTCTTTCTTGTTTAATCAGGAAGGTGATTAGGAAGGTGACCAAAACTGAATACGGCCTCTAAGTGCGGCCTCACCAAAATCCTGTACAACTGCAACATAACTTCCTAACTTCTGTACTCAGTGCCCTGACTGATGACGGCCAGTGAGCCAAATGCCTTCTTCACTGCCCTGTCCACTGTGACTCCACTTTCAGAGAACTGAAATCTCCAATGTCTGTCTATTCCACTGCAATCCTTAAGGTGCTCCCATTCACCATGAACCTCCTAACTTGATTTGACTTTCCAAAATGCAAGACTTCACACTTATCTATATTAAACTCTATTTGCCATTTCTCAGCCCACTTGCCCAGCTGATCAAGGGCCTGCTGTAATTTCTGATAACCTTTCCCACTGTCCAGAATGCCATCTATTTTAGTGTCATCTGAAAACTTACGAATCATGTCTCGTACATTCTCATTCAAATCATTGATATGGATAATAAACAGCAATGGGTCCAGCACCAACTCTTCAGGCCGTCCACGAACCACAGGACTCCCAGCCCTCCAGTTTTTTGTGATTCACGCACAAAGACTCTATCATCATTCCTTTACCATCTTTTCTGCTAATCTGCATTCTCAGTCCACACCAGCCAACTCTTTGTTTATCACTGTCTAGTTAGCCTGATCTAAGTTTAGCACAATTGTTCCTAAAGTAAGTTTCGCATTCTCAAACTGAATCTTAATTCTACCTTCTTATGGGCACTATTTCCTAGGGAATCTTTTATCTGAGATCTTTAAATCAACCAGATCCAAAATATCCTGATTCCTAGTTGGATCCACGTACACACTTCATGGCTACCTCTGCCAGTTTGATTTCTTCAATATACGTGAAGATTAAAATCACTCAGGACTGATGTAATGTCTCATTTACATGCCCTTGTTATCTTCTAAGTTATTCTGTAGTGTACAGAATAGCTACTATTATGGGGCCTGTAGTCTACGCCGACCAATAAATTCTTCCCTTGTTATTTTTTAGTTCCACTCATTTTGGATCTGCTAATTCAGATAATTTCTTATGATTGTATTTAAACAAAGCTACCCCACCTCTTCCAGCTTGTAGTTTTGAAATAAACCTGCATTTTTAGATCCTCGATTTGATTTCCTTGAAACTGTCTTTGTAATTGCAGCAAGAACATACCCATTACTTGATACTTGTGTCGTTAATTCATTTATATATTCTTTAGAATGTAATGCACATTTAAGAGCAATCAATTTTGCTGCCTCACCATATTCCCCCTTGACCCTATTTACTGCTTTCTTAAAAGCTTGTACACTCTATCCCTTCCTGTTGCACTCTGGGTGTTGTTATCTTAGTTATTCTGCAATGCCACCATATCTTTATGCTTTGTAAGCTGGGGATGTCCCTTCTCAAACACACAATACCCCCTCTAATTAGTGTGAACACCTCTACTTTGTCCCTAAAGCATTCCAGTCACCTGTTGTTAACTGTATTCTAAGGTGCCAGACTCCAGGCCAAAATAATAAAAATAACCAGTGATTAAGGAAGTGTGAAAACACAACATTTGTGGCTCATGGAAGAGAGAACTCTTCCAGTAGAGTCACCGGACTCGAAACATTAACTCTGCTTTCTCTCTACAGATACTGCCAGATCTGCTGAGTTTCTCTAGCAGTTTCTGTTTTTTCTTCAGATCTCCAGCATCTACAATTCTCTGTTTTTGTTTCTTTCAAACTTCCTATTTGCTAGTTTGTTAAATGATAAACGTTCCAGTTATAGAGTCACAAAGTTGTACAGCACTGAAATAACGTGTCCATGTTAAATTTTAAATTAATCTAGTCCCATTTGCCAGTATCTGGCCCTTTCTATCCAGGTGCCTACCTAGATGCCCCCCAAACGTTGTAATTGTACAGGCGTCTGTCAGCTCGGTCCACACATGCACCACCCTCCGCATGAGAAAAGTCCCCCCAAATACTTCTCCTGTCTCCCCAAACCCGTGCCCCCACCCCAGGGAAAAAAACACTGTCCACCCATCCCATCCATACCCCTCATGATTCTACAAACCTCTGCAAGGTCACCCCCTAGCCCCCGACATCCCAGGGAAAAAAACCCCAGCCTATTCAGCCTCCCCTATAGCTCAAACCCTCCAACCTGGCAACATCCTGTAAACCCTTTCTGAATCTTTTCAAGTTTAGCAACATCTGTCCAACAGCAGCGAGACCAGAATTGGACGCAGTTTTACAAAAGTAGCCTTACCTAGTTCCCACTTGTTAGATTTTACAAAGGTCATTCAAGCTGGAACAGGTTGGATGATTCAGTAAGCCTGTTCTGCATTCAGTTAGATCATGGCTGATCACAGATTATATGTAAACTCCACACTTTCTTATTTTATCCCCAAATTCCTCCATGCTTGTCGTCTCCAATAAAGGATCCTTTAGATACAACCAGCGAAACTAACATCATTTACAAAGTAGCATAACCTCACAGCTCTTTAATTTGATCCCCCGGTGAATGAAAGCCAACACACCATATGCATTCTTAACAACCTATCAGCGTGGGTAGAAACTTTAAGGGATGTATGGACCTGGACACCAGCAT
The DNA here is from genome assembly GCF_047496795.1 of Chiloscyllium punctatum. Classification (NCBI taxonomy): domain Eukaryota; kingdom Metazoa; phylum Chordata; class Chondrichthyes; order Orectolobiformes; family Hemiscylliidae; genus Chiloscyllium; species Chiloscyllium punctatum. The sequence goes on from NC_092762.1 coordinate 21,426,579, forward strand.
CCCTCTGTTCCTCCACACTGTCAAGAGTCCTGCCTTTAACCCTGTGTTCTGCATTCAAATTAGACCTTCTAGGCCAAAAACTCACTCGTGATTCTTTATTAATCGTCCTGAACCCCTCAATTAGATTGCAGTCAGTGCTTCACTCTTGTGTATCTGGTATTCTGTATCTTAAACCACTGCAGTTCGCCTCTGACTCGAGTCTCGAACTCCCTCTGGAATATCTGTAATTCTACTTAAAAGCCACCCCTCATCCTGTAGATTAAATTCTAGTTTGTAACTCACAACCAGTATCTATTATTCCACCTGTCAACCACGCTGAACTGCCTCAATTAGGTTCCAATCTGTAACTCACTCCTGGCTATCTGTGACTCCAGCCATAAATCCCCCAAACCGCTCGATGAGATTCTGTGCATTAACTAACTCTTGATGGTCTGTTCTGAAATCAAGAAATGCTGGAAATCAGGCAGCATCCATAAAGAGATAGAAAGCTAACATTTCGAGTCGAGATGACTCTTGATCAGAGATAATGTGAAGAGTGGATCATGCAGGTTTTATACAGTAGTGTGGGGCTGGGGTGCTGTGGGAGGAAGGGTGTTAAAAATGCAGATTAAGTGATCAGAATCTGAGAATGGTGGAACAATGGTGTGTCTAACTTCCAAACTTGAAAGAACAAATGATCCCGGGGTGGAAGAGAGGGCACAGTGACAGAGAATGTAACAACTAAAGCTAAAAGGAAGGTCAGGAATGGGAGTGGGTTCACACTGAGGGTGTTGAACTCAGTATTAAATCCAGATGGTTGTAAAATGCCTAATCTGTAGGTGAAATGTTGTTCCTCCAGATTGAGCTGTAGTTTGCTGGAGCATTACACCCACTATCACATGTATGCTGCCCCCTCTCTACTTCGCGTTAGCTTGCTCTCTCTCCATGCAGGCTGCCTGACCAACTGTGATCTCCAGCTGCTTTTTGTTTCCTGTTCCTGTGGAACATGAACAGTGTGACCAGGGAAGCTGAACGCAGCGTCAGTGACACTGAGTCTCAGCAGATCCCAGAGTCTTGAGTCAGAGCTGTCTGCACCAGGGAGGGAGAGACAAGCAGCTAGAGGCCCCGGGGGGGAGCACGATCAATTATTGAAGACCGTGGGTCAGTGAGCTGGAATTTGCTCTCTCTCTATCTCCAGAGATACTTTTTGTGATGCTGAGAGTTTATAGCATTTTCACTTTCAGATTTCCCAGTGCCACACATTTTTTGTCACTGTTGTTGGGATTGCTCCCAGAACCCAGTCTCGAATTATTGGCGACCATTTGAAAAGCTGCTTTCCATCCAGGTGTTGGATGTGGAAGCCTGTCCCTGGCCTCCTGCACAGGTCAGTTTTTTTTAGATTCGATTCCCTACAGTGCAGAAACAGGCCCTTTGGCCCAACAAGACCAAAACGACCCTCCAAAGAGCAACCCACCCCCTACATTTACCACTGACTAATCCATCTAACACTACGGGCAATTTAGCATGGCCAGTTCACTTAAACTGCACATCTTTGACTGTGGGAGGAAACCGGAGCACCCGGAAGAAACCCACGCAGATACGGGGAGAATGTGCAAACTGCCCACGAACAGTTGCCAGAGGCAGGAATTGAACACGGGTCTCTGGCACTGTGAGGCAGCAGTGCGAGCCACTGAGCCACCATCCTGTTTTTGTTTTTTTATCTCCATGGAGTGGAGAGTGAGGGGAAGCTGCTGGGTTTAACCCCCAATACTGCTGAGACTGACTGGCTCCAATAACTTCCAATGGGAGGCTGTCATGAGATGTATTCCCTGGGGTTAGTTGTGAAACTGAAAGGGTCTATTCAAAGTTCAGGAATTTGTTTCAGGAGGAGACTAACATAGACTGTGTTTGCAAGGACTGCATATGTAAAACTCTGGATGGGGAGGGGGAGTGCATGAAGAATTTCCACAAAGTTCCCCTCATCCTGATGGCCACATTTGTGTATGGCTGCATCGAGCTGTGTGTACACCCTCAGTACCCTAACACACCAAGTGTCATGTGGACTGAGGCTCTATCTGGAGGAGAAAGTGAGGACTGCAGATGCTGGAGATCAGAGCTGAAAATGGGTTGCTGGAAAAACACAGCAGGTCAGGCAGCATCCAAGGAACAGGAGAATCGACGTTTCAGGCATCAGCCCTTCTTCAGGAATGAGGAAAGTGTGTCCAGCAGGCTAAGATAAAAGGTAGGGAGGAGGGACTTGGGGGCGGGGCATTGGAAATGCAATAGGTGGAAGGAGGTCAAGGCTGGAGTGGGGTGGGGGCGAAGAGGTCAAGAAGAAGATTGCAGGTTAGGAAAGCGGTGCTGAGTTCGAGGGATTTGACTGAGACAAGGTGGGGTGAGGGGAAATAAGGAAACTGGAGAAATCTGAGTTCATCCCTTGTGGTTGGAGGGTTCCCAGGTGGAAGGTGAGACGCTCTTCCTCCAACCGTCGTGTTGCCATGGTCTGGCAATGGAGGAGTCCAAGGACCTGCATGTCCTTGGTGGAGTGGGAGGGGGAGTTGAAGTGTTGGGCTACGGGGTGGTTGGGTTGGTTGGTCCGGGTGTCCCAGAGGTGTTCTCTGAAACGTTCCGTAAGTAGGCAGCCTGTCTCCCCAATATAGAGGAGGCCACATCGGGTGCAGCGGATGCTATAGAAAATGTGTGTGGAGGTGCAGGTGAATTTGTGGCAAATATGGAAGTGTCCCTTGGGTCCTTGGAGGAAGGTAAGGGGGGAGGTGTGGGCACAAGTTTTGCATTTCTTGCGGTTGCAGGGGAAGGTGCCGGGAGTGGAGGTTGGGTTGGTGGGGGGTGCGGACCTGATGAGGGAGTCACGGAGGGAGTGGTCTTTTCGGAACGCTGATAGGGGAGGGGAGGGAAACATGTCCCTGGTGATGCGATCCGTTTGGAGGTGGCGGAAATGATGGCGGATGATACGTTGGACATGGAGGTTGGTGGGGTGGTAGGTGAGGACCAGTGGGGTTCTGTCCTGGTGGCGGTTGGAGGGGCGGGGCTCAAGGGCGGAGGAGTGGGAAGTGGAAGAGATGCGGTGGAGAGCATCGTCAACTATGTCTGGGGGGAAATTGCGGTCCTTGAAGAAGGAGGCCATCTGGGTGGTACGGTTTTGGAACTGGTCCTCCTGGGAGCAGATGCGGCGGAGACGAAGGAATTGGGAATATAGGATGGCGTTTTTACAGGGGATAGGGTGGGAGGAGGTGTAGTCTAGGTAGCTCTGGGAGTCGGTTGGTTTATAATAAATGTCCATGTCGATTCGGTCACCCGAGATGGAAATGGAAAGGTCTAGGAAGGGGAGGGAGGAGTCTGAGACGGTCCAGGTGAATTTGAGGTCGGGGTGGAAAGTGTTGGTAAAGTGGATGAACTGTTCAACCTCCTCGTGGGAGCACGAGGCAGTGCCGATACAGTCATCGATGTAGCGGAGGGAAAGGTGGTGGTGGGGGGGTGGTGCCAGTGTAGCTGCGGAAGATGGACTGTTCCACATATCCTACGAAGAGGCAGGCATAGCTGGGGCCCATGCGGGTGCCCATGGCTACTCCTTTGGTTTGGAGGAAGTGGGAGGATTGGAAAGAGAAGTTGTTCAGGGTGTGGATCCTGTCACATGGTTTTTGAGCAGGCTGTCAAAGCAATTTGACAGAATGTCTCATCACCAAACCTTTCTGAAAAGCAGGAGAAAATGAGGACTGCAGATGCTGGAGATCAGAGTCGAGAGTATGGTGCTGGAAAAGCACAGTGGGTCAGGCAGCATCCGAGGGGCAGGAGAATCAAGATTATGCCTGATCTGCTGTGTTTTTCCAGCACCACACTCTTTTTCTAACAGGCACCAAGCCATCGTTTTGGCTGGTGGTGTGAAGGACACTATCTGTGAGATTCTTTATATCTGCCTGGTCAGTCTGTGTTACCACAAGCTGCTCTTGAAGTGACCTCAGGAGGATGAGACTGTCACACATCTCCCTCTGAGATGTGCTTTCGCAAAGGAAATCTGAAGAGAGATGTCATGGATTTGTCGACATTTGTCCTGAGCAGCTCCGTGACACAGGACTCTGTGCTCTGTGGTGTGTTCCCTCAGATACATGTAAACAGGCCCCAGTACCCAACATTGTTCAGAAATGCAGTTATAGATTCATTGTAACTACCAAGAGGTCAAGCCCCAGTGTCATTTTCTTCTTTGTCTGCAAAACCTGTTGAGATCTGAACTTCTTTCGTAACTTATGTCCGTAAAGATTTGCTTTTTTTGTACAAAGTATATTTTTGCAAAATAGAAATTCTCAACAACAGTTCTAAATCAATTTACATTTAATTTTATTACTGGGACATGAGCAAGGTGAGAGAGAGCAGCATTCACAGCTGTGCTGCTGTGAGAGTTCTCCCACAGCACTGTTCATTGAGGATTGACAGGATTGTCAGACAGCAGCTGTCAAGAAACAGCAACATGTGTCCACAAGAGGGCAGTGTGTGTCTGGGAGGGGATTCTACACGTGATTTCCCCCCAAACTCAGTGATCTTGACCTTCTTGGGAGAGGATCTGTCACTGTTATTCCTGTGATGTGGAGAGAGGAAGCAGTCTCATTGAGTATTCCACTGCTCTCACTGTCTTTTCCCATTGAGGGCCCAGGTTCCCCTGCCCTGACGGACATTCGTGAGCTAGTTGAGTTTTTATGACAGTCCAATCAGTTTTCATGATCACTATTTCTGAGAGTCTTTCACACAAATTACCAAATTCAATTAACTCCATTTCACGACCTCCTTTACCCTTAAATAGTTCTCTTTCTCATACTCACCTTTTCTTTATTTAAATTTGATTTCCAGAGAATGAGAGAGGTATGTTTATCAACAAGGATTCCAAACAGACACCCCATCAAGATCTGAGAGTGAGACAATTCATCAGGATTTCAACGTTTGCCTATTTTGGGGTTGGAAAGGAATTCAAACATCAGTGTGACTGGAAATGCACCGAGACACAGACACCCAATGAGTGTCCCAGTGAACTGACTGTGGACAGGTCTTAGAACATAGAACATAGAAAAATACAGCGCAGTACAGGCCCTTCGGCCCTCGATGTTGCGCCGACCGAAGCCTACCTAACCTACACTAGCCCAATAACCTCCATATGCTTGTCCAATGCCCGCTTAAATGACCATAAAGAGGGAGAGTCCACCACTGCTACTGGCAGGGCATTCCATGAACTCAGAACCCGCTGAGTAAAGAATCTACCCCTAACATCTGTCCTATACCTACCACCCCTTAATTTAAAGCTGTGTCCCCTAGTAACAGCTGACTTCATTAGCGGAAAAAGGTTCTCACTGTCAACCCTATCTAAACCCCTAATCATCTTGTACACCTCTATCAAATCTCCCCTAAACCTTCTTTTCTCCTCTGAGAAAAGCCCCAAGTGCCTCAGCCTTTCCTCATACGATCTTCCTACCATACCAGGCAACATCCTGGTAAACTTCCTCTGTACCCGTTCCAATGCCTCCACATCCTTCCTATAGTATGGCGACCAAAACTGCACACAATATTCCAGATAAGGCCGCACCAGAGTCTTATACAACTGCAGCATGACCTCAGGACTCCGGAACTCAATTCCTCTACCAATAAAGCCCAGTACACCATATGCCTTCTTCACCGCACTATTTACCTGGGTGGCAACTTTCAAAGATCTGTGTACATGGACACCAAGATCCCTCTGCTCATCCACACTACCAAGTAGTCTACCATTAGCCTAGTAATCCATCTTCTTGTTACTCCTACCAAAGTGAATGACTTCACACTTAGCTACATTGAATTCCATTTGCCACCTTACTGCCCAGCTCTGCAACTTATCTATATCTCGCTGTAGCCTGCCACATCCTTCTTCGCTATCCACAACTCCACCGACTTTCGTGTCATCCGCAAACTTGCTCACCCAGCCTTCAAGCCCCTCCTCCAGGTCATTTATAAAAATGACAAACAGCAATGGTCCCAAAACAGATCCTTGTGGAAAACCGCTAGTAACTGCGCTCCAAGATGAACCTATACCATCAACTACTACGCTCTGTCTCCTTCCAGCCAGCCAATTCCTAATCCAAACCTCTAATGCACCCTCAATGCCATACCTCCGTAGTTTTTGCATTAGCCTGCCATGGGGTACCTTATCAAACGCCTTGCTAAAATCCATATACACCACATCTACTGCTTTACCCTCGTCCATTTCCTTGGTCACCTGCTCAAAGAATTCAATAAGGTTTGTGAGGCACGACCTGCCCTTCACAAAACCATGCTGACTATCCTTGATCACATTATTCCTATCCAGATGTTCATAAATCCTATCCCTTACAATTCTCTCTAAGACTTTGCCCACAACAGAAGTGAGACTCACTGGCCTATAGTTACTCGGGCTATCCCTGCTCCCCTTCTTGAACAAGGGGACCACATTCGCTATCCTCCAGTCTTCTGGCACTATTCCCGTAGACAACAAGGACATAAAAATCAAGGCCAATGGCTCTGCAATCTCCTCCCTTGCTTCCCAGAGGATCCTAGGATAAATGCCATCAGGCCCAGGGGACTTATCTATTTTCATCCTTTCCAGAATTTCCAACACCGCTTCCCTACATACCTCAAAGCCGTCCATTCTAATTAATTGTGACTCAGTATTCACATCGGCAACAATGTCCTGTTCCTGAGCGAATACTGACGAAAAGTATTGATTTAGTGTCTCACCAATCTCCTCCTCTTGACCCAGTTCCACAGCCTGACTAACATCACAACATTCACGGTGGGCAGAAACTGTATCCTTGTCCTGTGTGTGGCTGAGGAGTCAGCTGGTCCTCCCATATGGAGAGGTATGAGGACCCCTGCTCCATGGAGTAACAATAGAAATGTAGGGACTGCTAAGTCTTTCAAATACCCATACCTACTGGAAATTCATCAACACAGTCACACTGGAGAGAGGATGTACACTGGCTCTGTGTGTGGTAAGGGATTTACTCACTCATCTGACTATCTGAGACATGAACTCACTCACACCGGGGAGAGTGCCCTGATTGTGAAAAAGGATTCAGTGACTCATTCAGTGGCACACCAGCAAGTTCACACTGGGGAGAAACCATTTTGCTGCTCTGAGTGAGGCAGGGCATTCTCCCAGTTTTCCTGCCTCAGGGCACACCAACGAGTTCACACTAATGAGAGAGCTTTCAAATGTTCCCACTCTGTGAACAGCTGCAAAAGCAGATGTGCAGTGCTCATGTGCCAATGCATTCACACTGGGGGAGAGGTCATTCCCCTGCTCTGCTTGTAGGAAACGATTTGTTCCTTTAAAAACCCCGTGAGACACCAGCCAATACGCACTGGGGCGAAAGGATTGGAACAGTGATTGAAACAGATTCTACTTCTGTTCTGAGGTAGCTTTTTAAAAGGTCAGCATTTTTTCCCTGATGTTCTCCCCGATATCTCGACATATGAATTTCAAGGTTCCATCTGTTTTGCTCACTGCTGTCTTATTGTATCCTGCCATCTGTATGGGTCCCTCTGTCTCAGCCAGAAGATCTGGTTTCGAATCCCACCTGCTATGGAGCTGTGCCAGAGGTGTGTGAATTTTTTGTTAGTTCTTAATCGATGATTGAACCATATCCATTGGGGTCTGTTTCCACTGAAGATAATGAACTCCAGCTCAGTTAAAGGGACCATCGAGGGAAAGGGGTGTGTGTTGGGGAATGGAATACTAAACTCATTAATTTATATACTAAGTCTGTACAATCACCATTCGTGTAAAATTGATTGATTCATTTACAGAATTCTCAAACACATAAAAAGTAAGTTTGCTGACTTGTTCGTTTCAGTTCCACGCATACCTTGTGATGATCTTTGTGAAAATCCTGTGGTCTCTCCTGAAATAAATTTGTGTCAATTAGTTGTGAAGCCTGTGTTCCGTTGTCTAAATGAATGTGTGTTATGGCTGCTGCTGGTTTGAAACTGCAGCTCAGTCTCTGTGTGGATATTAAGTCTGGGCCAGTGTGTGAGGTGAGGAAGTGGAGAAGGAGAGAGACAGGCAGAAGCAGGTTAAAGTAGTAAGCTGCTATTTTCTTGCATATCAAATATGCCTCTTGGATTGCTCCATATATGGAGGAACTGTGCTCCAGGTACAGAGCTGGGAGCTGACTGGAAAAGCTGGGATTTGGACAGAAAATGGTCTTGGTGACGGACCTGATTTTTTTTTGAAGTAGGTTCTGGCAGCCACAGTTTGTTCTGCTACTCACCGAGTGCTGCAGACCACTAGGTGAGTAGCAGAGAGCTTATCTCTGTCTCTGTGTGTGAGAAAGAGAGTGGGTACTATTGGAGTCTTTTGTTCTTTTAACCTCCACCCATTGCATCCCCCGCCCAATTCTTGAATCATTCAGACTGACACAAACTCCAGGTACAGAGTCTGTCCCTCATGAGAGCAAAGGAGTGTGAAAAACTATCAAGGAAGTTCGGACCACTGGAATGGTAAGTATCCCCTCCTCAGTCTCTCCATGACTCTCAATAACTTCTGTTTGTCTCTTTCTTCTTTTTCCCTTTCCTCACTCTGTTTCTGCCTGACCCTCTTTCTCCACCCCTCTGTCTCCCTTTCAGGATACGTCTCTCTGTCAACCCCTCTCTTGGACTCTGTGTCTCTCTCTAGATCTCTCTGCTTTTCTGTCTCTCTCTCTCTCTCTCTCTCTTTCTTTCTCTCTAACTGTCCTTCATTCTACCTCTTACATTCTGTCTCTTTCTCTCTGTTTCTTTCCTTTTTTTGTATTTCTGACTTACCTCTTTTTACATTTTTTCTTTTGCTGTCTCTTTTGACTTCCATCTTTTCTGCCCCTCCTCCCCAGTCTCTCTGACTCATTTTTTGCCCCATCTCTATTTTTTGCCTGGTGTCTATTCAGACCCCCCCCCCCCCAGGTTTTGCAGCCCCTCCACAACTTACACACCTTGAACATTTTTCTGATCTTCCTCTCAAGTTTTGTGCTCCTACCAAATTTTGCAACATTCCCAACATTGCTCCTTCGCTCAAAATGTGTGCCCCAAATTTTTTCCACAGCTCTAAGTTTGGTGCCTCCCCCAGTTTCTGTGGCCCCTTTCAATTTGCTTGCCCCTCCCAATAATGTAGACTCCCCACATTTTGCATCCCCCATTATCCATCCCAGTAAAATTATGCTCCCCCCTCAGATATTTCATTCCCCAATGTTTTGAAGTGCAGCCCCCAAACTTTCTCCTCCCCAAATGTTGTGCTCAACCCAGCATGTTTTCCACTGTCCACAACTGAACAACCCCTGATGTTGCAGTGTCCTGAGTCCAATTTTGCATCCCCCAATTTTTCTGTGTCACCCAAATTGAGCACCCTTCCCTAAGTTTTGCACACCCAAAGTTTTGTGCCCCCTACCAAATATTGCACCTCCAAATGTTCCTCCTCCAAGCTCTTTCACTCCCTGATTTGCAGCATCCCCCAAAAATCATACAGCCCTCCACAACATGCTCGCACCAATTTTCTGCCTTCCATTCATGACTCACCCTCGGTTTTGTGGCTCTTCCTCAAATTAACATCGCAAATGTTGCATCTGCCCCAATTTTGCACCCTTCAATAATTTTCTGCCTTATACAATTTGTAGTCCCCTCAAAACTATGCAAGTCCTGAAGTTCTTCCTATTTTTATGCCTACAAAAGTTGCACCTCCACAAATATTTCTCCCCCACCTCAGACCTTTTTAGCCCAAAATTCTTACAACACCACTCTTAGAAATACGGCACTCACCCTTCCAATTTTTTTTAGAATTCCTACAGTGTGAAAACAAGCCCTTCAGCCCAACAAGTCCACACCAACCCTCTGAAGAGTCACAGACTCATTCTCCCAAACCTATATTTACTCCTCACTAATACATCTAACACACACATCCCTGAACACTATGGGCAATTTAGTGTGGCCAGTGTACCTAACCTGCACATCTTTGGATTGTGGAAGCACCTGGAAGAAACCCACTCAAACACGGGGAGAATGTGCAAACTCCATACAGGCAGTCGCCCGAGGCCTGAGTCAAACCCAGGTCCCTGGCGCACTGAGGCAGTAGTGCTAACCACTGAGTCACTGTGCTGCTCCAATTTTTGAACTCTGTAAATTGTTCCTTCTCCATTTTCATGCCTGTTCCCAATGTACACCCACCTCCCATTTTGAACAGCCACTCTCCCATTTTGAACAGCCACTCTCCCATTTTGAACAGCCACTCTCCCATTTTGAGCACACACTATTTTTGCCCCCCACCAATTACATGCCCCCAAACTTTGCAATTCTCTACCCCAGAGTCTGGAGTAGTTTTGTCATTGAGTATGTGGAAAGTGGTCATTGAAAAGTTTCTAAATTCCAATGATAGTGATCTGGAGACCATCTGGGAGAAGCCATTACAGTGGAGGAACAGTGATTGTATCAAATGGGACAGCAGGCCCGCTGGGCCGAGTGGCTACTGCCTGAGCTGAATACAATGTTTAAGATTTGATCGGATCATGAGATGGTGATTTTTTTTTAAGCAATATCCCAACTTCAAGTCGGGAATCTCCGTAATGAACATGGATTTCTGCCTGACCTAACTAGTTATGAGGGCATTTTTCTCATTTACTGATGACATACTGTAGAAAACTTCTGAAGGCTGTAAAAAAGATCAGAATCGGGAAGCAAATGCGAGAGCTTCCTCTGAGAATAAATGTGGAAACCTTTCTGGCAAAATGTGATAACTACTGAGGCAGTGAAACTGTTGATGGGTTGTCAATACAGATTGTTCATACTAAAATTTGTGAATGGATTTTAAAGATTGTCCTGCTGTCTGCTCAACTGCATCCATCTCATGGATGTGTTCCAGCTTACTCTGGACCTCACACAATTAATTTTCTCTTCTTGTCCTTCTGTGTAAAGCCTATTGATGATGTATTTGTAATCCCCATTTCGGTCTTCTCCAATCCCTGGCCTCCCTCGCCTCCTGCTGTTTCTTCTCTCAAACTATCAGTCATTTCCTGGAGTATGTCACTGGCACTGTCCACTCCTGGCCTCACTCACAAACTTCTTCATCTGGCTTTACCTCAGGATTGATTTTCAAGCCAATGACTTCCACCACTCTGATCTCAGACAACTTACGGGATTTACATCTGCAAGTCACAGACACCCCAAAAACAAAACAGTCAACTCATCCTGTTTAAGAAAGGTGGTAAGGACAAGCCAGGGACAAGTAAGCTCCCTTAAAGGTACAGTACATGTCTACAACTTCATAACAATGCTCTTTACAAACTCTGCTACATCTAAACCTCGAACACTAATTAAATGCCAGTCAATATTGGGAAAAGTTAAAATCTCCTATCACCACCACCATATTGCTCCTACATCTTTCTATAATCTGTTTACATATTTGTAACTCTATCTCACCCTCGCTGTTGGGAGGCCTATCGTACAGCCCCAACATTGTTACCGCACCATTCCTGTTTCTGAGCTCTGCCCAATTGCCTCACTGCACGGGTTCTGCATACTGCTCTCCTTCAACACAGCTGTGACATTTTCTCTGACGTTTCATGCAACTCTTTCTTTTACTCCCCTCTCTGTCCTGCCTGAATATCCTGGGATAGTTGCCAATCTTGCCCTTTCCTCAACCAAGTCTCAGTAATAGCAATAACATCATATCCCCAGGAACTATTCCAAGCCCTAAGTTCATCTGTACATTCTTTCATTTCTACTCTTAGTACATAGCACTGGTAGCAATCCTGAGATTACTACCTCTTAGGTTCTACTTTTTAACTTGGCTCCTAACTCCCAAAATTCTGCTGGCGGGACCTCATTTGATTTTTTTATCTATATCATTAATGCCTATATGTACCACTAAGAATCTGAAACCTGAATACAGGCTGAAGTAACTGGTTGTTGTCAGGGGAAACCACTTAACAGAGGCTCTTAATGACTTCAGCTTCAAGAGGGCTTCTCGATGCAAACAACATGGCAAAATGTCTCTGAGGCTGCAAACTGACAATTCTACTAAAGCTGCATAAAAAGACTTTTCAGTTACTAACTGCTAATTCTGCAAGAGCTGCATAACTGACTAACCACAGTCTAGTCAATAGAGATTAGCAGACAATGCAATCTTTAAAACACAGAAATAACTTGACAAGATAAGACATTACTGTCCATTCTGAGAGACTTTCAGATGCAGGTGCAATGGCTCGATTAGTGAGATAAGGGTGGCCTGAGAGTTGGAAAATAAAGTTAGTTCCCAGGAAATATCATTGGACTAAATAGCTGTCAAATAAAGCAGTATCGTGTATTAATTGGTAATTGTTTGAATGTACTATGCGATATTGGCCTGTACCCTTCCTTAAGAAAGGTATAAAAATGTCTTTGGTTTAAGAATGTGTGCAGGCCCTCCGAGGAACGTGGAACTGCATAATCTCTGTATTTCTGGATACTCTGTGCCTGGCCATATGAAAAATAAAGAGTGAAGTCTAAACAGCCAGACTGATTGTGAATGTTTATTGACAGATCATGGAACCGAGAGGCACAGCTGGGGGTCCAGATCTTCATCTGGTGCTGTGACTCGGACTCGGTATGGATGGATTGTGAGAAGCGTTGTAAGAGCCTTGAGTCCTCTAGTATTGAGTGCAGAGGAATCGGCCGGCCAGACGTGAGTATTTACTCCGTTTGATTTTCCTAACATTCAAATCGCGGTTGACTCAACCCCTCACTGTCTATCGTATAAGTCCAGCACGAAAAGGATCGGTCCTGGTAAGAATTTATTGTGAAAAAAAGGACTCCATTAACAGGTCAGGGACCTGCTGATCGGGCATCCAAAATAAAGTTGGGACTCTTAAAAAAGGAGTCAGAGACTCCCAGTAACAAGTTGGGGACCTGCAAATGGGGATCCGAAGTAGAGTCAGGGACTCTTATAAAAAGGAGTCAGGGAGTATTTCAATGAGGAAGTATTTCAAATGAGTCGGGGACTCAGATTGGGTCGAATTGATGTTATCTGAATTGAGTTCCAAACTGTTCTGTGAAAGACGAGATAAGCAAGTATTGTGATACATTGTAACAAGACTGCTGGCGGTTTTGGAAAGGTGAGAAGAGTTTGTGAAAGTCATTAGTTTTGTTGTTTGTTGTCGGGTTGTTGAATAGTGAAGGCGTTAAGTCGGGACTATAAAAGGAAGGTTGTTTTCATATGGGTAATAATATAGATAAGACAGAAGATCTGTCTTCGTCATTGGTGAAACTATGTGAAAAGTATCCGGACAAGTCTGAAAGCCTGCAAACACTTTCAGGCCCTTAAATAAGACATTGGGTGATGAGCAGTGGCCACTGGACAGCCCGAAAAGTCCTCAATTGGTTAAATCAACCCAACAACTGATTTGTCGCTGAAACCTCGGCTCAGAAATGAAAGAATTGATTGGATTGTGGCAGATAGTGGATACTGCCACCAAATTTGGAATTGAATTGAATAATAATCATATCATGAAATCAACTGATGTCCTCAAAAATGAACGTTCTCGTGTCAAACGTCAACAGAAACAAAAATAAAAGTCACCGTTGACTGATAAGCAAAAAGAACTGTGCAGTTTGATGGTTGGCCTTGATTTGGGTGCAGGAGACAACAAAAATTCAGATTTCAATGATTGGTGTTCCTAAATGCATCTTGCACCACCACCTCCCTACCCCCACCTAACCCACAAGCGAATCTTAAATCAACCCCAGCTATTCCAGCCCCTGCCGCATCAACAAGTCAAGCACCCCCTGCCCTAACCCCTTTCGCACAGATTATTCAACCTCCTGTTTACCAAACTGTTATTGCATCTAATTCACAAATCCCTGTTGTTCCCCTGCCACTGGCCCCTGTCATTCTCCCACCTGGACTCACCCTTGCTATCGCCGCATCATCTCATGCTCCTCAGATTCCCATTAGTTCGGCAGCTGCAGCTCATCCTCGGACATATGCTGCTGCTGTAGCAATGCCTCTCCCTCTGGCCCCTTCTCAGTTTATCAACTCTGTTGCTTGGAATACTCGCAGTCAACTAAAGTCGAGATCTCACCAGTCTTCTAAAAGGTCTTAGCATGCCTTGCCACAACTCGTCCAGTGATCAGAAACCTCGCTGAGTTCCTTTTCTGAGGATTTGGGAGATTAAATGCTTGCTCTGGGCTTGTTCCCCAGGACACAACTGCCAAATCCACAGGATAGCGTTGCTGGTCAAAACTCCAGTATCCCTCGAAACCCCATTCCATGTCAATTCTCTCTGTAATGCTCCGGACCGCCACAAGGCTCCCAACAGTTTGTTGATTTCCCTAGCACGACAATTAAAGTTTATGACATCACTGCACAAGAGCTGGGCAGAGAAGTGGCAGATGGAATTTAATTCAGATAAATGTGAGGTGCTGCATTTTGGGAAAGCAAATCTTAACAGGACTTATACACTTAATGGTAAGGTCCTAGGGAGTGTTGCTGAACAAAGAGACCTTGGAGTATAGGTTCATAGCTTCTTGAAAGTGGAGTCGCAGGTAGATAGGATAGTGAAGAATGCGTTTGGTATGCTTTTCTTTACTGGTCAGAGTATTGAGTACAGGAGTTGGGAGGTCATGTTGCGGCTGTACAGGATATTGGTTAGGCCACTGTTGGAATATCGTGTGCAATTCTGGTCTTCTTCCTATCGGAAAGTTGTTGTGAAACTTTTCTGAGGACTTGGGAGATGGACTTGGGAAAAGTATTTTCCCTGAGGTGGGGGAGTCCAGAACTAGAGGGCGTAGGTTTAGGGTGAGAGGGGAAAGATATAAAAGAGACCTAAGGGGCAACTTTTTCACGCAGAGGGTGGTAAATGTATTGAATGAGCTGCCAGAGGACGTGGTGGAGGCTGGTACAATTGCAACATTTAAGAGGCATTTGGATGGGCGTATGAATAGGAAGGGTTTGGAGGGTTATGGGCCAGTAGCTAGCAGGTGGGACTAGATTAGGTTGGGATATCTGGTCAGCATGGACAGGTTAGACCGAAGGGTCTGTTTCCATGCTGCACATCTCTATGACTCTATGACCATTGGGCCCTTATTCAACAGATCCTTATCTGCAATGAATATGCCTGTTCCACTGAACGCATTGATTAAAATGATTTTGCTGCCCTTGCCAACGTCATGGTTCAGGGTCAGCAGCAACAGGATGATATCCTTGCTGCTGCATCCACCATACTGATGAAACCTATTGACCTCCTCATATCCTCGAACCTCACTCTAAAAGTTTGGAGTCTGCTGAATACTTTGCTGAATGCTTCCGAGAATGTTATGAATCCTATTCTGGGGATCGAGTTTTGAATTTCCATGTTGTCAATGCTAAATATAACTCTATGTTATTAAACTGTCGGCCACCCTCTGTCACCTTTGCAGTCAAGGCAAATAACCTGGACTGGGTCGACACTAATCCCAATCAACTCCATTGTTCCATTAATGCTTTGTGGCAACATCAGAGTAAAGACAAGGCGTCGACTCACGTAATGTCGGAATTTGTTGTCCACGAAGAGACTTCTCAATAACTACCTATGCGTTGTAGTATTCGTCCTTCTCCCTTTTGAGGCCATGGACGTGGCTGGGGGTCCCTCCCAGACAACTCCCTCAGAGCCGTTTTAATCATGGTGACCCATATCACTGTGCTTGTGCCTGCCGACATGTGGCTGTTTCAATTGTGGCCAACCTTTTCATTGGGTTTCTAATTGTTCCAAAGGGGCAACAAGGGGGAGCCAAGGAGGTAGATATGGAAATTACCCCCAGGACCCTTACGATGAGGGAAGCTCCCTAGTAATAATCACCCTTTGATGCAAGTGAGAGGCAGAGGATGACTCACTAATTTTTCACAAAAAAACCCTTTTCCCAATGACTAAGTAACTTTCCTTTGAAGTCTGTGTCTTGCAAACAGGAACCTACAGTCTTACTTAAAGTTGAAAACAGAAGGTATCCCTTTCTGATTGACACAGGAGCCCCAATGTCCTCAGTGAAATCTGACAAGAACTCTCCAATCTCTAAGAAGACCCAAATATTATCTGGCTTTCAAGGAGAAACCCATCGTTATCCAGTTTCTGATCCAGTTCCTGTCTATTTCCAAGGCTATTCCCTGGACCACCGCCTTGTGATTACTACCACATTATCCTGAAATCTAATGGGATGAGATCTCCTGTGTGCCTTTCAAGTCAAATTTGCCTGTTCCCCTGCTGGTATCCAATTTGATTCTGACTCAGGTGAATGCCAACTGTACATGTCCACTAAACCCCAATGGTGGTCACTTGACCCCCAAAGCTCTGGAAGTCATGTCACCCTTGCTTACAATCGGACAGTCCAAGACCAATCCCTTGAAGATTTTTTTCAGGGATTTCATTGGTACTGAATGGACTATACCAATTCTGGCCAGATGGTGAAGCAAATTATGTTCAAATACCCACTCACCTATGGAAACAGCACCTCACATCACCCGGAAGGTCAATCCGCCTCATCACACTAAAGACCTGGGCTCTTTGATCCACCGTGCAATCACCAGGGCTGATCCACACTGCTATCATCTGCAAACACTCCAAGGAGGGATAACTATCCTCTAATATCCAAATCCTACCTCTCACCGGACCACACTCCTGCACCATGAAAGTCGGGATGTCCTTGATTTGGTCCACCCTGATGTATGGGCTGAAACATCATCTCATGTTAGACTGACAGACCGCTCTAAAACCAAATGTTACTCTACCATCCATCTGCCAATACCCGCTGAAACAACAGGCAATACCGAGCCTCACTGCTGTAATTGATGACTTTCTCCACCAAGACCACCTGGTCCCTTGCCAATCACCCTGTAACATTCCAATTACGGCTGTCCCAAAACCTGGCAAGCCAGACCAGTATAGACTGGTTCAAGACTTAAGAGCTACCAACACTTCATGCCCTGGTTCCAAATCTAGCCTCGGTACCATCAGACACTACATTTTTCACTGCTGTTGACCTGCAACATGCTTTTTTCTCTCTGCCTCTTCACGAAGACAGTCAGTACCTATTTGCCTTTACTTTTAATGGCCAGCAGTTGATGTGGACTTGACTACCTCTAGCTTCATACATTCTCCAACCCTTTTCTCTCAGGCCTTATGGAAACAATTTCGGTCTGTCACCCTAACAGGTGGGTTGCACTGATCCAATATGTCGATGACCTCCTTGTTGCCAGTCTGAATGAAGAATCTAACCGCTCTGATGTCATCCTCCTCCTCAACTATCTGAAATGTCTGGGACATGTTGTCTCTCCCAAAAAGGTCTCAATTGCACAACGCCAAGTAAAGTTTCTAGGTTTCATCTTGTCAGCTGACTCACGCTCTCTTGAACAGAGCCGCATCACTACTATTGTCAACTTCCCGGTCCCGACAACTGCGAAACAGGTACGCCAGTGGCTGGGCATGATCAACTTCTGCTGACAATGGATCAGTAACACTGCCCTCCTTGTTAAGATGTTGACCCCTTTTACTTCCTATGAAGATACCTTCGAGCTCTCCTCAGAGGCAAAGCAAGATTTCGACGCTCCAGCTTTGGGAAAGCCCCTCTATGACACACCTTTCCAACTTCACTGCACTATTCTGGATGACTGCACTTCCTCAGTTCTCACTCAGCTACATGGAGATCGACACCACCCGGTTGCCTATTTCTCCACTAAACTTGACTCTGTTGCCTTAGGACATCCCCATTGTACTCAGATCCTTACCGCTATTTATCTTTGTTTGCAGTCCGCAGAAAACCTCACACTTCAGCAGGACATTGTCGTCTTCAGTTCTTATGCAGCGATCAATCTGTTGGGACAATTGTAACTCAATATTTGACTGCTGCTCACCAAAACCGTGATGAGGTTTACCTCCTCAACCCCCAGCTGACCTTTAAGTACTGTACCATCATTAATCCTGCCGATTTCCTTGCGCATCCCCCATCACTTTTATCCACTCCAGATCATGACTGTTTTCTCCTCATCAATGAGGAAATCCAAATTCATCCAGATCTTTCCAACAGCCCTATTCCAGACCCTGACATCAATATGTTCACTGATGGTCATTCTTCTGCCGACCATGTAGGTATTCACCTCTCAGGCTATGTGATAGTTGATTACCATGGTTCTGTCCTGGAATCAGCTTCTTTTGAGACTCCCTTTTCTGCCCAACAAGCTGAACTTTTTGCCCTGATTCATGCCTGTGTCCTCGGGACAGGCCTTCGTGTTAACATTTATACTGTCTCCCACTATACCTTCAGGGTTATGCATGATTTTGGTCAGCTCTGGAAGAATCGTGAGCTTTTGATATCTTCAGTTCCTCCCATTTCTCCCCACCAGCTCTTTTCAGAGCTTTTAACCACACTTCTGCTCCCAAAGTAGGCTTCTGTTATCAAATGTGCTGCCTATACCACTGGCCAATCCCCTGTCGACACTGGTAATTGTGCTGCTGATGAAGTCGCAAAAGGTGCCTCTTGTGGCTATCTTATGATTGTGCTTAAAATGATGAGCCAGACTGAAAGCTCTGACAAGGGTGAGTCGAACTCTGACAAACTGATGCCAACCATTTAAAATGGTGTTAGCTTACAGGGGGATGCCACTGTCTCTGAAAAGCTGTTGTGGTCCAAGGCTGTTATTGTAATCTTGTTACTAAACTCTGGACCACTCCGGCTGGTCATATTCGTATATCTGATGCTGTTGCCTTATGGGTCATTAACTGTCTCCACAATGCTACTCATTGTGGTGCTCACTCGACATCTGACCTCCTCTTGACCATCTGGTGGCACTCTCGTCTCCAGCAGATGGCCCAAAGTGTCAGTGCTCGATGCCTCCTCTGCCAAGAACACAACCCGGGTAAGGGTGTGCCTTGCCCACTGGGCAGATACCCCTCCCTGAAAGACCCTTCCAAACTCTTCAGCTTGACTTTATTGAGTTGCAAAGGTATCAGCACCATAAGTACGTTTTGGTTATTGTTGATGCTTTTTTCTAGATGGGTTGAACCTTACCTCACCTCCCACACTGCTGCCAAAACCTTTGTAAATATTTTGCTCAAAGAGATTATTCCTCACTTTGGTATTCCTTTTTGCTAGTCCTCTGACAATGGCCCCCATTTTATTGGTGATATTAATGAGGAATTATGCTCTCATTTTGGGATCCACCTCCAACTTCATTGTGCTTATTGCCCACAGGCTGCAGGGCGATAAAAATTGACTTCTGAGACAGGTCTTTTCTGGATTAGGTTATTGTCTCTGGTAACGTTCCACCAAGGATGCACTCCTGTGTGTAAAATCCGCTTGTCCCCAGCCAAAACCATCTACAGTCAAGCTTTCTGCACACCTTGGAATGATGCCTCCTCCCCTATTAACTTCCATCACATGACTGAGGACATGTCCTCATTTGTTCCTTCCTTGACTAAACTTTTGTGAGGTCTTCACTCCCAAGTCTGTGCTGCCCATGAAAAGCTCCCCTCCCTCAGCAGTGTTCTGACCTGTTGAACCAGGCTCCTTTGTTCTCATCAAGAGGTGGACAGGCTGCGGTGGGAGGGGCCCTTCCAGGTTCCTCCTCACCACCCCGATTGCTGTTAAGGTCACCGGACGCTCCGCCTAGGTTCATCTCCATCATTACAAGGTCATCGCACGAGCCCCTTCCAAGGGGGGTTTTGATGGAGATGGACACAATGGGGAACTGAGAGAGGAACCAGAGTCAAACCAGACCAAAGGAGATGTATGACAGTCTCGTTCCCTCCGCAGCTGCTTTGAGGGCAGCGTGCGGTGTGGCAGAGAGTCCAGGCGTGCACAAAGGATCTCACAGGCAGAGCCCTTCTCACCACCAGCCAAGCCATGTCTTGGTGCTTGTTGGAAAGTTCTGATGATAACGCATTCTACCAAATGATTTTGACAGTCTGCCCAGAGAACCTCTCAACAGGATCTGTCATCTCCTTTTCCTGAAGGGTCTCAATATGCTGACCACTTCCTGATGGACTTTTGGTCAAAGGTGTTTTTCTTCATTAATTCCTCTACGAAGGACAGGTGACAGGGAACGGTCCAACTACTCGGAGCGTTCCGCGGCAGCGAGGTCAGGCCCATCCTTTGCAATACCGGGGACAGGTAGAACCTCAGTATGTAGTGACAATTTGTGCTTGCGTACCGGGGATCCACGCACAGCTTGATGCAGCCACACACAAATGTGGCCATCATGGTGAGGGTGGCATTTGGTGTATTGTTTTCCCCCCGTTGCCCAGAGCTTTGTACATCGAGTCTCGTCGGACCCGGTCCATCTTTGATCTCCATATAAAATGGAAGATGGCGCGAGTGATTGCGACTGCACAGGGAATAGGCCAGATCTGCGCCACATATAACAACACTGACAGTGCCTCACACCTCATGGTTTTTCCCCGCGATAGAGAGTGACCATAGCTTCCATCTGCCCGGTTTCTCCCTCACTTTCTTGATATGCTCCCCCCAAGACTTGGCACATGCTCCAGCCCCTCCGAACCAAATACCCAGCACCTTCAGGTGGTCAGTCCTGACAGTGAAGGGGATGAAGGATTGGTTGGCCCAGTTCCTGAAGAGCATGGCTTCACAATTGCCTCGGTTGACCTTGGCCCCCGAGGCCTATTTGAACTGGTCACATATGCACAAGGGTCTGTGCATGGACAGAAAACAGCAACTTCATCCATGTACAGGGAGGCCTTAACTTGCAGACCCCCGCTGACAGGAATAGTCACCCCTCTCAGGCTCGCATCCTTCCTGATGGACTCGGCAAATGGCTCTATGCAGCACACAAACAAGGCAGGAGAGAGAGGGCAGCCCTGCCTGACTCCGGATCTGACTGGGAAGCTATCTGATTCCCATCCATTGATGGAGACTGCACTGAAAATGTTGGTGTAGAGCAGTCTGATCCAATTACAGATTCCCTCCCCAAAGCTCATTTTGGAGATAACATCTCTCATATACGTATGTGATATCCTGTCAAAGGCTTTCTCCTGGTCCAGGCTGATGAGGCAGGGATACAACCCTCTGTCCTGCACATAGGCGATCGTATCCCTGAGGAGTGTGAGACTCCCAGAGATCTTCCTGCCCGGTACAGCACAGGTTTGGTCAAGGTGGATCACCAGTCCCAGAGCAGACCTGACCCGGTTGGCGATGACCTTTGCCAAGATTTTGTAGTCTGCATTCAATAGTGAGATTAGTCTCCAATTTCTGATTTCCTCCCTCTCCCCCTTTCGCTTGTAGATGAGGGTGATGATGCCTTTCCTCATGGATTCACTCATGGTACCTGCCTGAAGCATACTGACATACACCTCCAGCATGTCCTGGCCAATCAAGTCCCACAGAGCGGAATAGAGCTTGACCGGTAAGCCGTCGCTTCCGGGAGTTTTATTCTTTTCGAAGGACTCGAGGGCCTTGGTCAGCTCGTCCAGAGATAATGGCTGGTCCAGCCTCTCCCATGTTCTGTCGTCTTAAGACCTCCACGGTAAAGGACAGGAACAACTGGGAGGCTGCACTTCAAGTCATACAGACTGGTATAGAAGGATTTGCTGATCCTTATGACGTCAGCCTGAGATGACGTTATCGAGCCATTTTCTTCCTTCAGGCTGCTGAGCACGGAGCTATCTTTGTGCACCTTCTGGAAGAAGAAACGTGAGCACATCTCGTCCTGCTCCACAAAGCGGACCCTGGACCGGAAGGTTATCTTGGAGGCCTCCGAGGCTAAGAGCGAGGCTTGCTGGCCCTTCACTTCCTGGACATCAACCCCGTTGACCATTGCAGAAATCATTTTTGGTAACATTCCATGCATCGAAGGAATCCGTCTCTTGGCACACAAGGACATCATTGTGGCGTAAATGGTACACAATCTCTGGCTGCTCTGAATCTCACAGATAAACAGTCCCTTTTTGAGCACTAATGCCGGCGATGATGAGTCCACATAACAGGGTAAGCTTGATCTTCATCATATTGGTCATTTCTGGATCAAGGATTAGGATATCTAAAACAGAAGAAGAATTCCCAATCAAAACATGCAGGTCTGCCAGCGCCGATCAGACAGTTCATTTACAGAACAAGTCTCAATGGTCTTTACCCAGTCGAGGTGTTTTGTGCCAGTTTGATTTCAGTTGTGCTATTGCTGGTCTTGGTAAGCCTTGCCTTTATTCAAACGGGTCTAAATCAGCACATCGCAAAAGTCAAAAGGGGGAAATGACATCCCCTCAGCTTGACTACAACCAGCTCAGGAACTAAACAGCAAATTAAGACATTACCTAAACAGCTTCCAGACTGAAGGAATACACTCCTCAGATGATCTGATAACAGACTTCCTCCCTCACAATAGCATCATCGCTCCTGCAGCCCCGAGGGCATCCACAGTGCCCTCAGGTACTGAAGCCCCACAAAGCCTCCCTAGACTGAGTGACACCCAGATACCTGACAAGAATACGCACCACCCTGCAGGCCCATTGGAACCAGGATACTGGACATTAGCACCTGCTCTCACAGAGGAACGGAACCTCCTGTTCCAGTTATTACCTGATTGCTCCGACCGGCCAGCCGATTGTATTCCATTAAATGTAATTTAATTCATCTTGTCTTGTAATTAACACTGCACTACTGTAACACTACTGTAACACTATAAAAACTGTATCTGCAGGTTGGGGAAGAGAATCCTTGACTGGGCAAAGTGTCTGTTTCATATCAGTCTGGTCAATTTCTCTTTCCCACAATATCGAGAAATAAACTAGTGTTCGTCAATTTCACAAGATCGGTGTGTGGCCTCTATTTGTAATTGGACGATTCTCCGACAATGTCCTATATTGCAACAAGTGGCTCAGAGTCAAAATGTCATTTGCAGAGGCTGTGATTTTACATTTTCTTCCTCACTCTCTGTCCCGCTGTGTCCATTTCCTTCTGTCTGACCTCCCTCAGTCTTGGGTCTTCCTTCATTTCTCTCTCTCCATCGTCTGGCTCTTTCTTCCTCACTCCACTCCCCTCTCTCTCACTCTCTCTCTCTCACACACACACACACACACACACACCCTCCCTTTCTGATTCTCCATCACAATTCCTCTGTCTGTCCTCTTCCCCCGCCTCCCCATCAAACTCTCCAGATCATCCCATCATGTTAATCCATCAATGCTCTCATGTTTCGAGTCAGGTTTACAAAATGACAGGAACTCCAACATTTCAGAGACAGAGGTTTCAATCTCAGAAACATTTTTTAAATATTCTTTTGTGGGACTTGGGCGTCACTGGCTGGCTAACATTGACAGCCCATCCTTACTTGCCCTTGAGAAGGTGGTGGTGAGCTGCCTTCTTGAATCACTGCAGTCCCCTTGCTGTGAGTTGACCCACAATGCCGGTAGGGAGGGAATGTCAAGATTTTCACCCAACAATTGTGAAGGAATGGTGATATATTTCCAAGTCAGGTTGGTGTGTGGCTTGGAGGGGAACTTGCAGGTGGTGGTGTTCCCAAGTACCTGCTGCCCTTGTCCTTCGAGATGGATGTGGTCGTGGATTTGGAAGGTGCTGTTGAAGGATCTTTGGTGGATTTCTGCAGTGCATCTTGTAGATAGCACACACTGCTGCCACTGGGCACCGGTGGTAGAGGGATTGAATATTTGTCGATGTGGTGCCAATCAAGTGGGTTGCTTTGTCCTGGATGGTGTCAAGCTCCTTGAGTGTTGTCGGAGCTGCACACATCCAGGCATTTGGGGAGTATTCCATCACATTCCTGACTTGTACCTTGTAGACAGTGGATAGAATTTGGGGAGTCAGGAGGTGAATTACTCACCACAGTATCCCGAGTCTCTGACCTGCTCTTGTAACCATTATGTTCATGTGGTGCATCCAGTGAGTTTCCAGTCAATGGTAACTCCAAGGATGTTGACAGTGGGGGATTCAGTGACGGTAACACCGTTGAATGTCAAGGAGTGGTGATTACAGTGTCTTTTATTGGTGATGGTCATGGTCTGGCATTTGTGTGGCGTGAATGTTACCTGGATATTGTCCAGAACTCGTTGCATTTGAGTACGGATTGCTTCAGTATCTAAGGAATCGTGAAAGGTGCTGAAAACTGTGCAAATATCAGCGAACATCCCCACTTCTGACCTTAAGACAGAGGGAAGGTAATTGATGAAGCAGCTGAAGATCATTGGGCCTAGGACACTACCCTGAGGGGCTCCTGCAGAGATGTCCTGGAGCTGAGATGTCTGACCCTCTACAACCACAATCATCTTCTTTTGTGCCAGGTATGACTCTAACCAGTGGAGTGTTTGCCCCCAATACGTATTATTCCATTTCTGACAGGGCTCCTTGATGCCATACCCAGTCAAACGCAGCCTTGATGTCAAGGGCTGTCACTCACACCTCACCTCTGGAATTCAGCTCTTTTGTCCATGTTTGAACCAAGGCTGTAATGAGATCAGGAGCTGAATGACTTTGGCGAAACCCAAACTGGGCATCACTGAGCAGGTTATTGCTGAGCAGGTGCTGTTTGATAGCCCTCGACAAAAGTGAAGACTGCAGATGCTGGAAACCCCAGTTTAGATTAGAGTGGTGTTGGAAAAGCACAGCAGGTCAGGCAGCATCCGAGCATTCAGATTCTGCTGTGCTTTTCCAGCACTACTCTGTTTGATAGCCCTGTTGATGGAGAGTCGGCAGATTGGGTGGTAATTAGCCAGGTTGGACTGGTCATGCTTTTTATGTACAGGAAATACCTGGGCAATTTTCCACATTGTCAGGAAGATGCCAATGTTGTAAATGTACTGGAAGAGCTTGGCTAGGGGAGTGGTAAGTACTGGAGAGCGCTTCTTCAGGACCATTGCCAGAATGTTCTCAGGGCCGGTTGACTTTTCACTATTCACGGGGAGTGAATTGAATTGTCTGGAGACTGGTATCTGTGATGTTGGGGACCACTGGAGAAGCCTGAGATGGATCATCTACTTAGCACTTCTGACTGAAGATTGTTGCGAATGCATCAGCCTTATCTTTTACACTGATGTGCTGGGCTCCTCCATCATTGAGGATGGGGATATTTGTGGAGCATCTCCTCCAGTGAGTTGTTAAATTGTCCACCAGCATTCACGACTTGATGTGGAAGGACTGCAGAGCTTAGATCTGATGTGTGGGATCACTTAGCTCTGTCTATCACTTCCTGGTTATGCCATTTGGCAAGTACTCCTGTTTAGTACCTTCACCAGGTTGGCACCTCATCTTTCGGTCTGCCTGTTGCTGCTCCTGGCATGCTGTCCTCAACTCTCCAGTGAACCAGGGTTGATCCCCTGGCTTGATGGTAATGGTTGAGGGGGGGATGTACCAGGCCATGAGGTTACAGATTGTGCTGGAGTAAAGTTCTGCTGCTGTTGATGATCCACAGAGTTTCATGGATGCCCAGTATTGAGCTGCTAGTTTGGTTTGAAGTCTGTCCCATTTAGCACAGTGATAGCAGCACACAACAAGATCGAGGGTATTCTCAATGTGAAGGCGGGACTTTGTCTCCATCAGGACAGTGCAGTGGTCACTTTTATCTATACTGTCATGGACAGAGGGGATTGCAACTGGCAGATTAGTAAGGGTGAGGTCAAATACATTTTCTGCTCTTGTTGGTTCCTTCACCACCTCCCAGAGACCCAGTGTAGCAGTTATATCCTTTAGGACCTGACCAACCCGATCAGTAATGCTGCTGCTGCTGAGCCACTCTTGGTGGTGGACGTTGAAATCCCCTACCCAATGTACTTTTTGCCACCCTCAGTGCTTCCTCCAAGTGTTGTTCAACATGGAGGGGCACTGATTCATCAGCTGAAGGACGACGATAGGTGATAACCAGTAAGAGGTTTCCTTGCCTCTGTTTAACTTGAAGCCATGAGACCTCATGAGGTCCAGAGTCGATGTCAAGGACTCCCAGGGCAACTCCCTCCTGACTGTATGCCACTGTGTGGACACCTCGGCTGGGTCTGTCCTGCCAGTGGGACCGGACATATCCAGGGATGGTAATGGTGGTGTCTGGGTATGTAAGGTATGATCTAATAAGAATGACTATATCAGGCTGTTGCTTCACTCGTCTGTGAGACAGTTCTCTCAATTTTGGCACTAGCTCCCAGATTCCAGTATAGAGGACAGGGCCATTGTCTTTTCTGGTTCCAAGGACGATGCCAGATGATCCAGGGTTTCATTTCTTTGTTGTGAGTTTCTACCGATTGATACGACTGAGTGGCTTGTGAGACCATTTCAGAGGGCAGTGGTGAATCAACCACATTGCTGTGGCTCTGGACTCACATGGAGGCCAGACCAGGTAAGGATGGCAGATTTCCTTCCCTAAAAGGCATTAATGAACCAGATAGATTTTTCCGACAATTGACAAGAGTTAACCCTTAATTCCAGATATTTTTAAAATTGAATTCAAACTCCATCATCTGCCATGGCACGATTTGAACCCAGGTCCCCACAGCATTACTCTGAGTTTCTGGATTAATAGTCAAGTGACAATACCACGAGACCATCGATTCCACTGAGGAGGTGGATGGGGATGCAGTGAGAGGGAGATTGTGGAAAGGCAGGGATGGGAATCAGCCTGGAGGGTTGTGGTGGTGGGGATGTGGGGGGCAAGGAATAAGTACAAGGGCTGGGTTGGGGGTGGTGATAATCTCCTGTCACTGAGCACTGAACTTGCAGGAGAAATAGCTCCCAGCACATGATTGAAGATGATATCCTGGGATAGAGAGAATGAGGCAGAGAGAAGTTAGACAGATACACAAACATGAGGGGAGGAGGTGACAGTCTCTGGTTTCGAACCGTGTGCGTGATGTGCTTTTGTTGAAATGTAGTGAGACTGCGTATGGGATCTTCCTTCATTCGACAAGGTGTTGCACAAAAGGCATAAGCTAAACATACGGGCCATGTATTAGCATGGATACAGGATGGGTTAATTGACAGGAAGCAAAGAGTGGGGATAAATGAGTGCGTTTCTGGTTGGTGATCAGTGACGAGTATTTGCCTCAGTGATTAGCATCAGGACCACAATTATTCACAATTTACAGAGAAGATTTGGAGTTGGGGGATCACATTTAGTGCCAATGACACGAAGGTGAGTGGTAGAGTAAAGTGTGCAGAGCACTCTGAAAGTTTCCAAAGGGACATCAATAGTTCAAGTGAGTGGGCAAAGGTCTGGTAGATGGAGTACAATGTTAATAAATGTGAAATCATCCAATTTGGAATAACTGTGAGAGGGACTGTTTCTGAATGGTGAAAGAAACTTGCAGCATGATGCTGTGCAGAGAGACCTGGGGGTCCTTGTGCATGGATCAGAGAATGTTAGTCTGCAGGTGCAACAAGTAATTCAAAAGGAAAGTCTTTCATCGCTAAAGGGATTGTGGTTAAAAGCAGGAATGTTACGTTGCAGCTGTATAGGGTGCTGGGGAGACCACACCTGGAGGACTGTGTGCAGGTTTTGTTTCCGTACTTGGGAAAGGATGTACTGGCACTGGAGGTGGTGCAGAGGACAAGGTTCACTAGGTTGATTCCGGAGTTCGGGGGGTGGCTTATGAGGAGAGACTGAGCAGACTGGGATTATATTCCTTGGAATTTCCTAGAATAGTGGGGATGGTGGGGTGGGAGTGGATCTCAGAACCATATGAAATTTCTGAAGGGAATAGATAAGATAGAAGTAAAGAGAGTGTTTCCACTGGCCGGTGAAACTGAGACAAGTGGGCATAGCCTCAAAATAAGAAGGAACAGATTAGGGCTGAATTGAGAAGGAAGTTCTTCACCCAGAGGGTTGTGAATCTGTGGAAATCCCTGCCCAGTGAAGTAGTTGAGGCTTCCTCAGTGAATGAATTTAAAGTTAAGAGAGATAGATTTTTGAACAGGAAAGGAATTAAGGGTGAAGGTGAGAGGGTGGGTATGTGGAGCTGATCCCACAAAAAGACCAGCTGCGATCATACTGAATGACTCAGGGGGCTCAAAGGGCCAGACAGCGATTTCCTGCTCCTCATTCGTATGGTCTTATGGATTCAAACATTCCCCTCATCTGGGGGTTGTGTGTATTTGTGTGGGGATGGGAGAGTGATGGTGGATGTGTGTGTGTTTGGCAGGGGTGGGGGCGGTGAGGATGGAGGCGTTGGGGGGGTGAGGGTGTGGGTGTGTGTGTGTTGGGAGTTGGGGCGGTGAGGATGGAGGCGTTGTGGGGGGGTGGAGGTAAGTGTGTGGCGGGGGTGGGGGTGGTAAGGATGGAGGTGTTGGGTGGTGGGGGGGGGGGTGTTGGGGGTGAGGGTGGAGTCCTGAGCCTCTGCAGCTTTTTTTCAGTCATTGTGGAAGGATTGTTTTTTACTTCAGACAGTGCTAAATGGAAGTTGCAGGTGCCACTCAAATGTAGTTTATTGGTCAGCTGAGGCTAATGGGGGATGGGGGGGAAGGGAGGGTTGGATTTTCCTGTCTCTCCACCCAGCCATTTTCTTTTCTGTATTTCCTCTCGGAATATCTGGGAGAAACTCCACTGGGACTTGTCGCCATTTTAATGGGGAGGTGGGTGAGTGGTGTGGGAAGGGAGTGGGATCCCAACACCCCCCCATCTCCCCCACAACATGTCCCGCTCCCTCCTCCTACCCTTCTCAGTCTAACTGTTAGGTTTTGGGGATGAACAGAAGGAATTGTTGCCATTGACTGGGATCTTATTATTGTCTCTGGGGTTGGGGGATGGGGGTTGGTGAGGGGTTGGGATTTTGGAGTAGGCTCTGGGACTGAGGAGGATCCTCAGCATTGCAAAGGGGCAAGAAATGCAGGATCTGAACCCCTCCCACACTCCCTTTTGGCCAACATTTGGGATGATATTAACCCACTCCATCAGCAATTGGCCATTTTCACATTTTGCTTCTTGTGGGATCCCGCACAGCAGGGAGTGTGGGGGCGGGGGGTGAAGATGGGGTTGTTGGAGGGAAAGAGGGATGGGGTGGTGGGGGGCTAGGTACCGGATCTGGAGGGAGGGGGTGAGAGTTTACTCCAGTGTTCACACCCAGCCCAGCTCCATGTTGAAACGGGAGAGTTTAGTATTTGCTGATGGCTTACTGGGGATGGAGGGGTGGGGGGGCTGTTGTTTTCACATTACAGCCTGTGGGATCTTGCTGTGCGAGGATAGACTGCAGCCATTTCCTTTACAGTAGCAGGGAGCAACAGTTTTCACATTCAGGCAATTCAGGAGGTGAGGGCAAGGGGTTCTGAACGTGGGTGGTGAAGGTACAGAAACCTTCAGTTTCATTCAACATGGAACCGAGGAAATTGGGGACAGCTGGTGGGATCCAGCTGTGCCGAATACCCTTCACTCCAATATCAGCCCCTCTCTGTGGGGGCACTGGGGAGGTGGGGGATGGTGGTGAATGGAGGTGGGCTCTGACAGGTTGTTGAAGGAATACCATGGCGCTCCACATACAGCTACATGTGGGATCTTGCTGTGCACTCCCTCGGCCTGCAGCTCACCCTCACATGTTACGTTAGCCTATCCATAGGGCCCCAGGCTGAGGTCACTGATGGTCTGATAGTGGTTAGGGTGCACCGTCCCTCCATTTCCCCCATAGCTCTGACCCTCCCACCACCTCTCGTCATCCCCTCACCCTCCGAGACATGGCACAGAGATTGGAGCACAAGGCAAACGTGAGGCAGGAGAGGGCATTTCAATCAAAACGTGTGGAATGGAGAGAGAGAGAGAGAGAGAGTGAGATAAAGAAATTATCGAAATGAAAGGGGAATCTGGCCAGAGATGGAGGTGTGGGTGGGACAGTGAAAGAGGAAGAGGGAGAAAGAGACAGAGAAGGAAAGACATTGATCGATTTGCGAGAGCAGGAGGAGAAAGCTGAACAGAGATGGACAAGTGGATAGTGTCAGACAGAGGGAGAGAGGAGTGAAAGAGAGAAACAGGGACACACAGATAGAGAGGTGCCTGTACCAGGGGAAGGTTCCTCATTAATATTTCATGTAGAAACTGCACCAAGCCCGGATGGAGTGGGCACGGGGGTGATGCCCTTTGAATGGGAGTGGGTCAGGGGAACATTGGACTTGTTTTTTGTCCTTCTCGTACCCCCGGATTGTCAGAGAACCAGCTGGACGGGGCAGATTAAACCCAAGGGATGGTGCGGGCTGGGGGGGGTGGAGCGGGTGGTGGGAAAAGGGGGAGAGGGTCACAAGTTGTGGTGAGTGACTCTCCACCACTGAGTCATTGCCCAGCCCCTCAGAAAATAAAGCCTGGGGGCAGTCAGAAAGCATTTGCCCCTGATCCCATTTGAAATCTGTTCCTATTCTCTGGGTTTAAGATCAGGGCGAGGTGCTGAGTAAACATAGAGACTGTGGAAGTCAGTCAGTGATGGGATCTCGTTTGTTTCTCCTCAGTTTTGTTTCAGAACATTTTAGCTTTGATCTGATCGATTTCCATCTCTCTCCTGGGGGGATTTCTGAGAGACTGAACCTTGGACACTGAGGGAGAGACAGACTCTGTCAGTGGGAATGGGGGTGGTGTGTGGGGAGGGGGAGTTTGGGGCTGAGAGACAATAAATATTTCTGTCCCTGCTCCCCTCAAACAGAAACACTGCGACAGTTCTGAGGCAGTCTGAGTAACCTTCCCGTTCCTGGTCCCTGGGTTTAATATCAGGGGCTGTGTTGGGAGGAGCCTGTCTGATTGTGGAGGCAGCGAGTGGTGGGATCTTGCTGTGCTTTTGGTACAGGAGTTTGAAAAAAACGAATTAATTTTCATTTCTCTCTCAGTCCTTCCACCTCCCGTCTCTGAAGAGATTTGATTCGGGAACTGAAACACGGGATAATGCAGAGACAGAGAGAGAGAGAGACAATTATTATAAACTGTCCCATCTCCTGTCATTCATTTACACACAAACACACACTCCCGGGGGAGAACAATTGTGGGGCTTAGGCAGTCTCTGGGGTTTGTACCACAAGGGGGTGAGCTCTGGCGGGTAGAGGGTGTGGGAAGACAGAGGGCCAAAAAGGGAGCTGCTGCACAGTCTGATCCCACAGATTTCACTACCTCCCTCTCTCTCTGCCTCCATATTCCCAGCTGCCTGTCCCTCACACAGCTTTCTATAAATTCTCCTCTCTGCTATATCCTTCACATCTACCCCTGCCCACTCTCTCACCCCCTCCCCAGGTTTTTCAGGAACTGATCCGTCATTCAGTATTTCTGATCTTTGGCCTTTCCCACCAACCTCTCTCTGCCCTCTATGATCTTGCTATTGCTCCCTGAGGGTCATTTGTCCCACATTCCCCTCATTCTCTGTCCCTCTCCATCGCTCATGCTCAATGGTATCTCTGTTTACCTTTCTCCCCACCGACTTCTTTCTTTCCTTGGGTTTCCATAGATTCCCCACAGGATGGAAGCAGGCCATTCAGCCCATTGATTCCACAGACTCCCCAAACCTTTCCCAGCTCTGTAACCCTACACTTCCCATGGCTTGTCCACTTAATCTGCTCATCTTTTGACTGTGGGAGGAAACCAAAGCACCCAGAGGAAACCCAGGCAGACACAAGGAGAATGTACAAACTCCACACACACAGTCATTCAAGGCTGGATTCGAAACTGGGTCCCTGGCACTGAGGCAGCAGTGTTTACCACTGAGCCACCATGCATCTCTGTCTCTGTCTCTCTCTCTCTCTCTCTCTCTGTCTCTCTGGCCATTCGGTTTTTCTAGAACCTTCTTTTTTGGTGATGGCCATCATACTCAGCTCTGCCCTGAGACTCTCTTGAATTTATTTGATATTACTCGTACTTTCCACCATGAAGTCAGACACAAAATAATTATTCAATTCCTCAGCCATTTCCTTTTCCCCACAACTATCTTTCCAGCGTCATTTTCCAGCGATCCAATATCCACTTTTGCCTCTCTTTTGCCCTTTATGTATCTGAAGAAACTCTTACAGTATTAGAACATAGAACATAGAACAGTACAGCACAGAACAGGCCCTTCAGCCCACGATGTTATGCTGACCACTGATCCTCATGTATGCACCCTCAAATTTCTGTGACCATATGCATGTCCAGGAGTCTCTTAAATGTCCCCAATGACCCTGCCTCCACAACTGCTGCTGGAAACGCATTCCATGCTCTCACAACTCTCTGTGTAAAGAACTCGCCTCTGACATCCCTTCTATATTTTCCTCCAACCAGCTTAAAACTATGACCCCTCGTGTTTGCCATTTCTGCCCTGGGAAATAGTCTCTGGCTATCGACTCTATCTATGCCTCTCATTATCTTGTACACCTCAATTAGGTCCCCTCTCCTCCTCCTTTTCTCCAATGAAAGAAGTCCAAGCTCAGTCAATCTCTCTTCATAAGATAAGCCCTCCAGTCCAGGCATCATCCTAGTAAACCTCCTCCGAACCTTCTCCAAAGCATCCACATCTTTCCTATAATAGGGCGACCAGAACTGGACGCAGTATTCCAAGTGTGGTCTAACCAAAGTTTTATTCATTGATATGTGTGGCTAGCTTACCCTCATATTTCATCGTGACCCTCCTTATATCTTTTGTTGTTGCCCTCTATTGGTCTTTGCAAGTTCCCAATCCTTTGGTCTCCCACTGCCCTTCCCCAAATGATCTGTTTTCTCTTTTACTTTTATGCTATCCCTGCCTTCCCTAGTCAGCCATGGTTGCCTCATCCTCCCTGTACCATGCTTCTTTTCCCTTGGGATGAATCTCTGCTGTGTCTCCTGAGTTACTCCCAGAACCTCCTGCCATTGCTGTTCCACTGTCTTTCCTGATACATTCCTCTCCCAGTCAATTCTACCAACCTCCTCTCTCATGCCTCTGTAGTTGCCTTTATTCAGCTATAATACTGTTACCTTTGATTCTATTATCTCTCTCTCAAATTGCAGAGTAATTTCAGTCATATTATGATCATTGACTGCTGAAGATTCCTTCACTTTAAGCTCCCTGACCAAGTCTGCCTCTTGCCTGTAAGAATCTGTCTTCCAGTTTATATTATAGAACATAGAACATTACAGCACAGTCCAGGCCCTTCGGCCCTCAATGTTGCTCCAACCTGTGAAGCCCATCTGAAGCCCATCTAACCTACACTATTCCATATGTCTATCCAATGACCATTTAAATGTCCTTAAGGTGACTCTACAATTGTTGTAGGTAGTGCATTCCATGTCCCTCTGAGTGAAAAAACCTACCTCTGACATCTGTCCTATATCCATCACCCCTCAATTTAAAGTATGTCCCCTTATGCGAGCCATCACCATCCGAGGAAAATGTTCGCACTGTCCACCCTATCTAAACCCTCAAATTATTTTATATGTCTCAATTAAGTCACCTCTCAACCTTCTTCTCTCTAATGAAAACAGCCTTTCCTGGTAAGACCTTCCCTCCATACCAAGCAACATCTTAGTGAATCTCCTTTGAACTCTTTCCAAAGCTTCCACATCCTTCCTATAATGTGGTGACCTGAACTGTATACAACACTCCAACTGCGGCCGCACCAGAGTTTTGTACAACGGCAGCATGACGTCATGGCTCTGAAACTCAGTCCCTCATCTCATAAAAGCTAACACACCATATGCCTTCTTAACAACCCTATCAAACTGGGTGACAACTTTCAGGGATCTATGTACATGGACACCAAGATCTCTCTGCTCATTGACGCTACCAAGAATCTTACCATTAGCCCAGTGCTCTGTATTTCTTCCAAAGTGAATCACCTCACACTTTTCTGCATTAACTCCATTTGCCACCTCTCAGCCCAGCTCTGCAGCTTACCTGTATCACTTTGTAACCTACAACATCCTTCGGCACTACCCACAACTCTACCAACCTTAGTGTCATCCACAAATTTACTAACCCATCCTTTGACGACCTCATCCAGATCATTTATAAAAATGACAAACAGCAGTGGACCCAAAACAGATCCCTGCGGTGCACCACTAGTAACTGAACTCCAAGATGAACATTTCCCATCAAACACTGTCTTCTTTCAGCTAGCCAATGTCTGATCGAAACTGCTAAATCACCCTCAATCTCATGCCTCCGTAGTTTGTGCAATAACCTATCATGGGGAACCTTATCAAACATCTTACTGAAATCCATATATACCACATCAACTGCTTAACCCTTATCTACCTCTTTGGTCACCTTCTCAAAGAACTCAATAATGCTGTGAGGCACAACCTACCCTTCACAAAACCATGTTGACTATCTCTAATCCAATTATTCCTTTGGAGATGATCATAAATCCTATCTCTTATAACATTTTTCAATACTTTATCCACAACTGAAATAAGGCTCACAGGTCTATAATTGCCTTCTTTAACAAGGGGACAATATTTGTTGTTATCTCTGGTTTGTTACCTGTGCCATGTGACAGTGAAGCATGGAATAGGGAAAGACATCAGCTGATCTTGTAGCTACAAGGATGGTGCAGGAGGGATGGTTTAAGGTATTTCGATAATTGGGGCTCATTCTGGGGAAGGTGGGACCTATACAAACAGGACAGACTTCACTTGAACCAGAGGGGTACTAATCTCCTGGGTGGGAAATTTGCTGGTGCAATTCGGGTGGGTTTAAACTAGCTCAGCAGGGGGATGGGAACCTGAGGTGTAATTGCAGAGCACAGGAGGATGAGAGTAGGGAGGACAGGATTTCAGGGTCACAGAAATGTGCTGGCAGACAGCAAGCTGATTTGAAGTGTGTCTACATCAAGGCCAGAAGTAGCCAACATAAGGTCGGTGAGCTTGCAGCATGGATAAGTATCTGGGACTTGGATGTTGTGGCCATTTTGGAGACATGGATAGAATAGGGTGAGGAATATCTTCCAGGGGTTTAGATCTTTCATTAAGAACAGGCAAAGTGGTAAAAGAGGGGAAGGTGTGGCCATGTTAGTCAAGGATAGTATAATGGGAGCTGAAGGAACTTTTGATGAGGACTCGCCCATTGAGATAGTGTGGGCTGAGGTTAGAAACAGGAGAGGAGAGGTCACACTGCTTGGAGTTTTTTATCGCCTCCACAGAGTTCCAGGGAGGTGGAAGAGAGGATTGGCAAAATTATTCTGGGTAGGAGTGAAAGGAACAGGGTGGTCAGTATGGTGTCTTTAACTTCCCCAACATTGACTGGAACTGCTATATCTCTAGTACCTCGGATGGATCAGTGTTTGCCCAATGTGTACAGGAGGGTTTCCTGACCCAGTATGTCGAAGGGCTGACAAGAGGGGAGACCACACTGGATCTGGTGCTTGGTAATGAACCAGGCCAGGTATTTGATTTAGTTGTAGGTGAGTACCTTGGGGAGAGTGACCATAATTCAGTTATGTTTAGTTTAGCGATGGAACTGGATAGGTACATGCCACAGGTCAAGAGTCATTGATGGGGTAAGGGCAGTAATAATGCGATTAGGCAAGAATTAGGATGCAAAGAATGTGGTAACAAAATGCAGGGGATGCAGACAATGGAAATGTGGAGCTGGTTTAAGGAACAGATATTGTGTGTCCTTGATAGGTATGTCCCTGTCAGGCAGGGAGGAAGTGAGAAGGGAACGGAACCGTGGTTTATTACAGAAATTGCATCTCTTGTTAAGCAGAAGAAGGAGGTTTATGTGTTGATGAGGCAAAATGGTTCAGATGAGGCGATGGAGAGATACGGATCAGTTGGGAAGGATTTAAGAAGAGCAAAGAGAGGACACGAGCAGTCTTTAGCAAATAGAATAAAGGAGAACCCTAAAGCTTTCTATAGGTATGTGAGGAATAAAAGGATGATTAGGGTAGAAATAGGGCCAATCAAAGACAGAAATGGGAAGTTGAGTGTGGACCCTGTGGAGATCGGAGAGATCCTAAATGAACATTTCTCATTGGTTGTCACTCAGGAAATGGAAAATATTGGAGAGGAGAAGAATGAGGTATGAGATATTAGACTAGAAATGATCGAGGATAGTTACGAAAAGGTGTTATCAGTACTAAAAGGATGGGATTTATCTGAAGATTCTCTGGGAGCTGTGGAGGAGATTGCAGAGCCTTTGGCTTTGATATTTGAGTCATCATTGTCTACAGGTTTAGTACCTGAGGACTGGAGGATTGCAAATGTTGTGCCCTTGTTCAAGAAGGGCAGTAGAGATGACCCAGGTAATTATAGACCAGTGAGCCTTACTTCTGTTGTAGGAAAGGTTTTGGAAAGGATTATGAGAGATAAGATTTATAATCATCTCGCAAGCAACAATTTGAGATCAGATAATCAACGTGGTTTCGTCAAGGGCAGGTCGTGCCTCTCAAACCTCATTGAGTTTTTTTGAGAAGGTGACCAAGTATGTAGATGAGGGCAGGGCAGTTGACGTGGTGTACATGGACTTCAGTAAAGCCTTTGATAAGGTTCCACACGGTAGGCTGATGGAGAAAGTGCAGAGGCATGGGGTTGGGGGTGATTTAAGAGTTTGGATTAGAAACTGGCTTTCTGAAAGAAGGCAGTGAGTGGTGGTTGATGGAAAATATTCAGCCTGGAGTCTGGTTACTCGTAGTGTGCCAGAAGGATCTGGTTTGGGATCACTGCTGTTTGTCATTTTTATAAATAAGTTAGACGCAGGTTTCGATAAATTTGCAGATGACACTAATGTTGGTGGAGTAGTGGACAGTTTGGAAGAATGTTACAGGTTGCAGGGGGCCTTGGATAAACTGCAGAATTGGGCTGAGAGGTGGCAAATGGAGTTCAATGTAGCTAAATGTGAGGAGCTGCACTTTGGGAAGAATAACAGGAAGGCAGAGTACTGGATCAATGGATAGATTCTTGGCAGTGTGGATGTGTAGAGGGATCTTGGAGTGCATGTGCATAGATCCCTGAAAATTGCCACCCAGGCTGTTAGTGCTTTTAAGAAGGCATATGGTGTGTTAGGTTCTATTGGTAGAGGGATTGAGGTCTGGAGCTGCAATATTATGCTGCAACTGTACAAAATGCTGGTGTGTCCACATCTGTGTACAGTTCTGGTCGCCATATTTCAGGAAGGATGTGGAAGCATTGGAAAAGATGCAGGGAGATTTACCAGGATGTTGCCTGGTTGGGAGAGAAGGTCTTATGAGGAAAGGATGAGAGGCTTGGGTCTGGTCTCATTGGAAAGAAGGCTAAGGGGGGATTTGATAGAGACATACAAGGTGATCGAGGATTAGATAGGGTAGGCAGTGAGAGTCTTTTTCCGAGGACAATGATGTCAGCTTGTACGAGGGGGCATAACTACAAATTGAGGGGTGATAGATTTAAGTCAGATGTCAGAGGCAGGTTCTTTACTCAGAGAGTGGGAAGGGTGTGGAATGCCCTCCCTGCCAATGTAGTTCAATCAGCCACATTAGGGAGATTTAAGCAATCATTGGATAAACACATGAATGATGATGGGATAGTGTAGGGGGTCGAGCTGAGAATAGTTCAACATCGAGGGCCGAAGAGCCTGTTCTGCGCTGTATTGTTCTATGTTCTATGTTCCATTTGCTATCCTCCAGCCTTCTGGCACTATTCCTCTAGACAATGGTGACATCAAGATCAAAGCCAAAGGCTCGGCAATCTCCTCCCTGACTTCCCAGAGAATTCGAAGATAAGTCCCATCTAGTCCAGGGGACTTATCTATTCTCCCACTTTCAGGAATTGCTAACACCTCCTCCTTGTGAACCTCAATCACCTCGAGTCTTGAAGCCTTATCTCAGTACTCTCCTCGACAACATTGTCTTGTTCCAGCGTAAATACTGACAAATATTCATTTCAAGCTTCCCTATTTCCTCGGACACCATGCACAACTTCCCACCACTATCCTTGATTGGCCCTAATCTTACTCTAGTCATTCTTTTATTCCTGATATACCTATTGGATGCGTTATGGGATGTTACTGCATTGGAATAGTGCCTGAATGAAGTTGCTGTATCTGGTCAGTTATGTTTTCCAATTGTTACGTTATTCTAAATTCCGTTTTGATTTGTTAAACTCTCATGTTTAAGTAAACTCTGTTTTGCTAAAAGTTGAGTAGCCTGACCAGCTGCATTACACCTGGAATAGAGATATAGAATCAAAGAGATGTACAGCATGGAAACAGACCCTTCAGTCCAACCCGTCAATGCTGACCAGATATCCCAAACCCAATCTAGTCCCACCTGCCAGCACCCATCCCATATCCCTCCAAATCCTTCCTATTTGTATACCCATCCACAAGCATTTTAAATATTGCAATTGTACCAGCCTCCACCACATTCTCTGGCAGCTCGTTCCATACATGTACCACCCTCTGCATGAAAAAGTTGCCCCTTAGGTCTCTTTTATATCTTTCCCCTCTCACCCTAAATCTATGCCCCCTAGTTCTGGACTCCCCAACCCCAGGGAAAAGACTTTGTCTGATTATCCTATCCATGCCCCTCATAATTTTGTAAACCTCCATAAGGTCACCCCTCAGCCTCCGACGCTCCAGGGAAAACAGCCCCAGCCTGTTAAGCCTCTCCGTGTAGCTCAAATCCTCCAACCCTGGCAACATCCTTGTAAATCATTTCTGAACCCTTTCAAGTTTCACAACTTTCCGATAGGAAGGAGACCAGAACTGCACGCAATATTCCAACAGTGGCCTAACCAACATGACCTCCCAATTCCTGTACTCAATACTCTGACCAATAAAGGAAAGCATACCAAACACCACCTTCACTATCCTATCTACCTGCGACTCCACTTTCAAGGAGCGATGAACCTGCACTCCAAGGTCTCTGTTCAGGAACAATCCCGGGGACCTTACCC
Source organism: Chiloscyllium punctatum (assembly GCF_047496795.1). Lineage (NCBI taxonomy): Eukaryota > Metazoa > Chordata > Chondrichthyes > Orectolobiformes > Hemiscylliidae > Chiloscyllium > Chiloscyllium punctatum. The sequence continues at coordinate 21,465,322 of NC_092762.1, forward strand.
TTAATTGTATAAGAATATCGATTTCACATCTGTCTTTAAAAGAATAAAATGCTAGGGTCTAAGCTACTGCCTTCAAATATTTGGAGGTGGTCTGGCCTGGCCCATAACAACATGTTTCTGTGTGTTTAGCTGTGTCTGTGTCAAGGCCTGTTGCACCTCAGTCTGTGTCTGTTTCTGTCTTTGTATGTGTATGAATCTATGTCGGTCTGTATGTTTGTGTGTATAAATGTGCCTGTATGTGTCTGTATGGGATTCTCTCTCGAACTGTGTGTGTCTATCTCAGTCGAACTATCTCTGAGTGCTTGTAGTTATAAGTGTGTGAGGTAGTGTATATGGATGTGTGTATTATGTGTGTCTCCGTATCTGTGTGTGTGTGTGTCTATGTCAACCAAACTGTGTAATGTATCTGTGTGCACATACAATGGTCCTGTTGATGTTTATCTCCAAAAATGTGTCTGCATGTGTTTGTGCCTGTGAGTCGATCTCTGGCTGCAATGGGACTGGAGGAGACTTTGAACGAATGAATGAATTAAAAAGTGATAAATTAAAGGCTGAGTCTCTCTTGCTCCCTTCCTGTGTTTAATGTGATACAATGCCACCCTCTGGTGGCCTTGACATGCCACTACAAAAGTGGCCGATCTTTTTCTTTGAAGCTTGTGAATCTCTCAGGTTGCTGGTGTCTCGTTCCTCAAACAATGTCTTTGGCGACACAGAGCAGTTTTGTCCGACTGATGTTGCATCATTGATGTGAGCAAAAGGAGACAACAATGAGTGGAGGAGAGAGAGAGAGAGGGAGACATTGTGAGAGTGAGAGTTGTAAATGGAGGCTGAGGGAACAAGGGAGAGAGATGAATCCTGCTGAGGCCAGGTCAGAGAGAGTGATCCTGAGGTGAAAGTAAAGGACAGAGTGACTGAACCCCAACTCCTGAGCTCGGCCCCGGTTCCCTCCCCTTCCCTAAGGACCAGGACTTGGGGCCGAGTCTGTCTCTCACCAGCTCAGCTTATTCAACACAAAGATAAACAATAAAATAGTTTGTTCTACTGTTTGGCACTTCTTAATGAACATTTTCATTATTTACAAATTGAAGTTATAGATACAGTCAGGAAATGGTGCCTTTTCTCACAGGCCCCCAAGTTGTGAGAAACAATGAAATGTGTGGGTGGCACGGTGGCACAGTGGTTAGCACTGCTGCCTCACAGCGCCAGAGACCCGTGTTCAATTCCCGCCTCAGGCGACTGACTGTGTGGAGTTTGCACATTCTCCCCATGTCTGCGTGGGTTTCCTCCGGGTGCTCCGGTTTCCTCCCACAGTCCAAAGATGTGCAGGTCAGGTGAATTGGCCATCCTAAATTACCTGTAGTGTTAGGGGTATGGGTGGGTTGCGCTTCGGCGGGACTTGTTGGGCCGAAGGGCCTGTTTCCACACTGTAATGTAATCTAAATCTAAATCTAAGAAAGTGTCCCTGTAACCTCCTGTGGGATAAGATTGCACAAACCAGCACTACAATAGCGACATGCTGCTTCATTGCTGAAACAATGAACTGTAATGAGAAAATCCTTGATGGATTGATTGATTAATAAGTGAATTTGATTGTTTGATGAATTTGGGTGAAGGGATATTTCAGCACATTCTTCAGCTGCTGTCTGAACTTAGTCTGGGTCACAGCGTAAATCGCGGTGTTTGTGCAGCAACTGAGGAGCTGCAACATGAAGCCCAATTCCTGCACATAGGTATGTAGATACACAGAGTCAAATGCCAATTTAGACATTCGGTTCCATATCGAATACAGCATTAACATTGACCATAACAGAATGAAATTGGCCGAGATCACAAACAATAAAACAATAGATTTTTTTCGGTTTCTCATTTCTGTATCATGGTGAGAGTCCCCATTGGTGTGAGTCTGGAGTCTCCTGCGGGCTCTGCTGGTCACTAAAATGTGTCTGATGGTGAAAACATTGAGCAACAGAATCAGGAGAAATGGGACACACGGGGTTAGAAAGTGGTGGAGGAACTCGATTGTGATCCAGACACGAGAAGTTAGAACACCGTCCATTATGTAACAAAACCAGGGGGAGTTCGCCAACCGATAATCATCTGTGAGCATGAAATACCAGAAAATGTTCTTTAAACAACTCAGCACAGTCACTGTTCCCAGAACCACAGCCGCCGTTTTCTCACTGCAATATTTATTTTTAAGCTTCTGGCAACAAATGGCCACAAACCGATCAAAGGTGAAAGTGACAGTGAACCAGACAGAACAGTCAGTGGCTGCATAAAGCAGTACGGCATGGATATTACACACAGGGATGTCCCACAGGAAATAAAACTGCTCCCGATAAATAATGGGAATGTGTCTCAATATCAGATCAAGGATAATGATCAGGAGATCCGCCACTGCCATTGCCCCCAGGTAACGCCTGACACATGGAGACAATCCACAATCTTTATAAAGCAGGACGAAGATCGTCATGCAGTTAACTGTGAGGAAGAAAAACCAACAATTTATACATCAGCCTGATGGACATTTTCCAAATGATTGAGATCAGAGTGAGATTTTCAAAATGAACTGTTCAGACATATACTGATGCAATTTGTGCTGGAATAATACATGGTAAATTCCAAATTACTAACAGAAATGTGATGTAATACAGAAGAAACCCTCCCTCCCTTAACACACAGACATGTATCCATAAGAATAGATGTTTTCTAGAACATTCCCAAAGACTTGGTCACTGCTTAACCATTCCTAATACAGAGGGTAATCATTGCCGTCCTGAAGGATTCTCTCCCAGTTCGCTGGAAATTTCTGTCTTTTAGTTTAAATTGTGTTCAATTCTCCGATGTGAAGAAATGTAAACACAGGGGAAAGCCCTTTAACTGCCTGAGGAGACTTCAAAACAGTGATTCCTTCTCCATGGGACAGGGTCATTTCCCTTGGGATCTTATGGTCTTTCAAGTAAATGTCATCTGGCTGTTGCTCATAGAATATTCTGGAGAATGTCAGTTGTAGATTATTCAATGAAATGTCCTGGAGAATCCCAGTTATGAATTTTCCACGGAATGTAAGTGATAGAATTTTCCAAGAAATGTCAGTTATAGATTGTTCCGGTGAAGATCGCTTGTAGAATGTTCGAAAAATGTTGGTTACGGAATGTTCCATGGAATGTTGGTTATAGAATGTTCCAGAGAATGTCAGGAAGAGAATGTTCCTGGAATGTTAGTTAGAGAATGTTCTGGACAATATTGGTTGGAGAAGGTGACAGGGTCATATAAAGCCACATCACTGTCCATTAAGTTTGGTGAAATCCACTCGGCCTCACAGTGAAAATCTCTCTCCAAACCTGACTCAACTGGCACTTTGTGCACAGAAACAATAAGATTAAGCTAAAAACTTGATCATTTGATGTAAGATTATCTGTTTACAATCATACAGATGTCATCCTTTATTTGGAGATCCACTCCACCTCCTTTTATATTTTGTAGAACTCTCCCAAATATAAACGGTCCTGGCTGTTCAGTTCCAAATAACAGTCACCCTGTAGTGAGGTCTCTCTCATGTCATTAAATTGTATCTATTTACCTCAATGTACGGATTGAATTCCTCAATCATTTTTGAGAACGCAAAATATATTCAGATAGAGTGCCTTTCATTCAGGTTTTTAAACCATTATTCCCTGCTCCATTGTCACCTTTATTCCTCAGTTTGACTGTTCAGGAAACAGTCTGACATTGTCATTACACACAGAATCAAACTTGATGGGCAATGTTTGTGTGTGTACATTTGTGTAAATGTGTGCGTTTGTGCGTATGTTCATGTGTGTATGTGGTGGAGGGCAAATGGGAAAGTCATTCAGAAATAATATGCTCGGTGGAAATCAGTTTAAATATGAACATCTGGCAGGTATTTGGGTAATTGGCAGAGGGAGATTGAGAGGTGTTTAATGGACAAATGTGGTGAAGATTTTGAGAATGTTAAAATAAAGATATTTTAAGACCCAGTAACAATACAGATCAATCCACACAGGGGTGATGGTTGGTTGGGATTTTGGTGTAAGATTGAATAAGGACCATGGTGTGTAACTCAGATTTGCAGGTTTGAAGTTGGGAATGTCAGCAGGACATTATTAACATAATTAAAACTGTATTTCATAGCTCAAGGTTCTAGTAGCAGATGGAATGAGCCAGTAACATCTATTCTAGAGATATGAGTAGTTAAAATTAGAAATGGTCAAGGTATGGGGTCAGGAATCAGTTCATGGCTGAAGGGATCAACACAGTTGTGATTCATTTCTTTCAGCCTCAGATATTGGCCAGGGATGGGATGGAGTCAGAGGAAGAAAATGGAGTTTGTAACCAGAGGAGAAGGCAGTGATCTCATGTTCCCAATATTTAGATAACAAGAGCAGTGATACAATGAATTATGGCTCAAACTGAAACAGAGTAGGTCAACATAGAGACCCATGAGGGACACTGCCAGGAGCAAAGAGGGACCGAGTGAATGAAAAAGACTTGCAGAGTGAATATCTGGAGTTAGAGTCTCAGCGGGACACAATAACAGCAGCAAGGATAAACCTCTCTCCAGAGATGCAACATCCCAGTCTAATGTTCTCAGACTCTCCATTGTTATAACATTCCAGTCTGTTGTTCTCAGATTCTGATCGCTCATCCCCCTCTCTCGGGAGCTGTGGATCCATGTTAGTGCTGTTGGTGATGATCTGCCCAAACCATGGGATAGCACATTGAACGGAGCCAATTTCTCAGAAAAGGATGGAAACCCTCCACTGGGATAATTAGCATCGATGGCTATTGACGTTAATCACAGTCACTGAACAAACAGATTCAGCGAGCCAACTCCTTACATCACTTTTCATATCACAATAAAAAGGGAATATTTACTTGGTTGAGGTGGAATGGATAAAGATTTCTGAGGGATGGAATATAAATCTTTCAATCTTTTTAATCTTTCTTCCTTGTATGTGGAATAGTGTCTGTTACAGAGGAACAACAGGAGGGTAATCAGACCCTCTAAAGAGTCATAGAGTCATCGAGATGTACAGCATGAAAACAGACCCTTCCATTGTATAGGTCCATGCTGAACAGATATCCTAAATTAATCTAGTCCTACTTTCCTGCACATGGTCCATAACACTCCCAATCTTCTTATTCATATCCCCATCCAGAAACATTTTCAATGTTCTAATTGTAACTGCCTCCACCACTTCCTTTGGCAGCTCATTCCATTCATGCACCCCTCTCTGTTTGAAACAGCTGCCCCCTGAGGTACCTTCTAAAACTTACCTCTCTCACCCTAAACCTATGCCCTCTAGTTCTGGACTCACCCACCCCATGGAAAAGATCTTGTCTATTTATCCGATCAATCCCCCTCATGATTTTATAAACCTCTATAAGGTCACCCCTCAGCCTCTGATGCTCCAGGGAAAACAGCCCCAGCCTATTCAGTCTCTCTCTCTGTAGCTCAAACCCTCCAAACCTGGAAATCTCCTTCTAAATATTTTCTGAACTCTTTCAAGTTTCACAACATCCTTCCAATAGGAGGGAGAACAGAATTACTCACAATATTCCAAAAGTGGCTGAACTAATGTCCTGTTCAGCCGCAATATGGCCCCCTAACTCCTACCATTAATACTCTGACCAATAAAGGGAAGCATACAAAATGACTTCTTCACTATCCTATCTATATGTGACTCCATTTTCAAGGAACTATGAACCCTGAACATTCCCCATGACCATACCATTAAGTGTATAAGTCCTGCCCTGATTTGCCTTTCCTAACTGTGGTACCTCATTTTTATATCAATTAACCTCCATCTTCCACTCCTTGGCCCATTGGCCCAGCAGATCAGGATCCCATTGTACTCTGAAGTAACCTTCTTCGCTAACTACTACACCTCCAATTTTGATATCATCTGCAAACTTATTTACTCTTCCTTCTATGTTTGCATCCAAATTATTTATATAAATGATGAATATCAGTGGACCCAGCACTGATCCTGTGACACACCACGGGTCATAGGTCTCCATCTGAATGACAACCCTCTATCACTGCCTTCTGACTTCTACCTTCAAGCCAGTTCAGGATCCAAATAGTTAGTTCTCCCTCTAGTCATGAGATCTAACCTTGTTCAAAAGTGAACCATCAGGAATCTTGTCGAAAATCTTCCTGAAGTCCATACAGATCATATCCACCAATCCTCTTCATAACTTCTTCAAAAAAACTCAATCAAATTAGTGAAACATGATTTCCCATGCACAAAGACAAGTTGACTATCCTTAATCAGGTTGGTAAAAACAATGACTGCAGATGCTGAAAATCAAATACTGGATTAGTGGTGCTGGAAGAGCACAGCAGTTCAGGCAGCATCCAACGAGCAGCGAAATCAACGTTTCGGGCAAAAGCCCTTCATCAGGAATAAAGGCAGATCAGTCCTTGCCTTTCCAAACACAGACGAATCCTATTCATCAGGATTTGATAGATAGTGCTTTCTAAGAGATTTCTTTGAGAGCAGTGCTAGCCCTTTTAGATAACGTGCTCTCATGTTCAATGGGATTTGCTCTGACTATTTTTTTAAATGTCCTTCCTTTTAAAACACCAAGACTCACATTGGTCCAATGTTGTCAATACAATTAAATACAAATTCAATTGGTTTTTGGTCTTGGGCATAAATTAAATTAATTGGTTAAATTTAAATCCAGTTTCATTAACACAAAAGCACAACACGAAGCCTTTGGTTACATTTTCTCAATCCTCAGCACTCTCTGCACCTGTCACCTAGTCACAGGCACAAGGGCTATGAAACTCTCTCAGCTCAGAAACGCACCCTCTTTCTTGTAGTGACCAAACACTCTTTCAAAGTCTAAGCATCAATCCTTGCAGTTTATTCCCCTCTTACTCCTGGGCTCTAACCTTCTTCACTTACCTGTGAGCAAACATCACAAATTCTTCTGAAAATTGAAATATTCCAGTTCCACTGTTCTCATTTGTCAATGTCAGAAACAACATTCTCCACAAACCCCAGCAGATTTATCAAAGATAATTTCCCTTTTGTGAATCTGGGCCGACTCTGCTAAGTTATACCATTATTCGCCAATTATCCAGTTATCACATACCTTACAAAACATGCTAATACTTTCCTCACAACTGATGTCAAGTTATCCACAATTTTGTTTTCTGTTTTCCCTCTGCACCATGTTTGAAATATTTACAGCCACAGCAGCTACTCACTACTGTGCAGGATCTTTCCCAGAATCGGAAAAACTTTGAAGAACTTTGACTTCCCTCAATACTCAGGGAAGTGCCTCATAGAACCAAGGAATTTATAGGACCAAAAGAGGCCATTGACCCATCATCTCTATACTGGCTCTCAGCATGCTCTTGTCTGCAGCCCCATCTCTGCAGTCCTCATAATTCATTACTCATTTGACAATAGACAATAGGTGCAGGAGTAGGCCATTCTGCCCTTTGAGCCTGCACCACCATTCAATATGATCGTGGCTGATCATCCTTAATCAGTATCCTATTCCTGCCTTATCTCCATAACCCTTGATTCCACATCCTTGAGAGCTCTATCCAACTCTTTCTTAAATGAATCCAGAGACTGGGCCTCCACTGCCGTCTGGGGCAGAGCATTCCACACAGTCATCACTCTCTGGGTGAAGAAGTTTCTCCTCATCTCTGTCCTAAATGGTCTACCCTATATTTTTAAGCTGTGTCGTCTGGTTCGGCACTCACCCATCAGCGGAAACATGTTTCCTGCCTCCAGAGTGTCCAATCCTTTAATAATCTTATATGTCTCAATCATATCCCATCACAGTCTTCTAAACTCAAGGGTATATAAGCCCAGTCGCTCCAGTCTTTCAGTGTAAGGTAATCCCACCATTCCAGGAATTGTCCTCGTGAACCTATGCTACACTCCCTCAATAGCCAGAATGTCTTTCCTCAAATTGGAGACCAGAACTGCACACAGTTCTCCAGGTGTGGTCTCACCAGGGCCCTGTACAGCTGCAGAAGAACCTCTTTGCTTCTATACTCAATCCCTCTTGTTATGAAGGCCAGCATGCTATTAGCCTTCTTCACTACCTGCTGTACCTGCATGCTTACCTTCATTGACTGGTGTACAAGAACACCCAGATCTCTCTGTACTGCCCCTTTACCGAAAGTGATTCCATTTAGGTAGTAATCTGCCTTCCTGTTCTTGCTACTAAAGTGGATAACCATACATTTATCCACATTAAACTGCATCTGCCATGCATCTGACCACTCACCTAACTTATCCAGGTCACCCTGTCATCTCCTAACATCCTCCTCACATTTCACCCTGCCACCCAGCTTAGTATCATCAGCAAATTTGCTAATGGTATTACTAATACCATCTTCTATATCATTAACATATATTGTAAAAAGCTGCGGTACCAGTACTGATCTCTGCGGTACCGCACTGGTCACTGCCTGCCATTCCAAAATGGAGCCGTTTATCACTACTCTTTGTCTCCTATCAGCCAACCAACTTTCAATCCAAGTTAGTACTTTTGCCCCCAATACCATGCACCCTAATTTTGCTCACTAACCTCCTATGTGAAACTTTATCAAACGCATTCTGAAAGTCCAGGTACACTACATCTACTGGATCTCCCTGGTCTATCTTCAGAGTTACATCCTCAAACAATTCCAGAAGATTAGTCAAGCATGATTTCCCCTTCATAAATCCATGCTGACTCTGACCTATCCTGTTACTACTATCCAGATGTGTCGTAATTTCATCCATTATAATAGACTCCAGCATCTTTCCCACCACGGAGGTCAGACTAACTGGTCTATAATTTCCTGCTTTCTCTCTCCCACCTTTCTTAAAAAGTGACATAACATTAGCCACCCTCCAATCTGCAGGAACTGATCCTGAAACTATTGAACTCTGGAAAATAATCACCAACGCATCCACGATTTCTCGAGCCATCTCCTTCAGTACACTGGGATGTAGACCATCAGGCCCCGGGGACTTATCAACCTTCAGACCTAACAGTCTCTCCAACATCAATTCCTGGCTAATATAAATTCCCTTCAGTTCAGGTCCTTCGGCCACTGTTACCTCAGGGAGATTGCTTGTGTCTTCCCTAGTGAACACAGATCTGAAGTACCAATTCAATTCTTCTGCCATTTCTTTGTTCCCCGTAATATATTCCCCTGTTCCTGTCTTCAAGGGCCCAATTTTAGTCTTAACCATTTTTTTGCCTTTCACATACCTAAAAGAACGTTTACTTTCCTCCTTTATATTATTGGCCAGTTTACCTTCGTGTCTCATTTTTTCTCTGCGTATTTCCTTCTTAGTAATCCTCTGTTGCTCTTTAAAAGCTTCCCAGTCCTCCATTTTCCCTATCTTTGCTATGTTATACTTTTTCTCTTTTAACTTTATATGTTTCTTAACTTCCCGCGTCAGCCACAGCCACCCAAGCCTCCTCCTAGTATCTTTCTTCCATTTTGGAATGACCTGATCCTGCAACTTCTGCATTATACACAGAAATATCTGCCATTGTTCCTCCATTGTCATCCCTGCTAAGGTATTGCTCCATTGAACTTTGGCCAGCTCCTCCCTCATAGCTCCATAGTTCCCTTTATTCAACAGAAATATTGTCACTTCAGATTGTACCCTCTCCCTCTCAAATTGCAGATTGAAGCTTATTGTATTATGGTCACTGCTTCCCAATGGCTCCTTCACTTCGAGGTCCCTGACCAATTCTGGTTCGTTGCACAATACCAGATCCAGAATTGCCTTCTCCCTGGTCAGCTCCAGCACCAGCTGTTCTAAGAATCCACCTCTGAGGCACTCCACAAAGTCACTTTCTTGAGGTCCAATACCATCCTGATTCTCCCAGTCTACCTGCATGTTGAAATCCCCCATAACAACTGTAGTAACATCTTTGCGACAGGCCAATTTCAGCTCCTGATTTAACTTACATCCGACATCCAGGCTACTGTTTGGGGGCCTGTAGATAACTTCCAAGAGGGTCATTTTACCCTTAGTATTTCTCAACTCTATCCACACTGACTCTACATCCCCTGATTCTAGGTCCCCCTGCGCAATGGACTGAATATCATCCCTTACCAACATGGCCACCCCACCCCCTCTGCCTGTCAGTCTGTCCTTACGGTAGCACGTGTAGCCTTGAATATTCATTTCCCAGGCCCTGTCCACTTGAAGCCACGTCTCAGTTATCCCCACAATATCATTTCTCCAATTTCCAAAAGAGCCTCAAGCTCATCCATCTTATTTCTAACTCTTCGTGCATTCATGCAGAGTATTTTTAATTTGTTACTGCCCTCACCCTTCCCATCAACTCCTATTTCACTCAACCTTACAGCATGATCCCTTACTGAGTTTTCTGCCTCATTTGTACAGTTGTCTTTCTTGACTTCCCTTGTTCTAACTTTCCCTCCAATTTCCTTCTTAAACATCCAGTTTGTCCCCCCCGCTACTTAGTTTAAACGTAGCTGTGTTGCAGTAGCAAACCAGCCTGCCAGAATGCTGGTCCCTAACCTATTAAGGTGCAAACCGTCTCTCTTGTAGAATTTATGCTTACCACAAAACATACCCCAGTGATCCAAGAATTTAAATCCTTGCTTCCTGCACCAGTTCCCTAGCCACACGTTCAAGTCCATTATCTCCCTGTTTCTGGCCTCACCAGCCCGAGGAACTGGAAGCAAACCGGAGATAACCACCTTGGACGTCCTGCTTTTCAGCCTTCTTCCTAGTTCTCTGAAGTCCCGCTGTAGTATGTTCTTCCTCTTCTTCCTGACATCATTTGTGCCGACATGTACCACTAGCTCTGGCTCTTCACCTTCAGCCTTGAGGATTTCCTGCACTCTGTCTGTGATGTCTTTAACCCTGGCACCAGGAAGGCAACACACCATCCTTAAGTCCCGTCTGCTGCCACAAAAACACCGGTCAGTTCCTCTCACTATGGTGTCCCCTATTACCACGGCTCTGTGCGATGTCCAACTCTTCCGCTCTGTCTCCACTCCAACTTTTGATTGACAGACCTGGACGCCTCGCGGACTGGCAGTGTCATCTGTCTCTACTGTTTCCAAAAGATTCAACTTGTTCCTGACAGGTACTTCGCTCGGCGTCTCTTGTACCTGTCTCCTCTCTGCCTTCCTCAGCGTCTGCTCTCTTCTGCTCTCTTCTGGTACGATTGGTGTAATAACCTCGCTGAAGGTCTTGTCCAGAAAGATCTCGTTCTCTCGGATGAGTCTAAGGTCCTCGAGTTCTTTCATCAGTGCTGCAATATGCTCTGTCAGTAGCTGAACGTGCACACACTTTCCCCGCTTATACGAACCAGACACACCAGAGCCGTTGACCTCCCACATCAAGCACGTAGCACACTGAACCAGCTTGGCAGTCATGTCTTCACCCTCTTCAACTGTGGCGTAATCACTTCACTCAACCTCCTTGTCAAAGACTCCTGAGCTAAAGCCTCACTCTTCAATCCACAGGAATTTGGTGCAACAACTTACCAACCTTCGATGATATCAGTTTTTCAAGTAATTGCTCTTAAATAATTCTAATTTCCTGCACTTCCTCATCTTCATCAGTCACCCTGTTCCCTAATATTTCTGGAAGATTTTCTGTTCCTTCATTGGAATCTCTTTTGGGGTAGAAGTGACGTGTACAAGAAGGACGGATTGCACCTGAATTGGAAGGGGACCAATATACTGGCAGGGAAATTTGCTCGAACTGCTTGGGAGGATTTAAACGTATAAGGTGTGGGGGTGGGACCCAGGGAGATTGTGAGGAAAGAGATCGATCGGAGACGGGTACAGCTGAGAACAGAAGTGAGTCAAACAGTCAGGGCAAGCAGGGACAAGGTAAGACTAACTAATTAAACTGCATTTATTTCAATGCAAGTGGCCTAACAGGGATGGCAGATAAACTCAGGGCATGGTTGGGAACATGGGACTGGGATATCATAGCAGTTACGGAAACATGGCTCAGGGATGGGCAGGACTAGCAGCTGAATGTTCCAGATTACAAATGCTACAGGAAGGATAGAAAGGGAGGCAAAAGAGGAGGGAGAACAGCATTTTTGATAAGGAATAGCATTACAGCTGTGCTAAGGGAGGATATTCTTGGAAATACATCCAGGGAAGTTATTTGGGTGGAATTGAGAAATAAGAAAGGGATGATCACCTTATTGGGATTGTATTATAGACCCCCCAGTAGTCAGAGGGAAATTGAGAAACAAACTTGTAAGGAGATCTCAGCTATCTGTAAGAATAATAGGGTGGTTATGGTAGGGGATTTTAACTTTCCAAACATCAACTGGGACTGCCATAGTGTTAAGGGTTTAGATGGAGAGGAATTTCTTAAGTGTGTACAAGACAATTTTCTGATTCAATATGTGGATGTACCGACTAGAGAAGGTGCAAAACTTAACCGATTATTGGGAAATAAGGCAGGGCAGGTGTCAGTGGGGGAGCACTTTGGGGCCAGCGACCATAATTCTATTCGTTTTAAAATAGTGATGGAAAAGGATAGACTGGATGTAAAAGTTGAAGTTCTAAATTGGAGAAAGGCCAATTTTGACGGTATTAGGCAAGAACTTTCAAAAGCTAATTGGAGGCAGATGTTCGCAGGTTAAGGCACAGCTGGAAAATGGAAAGCCTTCAGAAATGAGATAACAAGAATCCAGAGAAAGTATATTCCTGCCAGGGTGAAAGGGAAGGCTGGTAGGTAAAGGGAATGCTGGATGACGAAAGAAATTGAGGGTTTGGTTAAGAAAAAGATGGAAGCTTTTGTCAGATATAGACAGGATAGATTGAGTGAATCCTTAGAAGAGTATAAAGAAAGTAAGAGTATACTTAAGAGGGAAATCAGGAGGGCAAAACGGGGACATGAGATAGCTTTGGCAAATAGAATTAAGGAGAATCCAAAGGGTTTTTACAAATATATTAAGGACAAAAGGGTAACTAGGGAGAGAATAGGGCCCCTCCAAGATCAGCAAGGTGGCCTTTGTGTGGAGAAAATGGGGCAGATACTAAATGAGTATTTTGCATCAGTATTTACTGTGGAAAAGGAAATGGAAGATACAGACTGTAGGGAAATAGATGGTGGCATGTTGCAAAATGTCTATATTACAGAGGAGGAAGTGCTGGATGTCTTGAAACGGTTAAAAGTGGATAAATCCCCAGGACCTGATCAGGTGTCCCCGAGAACTCTGTGGGAAGCTAGAGAAGTGATTGCTGGGCCTCTTGCTGAGATATTTGTATCATCGATAGTCACAGGTGAGGTGCCGGAAGACTGGAGGTTGGCAAACGTGTGCCACTGTTTAAGAAGGGCGGTAAAGACAAGCGAGGGAACTATAGACCAGTGAGCCTGACCTCGGTGGTGGGCAAGTTGTTGGAGGGAATCCTGAGGGACAGGATGTACATGGATTTGGAAAGGCAAGAACTGATTCGGGATAGTCAACATGGCTTTGTGCGTGGGAAATCATGTCAGACAAACTTGATTGAGTTTTTTGGAGAAGTAACAAAGAAGATTGATGAGGGCAGAGCAGTAGATGTGATCTACATGGACTTCAGTAAGGCGTTCGACAAGGTTCCCCATGGGAGACTGATTAGCAAGGTTCGATCTCATGGAATACAGGGAGAACTAGCCATTTGGATACAGAACTGGCTCAAAGGTAGAAGAAAGAGGATGGAGGTGGTGGGTTGTTTATCAGACTGGAGGCCTCTGACCAGTGGAGTGCCACAAGGATCGGTGCTGGGTCCTCTACTTTTTGTCATTTACATAAATGAATTGGATGCGAGCATAAGAGGTACAGTTAGTAAGTTTGCAGATGACACCAAAATTGGAGGTATAGTGGGCAGCGAAGAAGGTTAGCTCAGATTACAACAGGATCTGTACCAGATGGGCCAATGGGCTGAGAAGTGGCAGATGGAGTTTAATTCAGATAAATGTGAGGTGCTGTATTTTGCGAAAGCAAATTTTAGCAGGACTTATACACTTAATGGTAAGGTCCTAGGGAGTGGTGCTGAACAAAGAGACCTTGGAGTGCAGGTTCATAGCTCATTGAAAGTGGAGTTGCAGGGAGATAGGATAGTGAAGAAGGTTTCCTTTATTGGTCAGAGTATTGAGTACAGGAGTTGGGAGGTCATGTTGCAGCTTTACAGGACATTGATTAGGCCACTGTTGGAATATTGCGTGCAATTCCGGTCTTCTTCCTATGGGAAAGATGTTGTGTAACTTGAAAGGGTTCAGAAAAGATTTACAAGGATGTTGCCAGGGTTGGAGGGTCTGAGCTACAGGGAGAGGCTGAACAGGCTGGGGCTGTTTTCCCTGGAGCGTCGGAGGCTGAGGGGTGACCTTATAGAGGTTTACAAAATTATGAGGGGCATGGATAGGATAAATAGGCAAAGTCTTTTCCCTGGGATCGGGGAGTCCCGAACTAGAAGGCATAGTTTTAGGTTGAGAGGGGAAAGATATAAAAGAGACCAAATGGGCAACTTTTTCACGCAGAGGGTGGTACATGTATGGAATGAGCTGCCAGACGAAGTGGTACAATTGCAACATTTAAAAGGCATCTGGATGGGTATATGAATAGGAAGGGTTTGGAGGGATATGGGCTGGGTGCTGGCAGGTGGGACTAGATTGGATTGGGATATCTGGTCGGCATGGACGGGTTGGACCGAAGGGTCTGTTTCCATGCTGTACATCTCTATGATTTGTGGAGACAGAACCAACATATTCACCTCACGGGACATAGATACCGTATGTCACATCGTGAATACCTCAGAAATGGTACTGTGGCACCTGAGGGATATGACACCAATTCTTTTAGAATTAGAGTCCCCTACACTGTGGAAACAGGCCCTTCGGCCCAACAAGTCCACACAGACTCTCCAAAGAGTTACCCACCCAGAACCATTCAGCTATCCTATATTTACCCCTCACGAAGAACCAATCCAACAGGCAATTTAGCAAGGCCAATTCACCTATGTTGCACATTTTTGGATTGAAACTTCCAGAATCAAACCAACTTCATGGTCAGTATCTGCACAGACCTCTCCCTGGTGTGAGACTACAGGTTCTGCTGAAGCAAGCAACACAGCTCTGTGACCTCCTCATTGTCTAATCAAATTGGCTTCACACATTGCACCTGGAACAGGTACAGTATTGGAAAATATTCCTGGAAATCCCAGAGAGGAGATTGTAGTGCCCTGCTCCCCACTGTTTACAGAGCTTCCCTTCTGTGCAGTCTCTGCTCTATTTGTTAGCCGTGTTGAAGACCCCAAAACACTGTGAATGCCCTGCCCACACCTTGTTCAGAGTGGGGTCACCAGAACCTCAGCTCTCCCTGAATGAATGCAGCTGATACACAAACCTGAGGAAACCATTTACAGAACCTTCACTGATGTTCCAGTGACTGGAGCAGGTCAAATCCATGTATACATGGTACACCCACACTGTGTTGAAAATGCCTTCGTTTTCAGATTTTTGTCAGTTGCTGATGCACTGTTACATCTCTGCTCAGTCCCAGTGACCCGAAATATTAGCAGTTCCACTCTCAGTATAAGTATTTGAGAATTGCTGTCACGATGACAACACCACTATTGCATGGGGAGGTGATTAGAGAAGACGGGGAGGTGATGGTCCAGCCTGTGGTCTATTAATCCAGGGACCCAGGTAATAACCGAGACCCCGGATTTGATCCCACCACGGCAGATGGTGGAACTTTAATTCAATCAAACATCTCGAATCATGAATTAAATTAAACTATGAAACCATCGTTTGTTGTCAGGAAAACCCACCTGGCTCCCTAATGTCCTTCAGGGAAGGAAATTTACCACCTACACCTGGTCTGGCCTACATGTGACTCCAGACTCTCAGCAACAGGGTTGACTCTCAGCTGCCCTTTGAAATAGCCAAGTCAGTCACTCAGCTGGATCAATCACTACAAAGTCTCAGAGAAATGAAACTGAATGGGCCGAGGCACCTGCAGTTGGTCAAGAAGGCAGCTCAGCAGCATCTTCTCAAGGGCAATTGGCAGGGGAAAGAAATGCTGGCCCAGTCAGTGATAGGAGCAGGAGAATCAACGTTTCGGGCATGAGCCCTTCTTCTGGAATGGGCATGAGCTCTTCTTCTCCTGAAGAATGGCTCATGCCTGAAACATCGATTCTCCTACTCCATGGATACTGCCTGACCTGCTGCGCTTTTCCAGCAACCCATTTTCAGCTCTGATCTCCAGCATCTGCAGTCCTCACTTTCTCCCAGCGCCCAGCCCATGTTACCCATGTCCCATTAGTGAACATAAGGAGATGAGCACACTCTGGGAAGAGAGGCAGAGGGGACATAGCTCAGTTTAAACTGCCCTGACTTTGATTCAGGTAATAACCAAGACCCCAGATTGATCCCACCATGGCAGATGGTGGAATTTGAATTCAATCAAACATCTGGAATTATGACTCAAATGAAACTATGAAACCATCGTTTGTTGTCAGGAAAACCCACCCAGCTCCCGAATGTCCTTCAGGGAAGGAATCTTACCACCGTCACCTGGTCTGGCCTACGTGTGACTCCAGACTCTCAGCAATAGGGTTGACTCTCAGCTGCCCTTTGAAATGACCAAGTCAGCCACTCAGCTGGATCAATCACTACAAAGTCTCAGAGAAATGAAACTGAATGGGCCGAGACACCTGCAGTTGGTCAAGAAGGCAGCTCAGCAGCATCTTCTCAAGGGCAATTGGCAGGGGAAATAAATGCTGGCCCAGTCAGTGATACCCATGTCCCATTAGTGAATATAAGGAGATGAGCACACTCTGGGAAGAGAGGCAGAGGGGACATAACTCAGTTTAAACAGCCACTTGGAATGATTTTCAGGAGTATGGGAAAAGGCGAAAAATAAATCAGATTAATGCCACATTTTATTTCCATCCCAGCCGATCAACAATCCCTTTGTTTGCTTCTTTTTCTCTCCCTCTCCCTCTCTCTTTCTCCTTCTGTTCAACTCACTCCTTCTCCTCTTCATAACAAACAATTCTGTCACTAAAATAATCACAATATTTCCCAGCTGCTTTCAGTTCTCACGTATGGTCAGTGGACTCGAAATGTGAACTCTGTTTTTCTCTCGACAGAGGCGGGCAAACATCTTCATTTTCCCCAACACTTTTTTTTGTTTCAAAACGGCAGCATCTTCCTTTGTTTGTTTTAACCCTTAATGTTTTTGATTCCATGGGAATGTCAGGATCACTGGTAAGGACAGCGTTTGATGACCAACACTTATTGACCTTGACCTGAGAGGCCATTCCACAAGGCAGATTGGAGCCAAGCACATTACATAGCAGCACAGAAGCAGACCCTTCAGTCCAACCAGTCTTTGCTGAACATAATCCCAAACTAAACTTTTCCTACCTCCCTGCTCCTTGCCCAAAACCCTCCAAATCTTCCCTATTCATGTACTTATCCAAATCTCTTTGGAATGTTGTAATTGTACCCACATCCACCACTTCCTCAGGAAATTCATTCCACATGTGAACCACCTTCTGTGTAAAAGCTTTGCCCCTCATGTCTTTAAAATCTCTCTCCTCTCAGTAGAAAATGGTGCCCCCCAGTCTTGAAATCCCCCATCGTAGAGAAAAAACAACGATCGATACCTCTCATCCTTTTATAAACTCCTGTCAGGTTGCCTCTCCACCTCCTGCGCTCCTGTGAAAAAGGTCCCAGTCTATCTTCTACTATTTGGCCTCAGATTATAAGTTTAATGACATGTTTTGGATCTGAAGTCACACTTAACCCAAATCAGATACAAATGTTAGATTTCTTTCCCAAACAACATCAGTGAAACAGCTCGGATTTCAGACAAAATCGTGAGGGTCTTATGGTTGTTATTAGTGAAACTCACTTTTATTTCAATTCTTGTCATTTGAACTTACGGTCTGTTTTCAGTTGTGATTGGATATGAAACAGTGTCTTTAGCATATTAGCTTGTGTCTCTGATTTATCCTTCCAGTGACATTAATACTCTGACACTGTGTTTCTGTCATGGAATTACTTTCGAGCCAAGAACAAGTTTGTAATTGAAGTATTTACAACTGAAAGTGTGACCAGGAGAAAGTTGGAAAAGTCTGAATGTTGTCAAGGCTTAGATAATTGTTTATTCATCAGCTGTACTGAAATGGAGGTGGAATCTGGTGATATTGTGGAGGCGGCAAAGGACAGGTTTGATGATGGACACAATACCAAGACATAAATCGGTTCAGGGCAAAAAGGGGCCTCGACATTGTGAGCAGTCTGAGTATCAGATGCTTGTGAGGGAGGGGTCTGAAATTTGTGGATAATGAATGGAGTGTTTAATTGAAACTGAAGTTAATAGTTTCTATCCTTGTCAAATACAGACAACAGAAATAGCAATGGAGTTCAACATGGTTTAGGGAAACAAATGAATGGAGAAAGACATAAAGAGACTTACCAGGAACACCAACAATAGCGAGGATGGGACAGTAACCTGCCTTAATAATCAGCAGGACACCTTCTATCCGATAAGGTAATGAAGACCAGGAAAGGAAGTTAAGACCCAAAGATAAGCTCCTGTCCATTGTTGGAACATTCCAGTCCATTGTTCTCAGATTCTGATCTCTCCTTTCCCTGTCTCTGCAGCTGCCGTTAGTGGTGGATGTGATGCAGTTGCAGAAACAATGTGATGATGCATTGAAAGAAACCCTTACTAATAAGAGAGGGAAAGCCTCCAGTTACACAATTAGATTCCATGGAGATCGACGTTAATCACAGTCACTGAATAAACATTTCTAGTTAACCCCTTTTCAATACAACATTTTCAGTACACATTGATAACGGGACTGGACTGGATGTTGATATCACTGGCTATTGTTCTTATCTCCCATTACCAATTGTTCAAGTGAAGTCAGTGGGGAGGGAGAATGATGGATGTTTCTTTTTCGCAGGCTAGATGATCCTGTTTTGTTTTCCATGCACAATGCTGCATCCAACAGCCCTCCTCAAACAAAACAGTCAAGAGGTTGTTACTGTGCTGATCACTCGATCAACCACCAACCAACAGATTGTCACCATAATTACTCTGACCATGCGCAGGAAGTATGGATATGCCTGAAGGTTCCTTACACTGCTCTAATAAGGCTAATTTGTAACTTCACCACAAAGTGCTCTTCAGCAATTTTTTTAAAAATAGCAAATATCTTATTGCAGTTAATTTAGTTTAAATCAGCAATATTTATATTCTTTGACTTTAGACCAAAGCTAAATGTGATATGTACAATAATTTTGTTTATTAAAACATTCCTTATTAAGGGATCAGGGACAGAATGAATTTAACATTGCCTCGGAGGTACAGGGGAATGGGGCCTTTGACTATGGAGACTGGAGGGGAGTACAATGATATCCTCCAGTAACTAGTATTCAAACATCACTCATTCTGACAGTTGGAATGAAATATAATGCAGAGCAAGGAGGCAGATTACATTTGGGAGATGGAATGTCAATCGATAATCTGAATACAACAGGAAAATTATAAATGTAATTCAGGCAATGTATTTCACAGACACACTTTTTCATCTCAGGGTAACAGGTTGATTATTCACATCTGCACAGGATATTCAGAATTAAAACAGGCAGAGACAACAAAATGTGCAGGGGTGCAGAGAGATTCCAGGATAATAACAGGAGATAAATAACTCAGTCTGTGTCAGTGCAGAGATGGTGGGTTGAAGGACCAATGTGCTTTGCTGTAATTAGTCTCTGATATGTATTAAAATCTTTCGGAGTCTGAGGAGACAAATTTGTTCAATGAAGGCCACAGAGTGTGGCATCATCAATCCTGGTTGTTTCATGAAATGCAGCTTCCGCAAAATGCTTTTTCAAATAAAACCGATTTCCTGAGATTTGCATATTTGGATGGATATGAACAAAAAGAGTTTTTTTGGAACATGAAGAAGAAACAAACTCCGATGTCACACAAGTGTCACTGGCATAGCAGCTCAAGTAATGGACCATATTGGGCAAATATAACCAAGTTCAACCTCGAGACCCGTCAGAAAAAGCAATGGAAACCTGAAATACAAACAGAAAACGGTAGAGACATGCAGCAGATGCGATTATATCTGAATAGAGAAACAGAGTAAACATATTGACTCTGACATAAAGCTGTTGTGAGTAAGTTATATTGGCCTCAAAATGTTAATTCTGTTTCTGTCTTTTCACCTGCTGAGTTTCTCTCCAGCAGTTCAATTTTTGTGTCTTCTTTCTGAACTGTGACAAATTGTCTGATGTGAACAGGAACAGCAAAGCTACCGTGTCAGAGGACTCACGAGTATTAAATGAGAAATTACGAAGTTTCCATAATAAATGTCGCTATATCAATGAGGTGGTGCATCTTTATAACTTGTGATGAAAATGTTGATCTCAGTGGCATTGACATCACACGATCAATCCTCTGACTGTTTGAAAACGAAGGGAATTGTTACCTCAATGTCATGTCGTGCTCCTGATGTTACTGGTGTCGCACTCATACAGTAAGGTCTTCCCTTTCTGAGACTTCAGAACAAACTGTGAAAACATAAAATATCTTGGTATTTAAAAACATCAGTTCATGGGTTTTGGAAGGCACTAGCAAGGACAGAGTTTATTTGTTATTCCCAACAGCTCTGGAGAAGGTAACAGGGAGCTGCCTTCCAGAACCTCTTCTATCCAAGTGGTGCACTCGTACACACAGAGCTGTTTGGAAGGGGATTCCAAGATTTTTAACAAACGATAGTGAAGGACCAGTAAATTAGTCCCTAGTCAGGATTTTAAGTGACTTGGAAGACAACTGACAGAGATTGGATTTCCCGTTTTCAGCCGAGGACATTGCCAGTGCAGAATTTTCTCCAATTCCCTTTGATCACAGTTTTGCTCAAGGTCCTTGATGTCACACTCAGTCAACTCAGATAAGGAGGAGACATGATGGACACTTGACAGTGCTCAAGGGTGCCCTCATAAGAACAGGGTACAATGTTCAACTCATCGACTGCCAGTTCTGTTGTGCCATGGTGAGAAAGTGTAGTGACCTCCTCAGGAGACAGCCACAGTCTACAACAGACAGTGTACACTTCATTGTACAGTCCTTCCCGGGAGCCAAATGACTACGGCACGTTCTTTGCAGCCTGCAACACATTATCGATGAGGATGAGCACCTCGCCAACACCTTTCCTGTGTCTCCACTTGGAAAATAAACCTCCCTTATCAAACATTCCAGAACAGGTATGTACATGTTTAATTACAATGTACATCTCTCTCTACACTAGGCCCTTTCAAATCCCCAGGCTGTGTTCAACATGGAATTAGATATTCATTAAATCACGCCACATACTGTCTCCTGTTGAAGGGCTTATGCCCAAAACATTGATTCTCCTGTCCCTTGGATGCTACCTGACCTGCTGTGCTTTTCCAGCAGCACACTCTCGACTCTGATCTCCAGTATCTGCAGTCCTCACTTTCTCCACATACTGTCTCCATCAGACACCTTGGAATAGGTTTGGCACAGGGTAGATAGAAATTAAATCCGACTCTAGTCTTTTACAATGAAAGTTCAGCTGCCTCATCATTGTCATTAAACAGTCCAACGACAGAGACAACAACGGCTTCGACTCAATGTGGGGTTCCCTCTACTGCTTTGAACCGAAAGTAAAATTAAAAGTCTCACCTTATTGGGTCCATCGAAAATATCCCCATGACAGGGACATACAGTCACAGAGTCATAGAGTCCTACAGGCTCTTTGGGCCAAACTGGTCCATGCCGTTCAAAATGTCAACCTCTGCTAACACCGTTTCCCTGCGCTTAACCCATATCCTTCTTAACCTTTCCAATCCATATATTTGTCCAAATGCCTTTTTAATGATGTTAATGTACCTGCCTCAACAATCACCGCCAGCAACTCATTCCATATGCGTACCACTCTTTGTGTAAAAATGTTGCCCCTCAGGTCCCCTATTATTCTTTCCCCTTTCATCTGAAACTGGTGTCCTTGTGTCGTTGAGTCCCCACCCCTGGAAAAACACTGAGTGTCTTCACCCTATCCCTGCCTCTCATCCACTTATACGCTTCCATAAATTCCCCGCTCTGTCTCCTGTGCTGTAAAGGAAACTATCCTAGCTTGTCCTACCCCTCTCCCTATCACTCAGACTGTTGAGTCCTGGCAATATCCTTGTAACTTCTTCTACATTCTTTCTTGTTTAATCAGGAAGGTGATTAGGTTGGTATGGACTGGTTAGCCCGAAGGGCCTGTTTCCACCTCTGCCTTTACAACCTCTCTTCTCCATGTTGGTGGAATTGAGGAACTGCAAAGGTATCAAATGAACCATAGTTGGAGTTTGTACAGGCCTCCAAACAGTTGTCAGGAGATGGGGCACAAGATACAACAGGAGAAACAAAAGATTTGCAGAAAATGCAAAGTTAGAGTGATCATTGGGGATTTCAATATGCAGGTGGAGTGGGAAAATCAGGTTGGTTGCAGTTTGCAAGAAAGTAAATTTGCGGAATGTCTGAGATGGCTTCTTGCATCAATAAAGGCAACTACAGAGGCCTGAGAGAGGAAGTGGGTAGAATTGACTGGGAGAGGAGTGTATCAGGAAAGACCACTGTATTGGCAGGAGGTTCTGGGAATAACTCAGGAGACACAGCAGAGATTCATCTCAAGGGAAAAGAAGCATGGCACAGGGAGGATGAGGCAACCATGGCTGACTAGGGAAATTAGGGATAGCGTAAAAGCAAAAGAGAAAGCAGATCATTCGGTAAAGGGCAGTAGGAAACTAAAGGATTGGAAACTTGCAAAGACCAATAGAGGGCAACAACAAAAGAAATAAGGAGGGTCAAGATGAAATATGAGGGTAAGCTAGCCAGACATATCAAGCAATACCGTAAGAGTTTCTTCAGACTGACAAAGGTCAAAAGAGAGGCAAAAGTGAACATTGGACTGCTGGAAAATGACACTGGAAAGATGTGGTGGGGAAAAATAAATGGCTGAGGAATTGAATAACTATTTTGTGTCAATCTTCACGGTGGAAAACACGAGTAATATCAAAAGATTCAATGGAGCGTAGGAGCAGAGCTAACTATGGTGGCCATCACCAAAGAGAAGGTGCGAGAAAACTGCATGGCCTGAGGGCAGATAAATCACCTGGACCTTATGGATTACACCCCAGAGTTCTATTGGAGATAGCTGAAGAGACAGTGAAGGCATTAGCGGTGATCTATCAGAAATTACTAGAGTCAAAGAGGTTCCTAGAGGTATGGAAATTTATTAACGTGACACACTTGGAAAAGCGAGTAACTCACAAAACAGAAACATACAGTCAAATTACCTTAACTTTCATCATGGGTAAGATCACTGGAATCCATTGTGAAGGATGAGATCTCTGAATACTTAGAAGTGTGTGGTAAAATAAGCAAAGTCAGCATGGTTTCATCAAGGGGAGGTCATGCCCAACAAATCTGCAAGAATTATTTGAAAAAATAGGTAAATTTAACATCCATGGTCAGCATGGACAAAGTGGACCAAAGGGTCTGTTTCTGTGTTGTCTATCTCTGTTACTCTATGACTCTACGTAATGAGCATGTTAGACCAAGGAGAGCCAATGGATGTTATCTATTTCGACCTCAAGAAAGCCTCTGACAACGCATCAGATGGGAGGCTGCTAAGTAAGTGGGGGACCAATAGTGTTAGACACAAGGTGCTATCGTGGATAGAAGATTGGCTGTTCGGCTGAAAGCAGAGATTGGGGCAAAAGGGTCCTTCTCAGTGTGGCAGCCGGTGACAATTGGTGTTCCGCAAGTCTCAGTGTTGGGAACTCAACATTTCACTTGATACATAAACGATCTAGATGAAGGAACTGAGAGCATTCTTGCTAAGTTTGCAGATCATATGAAGAGAGGTAGATAGACAGGTGACTGTGAGGAGGTGGGCAGTCCGCAGATGGATTTGGACAGGATAGGAAAGTGGGCAAAGACATGACAGATGGAGTAGAATGTGGGGAAGTATGAATTCATGCATTTCTGAGGCTCTATTAGGGGTAAATAAAGGAAAGGGGAATGGGTCTGGGTGGTTTACTCTTTGGAGGGTCACTGTGGACTAGTTGGGCGAAAAGGTTGGTTTCCACACTGTAGGAATTCTAAAAACATTTCTCTGTGAGACAGTGCTGTGATGTCCCTCAGCTATTGTCAGGGACATAAACTTATGATTATTTGTGCAATGAACAAATGTTCACTCATACAACAGATCCATGCACAGAAGTCCCTTCATGTCCATCTGTGAAATAGTTTGATGTTCAGAGACTCACTAGCTTTTACTGATTAAGTTCATCCCACTCACACCTTGTGTTTGTCAGTGTGGAAATACGATGTTCCCCTGTGGGATAAATCTGTGTTCCTTGCCTGAAGAAAACTGTTCTCTTGTCTGAATAAAAGCATTTTGTAGCTGGTTTGAAACTTCAGCTTTGTCTCTGTGTGGATTTCAGGTCTGGGGCATGTGTGTGTGTGTGACAGAGAGACAGAGACAGAGAGTGAATGAATGTGTAGGGGGGAATGGAGGGTTAAATAAGAGTCATTGGACTGAACTATTGAGTTGCTGCTTTCTCTCACTCCTCCTCCATCCCCCTTTTAATCTCACAAATAAGCCTCTTGGTTTGCACCGTACCTGGGGCTGTTGTGTTTCAGGTAGAAGTAGCTGGGAACTGACTGGATGAAGTGGGATTTGGGAGGAGAGAGGAGTTTGAGTGACAGACCTGAGGTTTTATAAAGCAGGTCTTGGCAGTCAGACCTCCTTTTGCTATGTAGATGGAGCGTGTGTGTGGGTGTGTCTGTGTCTGTGTGTGAGTGTGAGGGTACTGCTGGAAGCTCAGTTCCAGTTTTGAACCTTTACCAACCTGTCCCTGAAACAGGCCCTGTCTGAAGTGAACCCCAGGGGCAGTGTCTATCCCTTCATGGGAGCGAGTGAGTGTGAGAAATCAGTGAGAGAGAGAGAGAGCTGGGACCCACAGTAATGGTGAGCATCACCGTTTCAGACTGTGTCTTTCCTGAACTCCTGCCTGTCTCTGAATGACTTCATGTCTCTTTCTCACATTGTCACTTTATGTCTCTTTGTTTCTCACTTTGTGTCCCTGAATCTTTCTCTCCAAGTCTTTCGTCTTTTCTCTTTTGGTCTTTCTCTCTTCCCATCCTGCTCCTCTTTCTCACACACTCAACTCTTTATTTCATTCTCCCTCTCTCTGTCCTCTCCCTTCATCTTTCTGCCCCTCCCTCTCTCTGCATTTATCTTGCCCTTCCCTCCAAAACTTTGTCTCCATCCAAAATTGCCGAATGTGACCTCTCCACGTTTCTGTCATCCAATTTTTAGAGCCCATATACCCCCCATTTCACACCCTCCCCTTCTTCCATTTTCTGCCCCGCCAGATACTCCTTCAACAGATTTCACTGCCTCCCACTTTGTCCTTTTCTTTAGCCCCCCAACTTTGGCCCACCCTCACAGTAATTTGCCCCAAGCCTGAATCTTCATCAACCCCAAAAGAATAATGCCCTCCCTCACTCCTCCCACACAAATATTTGCCCACTACCAGCCAAATATTGTCCCATCAAATATTGCTTACCCCCATTTCAGTTCCCCCCAAACATTGTCCCAAAGTTTTCTCTCTGTCCCAATTGTATACTCCGCACAATCTGTGTCCCCTAAGTTATTTGACCCTCAAAAAATTTTTGTGCTGGTCAGATATGGAGGGAGGGAGAGAGGGAAGGAGGATGGGAGAGAGAGGGAGTGGGGATAGAAGGAGGGAGAGAGAGAAACAATTTAAGACAAGAAATGAGACATAAACAGAAAGTGAGAAAAGCCATGGGAGTCCAGAGAGAGAAAGAAAGAGGGAGGACCCTACTGCAATAACTATTCAGCTGCCCCATCCCCCTCCCCAACACTGGTCCAAATCTGCCCCCAGGGAGTGGGGCAGGGATAGAGAGACACAGGCAAATGCAGAGTGAAACACTCAAGGAGAGAGATGGGGAATAGGGAGACAGAGGTAGACAGAGTGAATGTTCCAGTGGCCGGGCGGGTAGCGAGAGAGAGCAAAATGCAGAGGGAGAGAAAGAGGGTGATGGACAGATGGGGCAGAAAGACCCCGGAGAGACAGGTGGAAGGACAGACAGGAGAGAAAGAAACATGGACAGTGAAAATGTGCACCGGGGGCAGAGAGTAATACAGAAAGAGAGAGAAACAGTCGTTGAGAGAGACTGAGGGAGTAGAGAAAGATCTTGCAGAGAGAGATAGAATAAAAAGGACAGACAGGGAGGAAAATTGAAATCCCATTGAAAACAAGGGAAATAGCAGAGAGTGAGAGAAGGAGGGAGAGGGAAAAATAAACCCACACATACAGAGACAGAAGAACACAGAGAAAGCCCAGAGATAGAATGTGAAAGCCCGGAGAGTGGCTCACAGTTGCTCAGTGGTTGACACTGTTCCAAGCCCAGGTTTAAATCCAGCCTTGAATGGCTGTCTGTGTGGAGTTGGCGGGGTGAGGGTGGAGAAATACAAACAGAGATACCATTGAAAGGGAGGAATGGAGAGGGACGAGAGAATGAGGGGGATGTGGGTCAAATGACCCGCAGGGAGCAACAGCAACAAGATCACAGAGGGCAGAGAGAGGTTCGTGGGAAAGGCCACAGATCGGAAATACTGAACGATGGATCAGTTCCTGAAAAACATGGGAAGACAGTGAGAGAGTGGGGAAGGGGTAAATGTGAAGGATATGGCAGAGAGGGGAAGTTATAGAAAACTGTGGGAGGGACAAGCAGCTGGGAATATGGATGCAGAAAAGAAGGGAGGCAGTGAAATCTGTGGGATCAGACTGTGCAGCAGCCCCCTTTTTGCTCTTTTGTATCCCCACACCCTTCCCGACCAGAGCTCACCCCTTGCATGAGCCCCACAATTCTTCTCCCCTGAGATTGTGTGAGTATGTAAATGAATGACAGGAGACAGGATGTAATACTGCCTCTGCATCACCCCGTGTTTCTGCTCCAGAATCAAATCTGCTTGGACGGCGTATACAGAAAATGACGAGGTGGAGAGAGAGAGAGAGAGGGAAATCCAGCCCTCTCCTCCCCTCCCCCATTAGCCTCAGCTCACAAATAAACTACATTTGAGTTGCACCTACCCCTTCCATTTAGCACTGCCTGAAGTAATAATACAACTCTTGCACAATGATTCAAAAAAGGTTTCAGAGATAGGACTCCACCTCCAACACCTCCCCTCCCGCACGCACACACACACACTCCATACGACCTTAAGAGTGAGGAGCAGGAAATGACCATCTGACCCTTGAGCCACCTGAGTCATTCAGTATGATCATTGCTGATCTTTTTGTGGGATCAGCTCTGCATACTCACCCTCTCACCTTCACCTTTAAATCCTTTACTGTTCAAAAATTAATCTATTTAAACTAATTTACTGAGGAAGTCTCAAATACTTCACTGGGCAGGGATTTCCACAAATTCCCAACGCTCTGGGTGAAGAATTTCCTTCTCAGTTCAGCCCGAATCGGCTCCTTCTTATTTTGAGGCTATGCCCACTTGTCCCAGTTTCACCTGCCAGTGGAAACATCCTCTACTTTTTTTTTAATCTATTCCCTTCATAATTTCATATGATCATATGAGATCCACTCCGACCCCACCATCCCCACTATTCTAGGAAATTCCAAGGAATATAATCCCAGTCTGCTCAGTCTCTCCTCATAAACCACCCCCCGAACTCCGGAATCAACCTAGTGAACCTTGTCCTCTGCACCACCTCCAGTGCCAGTACATCCTTTCCCAAGTGCGGAAACAAAACCTGCACACAGTCCTCCAGGTGTGGTCTCCCCAGCACCCTATACAGCTGCAACGTAACATTCCTGCTTTTAACCACAATCCCTTTAGCGATGAAAGACAAACTTCCACTTTCCTTTTGAATTACTTGTTGCACCTGCAGACTAACATTCTCTGATCCATGCACAAGGACCCCCAGGTCCCTCTGCACAACATCATGCTGCAAGTTTCTTTCACCATTCAGAAACAGTCCCTCTCACAGTTATTCCAAATTGGATGATTTCACATTTATTCACATTGTACTCCATCTACCAGGCCTTTGCCCACTCACTTGAAATATCGATGTCCCTTTGGAAACTTTCAGTGTGCTCTGCACACTTTACTCTACCATTCACCTTCATGTCATCCATAAACATTGACACTAAATGTGGTCCCCAACTCCAAATCATCTCTATAAATTGTGAATGATTGTGGTCCTAATGCTAATCACTGAGGCAAGCACTCGTCACTGATCACCAACCAGAAATGCACTCATTTATCCCCACTCCTTGCTTCCTGTCAGTTAACCCATCATGTATCCAAGCTTAAACATAGCCCATATGTTTAGCTTATGCCAGGCCCTTTTGTGCAACCCCTTATCGAATGAAGGAAGATCCCACACACAGTCTCACTGCATTCCAACAGAAGCACATCACAGACACAGTTAGAAACCAGAGACTGCAAAGGTTGAGACACTGTCACCTCCTCCCCTCACGTTTGCGTATCTGTCCAACTTCTCTCTGCCTCATTCTCTCTATCCCAGGATATCATCTTCAATCATGTGCTGGGAACTATTTCTCCTGCAATTTCAGTGCTCAGTGACAGGAGATTATCACCACCCCTAACCCAGCCCTTGTACCTATTCCCTGCCCCCTACATCCCCACCAACACAGCCCTCCAGGCTGACTCCCATCCCTGCCTTTCCACACCCTCCCTCTCTGCATCCGCATCCACCTCCTCAGTGGAATTGATGGTCTAGTGGTATTGTCGCTTGACTATTAATCCAGAAACTCAGAATAATGTTCTGGGGACCTGGGTTCAAATCCTGTCATGGCAGATGTTGAAATTTAAATTCAATTTAAAAAACCCTGGAATGAAGGGTTGACTGTGAAACCATTGTCAATTGTCGGAAAAAAAAACTATCTGGTTCATTAGTATCCTTTCGGGAAGAAATCTGCCATCCTTACCTGGTCTGTCCTCCATGTGAGTCCAGAGCCACAGCAATGTGGTTGATTCTCCACTGCCCTCTGAAATGGCCTCACAGGCCACTCAGTCGTATCAATCGCGAGAAACTCACAACAAAGAAATGAAACCCTGGACCACCTGGCATTGACCTTCGAACCGGAAAAGACAATGGCAAAAACACAAAACAGTTCTGTCCTCTGTAGTGGAATCTGGGAGCTAGTGCCGAAATTGAGAGAACTGTCTCACAGACGAGTCAAGCAACAGCCTGATATAGTCATTCTTATTAGATCATACCTTACATACCAAGACATCACCATTACCATCTCTGGATATGTCCGGTCCCACTGGCAGGACAGACCCAGCCGAGGTGTCCGCACAGTGGCATACAGTCAGGAGGGAGTTGCCCTGGGAGTCCTTGACATCGACTCTGGACCTCATGAGGTCTCATGGCTTCAAGTTAAACAGAGGCAAGGAAACCTCTTACTGCTTATCACCTATCATCGTCCTTCAGCTGATGAATCAGTGCCCCTCCATGTTGAACAACACTTGGAGGAAGCACTGAAGGTGGCAAAAAGTACATTGGGTAGGGGATTTCAACGTCCACAACCAAGAGTGGCTCAGCAGCAGCAGTATTACTGATCGGGTTGGTCAGGTCCTAAAGGGTATAACTGCTGCACTGGGTCTCTGGCAAGTGGTGAAAGAACCAACAAGAGCAAAAAATGTATTTGACCTCAACCTTACTAATCTGCCAGTTGCAATCGCCTCTGTCCATGACAAAGTGACCACTGCAATGTCCTTATGGACACGAAGTCCCACCTTCACATTGAGAATACCCTCCATCTTGCTGTGTGGTGCTATCACTTTGCTAAATGGGACAGACTTAGAACCGATTTAGCAACTCAATATTGGGTATTGAGCTGTGGGTCATCAACAGCAGCAAAACTGTACTCCAGCACAATCTGTAACCTCATGGCCCAGCATATCCCCCATTCAACCATTACCATCAAGCAGGGGGATCAATCTTGGTTCAATGGAGAATTCAGAAGGGCGTGCATCAGGCAGACCTAAAAATGAGGTGTCAACCTGGTGAAGGTCCTAAACAGGAGTACTTGCGTGCCAAATGGCATAAACAGGAAGTGATAGACAGAGCTACGTGCTCCCACAACCAACGCATCAGATCTATGCTCTGCAGTCCTTCCACATCCAGTCGTGAATGGTGGTGGGCAATTTAACAACTCACTGGAGGAGATGCTCCACTAATATTGCCATCCTCAATGATGGAGGAGCCCAGCACATCAGTGTAAAAGATAAGGCTGATGCATTCGCAACAATCTTCAGTCAGAAGTGCTGAGTAGATAATCCATCTCAGGTTTCTCCAGTGGTCCCCAACATCACAGATAACAGTCTCCAGACAATTAGATTCATTCCCCGAGATATCCAGAAATGGCTGGAGGCACTGGATACTTCATAGGCAATGGGCCCTGAGAACATTCTGGCAATCATACTGAAGAAGCGCGCTCTAGTACTTACCACTTCCCTAGCCAAGCTCTTCCAGTACAGTTACAACACTGGCATCGACCTGACAATATGGAAAATTGCCCAGGTATTTCCTGTACATAAAAAGCATGACCAGTCCAACCTGGCTAATTACCACCCAATCTGCCGACTCTCCATCAATAGGGCTATCAAACAGAGTGGTGTTGGAAAAGCACAGCAGGTCAGTCAGCATCCGAGGAGTCAAATGCTGCCTGACCTGCTGTGCTTTTCCAGCACCACTCTGATCTAAACTTGGGTTTCCAGCATCTGCAGTCCTCACTTTTATTGAGGGCTATCAAACAGCACCTGCTCAGCAATAACCTGCTCAGTGATGCCCAGTTTGGGTTTCGCCAAAGTCATTCAGCTCCTGATCTCATTACAGCCTTGGTTCAAACATGGACAAAAGAGCTGAATTCCAGAGGTGAGGTGTGAGTGACAGCCCTTGACATCAAGGCTGCATTTGACCGGGTATGGCATCAAGGAGCCCTGTCAGAAATGGAATCAATAGGTATTGGGGGCAAATACTCCACTGGGTAGAGTCGTACCTGGCACAAAGGAAGATGATTGTGGTTGTAGAGGGTCAGACATCTCAGCTCCAGGACATCTCTGCAGGAGCCCCTCAGGGTAGTGTCCTAGGCCCAATGATCTTCAGCTGCTTCATCAATTACCTTCCCTCTGTCATAAGGTCAGAAGTGGGGATGTTCGCTGATGTTTGCACAGTTTTCAGCACCTTTCACGATTCCTTAGATACTGAAGCAATCCGTACTCAAATGTAACGAATTCTGGACAATATCCAGGCTTGGACCAACAAAAGGCAAGTGACATTCACGCCACACAAATGCCAGACCATGACCATCACCAATAAAAGACACTCTAATCACCACTCCTCGATATTCAATGGCATTACCATCACTGAATCCCCCACTGTCAACATCCTTGGAGTTACCATTGACCCGAAACTCACTGGACTCACCGCATGAACACAGTGG
Source organism: Chiloscyllium punctatum (assembly GCF_047496795.1). Lineage (NCBI taxonomy): Eukaryota > Metazoa > Chordata > Chondrichthyes > Orectolobiformes > Hemiscylliidae > Chiloscyllium > Chiloscyllium punctatum. The sequence goes on from NC_092762.1 coordinate 21,496,935, forward strand.
TTACAAGAGCAGGTCAGAGATGAGGGATACAGTGATGAGTAATTCACCGCCGGACACCCCAAACTCCATCCACTGTCTACAAGGTACAAGTCAGGAATATGATGGAATACTCCCCACTTGCCTGGATGGGTGCAGCTCCAACAACACTCAAGGAGCTTGACACCATCCAGGACAAAGCAAAACACTTGAATGGCACCACATCGACAAATATTCAAACCCTCCACCACCGGTGCCCAGTGGCAGCAGTGTGTGCTATCTACAAGATGCACTGCAGAAATTCACCAAAGATCCTTCCAAATCCATGACCACATCCATCTAGAAGGATAAGGGCAGCAGGCACTTGGGAATACCATCACCTGCAAGTTCCCCTTCAAGCCACTCACCATCCTGAGTTGGAAATATATCGCCGTTCCTTTACAATTGTTTGGTGAAAATCTTGGAATTCCCTCCCTACCGGCATTGTGGGTCAACCCACAGCAAGTGAACTGAAGTAATTCAAATGGCATCTCACTACCAGCTTCTCAAGGGCAAGTAGGGATGGGCTAACAATGCTGGCCAGTCAGTGACGCCCAAGTCCCACACGTTTCTCTGATTTAAACTTCTGTCTCTGAAATGTAGTTCCTTTCACTTTGTAAAGCTGACATGAGACATTACAGCATTGATGGATTAAAATGATACGACGGTCTGGAGTTTGATGGGTAGGTGGGGGAAGATGACAGACAGAGGAATTGTGATGGAGAGGCAGAAAAGGAGTGTGTGTGTGTGAGAGACAGAGGTGTGAGAAAGAAAGACCCAGACGATGGACAGAGAGAAATGGAGGTAGTCCCAAGACGGAGGGAGGTCAGACAGAAAGAAATGGACACAGCGGGACAGAGAGTGAGAAAGAAAATGTAAAATCACAGCCTCTGCAAATGACATTTTGACTCTGAGCCACTTGTTGCAATACAGGACATTGTCGGAGAATCGTCCAATTACAAATAGAGGCCACACACCGATCTTGTGAAATTGACGAACACTAGTTTATTTCTCACGATATCGTGGGAAAGAGAAATTGAAAGGACTGATAGAAAATGAGCACTTTACCCAGTTAAGTCAAGGATTCTCTTCCCCAAGCTGCAGATACAGTTTTTATAGTGTTACAGTAGTGTTACAGTAGTGCAGTGTTAATTACAAGACAAGATGAATTAAATTACATTTAATGGAATACAATCGGCTGGCCGGTCGGAGCAATCAGGTAATAACTGGAACAGGAGGTTCCGTTCCTCTGTGAGAGCAGGTGCTAATGTCCAGTATCCTGGTTCCAATGGGCCTGCAGGGTGGTGCGTATTCTTGTCAGGTATCTGAGTGTCACTCAGTCTAGGGAGGCTTTGTGGGGCTTCAGTACCTGAGGGCACTGTGGATGCCCTCGGGGCTGCAGGAGCGATTATGCTATTGTGAGGGAGGAAGTCTGTTATCAGATCATCTGAGGAGTGTATTCCTTCAGTCTGGAAGCTGTTTTGATGATGTCTTATTTTGCTGTTTAGTTCCTGAGCTAGTTGTAGTCAAGCTGAGGGGGATGTCATTTCCCCCTTTTGACTTTGTAGTCAAGCTGAGCGATTATAGAACAAAGAAAGAAAATTTACAACCCAGGAACAGGCCCTTCGGCCCTCCAAGCCTGAGCCGATCCAAATGTACTCTCTTAACCTGTCGGTCAATTCCTAAGCATCTGTCTCCCTCTGCTCCCTATCTCGTCAAGCATTTGTCCAGACGCATCTTAAATGAATCTACTGTGCCTGCCTCTACCAACTCTGCTGGCAACGCATTCCAAATGTCTACCACTCTCTGTGAAAAGTACTTATGTATCCCCCTTAAACTTTCCACCTCTCACTTTGAAAGCGTAATCTCTCGTGATTGAATTCTTCACCCTGGGAAAAAGCTTGTCTCTATCCATTCTTCATGATTTTGTAAACCTCAGTTAGGTCCCCCCTCAACCTCATTTTTTTCTAATGAAAATAAACCGAACCTACTCAACCTCTCTTCAGAGTTAGCATCTTCCATACCAGGCAACATCTTCGAAAACCTTCTCTGCATCTTCTCCAAAGCGTCCACATCCTTTTGCTAATCTGGTGACCAGAACTGTATACAGTATTCCAAATGTGGCTGAACCAATGTCTTGTACAATTTTAACATGATCTGCCAGCTCTTATACTCAATACCGTGTCCAATGAAGGCAAGCATACCATATGCCTTCTGGACCACTCTATCCACCTGTGCAGTAACCTTCAGGGTACAATGGACCTGCACTCCCAGTCTGCTCTGTTTTGCTAAGATCAGACATGGTTTCTGTGAATGAGGCAGGCAGAGTGGTTTATCTTTTCTCCTACAATTTCCCTTTTTTTGTGTTTGTCAGGGAAGCGCTAAGTTAGGGGTAGAGGCGAAAGGGAATATGTAGCCAGAGCCAGGGGAGGGTTGGAATCAATGGGGTAGTATTCGGAGTCCGAGTCTGAAACCACATATTCCGTGTCAGGGACAAAGTTCTTATCCCAGTGGACCTTCACTAGTTGAGTGGAAAGATCAGGGCAGGGGGGTAGCAGCATTGAGCACAAGCTCAGACAGCGCATTTTAATAGCCATGACAAGAACTGCAATAACGACAATGATAGTCATGAGGACTATGAGACCCTGGAGCAAGGCCGTGCCCCTGGAACCCATCCAGGAGCTTTCCCAGTTCCATGGGTCCCATTGTGTTTTTGGCTGTGCAGTACAGTGGCAGCCTGTTGGATATGTCGGGCTGAGTTCATAATGTTCCCACTGGGGCTGGGTATGTAACTGCAGCAATCAGAGCCGATGAGGGTACATGTGCCCCCTTTCTCCGCCAGCAGAGAATCCAGGGCAGACTTGTTTTATTGGGCCACAGTGTGAATGCCAACAACTTCCGCATTCAGCTGGATGTGGCATTGGCTACCTCCTCCAAGGGGATGGCCAGCAGCTGGGCTTCTATTTCCAATCGAATGGCTGCATAGGTGGGTGAAAAGACAGAGAGAATCTGGTCAAGGGTGTTGAGGGTTCACTTCCTGTGAGACGGTGACTTCATGAAGGGAGAAGACTGGGAATGTTATACAAATGGGACCACGTACCCAACATAGCAGCTCCTGGTCCAGGATAACAGGAACCAAGGGGAGGCTTTATGACTGTAAATAAAGTAAGTGCCATTATAGGTTCTCAGGCAGTCGGTCTGGGTCCCTGTCCAGGTGGTGGTGAAAGTGGGGTTTTGCCTGCTCCTGTTGAGGATGTGAAGGTTCAGTATCCTGCCCTCTGCTGTGGACTGACTTGCTGCAGGGTGAGGAATAAGGTGTTCCCACACCGGCTCCAGTCAGCATTCCATCCGGATGGATGGCTGCTTTTGAGGCAGATCGATCCGATGGGTGTGCCCTGTTCGGGAGTGTCTGTGAGGAGTAGGGCTGGGGGTTCATGGGGAAGATTGTATGAGGTTCCAGTCATCCTGTGGCAGGATGATCAGGGGGAGTGTAAAGATGGTGATGGCTGTGGCGGTTAGCTGGAGCTTTCCTCGGGGTGTGGAGCTGTCATTTGCTATGCTTCCTGGTTGTTGTCTTTTGGGGGCGGAGCTCACTTGCAGCAGGTCCTGTGTGTCCAATCAGGTTACCCCTCCAGTTTGACAGTTGTCGGGGTTGTAAGAGGCACCAAGTATGGACCCTTCCACCAGGAGAGAGAGAATCTTTGCCCAGTGTTTTGATCATTACATAGTCCCCAGGTTGGAACGGATGAAGTGCCTCCTGGTGGGGTGTGGGCCTCGCTGCCTTTATCAAATCATGGTCAAGATTATTGACCCTGCTGAGGGCTTGGCCCTAATCCAGCAGAGTCTCCTGTGTCAGGGGTAGTGCTGTATCTGTGGAGAGGTTTGTGGGGCCTGGTCACTAAGGGCATTGGTCCAAAACAGACGGAGGGTAAACTTTGGGATGATATTTGGGGACTACTGAATTGATGGGAACACTACATTTGACGAGACAATATTTGGCAGATGGTGGGCAAAATATTTATGCTAGGGAATGCTACATCTGAGGGTAATATTCTTCTGGGGTGACTCAAGACTTTGGGATGGGGCAAATTACTATGAGGGTGTGGCAAAGTTGTGGGGTAAAGACAAGGGCAAATGTGGGAAATAGTGAAATATGTTGAGGGAATATCTGCAGGGGCAAAAAGTAAAGGTGAGGGTGTGAAATGGGGGGCGTATGGGATCTCAAAACTGGATGACACAAAGTTCGAGAGGTAACATTTGGCTGGGAGTCACATTCAGCAATTTTGGATCGAGAAAAACGTTTGGGGGAGGAGCAGGGAAAATGCAGAGAGAGGGAGAGACAGAAAGGTGATGATAGGGGATAGAAAAAATGCAGTCAGAGAGGGAGGGGGACACACAGCTGGAGGGAATTGACAGACAGAGGGAGAATAAAATAAAGAGTTGAGAGTGTGGCAGACAGAGACGCAGGAGGGGAAGACAGAAAGACCAAAAGAGAGAAAGGAGGAGAGACTTTGAGAGAAAGATACAGGGACACAAAGTGCGAAAAAAAGAGACATAAAGTGACAATGTGAGAAAGTGATCGGCTATCAGGCAGGAGTTCAGGAAAGACACAGTCTGAAAAGGTGATACTCAACATTACTCTCTCTCTCTTGCTGATTTCTCACACTCACTTGCTTCCATGAGGGATAGACACTGCTCCTGGGGTTCACTTCAGACAGGGTCTGTTTCAGGGACAGGTTGGTAAAGGTTCAAAACTGGAACTGAGCTTCCAGCAGTACCCGCAATCCCTCTCTTTCTCTCTCTCTCTCACACACACACCAATTGGCCTGAGACCTGAAATCCACACAGAAACACAGCTGCAGTTTGTTAGACACATTCGCCCCCTCCCTGACAACAGCTGAGGGACACCACAGCACTGTCTCACTCTCTCAATGGTTCAACACAGGCAAGTGTCATTTACTGCACACTACAGTCTGTGTGTGTATAGGTTTCTGTGTATCTGTATAGATGTGTGAGTCAGTGTGTCTGTGTGTACATGTTTCTGTGTGCGTTTATGTGTGTCGGTGTGTGTGTTTCTGTGTATCTGTATGTATGTCTGTGTCAGAGCATCTGGATGTGACAATGCTGTCACTTTAACAAGCTTATTTTGTTCTTCAATTTTTTAATCTATAAGACATAAAAGCAAAAATTAGGCCATTCAGCCCATTGAGCCTGCTCCACTATTCAATCATGGCTGCTACGTTTCTCATCCCTATTCTCCCTGTAACACTTGATCCCCTTGACAGTTAAGAAATTATCTATCTCCCTCTTAAATATATTCAATGACCTGGTCTCCACAACCTTCTGAGGCAGTGAATTCCATAGATTCATCACGATTTGGCTGAAGATGTTTCTCCTTGACTCCATTTAAAAAGGTCTTCCCTTTACCCTACAGCTGTGCCCTCAGTCCGAGTCTTTCCTACCAATGGAAGCATCTTCCCAACATCCATTCTGTCCAGGACATTCAGTATTCCAGGTTTCAATTAGATTCCCCATCATTCTTCTGAACCCCACCCAGAGTCCTGAAACATTCCTCATATGTTAAGCTTTTCATTCTTGAGGCCATTCTCATGAACATTCTCTGAACAAACTCCAGGGCCAGTACATCCAGGGGTGTCAGAAATAAGAGTGATGAACTGACAGCGTGGATCAGTACTTGGGACTATGATGTTGTGGCCATAACGGAGACGTGGGTTTCACAGGGGCAGGGATGGTTGCTAGATGTTCCAGGGTTTAGAACATTTAAAAAGAACAGGGAGGGTGGAAAACGAGGAGGGGGTGTGACATTGCTAATCAGAGAGTGCATCATGGCTACAGAAAGGAAGGCTGTTGTGGAATGTTTGTCTACTGAGTCAGTATGAACAGCAAGGGAGCAGCCACCTCATTGGGGGTTTCCACAGACACCCTAATAGCAGGAGAGAGATCAAAGAACTCATCGGCTGGCAGATGTCACAGGGTTGTTGTTATGGGTGATTTAACTGTCCCAATATCGAATGGAACCTCCTTAGTTCAGATGTTTTGGATGGAGCTGTTATTGTCAGGTGTGTTCAGGAGGGTTCCCTTACTCAGTATGTAGGCAGGCTGACAAGGGGAGAAGCCATTTTGGATTTGGTGCTCGGCAATGAGCCAGGGCAGATGTCAGGTCTCACGTTGGGAAACACTTTGGTAACAGTGACCACAACTGCCTCACATTTACTATAGCCTTGGAAAGGGAAAGGACCAGTTCCCAAGGGAAGATATTTAATTGGGGAAAAGGAACTTATGACGTTACCAGACAGGAGTTGGGAAGTACAGATTGGGAGCAATTGTTCCACAGAAAGGGTATAACAGACATGTGGAGACTATTTAAGGAGCAGTTGTTGCAAGTGATGCACATATTTGTCCACAGACACAGGCAAGAAGGGGTAAGATTAAGGAACCTTGGTTGACAAGAACAGGGGAACTTGTTGTCAAAAGGAAGAAGGTAGCTTATGTGAGGTGGAGGAAGCAAGGATCTAGCACAGCTTTAGAGGATTTACAGGCTTACCAGAAAGGAGCTCAGAAATGGACTGAGGAGAGCCAGGAGGGGGCATGAAAAAGGCTTGGCAGGAAGGATTAGGGAGAACCCAAAGGCATTTTACTCATATATGAGGAATAAGAGAATGTAGGATCAGTCAGGGATAGCGTACAGAACTTGTGTGTGGAATCTGAGGAGATAGAGGAAACCCTAAATGAGATTTTTGCTTCAGTTTTCACTGAGGAAAGGGACCGTGTTGAGAATGAGAACTTTGAGGAGCTGGGAAACAGGCTGGAACAGATCAGGATTAATGAAGTTGATGTCTTTGGTGATGGCCACCACACGAGCTCTGTCCCTACCCTCTCTTGATTTTTTTGGGATGTTAATCATATCTTCCACAATAAAGACTGACACAGAATAATTATTTAATTCTTCAGCCATTTCCTTTTCCCCACCACTATCTTTCCGTGTCATTTGCCAGCGGCCCAATGTCCACTTCTTCATCTCATTTGCCCTTTATCTGTCGAAAGAAACTCTTACGGTATTGTGTGATATGTCTGGCTAGCTTACCGTCATTTTTCATCGTGACCGTTCTTATTTCTTTTGTTGTTGCTCTCTATTGGTCTTTGCAAGTGCCTAATCCTTTGGTTTCCCACTACCCTTCCCCAAATGATCTGTTTTCTCTTTTACTTTTATGCTATCCCTGAATTCCTTAGTCAGCCATGATTGCCTCATCCTCCCTGTACCATGCTTCTTTTCCCTTGGGATGAATCTCTGCTGTGTCTCCTGAGTTACTCCCACAACCTCCTGCCATTGCTGTTCCATTGTCTTTCCTGATACACTCCTCTCCCAGTCAATTCTACCCACCTCCTCTCTCATGCCTCTGTAGTTGCCTTTATTCAGCTGTAATACTATTACCTTTGATTCTATCATCTCCCTCTCAAATTGCAGAGTAATTTCAGTCATATTATGATCACTGCCTGCTGAGGATTCCTTCACCTTAAGCTCCCTGATCAAGTTTACTTCATTCCACATCACTAAATCCAGTGTTGCCTGTTCCCTACTGGGCTCCGCCACAAGTTGGTCCAAAAAGCCATCTCATAGACATTCCCCAAATTCACTTTCTTGCGAACTGTTCCCAACCTGATTTTCCCAGTCCACCTGCATATTGAAATTCCCAATGATCACTGTACCTTTGCATTTCCTCCAAATCTTTTGCATCTCCGGTTGTATCTTGTGCCCCCATCCCCTGACGACTGTTTGGAGGCCTGTACATAACTCCAACTATGGTATTGTTGTACTCTTGCAGTTCCTCAATTCCACCACCATGGAGAAGAGAGGTTGTAAAGGCAGAGGTGTTGAAGGGGCTTGAAAGAGCCGAGGTTAACAATGGCAGGGGAGTGGCCAGTTCTCTCAGTACAGGATTTTTCTTTCCAGTTAGGTTTAGCTGTGGCAGTCACAAGATGCTGGAGTCCAGAAAAGATTCCAACCCTCAGCAGATGAATCCGAACTTACTATCACTCTCGAATTTCTTTGGATGTTGTTCTCTTCTGCCTGCAAGAATCTGTTTCAGTTTACCTATTTTGCTAAAGTGTGTGTTCTGGGATGTCTGGATTGGAACAGTCCCATCGTTAATTTGCTGTATCTGGATAGTTAAGTTTTCTAGCAATGATGTTATTCTAAATTTGATTTTCTTTTGTTATTCTGTTGTGCTTTCATAAATTCTGTTTTGCTGAAAGCTGAGTGTTCAGACCAGCTGCATCACACCTGGAATATTGATTTCCTATCTGCCTTTAAAATAAGAAAACGTCAGGGCCTAAGCTCCCTTCTCAATATATTTTGAGGTGGTATGGCCTGGTCCATAACAATATGTGTCTGTGTGTTTGTGTGAGTGCATTTGTGTGCGTATGGTTCTGTGTGTTTGTCTGTGTCTGTGTAAAGGTCTGTTTGCACATCCACACCTCAGTCTGTGTCTGTTGCTGTCTTTGTATGTGTATGAATCTATATCAGTCTGTAAGTTTGAGTGTATAAATGTGCCTGTGTGTGTCTCTTTGTATGTGATTCTCTATCTGTAACTGTCTGTGTGTCTATCTCAATTGAACTATCTCTGCAAATTTGTAGCTATGAGTGTGTGAGGATGTGTGTATTACCGTCTATCAGTGTGTCTGTGTATCTGTGTGCATGTGTGTGTGTGTATCTGTGTGCATGTGTATGTGTGTGCGTGTGTGTGTGTTTGTGTATTTGTGTGTGTATATCTGTGTGTGCGCGCGTGTATGTGTGTGTATCTGTGTGTGCGTGTGCGTGTGTATCTGTGCGTGTATCTTTGTGTGTGAATGTGTGTGTGTATCTGTGTACGTGCGTGTGTATGTGTGCGCGTGTGTGTCTTCTATGTGTGCGTGTGTATCTGTGTGCGTGTTTGCGTGTGTGTATCTATGTACGTGTGTGTCTGTCTGTGTGTGTGCATGCATGTATGTGTGTGTGAGTGTGTGTGTGTGTCTGTGTGTATGTATGTGTGTGTGTCTGTGTGTCTGTGTGTGTATGTCTGTGTCTGTCTGTGTCTGAGTGTCTGCCTGTGTGTGTTTCTGTGTGTGTCTGTGTGTGTGTGTCTGTGTCTGTGTGTCTGTGTATGTGTGTATGTGTGTGCCTGTGTCTGTGTGTCTGTGTCTGTGTGTCTGTGTATGTGTGTCTGTGTGTGTCTGTGTGTGTGTATGTGTCTCTGCGTGTCTGTGTGCGTGTATATGTGTCTGTGTGCATGTGTATGTGTCTGTGTGTCTGTGTCTGTGTGCGTGTGTGTCTGTATCTGTGTGTGTCTGTGTCTGTGTTTGTGTCTGTGTGTGTGTGTCTATGTGTGTGTCTGTGTGCGTGTATATGTGTCTGTCTGTGTCTGTGTGTGTGTCTGTGTGCGTGTGTATGTGTCTGTGTGTCTGTGTGTGTGTCTGTGTCTGAGTGTGTCTGTGTGCATGTGTATGTGTCTGTGTGTGTTTGTGTCTGTGTCTGTGTGTGTGTATGTGTGTGTGTGTGTCTGTGTGCGTGTATATGTGTCTGTCTGTGTCTGTGTGTGTGTCTGTGTGCGTGTGTGTCTGTGTCTCTGTGTGTCTGTGTGTGTGTGTCTGTGAGAGTGTGTATGTGTCTGTGTGTCTGTGTCTGTGTGTGTGTCTGTGTCTGAGTGTGTCTGTGTGCGTGTGTATGTGTCTGTGTGTGTTTGTGTCTGTGTCTGTGTGTATGTATGTGTGTGTGTGTGTCTGTGTGTATGCGTCTGTGTGTGTGTCTGTGTGTGTGTATGTGTGTGTGTGTGTCTGTGTGTATGCGTCTGTGTGTGTGTCTGTGTGTATGTATGTGTGTGTGTGTGTGTGTGTCTGTGTGTGTATCTGTGTCTGTGTGTGTGTGCGCGCGGGAGTCAGGCCTCCATTTTGCCAGAACGTCGAGGAGAGAAGGAGGCGTGAAGCGAGGGCTGCTGGGAAGGTATGGGCTTAATTTATATTTGGGCAGTGGCTAAACATGTGACGTATCTCCCTCCCACACCCCCCTCCTCTAACTGGAAGAAAAAGACCCACTCAGGTAAGGCTTTTATTTCTTATCGTTCTTTTCCATTTATTTAAGTGCATTGTTTGATTTCAGTTGGTTGATATAAAGCTAAGCTTACAATGGCAGGGGACCTCAGACCCGTGGCATGTGCCTCTTGCTTGAGGTGGGAGTTTAGGAATGTGTCTGATGTTCCTGACTCTTACACTTGCAGGAAGTGTGTCCAGCTGCAGCTTGTGTTTGACCACATGACGGCTCTGGAGCTGTGGATGGACTCACTGTGGAGCATCTGTGATGCTGAGGAGATCATGGATAGCACGTTTAGTGAACTGGTCACACCACAGGTTAGGATTGCTGAGGGAGACAGTGAATGGGTGACCAAAAGACAGAAAAAGAGTAGGAAGGCAGTGCATGTGTCCCCTGTGGTCATCTCCCTCCAAACCAGGTATACCGTTTTGGATATTGTTGGGGGAGATGGCTCACCGGGGGAGGGCAGCAGTTGTCAAGATCATGGCACCGTGGTGGGCACTGCTGTTCAGAAGGGTGGGAAAAAGACTCCTAGGGCCATAGTCATAGAGGTTTCTATTGTGAGGGGAGTAGATGGGCGAGTCTGTGGCTGAAAACGGGACTCCCGGATGGTATGTTGCCTCCCAGGTGCTCGGGTCAGGGATGTCACTGATCGGCTGCAGAGCATTCTAAAAGGGGAGGGTGAACAGCCAGTTGTCTTGGTGTATACAGGCACCAACGATATAAGTAGGAAACAAGATGAGGTCCTGAAAGGAGAATTCAGGGAGCTAGGAGGGAAGTTAAAGAGGAGGACCTCAAATGTAGGGATCTTAGAATTACTAACAGTGCCACGTGCTAGCCAGTGTAGAAATGAAAAAATAGGCAGGATGAACACATGACTTGAGAGATGGTGTAGGAGGGAGGAGTTCAGATTTGATGGACATTGGGACTGGTTCTGGGGAAGGTGGGACTATTACAAAAGGGATGGTCTACATCTGAACCAGACCGGAACCAATGTCCTTGGGGGAGTTTTTGCTCCCGCTGTTGGGGAGGTTTTAAACTAATGTGACAGGGGACTGGGAACCAGAAGAGAAAACAAGTAGGCAGTGAGGTGGAGACTGGAGACTGTAAGAATTATGAAGATAGCATTAATAAAGGGAAGAATAGGCAGAGAGCAGGTGAGAGCAAAAGAACTGGTGTCCTGAAATGCATCTACTTTAATGCAAGGAGTATAGTGGGTAAGGCAGATGAACTTAGGGCTTGGATTGGTGCCTGGGAGTATGACATTATTGCAATCACAGAGACTTGGTTGAAGGAAGGGCATGATGATTGGCAACTAAATGTTCCAGGATATAGACACTTCAGACAGGACAGGGAGGAAAGTAAAAGAGGGGGTGGAGTTGGATTGCTGGTCAGGGACGATATCACGGCTGTGCTAAAGGAGGACACTACGGCGGTCTTGGGTAGTGAGGCATTATGGGTGGAGCTGAGAAATAAGAAGGGTGCAGTTACATTGTTGGGGCTGTCCTACAGGCCTCCCAACAGCGAAAGTGAGGTAGAAGAACAAATAGGTAAACAGATTATGGAAAGATGTAGAGGCAACAGGGTGGTGGTGATGGGAGATTTTAATTTTCCCAACATTGACTGGGATACACTTAGCGTCAGAGATCTGGATGGGGTAGAATTTGTATGAAGCATCCAGGAGAGTTTTCTAGAGCAGCTTGTCAATAGTCTGACGAGGGAAGGGACCATATTGGACCTGGTACTGGGGAAAGAGCCAGGACAGGTGGTAGGAGTTGCGGTGAGGGATTTCTTTGGGAACAGTGATCACAATTCTGTAAGTTTAGAATCCTCGTAGATAAAAAAGAGAGTGGTCCTAAGGGAAGAGTACTAAACTGGGCCAAGGCCAATTATATCAAAATTAGGCAGAAGCTGGGAAATGTGGATTGGACACAGCTATTTGAAGGGAAGTCCGCATTTGAGATGTGGGAGGCTTTCAAAGATTGGTTAAGGATAGGCATGTCCCATTGAAGGCAAGGGATAGGAAAGGCAAGATTCGTGAACCGTGGATGACAGGAGAAATTGTACGGCTAGCCAAATGGAAAAGGGAAGCAGACATAAGGTCTAGGCAGCTAAGAACAGAACGGGCCCTGGAGGAATATCGCAAGAGTAGGACCAGTCTTAATTGAGGAATCAAGTGGGCTAAAAGGGGTCATGAAATAGTTTTAGCAAGCAGAATTAAGGAAAATCCCAAAGCATTTTATTCTTATATAAGAAACAAGCAGGTAACTAGAGAAAGGATCGGTCCACAGAAAGATATTGAAAGAAGGCTGTGTGCCGAACCTGAGAGAATGGGTGAGATTCTGAATGATTAATTTGTATCAGTGTTCACTGAGGAGAGGAACATGATGAACCTTGAGATTCGAGATAGAAGTTTGATTAGTCAGGATCATGTTGGCATCAGTAGGGAAGATATGTTGGGTGTGTTAGAGGTTATTAAGGTGGACAAATCCTCAGGACCGGATGGGATCTATCCCAGGTTACTGAGGGAGGTGAGAGAGGAAATAGCTGGGGCCCTGACAAATATCTTTGTGGCATCCTTAAGTACAGGTGATGTGCCAGAGGACCAGAAGTTTGCTCATATTGTCCCCCTGTATAAGAAGGGTAGTAGGGATATTCCAGGTAACTACAGACCAGTGAGCCTGATGTCAGTGGTGGAGAAGGTACTGAGGGATAGGATCAATTTATATTTAGAAAAGAATGGGCTTATCAGTGATAGGCAACATGGTTTTGTGCGGGGAAGATCGTGCCTAACCAACTTAATAGAGTTCTTCGAGGAAGTGACCAAGTTGTTAGATGAAGGAAGGGCTGTTGCTGTCATATACATGGACTTTAATAAGGGGTTTGATAAGGTTCCCCATTGTAGACTAATGGAGAAAGTGAAGTCACATGATGTGCAGGGTGTTCTCGCTAGGTGGATAAAGAACTGGTTGAACAACAGGAGACAGAGAGTAGTAGTTGAAGGGAGTTTCTCGAAGTGGAGAAAGGTGACCAGTGGTATTCTACAGGGGTCAGTACTGGGGCCACTGTTGTTTGTAATATACATAAATGATCTGGAAGAGGGCACTGTTGGTATGATCAGCAAATTTGCAGATAACACAAAGATTGATGGAGTAGCAGAAATCAAAAGGGACTGTCAGAGAATACAGGAGGATATAGATAAACTGGAGAGTTGGGCGGAAAAGTGGCAGATGGCTTTCAATCTAGACAAATGTGAGGTGTTGGAAGTCTAATTCTAGAGCGAATTATATAATAAATGGAAGAGCCTTGGGAAAAGTTGATGGGCAGAGAGACCTGGGAGTGCAGGCCCATTGTTCGCTGAAAGTTACTGCACAGGTGGATAGAGTGGTCAAGAAGGTACATAGTATGCTTGCCTTCACTGGGTAGGGCATTGAGTATAAGAGCTGGTAAGTTATGTTAAAATTGTACAAGACATTGGTTCGGCTGCATTTCGAATACTGTGTACAGTTCTGGTCGCCACATTACCAAAAGGATGTGGGTTCAGAGAAGGTTTACGAGGATGTTGCCTGGTATGGAAGGAGCTAGCTATGAAGAGAGGTTAGGTTTATTTTCATTAGAAAAAAGGAGATTGGGGGGGACCTCATTGAGGTTTACAAAATCATGAAGGGTATTGACAGGGTGGATAGAGACAAGCTTTTTCCCAGGGTGAAGGGGATTCAATAACAAGAGGTCATGCTATCAAGGTGAGAGGTGAAAAGTTTAAGGGGGATACTTCACACAGAAGTTGGTGGGCATTTGGAAAGCGTTGCCAGCAGAGGTGGTAGAGGCAGGCACGGTGGATTCATTTAAGATGCATCTGGACAGATGCATGAGTTGGTGGGGAGCAGAGGGACACAGATGCTTAGGAATTGACCGACAGGTTCAGACAGTACATTTGGATCGGCTCAGGCTTGGAGGGCGAAGGGCCTGTTTCTGGGCTGTAAATTTTCTTTGTTCTGTGTGTGTGTGTATCTGTACTGAACTGTCTCTGTTGATCTATCTTTACTCTGTTGCTGTGTGCACATCAGCTGCTGTAGATGAGTGTGTGTATTAGCGTGTGTCTCTCTGTCTCAGTGTGTCTCTAAGTTTGTGTCACTGTGCAGCAGGATCTCTGTTGTTCTGGGGGTGAATCCATTGAAATGGAGTTTACCCGTCTCTCCCCTGTCTGTCTGTCTGTCTCTCTTGTGTGTAAAGTGATACAATTGTCATATTGGTGTGTATCTCTAAATGTGTGCCTCTATATGTTTGTGCTGTGGATCTGTCTCTCGGTGCAATGGGACTGGAGCCACGTTTGAATAAATGAATGAATTAAAAAGTGATAAATCAAAGACTGAGTCTCTTTTGCACCGCCCAAACAGATCGTCTTTAATGCGATACAATGCCACCCTCTGGTGGTCTCGACATGCTACTACATGAGTGGATGATCTTTTTGGTGGTGAGAGCATCACAGCTTGTGAATCTCTCATGTTGCACAGTTTTGTTATTCTTCAAACAATTTCTTTGGTGACACAGCAGTTTTGGCTGACCGATGTTGCATCTGAGATATGAGCAACAGGAAACAAAAATGGGAGGACGAGAGAAAGAGGGGGGGCATTGGGCGGCACGGTGGCACAGTGGTTAGCACGGCTGCCTCACAGCGCCAGTGACCCGGGTTCAATTCCTGCCTCAGGCGACTGACTGTGTGGAGTTTGCACATTCTCCCCATGTTGGCCTGGGTTTCCTCTGGGTACTCCGGTTTCCTCTCACAGTCCAAAGATGCGCAGGTCAGGTGAATTGGCCATGCTAAATTGCCCGTAGTGTTAGGTAAGGGGTAAATGTATGGGTATGGGTGGGTTGCACTTTGGCGGGTCGGTGTGGACCGAAGATCCTGTTTCCACGCTGTAATGTAATCTAATTGTGAAAATGAGAGCTGAATATGAAGAGAGAGATGAAATCTGCCGAGGCCACGTCAGAGTCAGTGATCCTGAGGTGAAGGTAAAGGTTAGTGACTTAAACCCAACTCCTGAGCTCAGACCCAGTTCCCTCCCCTTCCTTAAGGACCAGGACTTGGGGCTGAATCTGTCTCTGTCCAGCTCAGCTGCTTCAACACAAACAACAAAATAGTTTGTTCTGCAGCTTGGTACTTCTCAATGAAGAATTTCATTATTTACAGATTGAAGTGAGAGATACATTCAGTGAAATGCTGCCTTTTTTCACTGATCACCGAGTTGAGAAACATTGAAATGTGTCCCTGTTCAATAAGGTTTGAAAAACCAGCACTACCCTCAGTCTGTTACCATAGCGACAGGCTGAAACATTGAACTGAAATGAAAAAATCCTGGATGGATTGATTAATGAGTAAATTTGATCGATTGATGAATTTGGGTAAAGGGATATTTCAGCACATTCTTCAGCTGCTGTCTGAACTTAGCCTGGGTCACAGCATAAATCGCGGTGTTTGTGCAGCAACTGAGGAGCTGCAGCATGAAGCCCAATTCCTGCACATAGGTATGTAGATACACAGAGTCATATGCCAAATTATACATCCGATTCCATATCGAATACAGTATTAATGTTGACCATAACAGGATGAAATTGGCCGAGATCACAAACAATAAAATGATTGATGTTTTTCGGTTTCTCATTTCTGTATCATGGTGAGAGTCCCCATTGGTGTGAGTCTGGAGTCTCCTGCGGGCTCTGCTGGTCTCTAAAATGTGTCTGATGGTGAAAACATTGAGCAGCAGAATCAGGAGAAATGGGACACACGGGGTTAGAAAGTGGTGGAGAAACTCGATTGTGACCCAGACACGAGAAGATAGAACACCGTTCCTTATGTAACAAAACCAGGGGGAGTTCGCCAACCGATAAAGACCTGTGAGCATGAAATACAAGAAAATGTTCTTTAAACAGCACAACACAGTCACTGTTCCCAGAACCACAGCCGCCGTTTTCTCACTGCAATATTTGTTTTTCAGCTTCTGGCAACAAATGGGCACAAACCGATTAAAGGTGAAAGTGACAGTGAACCAGACAGAACAGTCAGTGGCTGCATAAAGCAGGACGGCGTGGATATTACACACAGGGATGTCCCACAGGAAATAAAACTGCTCCCGATAAATAATGGGAATGTGTCTCAATATCAGATCGAGGATAATGATCAGGAGATCCGCCACTGCCATTGCCCCCAGGTAACGCCTGACACATGGAGACAATCCACAATCTTTATAAAGCAGGATGAAGATCGTCATGACATTAACTGTGAGGAAGGAAAACCAACAATTTAGAACATCAGCCTGAACGATATTTTCCAAATGATTGAGATCAGAGTGAGATTTTCAAAATGAAATGTTCAGAGATTTATTGATGTAGTTGGAGCTGGAATAACACATAGTAAATTCTGAATTACTGACAGAAATGTGATGTAATACAGAAGAAACCCTCCCTCCCTAAACGCACAGACATGCATCGAGAAGACCCGATGGTTTCTAGAACATTCCACACACTCGATCACTTGAAAGCAGACAGGTCACTTCTTTACAGTTCCTCAGACAGAGAGTAAACATTGCCGTCCTGAAGGATTCTGTCCCAGTTCCTTGAAGACAAACAGACGTTACAAACTTCTGTCTTTTAGTCTAAATTGTGGTCGATCGATTTTCTGAGGTGAAGAAATGTAAACGTAAGGGAAAGCCCTTTAACTGCCTGAGAGGACTTCGAAACAGTGTTTTCTTCTCCATGGAACGGGATCTTTGCCCTCGGGATTTTATCTTCTTTCAATTAAATGTCATCCGGCTGTTCACAAATAATGTCAGTTTTAGAATGTTTTGGAGAATGTTGCTTATAGAATGATCAAGAGAATGTTGGATATAGATTGTTCAGGGGAATGTCAGTTAGAGAATGTTCCGGGGAATGTGGGCTGTAGAATTTTCCTAGAAATGTTGGTAAAAGAATGTTCTGAAGAATGTTGGTTATAGATTGTTCCAGGGAAAGTGGGTCAGAGAATGTTCTGGAAAATGCTGTTTATAGAATGTTCCAGAGAATGTTGGTTATAGAATGTGTTAAGAGAATGTCAATAATAGAATATTCTGGGAATGTTGGTGATGGAATGTTCAGAGAATGTGACTTGTAGAATGTTCCAGAGAATGCCATTTATAGAATGTTCCGGAGAATGTCAGTTATAGAATGTGTTGGAGAATGTCAGTCATAGACTGTTCCGGAGGAATGTTGGTTAAAGAATGTTCCGGAGAATATCAGTTTGAGAATGTGATAGCATCATAAAAAGCCCCATCACTAAGGCCCTTCTGTCATTAGGTTTGGTGAAATCCACTCAACGTCATTGTGAAAATCTCTCTCCAAACCCAACTCAACTGGCACTTTGCGAACAGAAACAATAAGATTAAGCCAAAAATTTGAAGATTTGATGTAAGATTCTCTGTTTACAATCGTACAGATGTCAACTTTTACTTGGAGATCTACCCACCTCCTTTTATGTTTTGTGTTACGTCCCCAATTATAAAAGGTCCTGGATGTTCAGTTCCAAATATCAGACACCCTGTAGCAAGGACTCTCTGATGTCATTAAATTGTATCCATTTACCTCAATGTATGCATTGAGTTCCTCAATCATTTTTGAGAATGCAATGTGTAATCAGATAGAGTGTCTTTCATTCAGCTTTTTAAGCCATTATTCCCTGCTCCATTGTCACCTTTAATCCTCATTTTGACAGGTCAGGAAACAGTCTGACATTTTCATTACACACAGAATCAAACCTGATGGGTAATGTTTCACGCAGCCCCATCACCATCCCTGGGTATATCCTGTCCCAACAGCAGGACAGACCCGCCAATGGTGATGGCACCGTGCTGTACAGTCAAGAAAGGAGTTACCTTGTAACTCCCCAACATTGATTCCAGAATCCAAGAATTCTCATGGTGACAGGTCAAAGATGGTCAAGGAAAGTGCCTGATGATGGACATCTCCTGCCTCCACACCAGCCGGCACACAGTCCTGGTGGAGGGAAAGGCTCAGCCTCATATTGAAGATACCATCCACTGGGGTAAATCAGTCTTTATCAGTTTAACAGAAAATAACAACTGCACAGACACCTGCTGGGTCCTCAACTACTTGCAAATTATATCAACGGTTTAGATAAATGGAACAAATATATTCTCACTAAATTCGGTGATGATGCTGAGATAGGAAGGAAACAAAGTTATCAAGAGGAAGTGGAGGATCTGTAAATGGATAAGCAGGAAATAACCATTTGGCAGATGGAATGTCGCGTGGCTAACTGTGAACCTGTGAATTTTTCAGAAAGGAAACAAGGCCATAGATTACAGAAATGGAGGGAGATTGCAGGACGTAGTTCAAACATCGGAAGTGTTGCTCCATCTCCCTGATGCTCTGATCCCTGATGTTCCCAGTGTTCCCATTGCTCTCAATACACACGGGATATTTTGATGTGGTTGGTTGGCGGTGGGGAGTGGTGAGGAGCAGGGTGTTTGGACCGTGTCCGAAGGGGTGGCCTCATCTGAGACACCATCATTTCTTTCTAGGTGGGGACCTGAAGATGATGGGAATGGTTGACGGCTTCTGAATGAAGAGGCTGTGGTTGCTGCCAGAACAGTGGGTATTCACCAACATGATGCACTGTGCATGGTCACTCTGCACCATTAATGGAGTGAGAGGTCCTTCAGTTCCTCGAACTCTCCCAATTGACATGGGGACCCTGCAGAGCCATGTACACCATCGGGAATCCCACTATACTGGGAAAACAAGGGTAGCCCTGGCAGCTCCCTGCTGAGGGAGAAAACATTGTATTCACCTCATCCGCCATATATATCCTCCGTCACCAAATGGTGAATTGATATCGACATACTGGGAGATGATGGATATGTCCCCCACGCCTGCCTGGAAAGTTCCGGATCCTAGAAGCTGAATGAAGCTGTGACCCTAACAGCCACTGGCAGCACCGTCCTCCCCTGGTGTGAAGCTGCAGGTCGTGTTGAAGGAGGTGACACTGCTCTGTGACCAGCTCCTTGTTCAATCAGGGTCCCCTCACACCCTGCTCCTGGGTTAAGTGTCGCTTGGGAAGCTGTTCTTGGAAAACCCAGAGTGGATACGGCAGATCCCTTTCCCCACCCACACTCACTCTGTGGTTTCAGAGCTGCCCCTCTCTCTATCCCCTGCTCCATTTGTTGTTCATGTTACAGACCCAGATGCTATAACTACAGTCCCCAGACTCCATCCAGAGTTGGGTCACCAAATCCTCAGGTCTCCCTGAATGTCTGAGGCAGCTGACAGCACAACCTCCAGCAAACCATCCCCAGCACCTCCACTAACGTTTCAATAACAGGAGTCAGTCAGAAGCCCCTCAGCTACAAGTCAGACAGCTGCTCCTTTACAATAATACTCAAGGGGTTTCCCCGTGTTACTGACCGCATGATCAGCTGAGAGGGACAGACACAGGCGTTCAGTGGACAGGCACAGACCAAGTTTCAAGGATGTGTGTCAAAGCTGCTGTGACCCCCGTCCCACATGGAACATCACATGGGACACACCGGGAAGTGAACAACAGCCCGACACAAACCTTTTTCTTGTTTCTGAGCTTCACAATGGCAGCACTCGATAGACTGGGGAGCGATAAACCAAGGCCAGGGAAAGATACAGAGGGACACAAAGATTTATATTAAAGACAGAAACAGATCATTAATTAATGGAGAATGTGGTGTGGGAACGTGGAGAAGAAGACAAGGGAATGGGACTAACTGGAGGAGTGAGAGCTTGGAGAGGACTGTCACAACAATGAGAAAATTGAATAAAGACATTGCCAGATCAGCTGAAACAGTTTGTTCCATGGAATTCTGAGTCTCCCTGAGGGAATCAGCCCAGACACCGTAAACTGGAAGAGGATGGGGAGGTCAGTGATGTTCGAAAGGGAGTGGTTAGGGGAATTGAAATGGGCAGTGACTGGGAGGTCGGTCAGCCCCTGCGGATTTGGCTGCGATGCTCGGCGAACCGTTCCCTAAGTTTATATTCGGTCTGCCCGAAGTAGAAAAGGCCACATCGGGAATGCCTGATGCAGTAAACTGGGTTGGAAGTGAGGCAGGTGAAGGTCTGTCTCACCTGGAAGGACTGTTTGGGGCCCTGCCTGGTTTTGCATATTTTCCTGTTGCAGGGTAACTTTTCTGGGGGAGGGAGCTGTCAGTGGGAAGAGTGGCACAAACCAAGGACTGTCAAAGGGAACGGTCCTTGTGTGAGGCAGAGATGAGGAGAGTATTTTCAGGATGGGCGAGATAGAGAGAGAGGACCGGGGTATATTTCACACTGAAATGGGACTTACCTCGAGTATCAGCTGCCTGTTTTCAGCAATAGTGGGAGCGGGGAGAGAGAGGAGCTGAGGGGGAGTGGGGAGAGTGAGGAGCTGAGGGGGAGTGGGGAGAGTGAGGAGCTGAGAGGGAGTGGGGAGAGTGAGGAGCTGAGGGGGAGTGGGGAGAGTGAGGAGCTGAGGGGGAGCGGGGAGAGTGAGGAGCTGAGGGGGAGTGGGGAGAGTGAGGAGCTGAGTGGGAGCGGTGAGAGCTCACCAGGGGAAGGCAGCAGTAGACATGTTCATGACACCGTGGCTGGCTCTGCTGTACAGAAGGGCAGGAAAAAGAGTGGAAGGGCTATAGTCAGAGGGGGTTCAATTGTAGAGGAGTAGGTAGGCAGTTGTGTGGTTGAAAACGAGACTCCCGAATGGTATGTTGCCTCCCATTTACAAGGGTCAGGGATATCTCAGATCAGCTGCAGAACATTCCCAAGGGGGAGGGTGAACAGCCGGTTATCGTGGTGCATAAAGACACAAACAATCTAGGGAAAGAAAACGGGATGAGGGCCTACAAACAGAATTCAGGGAGTTAGGAGCCAAGTTAAAAAATAGGACCTCAGAGGTAGTAATCTCAATATTGCTACCGGTGCCAGAGGGATAGAATAAACAGGATGAATGAGTGGCTTGAAAGATGGTGCAGGAGGGAGGGGTTTAGATTTTTGGGACATTGGGACTGGTTCTGGGGGAGGTGGGACTATTACAAATTGGACGGTCTCCACCTGGGCTGGACTGGAACCAATGTCCTTGGGGGTACTTTTGGTAACTCTGTTGGGGAGGGTTTAAACTGACAGTGAGGCGGTAGTAACTAAACTAGATAATGAAGTCAGCATGATGAAGGGGAAGAGGAGGCAGGGAGCAGATGATGAACGCAAAGGAACTGGTTGTCTTAGGTGCATTTGTTTTAATGCAAGAAGTGTCGTAGATAAGGCAGATGAACTTAGGGCTTGGATTCGTAGCTGTGAATATAATGTTATTGCTATCACTGAGACTTGTTGAGGGAAGATCATGATTGGCAGTGAAATATCCCAGGATATTGATGGTTCAGGCAGGATAGAGAGGGAGGTAAAAGCGGTGGAGGAGCTGCATTCCTGGCCAGAGAGAATGTCACAGCTGGGCTGAAGGAGGACACTATGGAAGACTCGAGCAGTGAGGCGATATGGGCAGGGCTCAGAGACAGGAAGGGTGCAGTAACAATGTGAGAGCTGTACTACAGGCCTCCCAACAGCAAGCGGGAGATTGAGGTCCAAATATGTAAAAGGATCATGGGAAGATGGAGGAGCAACAGGGTGGTGGTGATGGGAGATTTTAAATTTCCCAACATTGACTGGATTCACTTTGTGTTAGAGCTTGGAGCAGAATTTGTAAGGAGCATCCAGGAGGACGTTTTAGAGCAGTATGTAAATAGTCCAACTTGGGAAGGAGCCTGGCCAGGTGGTTGAAGTTTCAGGAGGGGATTATTTTGGGAATAATGATCACAATTTTGGAAGTTTTAGAACACTCATGGACAAAGGTGAAAGTGGTCCTAAAGGAAGAGTGCAAAATTGGGGGAAGGTCAACTCTCCCAAAATTCAGCAAGAGCTGGGGAACGTAAATTGGGAGCAGCTGTTTGAAGATAAATCCACCTTCGATATGCCTTTAAAGAGAGGTTGATTAGATTTCAGAAGAGGTATGATCCTGTGAAAATGAGGAATAGATATGGCAAGATTAGGGAACTGTGCATGACAGGTGAAGTTGTGATACTGGATTAGTGGTGCTGGAAGAGCACAGCAGTTCAGGCAGCATCCAAGGAGCAGCGAAATCTACGTTTCGGGCAAAAGCCCTTCATTATTCCTGATGAAGGGCTTTTGCCCGAATCGTCGATTTCGCTGCTCGTTGGATGCTGCCTGAACTGCTGTGCTCTTCCAGCACCACTAATCCAGTATTTGGTTTTCAGCATCTGCAGTTATTGTTTTTACGTAGGTGAAGTTGTGAGACTAGCTGACAGGAAAAGGGATGCAAACATAAGGTCTAGGCTCCTGAACACAGTCAAAGCTTTGGAAGAACATTGGGAATCTCTGACCAATCTGAAACGAGAAATTAAGTGGGCTAAAAGGGGTAATGAGGTACCTTCAGCAAATATGGTTAAGCAGCATCCCAAAGTCCTTTTTTCATATATAAGGAACTGGAGGGTAACGAGAGAAACATAGAATAGAACATGGAACAATACAGCACAGGATAGGCCCTTTGGACAACGATGTTGTGCCGAACATTTGTCCTAGCTTAAGCACCCATCCATGTACCTAGCCAATTGCCACTTAAAGGTCACCAATGATTCTGATTCTGCCACTCCCACAGGCAGTGCATTCCATGCCCCCACCACTCTTTGGGTAAAGAACCTACCCCTGACATCCCCCCTATACCTTCCACCCTTCATCTTAAATTTATGTCCCCTTGTAACACTCTGTTGTACCCTGGGAAAAAGTTTCTGACTGTCTACTCTATCTATTCCTCTGATCATCTTATAAACCTCTATCAAGTCACCCCTCATCCTTCGCCGTTCCAATGAGAAAAGGCCTAGCACTCTCAACCTATCCTCGTACGACCTATTCTCCATTCCAGGCAACATCCTGGTAAATCTTCTCTGCACCCTCTCCAACGCCTCCACATCTTTCCTAAAGTGAGGCGACCAGAACTGGACACAGTACTCCAAATGTGGCCTGACCAAGGTCCTGTACAGCTGCAACATCACCTCACGACTCTTGAATTCAATCCTTCTGCTAATGAACGCTAATACACCATAGGCCTTCTTACAAGCTCTATCCACCTGAGTGGCAACTTTCAAAGATCTATGAACAGAGTACCCAAGATCCCTCTGCTCCTCCACCTTACTAAGAACCCTACTGTTAACCCTATATTCCACATTCTTATTTCTCCTTCCAAAATGGACAACCTCATACTTGGCAGGGTTGAACTTCATCTGCCACTCCTCAGCCCAGCTCTGCATCATATCTAAGTCCCTTTACAGCCGACAACAGCCCTCCTCACTATCCACAACTCCACCAATCTTCGTATCATCTGCAAATTTACTGACCCACCCTTCGACTCCCTCTTCCAAGTCATTAATAAAAATTACAAACAGCAGAGGACCCAGAACTGATCCCTGTGGAACTCCACTTGTAACTGGGCTCCAGGCTGAATATTTACCATCTACTACCACTCTCTGACTTCGACCGGTTAGCCAGTTCTCTATCTAACTGGCCAAACTTCCCACTATCCCATGCCTCCTGACTTTCCGCATAAGCCTACCATGGGGAACCTTATCAAATGCCTTACTAAAATCCATGTACACTACATCCATTGCCACACCCTCATCCACATGCTTGGTCACCTCCTCAAAGAATTCAATAAGACTTGTAAGGCAAGACCTACCCCTCACAAATCCGTGCTGGTTGTCCCTAATCAAGCAGTGTCTTTCCAGATACTCATAAATCCTATCCCTCAGTATCCTTTCCATTACTTTGCCTACCACCGAAGTAAAACTAACTGGCCTGTAATTCCTGGGGTTATCCCTATTCCCTTTTTTGAACAGGGGCACAACATTTGCCACTCTCCAGTCCCCTGGTACCACCCCCTTGGCAGTGAAGACGAAAAGATCATTGCCAATGGCTCTGCAATTTCCTCTCTTGCTTCCCACATAATCCTAGGATATATCCCATCAGGCCCAGGGGAATTGTCTATCCTCAAGTTTTTCAAAATGCCCAACACATCTTCCTTCCTAACACGTATCTCTTCTAGCTTACCAGTCCGTTTCACACTCTCCTCTTCAACAATACGGTCCCTCTCATTTGTAAATACTGAAGAAAAGTACTCATTCAAGACCTCTCCTATCTCTTCCAACTCAATACACAGTCTCCCACTACTGTCCTTGATCGGACCTACCCTCGTTCTCGTCATTCTCATGTTTCTCACATATGCCTAAAATGCCTTGGGGTTATCCTTGATCCTACCCGCCAATGATTTTTCATGCCCTCTCTTAGCTCTCCTAATCCCTTTCTTCAGCTCCCTTCTGGCTATCCTGTATCCCTCCAACGCTCTGACTGAACCTTGTTTCCTCAACCTTATGTAAGCCTCCTTCTTCCTCTTTACAAGACATTAAACCTCCCTCGTCAACCAAGGTTCCCTCATATGACCATCTCTTTCCTGCCTGACAGGTACATACATATCAAGGACACGTCTTATCTGTTCCTTGAAAAAGTTCCACATTTCCATGACATCCTTCCCTGACAGCCTATGCTCCCCAATTATGCTCCTCAGACCCTGTCTTGCAGCATCGTATTTACCCTTCCCCCAATTGTAAAACCTACCCTGTTACACACACCGATCTCTCTCCATAACCAAGGTGAAAGTCACCCTCACCAAAATGTTCACCCACTAACAAGTCCATCAATTGTCCTGGTTCGTTACCAAGTACCAAATCCAATATGGCCTCCCCTTTGGTCAGACAATCTACATACTGAGTTAGAAAATCTTCCTGGACAAACACCGCCCCATCCAATCAACTTGATCTAAAGAGCTTCCAATCAATATTTGGGAACTTGAAATCACCTATGACTACTATCCTGTGGCTTCTGCACCTTTCCAAAATCTCTTTCCCAATCTGTTTCTCCACATCTCTGCTGCTATTGGGGGACCTACAGTAAACACCCAACAAGGTGACTGCTCCTTTCCTATTTCTGACTTCAGCCCATACTACCTCCAAAGGCAGATCCCCCTCGTCTGCCTTTCTGCAGTCATTATACCATTTCTAGTTAGCAACGCCAACCCCCCTTCTTGTTTACCACCCCCCCCCCCAATCTTACTGAAACATCTGTAACCAGGAACCTCCAACAACCATTCCTGTCCCTCTTCTATCCACGTCTCCGTGATGGCCACAACATCGTAGTCCCAGAAAGGGTTGGTCTACTCAAGGACAAAGGAGGAAAGTTACGTGTGGAGTCAGAGAAAAGTACTTAAAAAGTTCTTTGCATTGGTATTCACCAAGGAGAGAGAGATATGATGGATGCTGAAGTTAGGGATAAATCTTTGACCACTCGAGGTCAAGTCGGCAGAAGGAGGGAGGGAGTTCTGGGTATTCTAAAAGGTAGACAAGTCCCCAGGTCAGATGGGATCTACCTTAGGTTACTGAGGGAAGCAAGAGAAGAAATAGTTGGGGCATGAACAGATATCTTTGCAGCATCCTTGAACACGGGTGAGGACCTCGAGGACTGGAGAATTGCTAATGTTGTCCCCTTGTTTAAGAAGGGTAGCAGGGATACTCCAGAAAAATTATAGACCTTACGCCAGTGGTAGGGAAGCTGCTGGAGAAGACATTGAGGGATTGAATCTATTTCCATTTGGAAGAAAATGGGTTTATCAGTGATAGGCAGCATGAGTTTGCGCGAGAAAGGTCATGTCTTACAAATCTAAGAGAATTCTTTGAGGAGGTGACAACATTGGGGCTATATTCATGAACTTTAGTAAGGCATTTAATAAGGTTCCCCATGGTAGGCTGATGGAGAAGGTGAATAGCATGGTGTCCTGGGTGTTCTAGCTACATGGATAGAGAACGGGCTGGGCAACAGAGTGGTAGTGGAAAGGTGTTTCTCAAAATGAAGACCTGTGACCAGTGTTGAGAGTGCGTTGCTGGAAAAGCACAGCAGGTCAGGCAACATCTGAGGAGCAGGAGAATCGACATTTCGAGCATGAGCCCTTCATCAAGAATAAGGCTGGGAGCTCCAGCTTTTTCAGCAACACACTCTCAGTTCTGATCTCCAGCATCTGCAGGCCTCACTGTCACCTGTGACCAGTTGTGTTCCACAGGGATCCGTGCTGGGATGACTCTTGCTTGTGATATATATATATAAATGATTTGGAGGAAGGTAGAGGTTGCCTGAACAGCAAGATTGCAGATGACATCAAGATTAAGTTAGATTCCCTACAGTGTGGAAACAGGCCAGTTGTCCCAACAAGTCCGCACTGACCCTCCAAAAAGCAACCCACCCAGACCCATTCCCCTACATTTACCCCTTCACCTAACACGACAGGCAATTTAACATGGCTATTTCACCTAACATGCACGTTTTTGGACTCTGGGAGGAAACCCACACAGACACAGGGAGAATGTGCAAACTCCACACAGACAGTTGCCTGAGGCGGGAATTGAACCCGGGTCTCTGGCGCTGTGAGGCAACAGTGTCACTGTGCCACTGTGCTGCCCTGTGGAGGAGCAGATAGAGAAAAGGAGTATCAGAGAATACAACAGAATATAGATAAATTGGAAAAATGGGCAGAGAAATGGCAGATGGAATTCAAGCCGCTGTGAGGCAGCAGTGCTAACCACTGTGCCAACTGTGCCGCCCCATCGACAGTCACAGGTGAGCTGCCGGAAGACTGGAGGTTGGCAAACGTGGTGCCACTGTTTAAGAAGAGTGGTAAGGACATGCCAGGGAACTATAGACCAGTGAGCCTGACCTCGGTGGTGGGCAAGGTGTTGGAGGGAATCCTGAGGGACAGGATGTACATGTATTTGGAAAGGCATGGACAGATTGGGGATAGTCAACATGGCTTTGTGCGTGGGAAATCATGTCTCACAGACTTGATTGAGCTTTTTGAAGACGTAACAGAGAGGATTGATGAAGGCAGAGCGGAAAATGTGATCTATATAGACTTCAGTAAGGCGTTCAACAAGGTTTCCCACGGGAGAGTGATGAGAAAGTTTAGATCTCAAGGAATACAGGGTAAATTAGCTATTTGGATACAGAACTGGCTCAAAGGTAGAAGGTAGTGGTGGAGGGTTGTTTTTCAGACTGGAGGCCTGTGACCAGTGGAGTGCCACAAGGATTGGTGCTGGGTCCTCGACTTTTTGTCATTTATATAAATGATTTGGATGCAAGCAGAAGACGTGCAGTTAGTAAGTTTGCAGACGCCATCAAAATTGGTGGTGGAGTGGACAGGGAAGTGGGTTCCCTCAGATTACAACAGATCTTAACCAGATGGGCCATTGGGCTGTGATTTGGCAAATGGAGTTTAATATCAGATAAACGCAAGGTGCTGCATTCTTGGAAAGCAAATCTTAGCAGGATTTATACACTTAATGGTAATGTCCTAGGGAGTGTTGCTGAACAAAGAGACCTTAGAGTGCAAGTTCATAGCTCCTTGAAAGTGGAGTCGCAGGGAGATAGGATAGTGAAGAAGGCATTTGGTATGCTTTCCTTTACTGGTCAGAGTATTGAGGACAGGAGTTTGGAGGTCATGTTGTGGCTGTACAGGACATTGGTTAAGCCACTGTTGGAATATTGCGTGCAATTCTGGTCTCCTTCCTATCGGAAAGATGTTGTGAAACTTGAAAGGGTTCAGAAAAGATTTGGAAGGATATTGCCAGGGTTGGAGGATTTGAGCTACAGGGAGAGGCTGAACAGGCTGGAGCTGTTTTTCCTGGAGTGTCGGAGGCTGAGGGGTGACCTTATAGAGGTTTACAAAATTATGAGGGGCATGGATAGGATAAATAGGCAAAGTCTTTTCCCTGGGGTTGGGGAGTCCAGAACTAGAGGGCATAGGTTTAGGGTGAGAGGGGAAAAATATAAAAGAGACTTCAGGGGCAACATTTTCACACAGAGGGTGGTATGGATATGGAATAAGCTGCCAGAGGAAGTGGTGGAGGCTGGTACAATAGCAATATTTAAGAGGCATTTGGATGGGTATATGAATAGGAAGGGTTTGGAGGAATATGGTCCAGGGACTGGCAGGTGGGACTGGATTGGGTTGTGATATCTGGTCAGCATGGATGGGTTGGACCGAAGGGCCTGTTTCCATGCTGTACATCTCTATGACACTTTTAGAAAGACGGAGGTGAGAGGGGACCTGATTGAGGTCGACAAAATCATGAGAGGTGCAGACAGTGTGGATTGCAAGAAGCTTTTCCTAGAGTGCGGAACCCAATTACTAGGGGTCACAAGTTCAAAGAGAGGGGAAAGGTTTTGAGGGGATATGCGTGGAAAGGTCTTTACGCAGAGGTTGGTGGCTGCCTAGAACGCATTGCCAGTGGAGGTGGTCGAGATGGGAAGAATAGTGTCATTTAAGATGTATCTAGACAGATACATGATTGGGCAGGGAGCAAAGGGATACAGACCCTTTTCACCAACAGCACTTTCCGACCCCACACCTTCTAATCAATATAAAATCAGAAGGAGGGTATTTGTTGCCCACACCCAAATCATTCCTTTGCCTTGTGAATCCCGATGCTCCAAGCACTGATACAGATGATACCCCATGAGTGATGACCTTCAGTCCAGAGCAGAACCCGACTCTCTGTATTCTCTCCATGAACCAATTCTCAATAGTTACAAAGTTGAAGGAGTATATAGTTTAAAAGAGAGGGTGTGTTTCTAAGCTGAGAGATTGTGACAGCCCATGTGCCTGTGAGTGCAGAGATTGCTGAAATTTGAGAAAATGTAACCGTTAGCTTGGGGTTGTGTTTTGATGTCAAGGCAATCAGATTTGAATTTAACCAATGAATTTAAATTATGCCCAGGATACCAATAATCAATTGAATTTGAATTTAATTGTATTGACAACATCTGACCAAATGAGTCTTGGACATTTAAAAGCAAGGGTATTTTAAAAATTAGTCTGAGCACATGTCATCTGAAGGGGCTCTTCACCCTCTCAAAGAAATCTCTTTGAAGGCATTATCTCTCAAACATACCTTTTCCAGTGAAAACAGGAAAAAGTGTAAGAAGACGGTCCAGGGAGATGACAGCAGAAATGGAAGGATAGAAGGAAGACAGCGTAAGGGTCTGTATGGACTTTGAGGGATTAAGTCACTTTAATGGGTAATAATTGTGTTATTGGAGGAGAATTTTAAGAGTTGGAGTCAAGCAGTGATTAGTTAAGAAAAAGTGGGCTCAGATTTGTGAATCATTTTGTTGTGTTCACTGTTAGAGTGAGGAAAAGGAAATTGTTATTTTTGTCTAAACAGTGGAAATCAGGAGTTTTCTTTCATTCCCTCAGTCTTTTTTTAACCAGATTACGAGGTGAGGGGAGCTTTCCTGGGGTGTTGATTTTAATTAGCAGAGGGGCTAGACCTCTGCATTAGAACAGGTTGGTGTCAGGAGTGGGGAGTTATCTTTGATAAACTGAGTTCAAACCTCCTGGTATCGAGAAGGATGATCAAAGGAGTCAGAGGTGTGGACCATATGGGCAGACGGACTGTTGTTCCTGTCGCCACTGCCCTGTTTCCCCTGCTGCCCCATTGAGGGGCCATGCCTATCTGAGGTGTCTCCCTCCAACACTGGGCTGGGGAGCTGGCCTGTTGCTTGCCCCGTTGCAGGAGGCTGGTGTTTCTGGCGTCTGCCCCCAGAGAAGGGTCAGTTATCCCCATTTCCTCCTCCCGCTGCTGCTGTTTGTGGAGCCCTTTCTGCACTGCCATGATATGTTGCCACTCGGTGACCAGGTGGTACTTGTGGCACTGGCAGTACTGCCAGCTACACACCTGCTGTTCCTTCAGCCAGACATCGAAACCATGGTTCCTGCATCGTCTTTCTTAAAGTGACCATGCAGTCTTTCAACTTTGTAACATCAATCCACGTAGTATATTCTCCTCTTACCTCTGGGCTCTAACCTTCTTCACTCACCAGTGTGCAAGCATTTCAAAATTCGCCTGAAAATTGAAAAATTCCAGTCCCACTGTTCTCATTTGTCGAGGTCACAAATAACAGCCTCCACAAACCGCAGCAGATTTAGTGAAGATAATTTCTGAATGTAAGCTGGCTCTGCAAAATCATATCATTACTCTCCAATTAACCAGTTATCACATTACTCATAAAATGTGCTAATATTTTCTACCAACTGACATCAAACTATTCATGACTTGGTTAATAATTCCCTCTGTATCATGTTTTAAATATTTGCAGACACAGCACCTACTCACTACTGTCCAGGATCTTACCAAGAATCAAAAGAACTTTGACTTCCTCATTTGGTGCAGCAATTACCACATTTCAAAGCAATCAGTTTCTCAAGTAATTGCTCTTTAATAATTCGAATTTCCTACACTTCCTCATCTTCACCAATCACCCTGTTCCCTAATATTTCTGCAAGATTTTCTGTTCCTCCCTCTGTGGAGACCGAACCAACATCTGGGGACAGAGAAAGTCCATGTCACCTCGTGAATACGATGGCACATGGTGGATATGACACCCATTCTTGCATGGAAAGTTCCAGAATCAAACTAATTCACTTCATTTTTAGTCTTCGCACAGTCCTCTCCCTGGTGTGAGACCACAGATTCTGCTGAAGCAGGCGACACAGCTCTGTGACCTTCTCATTGTCTAAACATACTGGCTTCACACATTGCACCTGGAACAGGTACAATATTGGAAAATATTCCTGGAAATCCCAGAGAGGAGATTGTAGTGCCCTGCTCCCCACTGTTTACAGAGCTTCCCTTCTGTGCAGTCTCTGCTCCATTTGTAAGCCGTGTTGAAGACCCCAAAACACTGTGAATGCCCTGCCCACACCTTGTTCAGAGTGGGGTCACCAGACCCTCAGCTCTCCCTGAATGAATGCAGCTGATACACAAACCTGAGGAAACCATTTACAGAACCTTCACTGATGTTCCAGTGACAGGAGCAGGTCAAATCCATGTATACATGGTACACACACTCGGTGTCGAAAATGTCTTCGTTCTTCGATTCTTGTCAGTTGCTGATGAACTTTTACATCTCTGCACAGTCCCAGTGACCTGAAATATTAGCAATTCCACTCTCCATAGAGTTAGTTGACAATCGCACCATTTTCTGTCCCTCAGTCACGATGACATCAACACCACTATTGCATGGAGAGTTGATTAGAGAAGACGGGGAGGCGATGGTCCAGCCTGAGGTCTATTAATTGAGGGACCCAGGTAATAACCGAGACCCTGGATTTGATCCCACCATTTCCAGATGGTGGAATTTGAATTCAATCAAACATTGGGAATTATGAATCAAATGAAACTATGAAACCATCGTTCGTTGTCAGGAAAACCCACCCGGCTCCCGAATGTCCTTCAGGGAAGGAATCTTACCACCTACACCTGGTCTGGCCTACGTGTGACTCCAGACTCTCAGCAATAGGGTTGACTCTCAGCTGCCCTTTGAAATGGGCACTCAGCTGGATCAATCACTACAAAGGCTCAGAGAAATGAAACTGAATGGGCCGAGGCACCTGCAGTTGGTCAAGAAGGCAGCTCAGCAGCATCTTCTCAAGTGCAATTGGCAGGGGAAATAAACGCTGGCCCAGTCAGTGATACCCATGTCCCATTAGTGAATATAAGGAGATGAGCACACTCTGGGAAGAGAGGCAGAGGGGACATAACTCAGTTTAAACAGCGACTTGGAATGATTTTCCAGAGTATGGGAAAAGGCAGAAAATAAATAAGATTATGCCACATTTTATTTCCATCCCAGCCGATCAACAATCCCTTTTTGCTTCTTTTTCTCTCCCTCTCTCTCTCTCTCTTTCTCCTTCTGTTCAACTCACACCTTCTCCCCTTGAAAACAAGCAATTCTGTCATGAAAATAAATTGCAATATTTCCCAGCTGCTTTCAATTTTCATGGATGGTCTGTGGACTCGAAATTCGAACTCTGTTTTCCTTTGACACAGGCAGGCAAACCATTATCTTTTTCCCCAACATTTCTTTTTGTTTACAAATGGCAGCATCTTCCTTTGTTTGATTTAATTCTTAATTTTTTTGATTTCATGGGAATGTCGGCATCACTGGGAAGGACAGCATTTGATGACCATCACTGATTGGCCTTGACTGTGAGGCCATTCCACAAGGCAGAATAGAGCCAAGCACAATGTTTTGGGTCTGAAGGCGCTCTTAACCCAAACCAGATAAGAATGTTCGATTTCTTTCCCAAATGACATCAGCGAAACAGCTCGGTTTTTAGATAAAATCTTGAGGGATTTATGGTTGTTATTAGGGAAATTCAATTTTGTTCCAATTCTTGTCATTTGAATTTAAGATCTGTTATCAGTTGTTGTCGGATATGAATCAGTGTCTTTAGATAATTAGCTTTTGGCTCTGAATTCCCTTCCAGTGACAATAATACTCTGGTACAGTGTCCCTATCATGGAAATACTTTAGTGACAAAAACAAGTTTGTGATCAAAATATTTGCAACTAAAAGTGTGACAAGAAGAGAGTTGCAAAAGTAAAATCTGAATTTTGCCAAGGCTTAGAGAATTGTTTATTCAGCAAATGTACTGAAATATGGGTGGAGTCTGGTGATATTATGGAGTCGGCAATGGACAGGTTTGATGATGGACCCAATACCGAGACATAAATCAATTCAGGGCAAAAAGGGGCCTCAACATTGTGAGCAGTCTGAGTATCAGATGCTTGTGGGGGAGGGGTCTGAAATTTGTGGATAATGAATGGAGTGTTTAATTGAAACTGAAGTTAATAGTTTCTGTCCTTGCCAAAGACAGACAACAGAAATAGCAATGGAGTTCAACATGGTTTAGGGAATGAATGAATGGATAGACATAAAGAGACTTACCGGGAACACAAACAATAGCGAGGATGGGATAGTAACCCGCCTGAGTAATCAGCAGTACACCTTCTATCCGATAAGATAATAAAGACCAGGAAAGGAAGTTACGACCCAAAGATAAGCTCCTGTCCATTGTTGGAACATTCCAGTCCATTGTTCTCAGATTCTGATCTCTCCTTTCCCTGTCTCTGCAGCTGCCGTTAGTGGTGGATGTGATGCACCCTTACTAATAGGAGAGGGAAAGCCTCCAGTTACACAATTAGATTCCATGGAGATCGACATTAATCACAGTCACTGAATAAACATTTCCAGTTAACCCCTTTTCAATACAACACTTTCAGTTCACAATCATAACTGCACTGGTCTGGATGTTGGCATTGCTGGCTATTGGTCTTATCTCCCAATACCAATTGTTGTAGTGAGGTCAGTGGGGAGGGAGAACGACAGGCGTTTCCTTGTTGCTCATGCTTCTGTTGTGTTGTTCATGTACAATGCTACGTCCAACAGCCGCCCTCAAAAACAGTCAAGAGGTTGTTCCTGTGCTGATCACTTGGATCAACCGTCAACCAACAGACTGTCACTGGGCATAATTACCCTGACCATGCGCAGGAAGTATGGATTTGCCTGAATGTTTCTTTCACTCATCTAATAAGGCAACTTTGTAACTTCACCATAAAATGCGTTTCAGCTTTTTTAAAAAGAGCAAATATCTTATTGCAGTGAATTTGGTTTAAATCAGCAATATTTACATTCTTTGACTTTAGACCAAAGCTCAATGTGACATGTACAATCATCTTGTTTATTAAAACATTCCTTATTAAGGGATCAGGGACAGGATGAATTTAACATTGCCTCGGAGATACAGGGGAATGGGGCCTTTGGCTGTGGAGATTGGAGGGGAGTACAATGATATCCTCCAGTCACCAGTATTCAAATATCACGCTTTCTAACAGATGGAATGAAATATAATGCAGAGCAAGGAGGCAGATTACATTTGGGAGATGGACTGTCAATCGATAATCTGAATAGAACAGGAGAATTATAAATTTTATATTTTACAGACACACTTTTTCATTGTAGGATAACAGGTTGATTGTTCATATCTGCACAAGATATTCTGAATTCAAACAGAAACAGGCAACAAAATGTGTAGAGGTACAGGGAGATTTCAGAATAATAACAGGAGATATATAACTCAGTCTGTGTCAGTACAGAGATGGTGGGCTGAATGACCAATGTGTTTTGCTGTAATTAGTCTCTGATATGTATTAAAAGCATTTGGAGTCTGAGGAGACAAACCTGTTCACTGAATGACATAGATTGTGGCATCATCAATAATCTATTCCTATTGTTTCATGAAGTGCAGTTGCCTGCAAAATGCCTTTTCAACTAAAATCAAATTCCTGAGATTCCCATATTAGATGGATTTTAACAAAGCATTTTTTCCTTGGAACTTAAAGAAGATACAGTGTCCGATGTAACACAAGTGTCACTGACACATCAGCTCAAGTCACGGACCATATTGGGCAAATATAACCAAGTTCAACCTCTTGGTTCATCAGAGAAACCAAGATACTGGGTACAATGGAAACCTGAAATACAAACAGGAAATTGTAGAGACACCACCATAGGCAATGCATTCATGCATTCTCAACTCTCTGCATAAAGAACCTTCCTCTGACATCTTCTCTATACCTTTCTCCTAATATCTTAAAACTATAACACCTCGTACCACTCATTCCTGCCCTGGGGAAAAGTCTCTGGCTATTGACTCTATCCATTCCTCTCATTATCTTGTACACCTTGATCAGGTCACCTCTCTTCCTCCTCGCCAGACAGAAAAGTCCGAGCTTATTCAACCTCTCTTCATAAGGCAAGCCCTCCAGTCCAGGCAGCATCCTGGTAAACCTTCTTTGCACTCTCTCCAAAGCCTCTGTATCTTTCTGATAGGAGGTTGACTAGAACTGGACACAATGTTCCAAGTGTGGTCTCACCAGGGACTTGTAGAGCTGTAGCAAAACCTCGCAGCTCTTAAACTCGATTCCCCTGTTAATGAAAACTAAAACAACCCTATCCACTTGGATGGCAACTTTGAAGGATCTATGTATTGCACACCAAGATCCCTCTGTTGCTCCACACTGCCAAGAATCGTGTCTTTAATCCTATATTCAGCATTCGAGTTCGAACTTCCAAAATGCATCACTTCGGATTTATCCAGATTGAACTCCATCTGCCATTCTCAGCCAAGCTCTGCATCCTGTCTATCACACTGCAGACTGCAATAGCCCTTGATACTATCAACGGCAACTCCAACCTTTGTGTCATCTGCAAATTTACTAACCCACCCCTCAAAATCCTCATCCAAGTCATTTATAAAAACTACAAAGAGTAGAAGCCCAAGAACAGAGCCCTGCGGGACCCCACTCATCACTGACCTACAGGCAGAATACTTTCCATCTATAACCACTCTACAACCACTCTCCCCGCCTTCTGTCAGCCAGCCAATTCTGAATCCAGATAGCCAAATCTCCCTGTATCCCATACTTCCTGAATGAGCCTACCATGGGGAACCTTATCAAATGCCTTGCTGAAGTCATATGCATCGCATCCACTGCTCGACCTTTGTTGACCTGTCTTGTTACCTCCTCAAAAGAACTCAATAAGATTTGTGAGGCATAACCTGCCCCTCACAAAACCATACTGACTGCCTTTCATCACACTACGCTTTGCCAAATAGTCATAAATCCAACTCTCAGAATTCTTTCCAAAACTTTTTTGACCACAGACTAAGACTGACTGGTCTGTAATTGCCAGGGATTTCCCTATTACCCTTCTTGAAAAGAGGAACAGCATTTGCCTCCTTCCAATCCTCTGGTACGACTCCCATAGACAGTGAGGAGGCAAAGATCTTCACCAGTGTCTTAGTAACCTCCTTTCTTGCTTCCCAGAGCAGGCGAGGATAAAACTGGTCTAACCATGGGGACATATCAATCTTAATGTTTTCAATATTTCCAGCACATCAACTTCATCAATCTTGATCTGGTCAAGACTGTATCCCAGCTCCTCAAAGTTCTCATTCACAACAATGTCACTTTGCTCAGTGGAAATTGAAGCAAAAAAACTCATTTAGGGCTTCCCCTATCTGCTCAGGCTCCACACACAAGTTCCCTACGCTATCCCTGATCAGCCCTACCTTCTCCCTGGTCATTCTCTTATTCCTCACATATGAGTAAAATGCATTTGGGTTCTTCCTAATCCTTCTTGCCAAGCCTTTTTTGTGCCCCCTCCTGGCTTTCCTCAGTCCACTTCTGAGCACCTTTCGAGTAAGCCTGTAATCCTCTAAAGCTGTTCGAGATCCTTGCTTCCTCCATCTTACGTAAGGCGCCTTCTTCCTTTTGATAAGAAACTCCTCTGTTCTCGTCATCCAAGGTTCCTTAATCCTACCCCTACTTACCTGTCTCAGTGGAACAAATTCGTGCATCACTCACAACAACTGGTCCTTGAATAGTCTCCACATGTCTGCTGTTCCCTTATTGTGGAACAATTGCTCCCAGTCTGTACTTCCCAATTCCTGTCTGATCGCGTCATAATTTCCTTTTCCCCAATTAAATCTCTTCCTTCGTTGGCTGCTCCTTTCCCTCTCCAAGGCTATGGTAAATGTGAGGCAGTTGTCGTCACTGTCACCAAAGTGTTCTCCCACCGTGGGATTTTCCACCTGTCCTGGCTCATTGCAGAGCACCAAATCGAAAATGGCCTCTCCCCTTGTCGGCCTGTCTACATACTGAGTAAGGGAACCCTCCTCAACACACCTGACAAAAACGGCTCCTTCCAAACCATCTGCACTTAGGAGGTTCCAGTCGATATTGGGAAAGTTGAAATCACCCATAACAACAACTCTGCTACATATGCACTTTTCCAAAATCTTCCAGCCTATGAGTTCTTCAATCTTTCTACTGCTATTAGGGGGTCTGTAGAAAACCCCCAATGAGGTGACTGTTCCCTTGCTGTTCCTAACTTCCACCCATACTGGCTCAGGAGACAAACTTTCCTCAACAACCTTCATTTCTGTAGCTGTGATGCACTCTCTGATTAGCAATGCTCCCTCCTGTTTTGCCACCCACCCTGTTCTTTTTAAACATTCTAAACCCTGGAACATCAAGCAACCATTCCTCTCCCTGTGAAACCCACATCTCTGTTATGGCCACAGCACAGTAGCCCCAAGTTCGTCATTCTTATTTCTGATACTTCTTGCATTAAAGCAGACACACTTTAACCAATCCCTTTGTTTCATCGTGTGAGAAACCTTCCTGATAGATTCACTACATTTTGTCACTGCCCCATCTATAAGTGCCCCCCTCTCAGATATGTAGCTCTGATTCCCACCCCTTACCAAACTAGTTTAAACCCTCCCGAACCATACAAGCAAATCTCCCACCCAGGAAATTTGTGCCTCTCCATTTCAGGTGCACAGGCCCCACCTTCCCCAGAAGGTCTCCAATGGTCTAGGTATCTGAAGCCCTCCCTCATGCACCAGCCTCGCTGCCACGTGTAAAGTTGCATTCACTGACTTGTATTCACTATCTTGTAGCACTGGTAACAAACCCAAGATCTTGTCCTGCTCTTCAGCTTCCAACCTAGTTCTCTGTGGTCACTTTTCAGCTATCACCCACTTAAAAACTTCCCGGCAGCCCTCGTTTTTCTCCTCACCATCCAGTAAAAAAACAAATTTTGTTTGAACACACCTTCCCAGCCGTCCTCTGCTCCTCCTCCACAACTCTCAACAAATGGAGGCCCCGAAACCTGAGGTAAGTCATTTAAACAGTTTACTCACTCTCCCAGCAGTCCTCCACTCCTCCTTCACATCTCTCAACAAAGATTCTGGAAATGGATAAGCAAAGGACAACACGTTGGCAGATGGAATACAATATTGGGAAATGTGAACCTGTGATTTTTTCAGGAAGAATAAAAGACTGAATATTACAGAAATGGAGGGATATTAAATGTGTTAGTGTTACAGTGTGTATTGGAGAGTTCAGTCTGACCCATTCTGACATCACTCCATTACCCTAATGGTCAGTGGCCCCATTGCTCTCGGTACACAGGGGATATTTCGATGTGTTTGGTTGGTGGTAGGGAGTTGTAAGGTGGACAGAGCTTTGAACAATTTACAAAGCTGTGGCCTTTATCCAAGAGGCCATCCTTTCTTTCCCATTGAAGACCCGAAGATGATGGGAATGGCTGACTGCTTCTGAATGAAGAGGCTGCTGCTAGGGGTATGCATCAACATGATGTACTGAGCCTGGGCACACAACAGCATTAATGGGGCAAAATAGTTTGTTCTATCAAGATGAAGTTAACAACATCTTCATAACCTGGTCCATCTTATAATGTGTTGTGAGTGCTGAAAGGGAAATTGCATCAAATCAGCAGAACAAAACCAGGCCAGGCTGGTGTTTACACTTCTCCTATCTTGCTTCAAACTCTTAATATGCTCTCTGTGCCCTTTTTGACATCTAAAGTTCCCTCAAATACTGTTCATTGACGCTAATTTTCCCAACAACCCCTGGCAGCAGCAGGTTCTGCACACTGACTGCTCGGAGCAACAAATCTTCTCCAACAGTTTTATTGGATTTATTCGTGACCATCTACATTTAAGATGCAGTTGTAGATTGCCCCCATTCCCAACCAAGCAAGAAAGGCCCAACAATACAGAAAGGCATGCCTTCCCCCTTTCATACAATTCCAACCATTTCACACAGTGCAATTATCCATACTAACTTTTTGTCTGCTGTCAAAGTTGGTCAAACACTTCTGTAAGAGATAAACAAGGACAAAAAAAAATCAGGATGTACAAAGATTAAAGAGTACCACAAATTTGTGAAATTTGAAAGATCAGAAGTGAAATACAAGTAAATTTGGTTCCATTTTAGTGTGTAGTCAAAAGTTAATCACAAATGATCTATCAAACTGTCAGGTCACATTTTACACGTCACACACTTTGCTCCAGTGAACCGGATCAGTACCAAGCTGATAAAATTCTTCGTTATTCAACTACTCAGTAGGCAGTGACATCCAGGTAACATATACACCTGTACAAAATTTAAAAATGTGCAATTTATCCAAACTTGTGATGGCACAGAAAAAAATAAGTCATAGAGAGTCATAGAGTCATAGAGATGTACAGCACGGAAACAGACCTTTCGGTCCAACCCGTACATGCCGACCAGATATCCCAACCCAATCTAGTCCCACCTGCCAGCACCCAGCCCATATCCCTCCAAAATTCATATACCCATCCAGATGCCTTTTAAATGTTGCAATTGTACCAGCCTCCACCACTTCCTCTGGCAACTCATTCTGCACACATACCACCCTCTGAGTGAAAAAGTTGCCTCTTAGGTCTCTTATATCTTTCCCCTCTCACCCTAAATCTATGCCCTCTAGTTCTGGACTCCCCCACCCCAGGGAAAAAACTTTGCTTATTTACCCTATCCATGCCCCACATAATTTTGTAAGCCTCTATAAGATCACCCCTCAGCCTCGAACTTTCCAGGGAAAACAGCCCGAGCCTGTTCAGTCTCTCCATAAATCTCAAATCCTTCAACCCTGGCAACATCCTTGTAAATCTTTTCTGAACCCTTTCAAGTTTCACAACATCTTTCCAACAGGAAGGAGAACAGAATTGCACTCAATATTCCAACAGTGGCCCGAAGCAATGACCTCCCAACTCCTGTACCCAATACTCTGACCAATAAAGGAATGCATACCAAATGCCTTCTTCACTAACCTATCCTATCAACTTTCAAGGAGCTATGAACCTGCACTCCAAGATCTCTATGTTCAGCAACACTCCCTTGGACTTTACCATTAAGTGTATAAGTCCTGCTAAGATTTGCGTTCCCAAAATATAGCACCTCACATTTATCTAGATTAAACTCGATCTGCCACTTCTCAGCCCATTGGCCCATCGGATCAAGATCCTGTTGTAATCTAAGGTGACCTTCTTCACTGCCCACTACATCTCTAATTTTTGTGTTGTCAGCAAACTTAGTAACTATACCTCTTATGCTCACATCCAAATCATTTATATAAATGTTGACAAATAGTGGCCCCAGCACCAATCCTTCTGGCATTCCACTGGTCACAGGCTTCCAGTCTGAAAAACAACCTTCCACCACCACCCTCTGTCTTCTACCTGCGAGCCAGTTCTGTATCCAAATGGCGAGTTCTCCCTGTATTCCGTGAGATCTAACCTTGCTCAACAGTCTCCCATGGGGAACCTTGTCAAATGCCTTACTGAAGTCCATATGGATCACATCTACTGCTCTGCCCTCATCAATTCTCTTTGTTATTACTTTAAAAAACTCAATCAAGTTTGTGACACATGACTTCCCACGCACAAAGCCATGTTGACTATCCCTATTCAGTCCTTGCCTTTCCAAATACATGTACATCCTGTCCCTCTGAATTGTCTACAACAACTTGCCCACCACTGACATCAGGCTCACTGGTCTATAGTTCATTGGCTTGTCCTTATCACCCTTCTTAAACGGTGGCACCACATTAGCCAACCTCCAGTCTTCTGGCACCTCACCTGTGACCATCGATGATCCAAATTTATCAGCAAGAGGCCCAGCAATCACTTCCCTAGCTTCCCACAGAGCTCCAGGGTACACCGGATCAGATCCAGGGGATTTATCCATTTTTATGTGTTTCAAGACATCCAGCATTTCTTCCTCTGCAATATGAATATTTTTCAAGATGTCACCATTTATTTCCCTACATTCTATACCTTCCATGTTCTTTTCCACAGTAAATATTGATGCAAAATACACGTTTCGTATCTGCTCCATCTCCTGCGGCTCCACACAAAGACCACCTTGCTGATCTTTGAAAGTTCCTATTCTCTCCCTAGTTACCCTTTTGTCCTTCATGTATTTGTAAAATCCCTTTGGATTCTCCTTAAGTATATTTGCCAAAGCTATCTCATATCCCCTTTTTGCCCTCCTGATTTCTCTCTAAGGTACACTCCTACTGTCTTTATACTCTTCTGAGGATTCACTCGTTCCATCCTGTCTATACCTGACATATGCTTCCTTCTTTTTCTGAATCAAGTCAATATTCAGCCAGCTGAAAAGTGATCTGTATGTTCCTTTATTAACAAACTGTTTGATCCACCGCACAACGTACCAAATTATTCTAATCCATACCATTAATCGTACTCATTATTCTTCTTTTATTGGTTTAATTTTCATCTACAAGCAACTTGCAATGAAAGTGAAATAATTGGTGCTCATCAGCAAAGAAGGAATCCAAAACCTTGCAAAACAGACTTACAAAACAATAGTAAGGGAAAACCGAATCCAGCACTCATAGGGACGGCACAATTCTCTGACCGATACCCGATAAAAAGAGAGGTGAATTTGTTTCATCCATTTTGAATGTATTTCCTAAACATACCACTCATGCCTTATTTATCCCTTTTATTCTGCAACTAAATCAATTTAGACATACTTTTAGTCGATTTTTAGACACAGTTATACAGAGGAAGACAAAAATAGGCCTGTAAAAGTCAAGCAAGTTCAGAGTTTGATCCCTGATCTGTGAAGTGTCAACCAAACTCAATATTTGTGTTAGTTGGTCATTGGAGGTTGGAAATTTTCTAAGAATTGCAGAATTTCCCTTGAGGACGACAACAACATATCTCTCCAGATCTCCAAATTTATGTCTCACTAAGATTAGGTCTCATTCTTCTAAACTCAAGAATATATAGTCCTTCTTAATGTCCCTTCATAGGAATCGTCTCACCCCAAGGATTCATTTAGGGGTCTCATATGGAAGGTTGGTTAAGAAGTGAAAATCCTAAGAGATCCACTGCCATTGGCAAATTGGATCCAACACTGGCTTCATGGCAGAAGGTAAGGATGATGTTTGAAGGGGGCCTCTGCAACTGGAGTCTTTCACCCAGTGATATACCACAGGTACAGTGGTGGTCCCTTACTGCTGTGCACATTAATGATCAAGAATGATCATTAATGATCCTTCCTCGTTAATAATCAGGGGCTACAGTGTTATACAAGAAGCAGAATGTTTAGAGGGGAATTGAGTAAAAACGTTTCATCCAGGAGGTGGTGGGTATCTACAACTCACTGCTTAAAAGATTGGCAGAGACAGGAACCCTCGAGATATTGAAGAACTATTTTAATGGGCTCTTGAACTGCCTTAGCACCCAAAGCTCCTGGGTGGGGATGTGGTTTAGGGTGGTGCTTTTGTGGCATTGTGTAGATATCATTCCTATCTTTGGGGTATGGGATCCAGGTCAGGTTCTTCCTGCTTCAGAAGGTAGACATAAGTCTGTCTGAATCGATAGATTAAAACACCAAGAAATGCAAATTCTTTAAAAGGATCATGTGCTGAGTGAGGACATCTGGGTTTGAGTTCCACCTGTGCCAGACAAATGTCATCATGTGTCAGAATATGTTGATTAAAAATACCTGGATGGCTGTGGGCTATGTGGTAGAAAATGGGATAAGAATAAATGGCTGATTTAGGACTAGGGCAGAGACAAAGGGCACTGTCATGAATACTCTATTCAGCCAGCTAC
Organism: Chiloscyllium punctatum; assembly: GCF_047496795.1. Lineage (NCBI taxonomy): Eukaryota > Metazoa > Chordata > Chondrichthyes > Orectolobiformes > Hemiscylliidae > Chiloscyllium > Chiloscyllium punctatum. The sequence goes on from NC_092762.1 coordinate 21,539,579, forward strand.
ACAGATGATGGCTATCTGAGTTATTATATAACCTGGGTTCTGTTCTTCCTTCCCTATCCTAAAAAGAATGAACAATTGTGGACCTCAGTCCCTGACTTTGTGAACATTGAAAAATGACAATGTTTGAATCAAGATGTTGGATGTTATTTACCAGACATGGGAAATGATTCCTGATGAAGGGCTTTTGCCTGAAACATAGATTTTCCTGCTTCTCAGATCCTGCCAGACCTGCTGTGCTTTTCCAGCACCCCTCTGATCTAAACTCTGGTTTCCAGCATCTGCAGTCCTCACTTTTGCCCGGATGGAATCTATCCCAGGTTACTGCAGGAAGCGAGATCGGAAATTGCTGGAGCCTTAACAGTTATCTTTGCAGCATCCTTAAACATGGGTGAGGTCCCGGAGGACTGGTGAATTACTAATGCTGCCCCTTGTTTAAGAAGGGTAGCAGGAGTAATTCAGCTAATTATAGACCAATGAGACTGACTTCCGTGGTAGGGAAACTACTGGAGAAGATACTGAGGAATAGAATTTAATCCCATTTGGAAGAAAATGGGCTTATCAGTGATAGGCAACATGGTTTTGTGCAGGGAAGGTCATGTCTTATCAACAGAGTGGAATCACAGTTGGTGTGTTGCCTCCTAGGTGCCAGGGTTTGTGATGTCTTGGATCACGTTTTTGGATTCTTTGAGGGGGGAGGGGGAGCAGCCCCAAGTCATGGTCCACATAGGCACCAATGACAGGTAGGAGAAGGGGTTGGGATTTAAGGGAGAAATTCAGGGAGTTACAGTTGAAACTTAGAGCGAGAACAAACAGAGTTGTTATCTCTGGTTTGTTAACCGTGCCACATGCGGGCGAGGCGAGGAATAGGAAGAGAGAGGAGTTGAACACATGGCTACAGGGATGGTGCAGGGTGGAGGGACTCAGATACTTGGATAATTGAGGCTCGTTCTGGGGTAAGTGGAACTTCTACAAATGGGATTGTTTACACCTGAACCAAAGGGTACCAATATCCTGGGAGGGAAATTTGCTTGTGCTGTTTGAGAGAGTTTAAACTAATTCAGCTGGGAACCTGAATTGTAGCTCCACTCTACATGAGGTTGGGAGTAGTGAGGTCATCAATAAGATTTCAAGGTCGAAAGAATGTACCTGCGAGCAGGAAGGTGGTTTGGAGTACATCATCTTCAACACCAGGAACATCCGGAATACGGTGGGTAAACGTGCAGCATGTGTTGGTATTTGGGACTTCAATGTTATGGCCATTTCGGAGACTTAGATAGAGCAGGGACAGGAATGTTGTTGCAGGTTTCAGGGTTTAGACTTTTCAGTAAGAACAAGGAAAATGATGAGGCGTTGTTAGTGAAGGACAGTATTACAATGGCAGGAAGTGACGGAACAGCACTGGCCACCCTCCAGTCTTATGGCACCTCACCGTCACTGTCGATGACACACATTATCTCGGTTAGGGGTCTTTAGCTTGCCAGAATACCCTGGGATCCACGTGAAGAGCTCCTGAGGATTAAGGTACCTCTATTCGTTTGAAGACTTCCAGTGCCTTTTCTTCTCTGATGTGGATTCTTTCCAAATCATCACTATTTATTTCCCATGTTCCCAACTGTTCCTGTCTTTCTCCACAGGAAATTTTTGTCAACATCCTACCCATCTCCTCTGGTTCCACACCTAGATGGCATTGTTGATCTTTACAGGCCTCTATTCTCTCCTTATTTATTCTTTAGCCCTAATGGGACCCTGTCAAAAAGTCTCTGAAACTTCAAATAAACCATATTTCCCCACCACCATTCCCCTCCCTCATTCTGAACTATTCTACTAATTATTCTGCCGATAGCCAGACCAACAAATAAAATCAAACAGGCTCATAAAAAGAAATATCTTTTATAAAACATGTCTCCCATTGTTCCTAAGAGTCCAGTTATTCTTTATTGTCATATCCTTATTTGCTTCCTCAGTGCCTGCCTCCGTAACCAATTCATCCCACACGGACTCCAGACCACCTTTAAACCAGCAGAGTTCGGACCCGAACAGAACAAACAGTACAGACTACAGATTCAAAAATACCAGCAACAGTTCTCCTTCAGGATCCTCTGCTCCACGCTTGCAGCAATGCGCCGTCACCTAACCTCTCTCCAGTCAGCCCTGCCTCAGCTGAGGGCCACACTCTCTCAGAATTGCAAAGGACCCACTCTGCGCTACATCCTCAGGAGAATTCATACTCTCAACAAACAGTATTTCAATTCCATCTCAAACATCAAAAACTGTAAGTACAACAAACTTTTATCCACCCACCTCCATAACCAGCGCTCCTCAAACATTCCAGAAGATTCCCCTGGCCTCGGAAACGCCATTAGCCATGCAGCTGATGCAGCTACCACCCCCACGCTGAGTGATGATATCACTTCCGCCCACATCATGGCCACTCCCACAGCCACTTCCGGCCCTCACATCATCGCTGATGCCATACACTCAGTGACTTCCGCCACCCCTACTGCCATGATCACCACCACTTCCGCCCCCACCAGCGCCACTCACCTGCATTCTGCTGACACGCCCCCCACAGACCCCACTGTCACTATCCCCACACCCCAGAACCCCGAGGGCAACATTACCCCAGCTCATGCCTCCACCCCCATTCCCCCCACCATCACACCCACTCCAGGTACTGGCTCCGACCGCACTCCCAGCTCCACACCCGCACCAGATCCCAGCTCCCGGCCCTGCCGAGTTTTCACCATCCCTCCAGACCTCCCACTCACTGAGGACGAACGATCAGTCCTCAGCAAAGGATTCACCTTCATCCCCCTCCGTCCACGCATCAATGAATTTAATACACGACGTGACATCGAACAATTCTTCCGTCGCCTCCGCCTCCGAGCTTACTTTCACAATCAGGACTCCCGCCCACCTTCCGAGGACCCCTTCGCCCACCTCCAACACACTGCATCCACCTGGACACCCCGCGCTGGCCTATTACCTGCCCTCGACCTCTTCATTTCCAACTGCCGCCGGGACATTAACGGCCTCAACCTGTCGTCCCCCCTCCCCCACTCCAACCTCTCACCCTCACAACGCGCAGCCCTCCAATCCCTCTGCTCCAATCCCAACCTCATCATCAAGCCAGCGGATAAAGGGGGCGCAGTGGTAGTCTGGCGCACTGACCTCTACACCGCTGAAGCCAAACGCCAACTCGAGGACACCTCTTCCTACTGCTCCCTCGACCATGACCCCACCCCCCATCACCAAACCATCATCTCCCAGACCATACAGAACCTCATCACCTCAGGAGATCTCCCACCCACAGCTTCCAACCTCATAGTCCGGGAACCCCGCACTGCCCGGTTCTACCTCCTTCCCAAGATCCACAAGCCTGACCACCCTGGCCGACCCATTGTCTCAGCATGCTCCTGCCCCACTGAACTCATCTCTACCTACCTTGACACTGTCCTATCCCCCCTAGTCCAGGAACTCCCCACATACGTTCGAGACACCACCCACGCCCTCCACCTCCTCCAAGACTTCCGTTTCCCCAGCCCCCAATGCCTTATCTTCACCATGGATATCCAATCCCTCTACACCTCCATTCGTCATGACCAGGGCCTCCAAGCCCTCCGTTTTTTCCTCTCCAAACGTCCCCAACAGTACCCTTCCACTGACACTCTCATTCGTTTGGCCGAACTGGTCCTCACCCTTAACAATTTCTCCTTTGAATCCTCCCACTTCCTCCAGACCAAAGGCGTAGTCATGGGCACACGTATGGGCCCCAGCTATGCCTGTCTCTTTGTTGGCTATGTAGAACAGTTGATCTTCCGTAATTATACCGGCACCACTCCCCACCTCTTCCTCCGCTACATTGATGACTGCATTGGCGCCACCTCGTGCTCCCGCGAGGAGGTTGAGCAATTCATCAACTTCACCAACACATTCCACCCTGACCTTAAATTTACCTGGACTATCTCTGACACCTCGCTCCCCTTCCTGGACCTCTCCATCTCCATTAGTGACGACCGACTTGACACTGACATTTTTTACAAACCCACTGACTCCCATAGCTACCTGGATTACACCTCTTCCCACCCTATCTCTTGCAAAAATGCCATCCCGTATTCCCAATTTCTCCGCCTCCGCCGTATCTGCTCCCAGGAGGACCAGTTCCACCATAGGACACACCAGATGGCCTCCTTCTTTAGAGACCGCAATTTCCCTTCCCATGTGGTTAAAGATGCCCTCCAACGCATCTCGTCCACATCCCGCACCTCCGCCCTCAGACCCCACCCCTCCAACCGTAACAAGGACAGAACGCCCCTGGTGCTCACCTTCCACCCTACAAACCTTCGCATCAACCAAATCATCCACCGACATTTCCGCCACCTCCAAAAAGACCCCACCACCAGGGATATATTTCCCTCCCCACCCCTTTCCGCCTTCCGCAAAGACCGTTCCCTCCGCGACTACCTGGTCAGGTCCACACCCCCCTACGACCCACCCTCCCATTCTGGCACTTTCCCCTGCCACCGCAGGAACTGTAAAACCTGTGCCCACACCTCCTCCCTCACCTCTATCCAAGGCCCTAAAGGAGCCTTCCACATCCATCTAAGTTTCACCTGCACATCCACCAATATCATTTATTGTATCCGTTGCTCCCGATGTGGTCTCCTCTACATTGGGGAGACTGGGCGCCTCCTAGCAGAGCGCTTTAGGGAACATCTCCGAGACACCCGCACCAATCAACCAAACCGCCCCGTGGCCCAACATTTCAACTCCCCTCCCACTCTGCCGAGGACATGGAGGTCCTGGGCCTCCTTCACCGCCGCTCCCTCACCACCAGACGCCTGGAGGAAGAACGCCTCATCTTCCGCCTCGGAACACTTCAACCCCAGGGCATCAATGTGGACTTCAACAGCTTCCTCATTTCCCCTTCCCCCACCTCATCCTAGTTTCAAACTTCCAGCTCAGTTCCTGTCTCCTTGACTTGTCCAACCTGCCTATCTTCTTTTCCACCTATCCACTCCACCCTCTCCTCCTTGACCTATCACCTTCATCTCCTCCCCCACTCACCCATTGTACTCTATGCTACTCTCTCCCCACCCCCACCCTCCTCTAGCTTATCTCTCCATGCTTCAGGCTCACTGCCTTTATTCCTGATGAAGGGCTTTTGCCCGAAACGTCGATTTCGCTGCTCGTTGGATGCTGCCTGAACTGCTGTGCTCTTCCAGCACCACTAATCCAGTATATCCTTTCTAATACATTCCAGCACATTTCAAATTTACTGTCAGGCTAACACCATTTGGGTTCAGAGTGTTTGCTCAAAGGATTTTGGGAGTCCCTTGTGAATCAATCTGAAAAAGGTTGCTTTCAGGTTCCACCGGTAGTGGAGAAGGCAAATCAAATGCTGGCATTTATTTAAAAGGGAATGGAGAATTAAAAATAGGGAGGTGTTGCTGAAACTATACAAGGTACGAGTCACACCGCACTCAGAATATTCTGAACAGAATAATTGCATTGAAGGCAGGCGAGAGAATGTTCACTAGACTGATCTTGACAATCGAGGGCTTTGCTCATGAGAAGATCATGAATGGATTGAGTTTGAACTCATTGGAGTTGAGAGGAATGTGTGAAACATTTCATGAAACATTCAAGATTCCAAAGAGTTTTGACAGGGTAGATGCCTGGAAGTTCGAAAATATATTAGTGCTCACCATGGCTTTTTTGACAATGATGTTATTCCAGTCGAATACCATCTGCCTGCAAATGGTCCATATTACTCTACTCGCTATATGTTCATATTTCTGTCTAAATGCCACTTGAAAACTTTGCTAACATTTCTGCTTCTACAATCTCCCAAGGCACTTTCTTTTCTTTACGTATAAAAAAACTTGCCTCAGGCATCTCATTTAAACATTTCTGTCTCACCTTAATCCTATGCACCATTGTATTTGATACTTGCACATTCAAAAAGAAATTTTAACTATTCACATTGTTCTTGCCTCTCCTAAATTTAAATTCCTGTACCTGGTCGCCCCTTAGTCACTTACACTCTGACAAAACAATCCAAGTTTGTCCAATCTCACCAGAAAGCTAACAGGCTCTCAAAACATCGAAAACAGGTAATCTGCTTTTGCACCCGTTCCAAATTCTCCATATCCTTCCTATTGTGTGGTAATGAGAACTCCCTGCAGTACACCAATTGTGTCCAAACCAGTCTCAAACAGTTAGAGCATGATGTTCAACCCTCGATGCTCAAATCTGCAAGTAATGGGAACAGGCTTTCGATGTGCTTTCTTTCCCACCTTATCCACTTGTTTTACCAATTTCAGGCAGCGATGAACATGCACTAAGATCTCTGGATATATCATTGCCCCACAGTCTCCTAACCATCTCACACTTGTCCAGATTAAACACAATTTGCTATTTCTCCACCTACCTTTCAAGCTGATCTATAATCCTGTTGTAAACTTTGATAGCTTTCCTTAGTGTCTACAACTCACCAATCATCTTGTCATCTGCAATCATTATCTTTGGCATTCCCTTTGGTTTCTCTAGTGGGAGAAGCTGCAACCAGGTGGCATAAAATTCAACCAAGGGCTCACTCGTTCACCTTACATGATGGCTCAGTGGTTAGCACTGCTGCCTCACAGTGCTAGGGACCCAGGTTTGATTCCAGCCTCGGGTGCCTGTCTGGAGTGTGCACATTCTCCCCGTGTCAGCATGGGCTTCCTCTGGGTGCTCTGGTTTCCTCCCACAATCCAAAAATGTGCAGATCAGGTAACTTGGCCATGCTAAGTTGCCCACAGTGTTAGGTGCATCAGTTAGAGTTAAATGTAAGGGAATGGGTCTGGATTGGGTACTCTTCAGAGGGACTTGTTGGGCCAAATAGCCTGTTGCCACACTGGAGGGAATCTAATCTAAAGACAGTGATGAGGAGGAATGTGTTCACTCAGAGGATCGTGAATCTGTGGAATTCCTTACTGCAGAGGGCTTTTAAGGCTGGGTCTTTCAGCATGTTTACTGTAGAAATGGCCACATTTTACTTAAGCAGGGAAACAAGGGTTACATGGAAAACACAGGAAAGTAGAGTTTGGGATCATCAGATCTGCCCTGATCTCATTCAATTGCAGGAATACCTGATGGACCAAATGGCGAAATTCCACTTCTGTGTCGCATGATCTTCACTTAATCAGTATCAACCTCAATAAAAGATTGTATAATATTATGGTTCTGTGCTCACAGAACTTGTTTATAATGAGATTATTAGACCTTTATCCTTCCACAGCATTTGATCCAGAATAGCCCATTCTATGTTGTGATAGAAAACCATCTCAGATACAATCTAGGACTCCATCCATTGCAGTTATCCAGTCGGGAATGAGACTCCTATCACACGTAGTTACTTTTGTGCCCTTGCTACAAGTATATCTAATTTCCTGACTGAAACCATATTTGCATGACCATCACTGACTGGTGCCTGCAAAAGAATTTCTACTAACAGTTGCTGCCTTTTGTTGTTTCTCAGCTTCAGCCAGAAAGAATCTGCATTTTGATCTTCCAATCCACATGGCTGTCTCACTAATCCACTGACTGCATCTGTTCTTCACAACACAACTTGACCTCACTTGGTTTTTTGCCTATTTTGCCTAAATCCCAACAACCCTTTGATATTCACTTCCCAGCCATGGTCATTCTGCAGCCGCACCTTCATATTGACAGTTCAATTATATCAGATCATTTCAGATAATGCTGTCATTCCACCTGCCTTGTCACAAATGCAAGGAGTGTTTCAGTGATTATGGGGGTAAAGGGACAAATCGGTGTGTTACAGAGATAGCAAATCGTATAGGGATTCTAAGATGTTACAGAGTTAAGTACAGACTGAGAATATTAGTGGGTGAAAGGACTTTAGGGATTCGAGGAAGTAACAGAAATAGTGGTGTCTGGAGTAGATTCCAGAGATAGAGCTGGGTGTTGGGAGAGCGCGGCAGACAGCCCGAAAGGCAAAGATAAGAGTATTTTAGAGAGAAGACAATTGTATAACCTAGAGCAACAAACAGAGATATGGCAGGTTGTGGAGACTGAAGAAGTTTACAGGTATCAGAACCGAGAACAAAGAACAAAGAAAATTACAGCACAGGGAGAGGCCCTTCAGCCCTCCAAGCCTGCACCAATCCAGATCCTCTATCTAAACCTTTTGCCTATTTCCTAAGGATCTGTATCCCTCTGATCCCTTCCCACTCATGTGTCTGTCTACATACATCTTAAATGACGCTATGGTACCTGCCTCTACCACCTCCCCAGCCAATGCATTCTGAACACCCACCACCCTCTGTGTAAAGAACTTTCCAGGCATATTTCCCTGAAACTTTTCCCCTCTCACCTTGAACTTGAGACCCCGAGCAATTAATCCCTCACTCTGGGGAAAAAGCTTTTTGCTATCCACCCTGTCTATATCTCTCATGATTTTGTAGACATCAATTAAATCCAACTTCAACCTTTGTTTTTCTCATGAAAATACTCCTATTCTATTCAACTTCACTTCATAGCAAGTGCTCACTATACCAGACAACATCCTGGTGAACCTCCTCTGCACCCTCTTCAATACATCCACATCCTCTGGTGATGCGGCAACCAGAACTGTACGCAGTACTCCAAAGTCCTGTACAACTCTGACATGACCTGCCAGTTCTTATACTCAATACCCTGTCCGATGTAGGAAAGCTTGCCGTATGCCTTCTTGACCACTCTATTGAACTCCGTTGCCATCTTCAGGGAACAATTAACCTCAACACCCAGATCTCTCTCTACATCAATTTTCTACAGGGCTTTCCCTTTACTGTATAGTTCGCTCTTGATTTGGAACTTACAAAATGTACCATCTCGAATTTCCCCAGATTGAACTCCATCTGCCATTTCTCCGTCCAACTCTCCAATCTATCTATATTCTGCTGTATTCTCTGACAGTCCCCTTCACTATCTGCTACTCCAACAATCTTAGCGTCACCTACAAATGTGCTAATCAGACCACCTTTCTCTTCCTCCGGATCACTTATGTATATCATAAACAATAGTGGTCTCAACACAGATCCCTATGAAACATCACTGGTCACAGTTCTCCATTTTGAGAAACTGCCTTCCACAACTACTGTCTGTCTCCTGCAGACCAGCCATGTCTCTATCCAACCAGCTCGCAAACCCTGGACCACACAAAACTACGTTTTCTCCATCAGCCCACCATGAGGAACCATATCAAACACCTTACTGAAGTCCATGTATGTGGCACTTACAACACTCCTCTCATCAGTCACATTTGTCATTTCCTCAAAGCTTTCTGTTAAGTTGTAAAACATGACTTTTCCTGCACAAAACCATGCTGCCTATCACTGATAAACCCTTCTAAATGTCAATGGAACCTATCCCTCAGTATCTTCTCCAGCAGTTCCCCTACCACTGACATCAGGCTCACCGATCTATAATTACCTTGATTATCCCCTACTGCCCTTCTTAAACAAGAGGAAACATTAGCAATTCTGCAGTCCTCCAAGACTTCACCCATGATCAAGCTTGCTGCAAAGTTATCTGTTAATGACCAGCTTTTTCCTCTTTTGTTTCCATCCGAAACCTGGGATAGATCCCATCTGGATCTGGGGACTTGTCTACTCAACATTTTCTCCCTCTTTATGCTGTCTTGACTGAGAGTAGTCAAACATCTGTCCTGAAACTCACCATCCATCATGTCCCTCTGCTCGGTGAACACTGATGCAAAGTACTTACAAAGACTCTCACCCATTTTCTCTGACTCCATGCATAACTTTCCTCCTTTGTCCTGAATGGGCCAAAACTTTCTCTCATTACCCTCTTTCTCCTTATGTGTGAATAAAAGGCTTTGGGATTTTCCTTAACCCCGTTTGTTAAAGATAATTCATAAATCCTTTTTGTCCTTGTAATTTCTCATTTCAGATCAGTCCTACTTTCCTGATATTCTTCCCAAGCTTTACCAGTTTTCATCACCTTGATCTTATGCATGCTTCGTTTTTCCTCCGAGCTAGTATCACAATTTCACCTGTCATCCATGGTTCCCTTATCTTGTCAGCTCTGTCCCACATTTTCAAAGGAAAATGTCTGTCCTACACTATAATCAACCTCTCTTTAATAGCTGACCACGCATCAAATGTGGATTTGCCTTCAAAAAGGCAATCCACATTCCCGACCTCCTGCTAAATTTTGCTATAGTTTACCTTCCCCCAATTTTGCACTCTTCCTTTATGACCACTCTCATCTTTGTTCATAAGTATTCTAAAACTTACGGAATTGTGATAACTATTTCCAAAGTACTCCCCCACTGAATGTTCAACCACCTGGCCAGGCTCATTCCCCCAAACCAGGTCCTTTCTGGCCCCTTCCCAAGTTGGACTATTTACTTTCTGCTCTATAAAAAACCTTCTGCATGCTCCCTACAAATTCTGCTCCATCTCGACCTTTAACAATAAGTGAATCCTAGTCATTTTTGGGAAAATTAAAATCTCCTATCACCACCATCCTGCTGCTCCTACATCCATAATCTGGTTACATAATCTGGTTACATATTGTCCCTCTGTCTCACGCTCGTGGTTGGGAGGCCTGTAGTACAGCCCCAACATTGTTACTGCACCCTTCCTATTTTTGAGCTCTGCCCATATTGCCTCACTGATCGGGTTCTCCATAATGCCCTCCTTCAGCACAACTGTGATATCCTCTCTGACCGGAAATGCGACTCCTTCACCCCTTTCACCTCCCTCTCTATCCCGCCTGAAGCATTGATATCCTGGGATACTTAGTTACCAATCATGCCCTTCCCTCAACCAGTAAGAGCAATAACATCCCAGATACTAATCCAAGCCCAAAGTTCTTCTGCCTTACCAATACACGAATGCGTCTCAGGCCAGCAGTCTCCTTACGTCATCATCTGTTCTCTGTCTTCTCTTCCCCTTAGTCATGCTGACTTCATTATCCAGCTCCTCACAGACTTTAGTTGTTACCTCCTTACTGTCCACTAACCCTCTCAACTGGTTACTATTTCCCACCACATTAGTTTAAACCTTCCCTAACAAATATGTTCTCAAACTTATTTACATAGGAAGGCTGTGAATCTAGCAGCTTTTCCCAGTCAGACTCGGTTACAAACACAGGGTGTATCGCACAAACTGGAGGAGGTTCCAAAGGTGGAGATGGTTGTGAGGGAGGGTGAAGTTTACATCGATGAGGGTGAAAGAGCTGGAGAAGGATATGGAGATAAGTAGAGGGATCGAAAAACTGGATGAGCTAACATTGAAAATCAGCCTGACAGGAAGTGGAGCGTCACATGGACTTGAGAAGGTGCTCCAGATCAGGAATTCTGCAGGGACTTGAAGGAATTACCCAACTCAGGAAGATTGTAAAAGCTCCACAGGTTGGGAGTGTCATCAGGACTGAAAGAGGTTACACAGAAAGGGAGGGCTTTAGGGGCTGCAGAATTTTCTGAACAAAGTGGAAGTGTTGGAGCAGGTTCCAAAGTCAGGGCAGTTTTTAGGCATAGAAGTAAGATACACTGAAAAATAATGTTTCTGGTGTTAATGTATGAAAGAATCAGAAACTTCATGGGTCTGGATAAACTAAGGGAGTTATGGTCAGTTGTTTAGGCTGGAGAAGTTTACACAAGGGGGCGGCATGGTGGCTCAGTGGTTAGCACTCTTGCCTCACAGTACCAGGGTCCAAGGTTTGATTCCAGCCTCGGCCGACTGCCTGTTTGGAGTTTGCACATTCTCCCTGTGTCTGTGTGGGTTTCCTCCAGGTACTCCGGTTTCCTCCTACAGTCCAAAGATGTGCAGGTTAGGTAAATTGGTCATGCTAAATTGCCCATTGTGTTAGGTGCATTAGTCAGAGGGAGATGGTTCTGGGTGGGTTACTCTTTGGAAGGTTGGTGTGGACTTGTTGGGCCAAAGGGTCTGTTTCCACACTGTAGGGAATCTAATCTAAAAAAACCTCATAGAGAGACTTGTGGAAATTTGGACATTAGTGACAGCATGGGCTTCAGATACTGACATACATTAGAGGAACGCAAATAGGCCTGACAAATGGAGAGTGAAATAGGAACTGGAGAAGTTTGCAGTTCGGGACTGGAAGACATTACAGATGTAGGGAGGGTTATGGAGAGTGGTGGAGGTTATAGATAGGAAGGCTGCAGAGACTGCAGGGGTTCACACTGAGAGGGAGGTTTCTAAACAGGGGAAAGTAACAGATATAGAGAAAGTACAGTGCCTGAAGAAGTTTCAGCAATCATGGTTTCAAGGTGCAAGAAAATGTTACAAAGACAGGGATAGTTGTAGTGATCATAAGAATTTACAAAGAGACAGAGGTCTTTCAACACTGTAGGATGGTATGTAACAGAAATAGGAAGAGTTTAGCAATTGAAGGAAGTTACAAAGACCGGGAGGGTCGAAGGCATTGGAGCAGCTTTGACATATATGGAATGTTCTAGACTTTGAAGGAGGAGGTTACAGTGATAGAGAGCCCTGCCAGAGCTTGAGAAGGTTACACAGATAGGGAGGGTTGTGGGGACTGAAGAAGGTTAAGGAGATGGGGAGTTTAGAGAGAAACAGGGAAAGAGGAACAGATAATAATGAAGCCTGTGATTGTTCTTTTCTGCGTTTCTTGAACATATGAGCCTACTCCACCATTCAATATGATCATGACTGATCATCTAACTCAGTACAATGTTCCTGCCTTCACGTCATATTCTGATATTGTAGTGACTGGTGGCACTTAGTGATACAGAGGGCTGCAGTAACTGGAAGGGATTTAACCGAGATAGGGAGGATTGTGGAGGCTGTAACAGGTGACAGAGTTAGGAAGCATTTTACAGAGGAACAGAGGTATGTAGGAATGGGACGTGGTTACAGTTTCAGGGAGGATTATGGGAGCTCATGTAGGTAATGGACATAAATTGTGTCATCATGTCTGGAGGAGGTTAAAGGTGTAAAGGTTTGTATTGATTGAAGGAGATTACATGCAAAGGGAGGGGAGTTTGTAGTGATCGAGTATGATTTAGAGACAGGAGGAGTTGAAAGTCATCTTTGGACTGCAGAGACTAAATTATGTGATAAGGAGAGTAACTCTGGATGGTGTCCAGAGACAATGAAGATTCTAAAAGCTGGTGGAGGTTATAAAGGTGGAGAGTTTTTTTTGTAGAGATAGGGGAAGGTGTCATAGATAGTGAGGTTCATAAGAGCATGACATGGTTACATACGTAGGAAGGTTTTTTTTCCAGCCTGCAAGGGATTCCACTGACAGAGCTGGCTCAAGGGACTAATAATTCTTTTTCACAGATAAGGAGGGCTATAGGGTCTGAAGAAAATTACACAGATAGGGACAGATATAGGATTAAAGGCAAATACAGAAACATGGAGGGTTGTATTGGTAGGAGGAGTCAACTGGGATAGGCAGGACTGTAGGGGTTTACAGCGATAGGGAAGGTACTGTCTACTGGGGAAGGTTACACTGATTCGAATTGGAGAAGCTTGACAGGGATAGAGAGTTTTCTGTGGACCAGAGGAAATTACAAACAAGATGACGATAATGAAGCCTGGGACCTTTCTCTTCTGTGTTCTTTGTCCTGTATTGTAAAATATCGTGTCCTCAGTCATTGACTATAGAAACCCTCGACCTCATCCCTCTCCTGTTTATTGTGAGTGATCTTACCGTGCTGCAGGACTGAGTAAAGGATCCAGACCTCTCTCTCCATCTGACATACAGGAGGCTGGAAGAACACAGTAAACCAGGCAGCCTGGCTTGTTGTGTTCTCCCAGCCTCCTGTTTGGCTGCTTTGGATTCCAGCATCTGCAGATTCTTTTGTCTCTCTCCATCCCTCTGGCTGACAAACCACCTTCACAGAGGCGATAGACGAGGTAAGAGTTGGGAATTCTGTTGAGTCAGGAAGTCCTTGACAGCAATAATGAGGGCTCTGGAGGCTACACATGATTAAAGAGATAGAACAAAGACCAAAGAAAATTAGAGCACAGGAACAGGCCCTTCGGCCCTCCAAGCCTGTGCCAATCCAGATCCTCGATCTACAACTTGCACGTATTTTCTACGGCTCTGTATCCCTTTATTTCCTGCCCATTTATATGTCTGTCGACTACATCTTAAATGATGCTATCGTGCCCACCTCTACCACCTCCGCTGGCAACATGTTCCAGGTACCCACCACCCTCGGCACAATGACCTTTCCACACACATCTTCCTATAAACTTTTCCCCTCTGACTTTGAACTCGTGATCCCTAGTAATTGAGTCCCTCACTCTGGGAAAAAAGCTTCTTGCTATCCACCCTGTCTATGCCTCTCTATCAGGTCCCTGCTCAACCTCCATCTTTACTGTGAAAATAATCCTCTTTTACTAAACCTCTCCTCATAACTAGCACCCTCCAAACCAGACAACATCTTACTGAAACTTGTCTACACCCTCTCCAAATCATTCATGTGGCGACCAGAAATGTACACAGTATTCCAAATGTGGCCAAAACAAAGTCTTATACAACTGTATACCCCGTCCAATGAAGGAAAGTATGCCGTATGCCTTCTTGACCACTCTTTTGACCTGCATTGCCAACTTCAGGAAACAATGCACCTGAACACCCAGATCTCTCTCTACATCAGTTTTCCTCAGGACTTTTCCATTTACTGTATAGTTTGCTCTTGAATTGTATCTTTCAAAATCCATCACATCACATTTATCAGAATCGAATTGCATCTGCCATTTCTCCACCCAACTCTCCAATCTATCTATATTCTGCTGTAATCTCTGACAGTCCCCTTCTGTATTTGTGACTCCACCAATCTTAGTGTCACCTGCAAACCTGTTAATCACACCATCGATATCTTCCTCCAGATCATTCAGTACAGATCCTTGTGAAACACCACCAGTCACAATTCTCCATTTTGAGAAACTCCCTTCCACTGTTACTTTCTGTGTCCTGTTGCCCAGCCAGTTCTCCATCCAATGACCTGGGAACCCATGCGACTTCAACTTCTTCATCAGCCTACCATGGGGAATATTATCAAATGCCTTAAAAAGGGATGGATTCAGGTACTGGAGAAGGCTACAGAGACAGGAATGGTTTTCGCGACTGAATGAAGTTAGTAATACTGTAGACACTGGGTGAGGTGAGTAACAGTTGTTCAGACTGAAGGAGGTTCCAGATAGAAACAGCTGTAGGGACTGAAGTTGGACACAGCAATCAAAAGGGTATCACTATTTCATGGATGGTTTTCATGGCTTTTGGAGGTTACAGTGTTAAGGAGGTTAATAGTGACAGGCGGAGGTAGAGTTAAGGAGGATTGTAGTGACGGGTGAAGTTCACAGAGGCAGTGGAGATTGCAGAGACCGGATGAGATTGCAGACATAGGGAGGAATTGGTGGCTTCAGATCACTATAAAAAAGGGAGGGTTGAAGGATTAAAGCAGGTTTCACAGGCAGGAACGGCTATAGGGACAGGAGGAGTATATACAGACAGGGAGGTCAGTAGGGATGATCGAGGGTCACAGAGGTCATGAGGCACTGTCTGACAGGAAGCAGGACTGTTATAGAGACTGGAGAGAGTTACAGTGATGTCATGTGCTGTAAGGGGCTCGAATAAGGTGCACAGATGGGGAGGTTGGTAGAGGCTGCAGAATGTTATACTGACAGGGTGGACTATAGGTCCGGGACAAGATGACAGAATAGGTATTATTGTAGTGACTGGAGGAGGAGAAGGCAGAGATTGGAAATGTTATGGAGATTGGAGTAATTTACAGAGAGAGGAAGGGTAATCAGCATTGGAATAGGTTTCAAATGTACTGAGGGATTGTTGGGAGAAGAGGGAGCTCACAGAGATAGGAAGGTTTTGTGTGCATTTGTGGGACTTGGGCATAACTGGCTGGCCAGCATGGAGAGCCCATCCCTACTTGCCCTTGAGAAGGTGGGGGTGAGATGCCATCTTGAATCGCTGCAGTCCCCTTGCTGTGGGTTGACCCACAATGTCGGCAGGGAGGGAATTCCAGAATTTTGATCCAACTCAGCAAGTACAATGCACCCCACAAACTTGTCTGTGTGTGTGTCTGTGTGTGTGTCTGTGTAGTGGGGGAGGGGAGAAATGGTTATGAGTGTCCCTGAGAGAGTGTGTGCATGTGTATAAGTCTGAGTGTAAAGGAGTATAAGTCTGTGAGAGGATGCGTGAGTGTGTGAGTGTATGTGTGAGCATATGAGAGAGAGCTTGTGTATGACAGAAGGTCTGTGTGAGTATATGGGTCTGTAGGTGTGTCCCAAAGTCCGCCTTGAAGGACCGTCACCCGAATGTCCGTGGTCGAATGTCCCAGCCTGCTGAAGTGTTCTCTGACTGGGAGGGAGCTCTCCTGTCTGTTGATTGTTGTGCAGTGTCCATTCATCCATTGCCACAGCCCCTGCTTGGTCTCACCAATGTACCATGCCTCAGAGCATCCTTACCTGCAGGGTACGAGATAGAAAACATTGGCTGAGTCGCCTGAGTACCTGCCGCATACACGGTGGGAGGTGTCCTCACACGTAATGGTGGTGTCCATGTTGACACTCTGACACGTCTTGCAGCATCGACCATGACAATGTTGTGTGGGGTTGTCCTGAAAGCCAGGCAGTTTGCTGCTAAAAATGATCTGTTTGAGTTTTGGTGGTTGTTTAAATGTGAAAAGTGGATATATAGGGAAGATCTTGACATGGTGCTCATCCCCATTGGTAATGTGTTGCAGGCTGCGAAGAATATGGTGTAGTTCTTCGGCTCCTGAGAAGTACTGGACAATGAAGGGGACCCTGTCGGGTGCAGCTCATATCCTCCTGAGGAGGTCATTACGGTCTCTCGCTGTGGCATATCACAACTGGTGGTTGATGAGTTGAACATCATAGCACATTCTTATGAGGGCATCCTTGAGTACTTTCAGGTGCCCATCACGTTTTTTCTCATCTGAACAGGTCCTGGCATGTATTAGTTTTGCAGCCACAAGGTCATGCTATTAAGCACCTAGAGTATTGTGTACAGTTCTGATCACTGCATTATAACAAGGATGTGGAAGCTCTGGAAAGGGTTCAGAGGAAATTGACTAGGATGTTGCGTGGTATGGAAAGGCTGAGGGAACTGAGGCTGTTTTCATTGGAGAGAAGAAAGTTGAGAGATTTTTAAGATTAGATTCCCTACAGTGTGGAAACAGGCCCTTCAGGCCAGCCAGTCCATACTGACCCTCCGAAGAGTAACCCACCCAAACCCATTTCCCTGTGACTAATGCACCTAACACTATGGGCAATTTTGCATGGCCAATCCACCTGGCCTGCACATCTTTGGACTGTGGGAGGAAACCAGAGCAAACCCACACAGACATGGGGAGAATGTACAAACTCAGTTGCTCGAGGCTAGAATCAAACCTGGGACTCTGGTGCTGTGAGGCAGCAGTGCTAACCACTGAGCCACCATACCACCCTACATGGTGACTTAATGGAGACCTATAAGATAATCAGAGGGTCATATTGGGTGGACAGTGAGAATCTTTTTCCTCAGATGGTGAAGGTTAACACAAGGGGACATAGCTTTAAATTGAGGGGTGGTAGTTTTAGGACAGATATCAGAGGTAGTTTTTTTACTCAGAGAATAGTAGGGGCATGGAACATCCTGCCTGCTACAGTGATAGACTCACCAACGTTAAGGGCACTTAACTGGGCATTGGACATGCATATGGGTTATAGTGGCGTGGCATGGTATAGGTTAAATGGGCATCAGGTTAATTTCACAGGTCTGCACAACAGCGAGGGCCAAAGGGCCAATATTCGTTGTTATTTTCTATATTCTACCTGTAATTCTACTGAAAGGCCACCCCTCATCCCCTCGATTAGATTCTAGCTTGTAACTCTGTGCTGTCCCTGTCCTCGGAATGTTTGATAGGGACAGCAGAGATGGAGCTTCAATTTCTATCTAATTCCGTGCTGGAACTGTCCTGAGATTGTTTGATCAGGACAGTGTTATGGGAGATAATATTCCACATTTCACATTGTGTCAGAGTCTCCTGAGTGGTTGATGTGAACAGGGTGCAGGTGAGTCCTCTGACTGCTTGATGGGTGACAGTGCAGATGGAGATTTAAACTGGACCCCAACCTTATTGTGGAGAAAAAGAAGATGCTGGAGATCAGAGTCGAGAGTATTGTGTTGGCAAAGCACAGCAGCTCAGGCAGCATCTGAGGAGCAGGAGAATAGACGGTTTGGGCATAAGGCCTTCATCAGGAACCAGGAGAATCAATGCTTCGTGTGTAAGAATTTCGGGCGTTATGACCGAAACATTGATTCTCCTGCTTCTCAGATGCTGCTTGACCTGCTGTGCTTTTCCAGCACCGCACTCTTGACCCAAACCTTATGGTCCCTGTCCTGGGCATATTTGATGGTGATAATGTCTAGGAAGCTTTACTTTATATTGAACGCTATGCTGGATCTGTCCTGGGAGGGTTTGATGGAGGACAGTGTTGATGAATTAAAAGTGGGAAAGCAATTTTACTTTCAGGTTAAAAAAGAAGAGGTTGAACACAGTACAGGAATATAAAATTAGGAGAGGCAATGACAATGTGAATAGTTGAAATTTCTTTTTGAATGTGCAAGTATCAAATACAATGGTGCATAGGATTAAGGTGAGACGGAAATGTTTAAATGAGATGCCTGAGGCAAGTGTTTTTTTTTACGTAAGGAATAGAAAGTGCCCTGGGAGATTGTAGGAGCAGAAATGTTAGCAAAGTTTTCAAGTGGCATTTAGACAGAAATATGAACATATAGCGAGTAGAGTAATATGGACCATTTGCAGGCAGATGGTATTCGACTGGAATAACATCATTGTCAAAAAAGCCATGGTGAGCACTAATCTATTTTCTAACTTCCAGACAACTACCCTGTCAAAACTCTTTGGAATCTTGAATGTTTCATGAAATGTTTCACACATTCCTCTCAACTCCAATGAGTTCAAATTCAATCCATTCATGATCTTCTCATGAGCAAAGCCCTCGATTGTCAAGATCAGTCTAGTGAACCTTCTCTCGCCTGCCTTCAATGCAATTATTCTGTTCAGAATGTTCTGGATGTGGTCTGACTCGTACCTTGTATAGTTTCAGCAACACCTCCCTGTTTTTATTCTCCATTCCCTTTGAAATTTGATTTGCCTTCTCCACTACCCGTGGAACCTGAAAGCAACCTTTTTCAGATTGATACACAGGGGACTCCCAAAATCCTTTGATCAAATACTCTGAAACCAAATGGTGTTAGCCTGACAGTAAGTTTGAAATATGCTGGAATGCATTAGAAAGGATATGACAATAAAGAATAACTGGACTCTTAGGAACAATGGGAGACATGTTTTATAAAAGATATTTCTTTTTATGAGCCTGTTTGATTTTATTTGTTGGTATGGCTATAAGCAGAATAATTAGTAGAATAGTTAAGAATGAAGGAGGGGAATGGTGGTGGGGGAATATGGTTTATTTGAAGTATTAGGAGCTTTTTGACAAAGTTCCACAAGGGCTAAACAATAAATAAGGAAAGAATAGAGGCCTGTAAAGATCAACAATGCCGTCTAGGTGTGGAACCAGAGGAGATGGGTAGGATATTAACAAAAATTTCCCATCAGAATTTACTGTGGAGAAAGACATGAACAGTTGGGAACATGGGAAATACATAGTGATGCTTTGGAAAGAATCCACAACAGAGAAGAGATGGTGCTGGAACTCTTCAAATGAATAGATGTAGCTTAATCCTCAGGAGCTCATCAGTTGGATGCCAGGGTGTTCTGGCAAGCTAGGGACCCCAGACCGAGATTATGTGTGTCATCAACAGTGACGGTGAGGTGCCATAAGACTGGAGGGTAGCTAATGCTGTTCCATCACTTCCTGCCATTGTAATACTGTCCTACACTAACAACGCCACATCTCCCCCTCTTTCACTATCTTCCTTGTTCTTACTGAAACATCTAAACCCTGAAACCTGCAACAACATTCCTGTCCCTGCTCTATCTAAGTCTCCGAAATGGCCATAACATTGAAGTCCCAAATACCAACACATGCTGCACGTTTACCCACCGTATTCCGGATGTTCCTGGTGTTGAAGTAGATGCACTTCAAACCACCTTCCTGCTCGCAGGTACATTCTTTCGACCTTGAAATCTTATTGATGACCTCACTACTCCCAACCTCATGTAGAGTGGAGCTACAATTCAGGTTCCCAGCTGAATTAGTTTAAACTCTCTCAAACAGCATGAGCAAATTTCCCTCCCAGGATATTGGTACCCTTTGGTTCAGGTGTAAACAATCCCATTTGTAGAAGTTCCACTTACCCCAGAACGAGCCTCAATTATCCAAGTATCTGAGTCCCTCCACCCTGCACCATCCCTGTAGCCATGTGTTCAACTCCTCTCTCTTCCTATTCCTCGCCTCGCCCGCATGTGGCACGGTTAACAAACCAGAGATAACAACTCTGTTTGTTCTCGCTCTAAGTTTCAACTGTAACTCCCTGAATTTCTCCCTTAAATCCCAACCCCTTCTCCTACCTGTCATTGGTGCCTATGTGGACCATGACTTGGGGCTGCTCCCCCTCCCCCCTCAAAGAATCCAAAAACGTGATCCAAGACATCACAAACCCTGGCACCTAGGAGGCAACACACCAACTGTGATTCCACTCTGTTGATAAGACATGACATTTCCTGCACAAAACCATGTTGCCTATCTCTGATAAACCCATTTTCAGCCAAATGGGATTAAATTCTATTCCTCAGTATCTTTTCCCGTAGTTTCCCTACCACGGATGTCAGGCTCATTGGTCTATAATTATCTGAATTACTCCTGCTACCCTTCTTAAACAAGGGCAGCATTAGTAATTATCCAGTCCTCCGGGACCTCACCTGTGTTTAAGGATGCTGCAAAGATAACTGTTAAGGCTCCAGCTATTTCCGATCTTGCTTCCTGCAGTAACCTGGGACAGATTCCATCCAGGAAAAAGTGAGGACTGCAGATGCTGGAAACCAGAGTTTGTATCAGACTGGTGCTGGAAAAGCACAGCAGGTCAGGCAGCATCCAAGGAGCAGGAAAATCGATGTTTCAGGCAAAAGCCCTTCATCAGGATTCACCTGATTTCAGCACCACTCTGATCTAGATTCCATCCAGACCTGGGGACTTGTCCACCTCAATGCCTTTTAGAATACCCAACACTTTCTCCCTTCTTATGTTGATTTGACCTAGAGTACTCAAAGATCTATCCCTAAACTCCATATCCATCATGTCCCTTCTTCGATGAATACTGACACAAAGTACTCATTAAGAATGTCATCCATTTTCTCTGACACCACACATTTCTTTCCTACTTTGTCCTTGAGTGAGCCAGTCAATTCTCTCGTCAGCCTCTAGTTCCTTATATATGAATAAAAGGCCTTGGGATTTTCCTTAACCCTTTTGGCTAAAAGGTATCTCATGACCCCTTTTAGCCCTCCTAATTCCTCATTTCAGATTGGTCCTACATTCCCAATATTCATCCAAAACTTTGTCTGTCTTCAGTCACCTTGACCTTATGTTTATTTCCTAATTCTTCTTAGCTAGTCTCACAGTTTCAACTGTCATCCTTGGTTCCCTAATCTTGTCAATTCATGCCTCAATTTCACAAGAGCATGTCGCTTTTGCAATCTCATCAACAACAACAATCTGCCATTCCAAGATGTCATAGCAGAGCCAACGCTCAATGGAGAACTTCAAACGTGTATCGACAGGAAAACAACATGCACGGGCCAAATACTGAACAATGGAAGCAATCTTAAAACCCACAAATGAAACTGCATTCGGCCATTATTTCAATGAGCCATCACACACTACAGCACCGAGGAACTACGAAGAGCAGAAGAGAATTACCTATACATTGTATTCAAGAAGAATGTGTACCCAGTAAATAAAGTCCACCGATTCCTCAGCAACAAACCAAAATAAGCAAACACAGCATGCCCAGAAACCCTAGCCACTTTACAACAAAAAGATCTCTGAAATAATATCCAGCCTACTCAGACCACTTGGCATCACGGTAGCCCACAAACCTAACAACGCACTTAAACAGCGGCGAATTAACTTAAATATCCCGTGACAAACAACAAGCAAAACGAATGTCGCTTACAAAATACCTTGCAAGGACTGAAGCAAACACTACATGAGACAAACAGGCAGAAAACTAGCTACCACAATACATGTACATCAACCCGCCACAAAATGATATGACCCACTATCACGAGTACATACAGACAAAGAAGGACACCAACTTGACAATACATCCATCCCAGGACAGGTAAAGCTGAGATACACACAAGAATTCCTTGAAGCAAGGCATTCCAACCAGAACTCTATCAATAAACACATTGATTTGGACTCCATCTCCCATCCTCTGAGAAAAAGAACTGGAAATGACATCACCCACCCAAAGAAACCTAAACACATAAATAGAAAGCAGAACGGGCCACCAGTGCTTCACCGGAGACTCACTGTTAATGTTACCGAGTGTGGTGACGAAACGTCTGATAACAAGCAGACTTACATCCGAAATATCTACCTGAGCTACAAATCTGCTCAAAAATTGATTTCCATTTATCCTTCCACTACTACTCTCTGTCACCTGTTGCCCAGCCAGTTCTCTATCCATCTCGCTCGTACACCCTGGACCCCATACGATTTCACGCTCTCCATCAGCCTAACATGGGGAATCTTATCAAACGCTTTATAC
The DNA here is from genome assembly GCF_047496795.1 of Chiloscyllium punctatum. Lineage (NCBI taxonomy): Eukaryota > Metazoa > Chordata > Chondrichthyes > Orectolobiformes > Hemiscylliidae > Chiloscyllium > Chiloscyllium punctatum. Next base: position 21,562,373 of record NC_092762.1, read on the forward strand.
TGTTTTTTTAAATAAATATTTGTGTCTTGAAATCTCTTATGTTCTTTCAATTGATATTATGGGAGGTATCAAGTTATTATAGTAAGGGATTAATTGGTTTTCTTTGCACAGCTTCAGGGAGGAACTTCAAAATTTGTCACCCTTGGCAACAGTTTGAAGGAAACCAAATCGCATACTGACTCACAAAACGCAAAAGGTGAAAAGAAAGCAGGTAAGTCATCCTTTATGTTCCTTATCAGAAATGAAACATTCTGAAATTGTAATACATAAACTTTAAACTATACAACTAAGTCTGATTCATCTTTGCACAAGCTGGCACTTTGTCCTCAATATGCTGTGAAACAGTTCTCCTTACAATTATAATGAAGGTATCAGCTTGTGCATGTTTGAAGCTATAATCATGTGCTGTTTGCACGTACACATGTGTTGCTTTCTGAATAGAATATTTCTATGTGTAAGATGAGTGAACTTGTGGGCTGGGTTCGTATGCATAAACATTTCCTATGTGGGAGGAATAAGGGAGGACTGCAGATGCTGGAGATTAGAGACGTGAGTGTGGGACTGGAAAAACACAGAAGATCATGCAGCATCCAAGGAGCAGAAGAATCGATATTTCGGGCAAAAGTCCTTCATCTGGAATCATTTCCCATGCCTGGTAAATACATCCAACATCTTGCTTCAAACATTGTCATTTTTCAATGTTCACAAAGTCAGGGATTGAGGTCCACAATTGTTCATTTTTTTAGGATAGGGAAGGAAGAACTGAACCCAGGTTATATAATAACTCAGATAACCATCACTTGTGTAGCTGGCTGAATAGAGTATTCATGACAGTGCCCTTTGTCTCTGCCCTAGTCCTAAATCAGCCATCTATTCTTATCCCATTTTCTACCACATAGCCCACAGCCATCCAGGTATTTTTAATCAACATATTCTGACACATGATGACATTTGTCTGGCACAGGTGGAACTCAAACCCAGATGTCCTCGCTCAGCACATGACCCTTTTAAAGAATTTGCATTTCTTGGTGTTTTAATCTATCTATTCAGACAGACTTATGTCTACCTTCTGAAGCAGGAAGAATCTGAACTGGATCCCATGCCCCAAAGATAGGAATGATATCTACACAATGCCACAAAAGCACCACCCTGAACCACATCCCCACCCAGGAGCTTTGGGTGCTAAGGCAGTTCAAGAGCCCATTAAAATAGTTCTTCAATATCTCGAGGGTTCCTGTCTCTGCCAATCTTTTATGCAGTGAGTTGTAGATACCCACCACCTCCTGGATGAAACATTTTTACTCAATTCCCCTCTAAACATTCTGCTTCTTGTATTACACTGTAGCCCCTGATTATTAACGAAGAAGGAAATAAACTTTTCCACGCCCTTTTCAATCTTTACACCTTAACCAGATTCCCCCTCAGCCTTCTGTGCTCGATTGAAGACATCCCCAACTTATTTAGTTCCTTTCCATAACTGAATTCTTCCAGAACAGACAATAGCCTGGGCAACAGGAATCTCATGTGCATCCTCTTGTGTGCAGTTAAATACTTGCTATCATGTGGTGACAAGAACTGTACACGGTATTCCATCTGTAGCTTAACTAGTGTTATTTTCAATTCCGTCATTACCTCCTTGCTCTTACATTCAATGCCTTCACCCCAATAAAGGCAACTATACAATAGCTGCTTTAACCACCTTATCCACTGGTCCTCCTGCGTTCAAGAATATATCTGATCCTCTGTACTTCCCAAAATTTTAATTTAACATGCATTGTCCTGACTTATTAATCCACCCAAAACACTTCAGCTCTCACTTTTCAGGACAGAATTCTATTTGTCTCTGCACAGGCTTGTCACCATCTGTGTTATCTTAGACATTAAGACATTTTGTGATTGACCACATCTTCAAATGTTGTGTTGCCTGTGAACTTACTGTTCACACTTGGAACATTTGTGTCTTTATTATTAATGTGTACAGCAGTAAGGGACCACCACTGTACCTGTGGTATATCGCTGGGTGAAAGACTCCAGTTGCAGAGGCCCCCTTCAAACATCATCCTTACCTTCTGCCATGACGCCAATGTTGGATCCAATTTGCCAATGGCAGTGGATCTCTTAGGATTTTCACTTCTTAACCAACCTTCCATATGAGACCCCTAAACGAATCCTTGGAGTTGGAGTACTGTGTGCAGTTCTGGTCGCCTCACTTTAGGAAAGATGTGGAAGCTTTGGAGAGGGTGCAGAGAAGATTTACCAGGATGTTGCCTGGAATGGAGAGTAGGTCGTACGAGGATAGGTTGAGAGTTCTCGGCCTTTTCTCCTTGGAACGGCGGAGGATGAGGGGTGACTTGATAAAGGTTTATAAGATGATCAGAGGAATAGATAGAGTAGACAGTCAGAAACTTTTTCCCCGGGTACAACAGAGTGTTACAAGGGGACATAAATTTAAGGTGAAGGGTGGAAGGTATAGGGGAGATGTCAGGGGTGGGTTCTTTACCCAGAGAGTGGTGGGGGCATGGAATGCGTTGCCCGTGGGAGTGGTAGAGTCAGAATCATTGGCGACCTTTAAGCGGCATTTGGATAGGTACATGGATGGATGCTTAATCTAGGTTAGAAGTTCGGCACAACATTGTGGGCCGAAGGGCCTGTTCTGTGCTGTATTGTTCTATGTTCGATGTTAATCCCTATGAAGGGACATTAAGAAGGACTATTTTCTTGAGCTTAGAAGAATGAGACTTAATCTTACTGAGACAAAACTTTGGAGATCTGGAGAGATATGTTGTTGTCATCCTCAAGAGAAATTCTGCAATTTTTAGAAAATTTACCATCTCCAATGACCGATTAATGCAAATATTGACTTTGGTTGACACTTCGCAGATCAGGGATCAAACTCTGAACTTGCTTGACTTTTACAGGCCTATTTTTGTATTCTTCTGTGTAACTGTATCTAAAAATCGACTAAAAGTGTGTTTGAATTGATTTCGTTGCATAATAAAGCGGATAAATAAGGCATGAGTGGTATGTTTAGGAAACACATTCAATATGGATGAAACAAATTCACCTCTCTTTTTATCGGGTATCGGTCAGAGAATTGTGCCGTCCCTATGAGTGCTGGATTCGGTTTTCTCTTACTATTGTTTTGTAAGTCTGTTTTACAAGGTTTTGGATTCCTTATTTGCTGATGAGCACCAATTGTTTCACTTTTATTGCAAGTTGCTTGTAGATGAAAACTAAACCAATAATTTAAAAAATCAGTATGTTTAATGATGTGGATTAAAATAATTTGGTGCTTTGTGCTGTGAATCAAAGAACTTGTTAATAAAGGAACATATAAACCATTTTGCAGTTGATTGAATATTGACTTGATTCAGAAAAAGAAGGAAGTATATGTCAGGTATAGACAAGGATGGATCGAGTGAATTCTCAGAAGAGTATAAAGACAGTAGGAGTGTACCTTAGAGAGAAACCAGGAGGGCAAAAAGGGGATATGAGATAGCTTTGGCAAGTAGACTTAAACAGAATCCAAAGGGATTTTACAAATACATTAAGGACAAAAGGGTAACTAGGGAGAGAATAGGGCCTTTCAAAGATCAGCAAGGTGGTCTTTGTGTGGAGCCGCAGGAGATGGGGCAGATATGAAACGTGTATTTTGCATCAGTATTTACTGTGGAAAAGGACGGGGAAGGTATAGAATGTAGGGAAATAGATGGCGATATCTTGAAAAATGTTCATATTACAAAGGAGGAAGTGCTGGATGTCTTGAAACACATAAAAATGTATAAATCCCCAGGACCTGATCACGTGTACCCTGGAACTCTGTGGGAAGCTAGGGAAGTGATTGTTGGGCCTCTTGCTGAGAAATTTGGATCATCAACAGTCACAATTAGGTGCCAGAAGACTGGAGGTTGTCTAACGTGGGGCCACCGTGTAAGAAGGGTGGGAAGGACAAGACAGGGAACTATAGACCGGTGAGCCTGATATCAGTGGTGGGCAAGTTGTTGTAGAGAATCCTGAGGGACAGGATGTACATGCACTTGGAAAGGTAAGGACTGATTAGGGACAGTCAACATGGCTTTGTGCGTGGGAAGTCATGTCTCACAAACTTGATTGAGTTTTTTGAAGAAGAAACAAAGAGAATTGATGAGGGCAGAGTGATAGATGTGATCTAGATGGACTTCAGTAAGGCGTTCGACAAGGCTCCCCATGGGAGACTGTTGAGCAAGGTTCGATCCAATGGAATACAGGGAGAACTAGTCATTTGGATACAGAGCTGACTCACGGGTGGTGGTGGAAGGTTGTTTTTCAGACTGGAGGCCTGTGACCAGTGGAGTGCTACAAGGATCAGTGCTGGGTCCACTATTTGTCATCATTTATATAAATGATTTGGATGTGAGCATAAGAGGTATAGTTAGTAAGTTTGCTGACGACACCAAAACTAGAGGTACAGTGGGCAGTGAAGAAGGTCACCTTAGATTACAACAGGATCTTAATCAGATAGGCCCATGGGCTGAGAAGTGGCAGATGGAATTTAATCTAGATAAATGTAAGGTGTTGCATTTTGGGAAAGCAAGTCTTAGCATGACTTATACACATAATGGTAAGGTCCTAGGAAGTGTTGCTGAACATTGAGATCTTGGAGTGCTGGTTCATAGCTCCTTGAAAGCTGATAGGATAGGATAATGAAGAAGGCATTTGGTATGCTTTCCTTTATTGGTCAGAGTATTGGGTACAGAAGTTGGGAGGGCATTGCTTAGGCCACTGTTGGAATATTGAGTGTAATTCTGGTCTCCTTCCTGTTGGAAAGATGTTGTGAAACTTGAAAGGGTTCAGAAAAGATTTACAAGGATGTTACCAGCGTTGGAGGAGTTGAGCTTTAGGAAGAGACTGAACAGGCTAGGGCTGTTTTCCCTGGAATGTAGGAGGCTGAGGGGTGACCTTATAGGGGTTTACTAAATTATGAGGGGCATGGATAAGATAAATAGGCAAAGTCTTTTCCCTGGGGTGGGGGAGTCCAGAACTAGACGGTTTAGGGTGAGAGAAAAGATATAAAAGAGGCAACCTTTTCACTCAGTGGGTGATATTTGTATGGAAAAAATTGCAGGAGAAGCTTTATTGCTCTGAGCAGGCAGTGTGCAGAACCTACTGCTACCAGGGATTGTTGGGAAAATTAGCGTCGATGGACAGTATTTGAGGGAACTTTAGATGTCAAAAAGGGCACAGGGAGCATATTAAGAGTTTGAAGCAAGATAGGAGAAGTATAAACACCAAGTATAAACAGTTGGCCTGTTTTTATTCTGCTGATTTGATGCAATTTCCCTTTCAGCACTCACAACACATTATAAGATGGACCAGGTTATGAAGATGTTGTTAACTTCATCTTGATAGAACAAACTATTTTGCCCCATTAATGCTTTTGTGTGCCCAGGCTCAGTACATCATGTTGCTGCATACCCCTAGCAGCAGCCTCTTCATTCAGAAGCAGTCAGCCATTTCCATCATCTTCGGGTCTTCAAGGGGAAAGAAAGGATGGCCTCTTGGATAAAGGCCACAGCTTTGTAAATTGTTCAAAGCTCTGTCCACCTTACAACTCCCTACCACCAACCAAACACATCGAAATATCCCCTGTGTACTGAGAGCAATGGGTCCACTGACAATTAGGGTGATGGAGTGATGTCAGAATTAGATTAGATTACATTACATTACAGTATGGAAACAGGCCCTTCGGCCCAACAAGTCCACACCAACCCACGATACCCCTACTACGGGCAATTTAGCATGGCCAATTCATCTTTGGACTGTGGGAGGAAACCGGAGCACCCGAAGGAAACCCACGCAGACATGGGGAGAACGTGCAAACTCCACACAGTCAGTCGCCTGAGTCAGGAATTGAACCCAGGTCTCTGGCGCTGTGAGGCAGCAGTGCTAACTACTGTACCACCGTGCTGCCCTTAATGGGTCAGACTGAACTCTCCAATACACACTATAACACTAACTCTTATGATAACCCTAAATTTATGTAATATTCAGTCTTTTATTCTTCCTGAAAAAATCACAGGTTCACATTTCCCAACATTGTATTCCATCTGCCAACGTGTTGTCCTTTGCTTATCCATTTCCAGATTCTTTGTTGAGAGATGTGAAGGAGGAGTGGAGGACTGCTGAGAGAGTGAGTAAACTGTTTAAATGACTTACCTCAGGCTTCGGGGCCTCCATTTGTTGAGAGTTGTGGAGGAGGAGCAGAGGACGGCTGGGAAGGTGTGTTCAAACAAAATTTGTTTTTTTACTGAGTGGTGAGGAGAAAGGACAAAGAGAAACGAGGGCTACTGGAGAGTTTTTAAGTGGGTGATATCTGAAAAGTGACCACAGAGAGCTAGGTTGGAAGCTGAAGAGCAGGATAAGTAGGGTAGTGATCTCGGGTTTGATACCAGTGCTACGAGATAGTGACGGGAGGAACAGTCAGTGAATGCAGCTTAACACATGGCAGCGAGGCTGGTGCATGAAGGAGGGCTTCAGATACCTAGACCATTGGGAGACCTTCTGGGGAAGGTGGGACCTGTACATGAAGGACAAGTTGCACCTGAAATGGAGGCACAAATTTCCTGGGTGGGAGATTTGGTCGTGTGGTTTTGGAGGGTTTAAACTAGTCTAGTAAGGGGTGGGAATCAGCGCTACATATCTGAGAGGGGGGCACTTGTAGATGGGGCACAGAATGTAGTGAATCTATCGGGAAGGTTTCTCACACGATGAAACAAAGGGATTGGTTAAAATGTGTCTGCTTTAATGCAAGGAGTATCAGAAATAAGAATGACGAACTTAAAGCATGGATCAGTACTTGGGGCTACTGTGCTGTGGAAAAACAGGAGGGGGTGTAGCATTGCTAATCAGAGAGTTCATCATGGCTACAGAAATGAAGGTTGTTGAGGAGAGTCTGTCTACTGAGTCAGTATGGGTGGAAGTCAGGAACAGCAAGGGAACAGTGACCTCATTGGGGGGTTTCTGCAGACCACCTAATAGCAGTAGAAAGATTGAAGAACTCATAAGCTGGAAGAGTTTGGAAAAATGCAGATGTAGCAGGGTTGTTATTGTGGGTGATTTCAACTTTCCCAATATCGACTGGAATTTCCTAAGTGCAGATGGTTTAGATGGACTCATTTTTGTCTGGTGAGTTCAGGAGGGTTTCCTTACTCAGTATGTAGACAGGCCGACAAGGGGAGACGCCATTTTGCATTTGGTCCTCGGCAATGAGCCAGGACAGGTGTCAGATCCCGCGGTCGGAGAACACTTTGGTGACAGTGATCACGCTGGCTCACGTTTAGCATAGCCTTGGAGAGTGAAAAGAGCAGTTAGTGAGGGAAGATATTTAATTGGGGAAAAGGAAATTATGATGCGATCAGACAGGAGTTGGGAAGTACAGACTTGGAGCAATTGTTCCACAGTAAGGTAACAGCAGAACCTGTGGAGACTGTTTAAGGAGCAGTTGTTGCGAGTGATGCACAAATGTATTCCTCTGTGACAGATAAGAAGGGGTAAGACTAAGGAACCTTGGAAGATGAAAAAAGAGGAGTTTCTGTGCAAAAGGAAGAAGGCAGTTTACATAATGTGGAGGAAGCAAGGATCTCGAACAGCTTTAGAGGATTACAGGCTTGAAAGAAAGGAGCTCAGAAGTGGACTGAGGAGAGCCAGGAGGAGGCACAAAAAAGGCTTGGCAGGAAGGATTAGGGAGAACCCAAGGTATTTTTCTCATACGTGAGGAATAAGAGAATGATCAGGGGGAAGGTAGGGCCAATCAGGGATAGTGTAGAGAACTTGTGCGTGGAGTCTGAGCAGATAGCGGAAGCCCGAAATGAGTTTTTTGCTTCAGTTTTCACGAAGGAAAGGAACTTTGTCTGAATGAGAATTTTGAGGAGCTGGGATACAGGCTTTACCAGATCAAGATTGCTGACGTTGATGTGTTTGAAATTTTGGAAAACATTAATATTGATAAGTCCCCATGGTTAGACCAGATTTATCCCAGCCTTTTCCGGGAAGCAAGAAAAGAGGTTGGTAAGACACTGGCAAATATCTTTGCCTCCTCACTCTCCATGGGAGTTGTACCAGAGGATTAGAAGGAGGCAAATGTTGTTCCTCTTTTCAAGATGGGTAATAGGGAAATCCTAGGCAATTACAGACCAATCAGTATTAGTCTGTGGTCAACAAAGTTTTGGAAAGAATTCTGAGAGATAGGATTTATGAATACTTGGCAAAACATAATGTGATTAAAGGCAGTCAGCATGGTTTTGTGAGGGGCAGGTTATGCCTCACAAATCTTATTGAGTTCTTTGAGGAGGTGACAAGACAGGTCGACAAAGGTCGTGCAGTGGATGCGGTGCATATGACTTCAGCAAGGCATTTGATAAGGTTTCCCATGGTAGGATCATTCATAAAGTCAGGAAGTATGGGATACAGGGAGATTTGGCTATCTGGATTCAGGATTGGTTGGCTGACTGAAGTGGTTGTAGATGGAAAATATTCTGTCTGTAGGTCAGTGTTGAGTGGGGTCCTGCAGGGCTCTGTTCTTGGGCCTCTGCTGTTTGTAGTTTTTATAAATGACTAGGATGAAGAGGTTATGGGGTGGGTTATCAAATTTGCAGATGACACAAAGGTTGGAGTTGCCGTTGATAGTATTGAGGGCTATTGCAGTCTGCAGTGTGACAGACAGGATGCAGAGCTTGGCTGAGAAATGGCAGATGGAGTTCAGCCTGGATAAATGTGAAGTGATGCACTTTGGAAGGTCGAATGCGAATGCTGAATATAGTATTAAAACAGGATTCTTCGCAGTGTGGAGGAACAGAGGGATCTTGGTGTGCAAATACATGGATCCTTCAGAGTTGCCACCCAAGTGGATCAGATTGTGAAGAAACATATGGTGTTTTGGCTTTCATTAACAGGGGGGATCGAGTTTAAGAGCTGTGAGGTTTTGCTACAGCTCTACAAGTACCTGGTGGGACCACACTTGGAATATTGTGTCCTGTTCTGGTTGCCCTACGAGAGGAAAGATACAGAAGCTTTGGAGAGGGTGCAAAGAAAGTTTACCAGGATGCTGCCTGGATTTGAGGGTTTCCCTTATGAAGAGAGGTTGAATAAGCTCGGACTTTTCTCTCTGGAGAGGAGGAGGAGAGGAGACCTGATCGAGGTATATGAAATAATGAGAGGAATGGATAGAGTCAATAGCCAGAGACTTTTCCCCAAGGCATAGTTTTCCCCAGGGGTCATAGTTTTAAGATATTAGGAGAATTGTATCGGAGGGACATCAGAGGAAGGTTCTTTATGCAGAGATTTGTGAATGCATGGACCGCGTTGCCAGTTGTGGTGGTGAAAGCAGAGTCATTAGGGACATTTAAGCCACTGCTGGACATTCACATGAATAGCAATGTGTTGTTGGGTGCGTAGGTTAAGTTATTTTGTTTTATATTAGGATTACACTCGGCACAACATCATGGGCCAAAGGGCCTGTTCTGTGCTGTACTTTTCTACATTCTATGTTCTAAAAGCACAGAAACAGGCCAGTCGGCCCATTGTATCCATGTGGTTCTCTAAATTATCTTTCCGACCATGTGCCATTTTCTTACATTGTTTATCATCAAATAATCATTTAATGCTCTTGATTGAACCTGCCGAAAACACTGTTTCATGCAATGTCTTCCAGATCTAATTACTCGCTGAGTGAAGTTTCTTTCTCACATCCAGTGAGAAATGTATTTGCAATCGCCCCTCTTATTCTCAATGCTTCTACTACTGGGAGGGATTTGGTTGAGCCCAGTTGTCTGGGTCAATGGTTTGCAGAGCAGTGTGATGTCAACAGTGGGTTTAATACCCATTGCCAGTTTCAGGTTCCCACGAAGGGCTTTCCTTCTCAACCTCTTCCCTTGCCTGAGGTTTGCTGACCCTCAGATTAAATCATCACCAGTTGCTTCTCTCTTGAATGAGGAAGCAGCCCCTTATGGTCTGGTAAGACTATGGCACCATGACATACTAGTCAGCATGGTGTCACATTATCTACTCTGGGTAGGCTGTGCATGATTTTGTAAACTTCTTTCAAATTTTCTGCCAGCCTTCTCCAATCTAACTTTCTGACTGAAATTTCTTCCAGCTGGAGCCATTCATGTGAAGGTGGTTTCTCCAAACCCCCCAGTTTCTGCTCCTTCTCTTCAGCTGAAACTAAACTAACCCCAGAACAGTCTCATGGTCCATCCTGGTGCCTGAGTCTCTTCATGCTGATAAATTAACTCCAGTTATACACCAAGAAGAATGAAGCCGCTGTTTCCAGTCCATGCTTCAATTTTCATTCCTGAGCTACCTCCTCGATCGCTCTCTCCTGTAACTTATTGTAATTCAGCCAGTTTGTTCACAACTTGGTGCTGCATTTGATTCTGAGAGGAGCTGCTGATCTCAGACTAAAGAAAAAAAAACGATTTTATATACCTGAAAACATCAGACCAGCTCATTGGTTTGATGTCATTCCTAATGGTAAAATACAAATTCAATTGGATTTTGGTATCTAGGGCATAATTTAAACTGATTGGTCAAATTTGAATTTGTTGTGTACAATGGCAACGCAGCTCCAGCTATTTGTTACACAACCAAATGTTACATTTTTAAATTTCCAGCACACTCTGTGACAGCCAGAAGTTTCAGCTCCCTTAGAGGTACAGTACAGTTTCAGAACCAAGAGGTCTTGTTCAGCTAGACAAGACGCTGATAGGACCTGGAGTATTGCATATTGTGGAAGCTTTGGAAAGGATTCAGAATGGATTTACTAGGCTGTTGCCTGCTATGGAAGGAAGGTCTTACGAGGAAGCGCTGAGGGAACTGAGGCTGTTTTCGTTGGAGAGAAGAAGATTCAGAGGTGACTGAATTGAAATTTATTAGATAATCAGGGGGTTAGATAGGGTGGACAGTGAGAGCCTTTTTCCTTGCATGGGGAAGGCTAACAAGAGGGGATAGAGCTTTAAATTGAGGGGTGCTTTAAATTATAGGAAGGATGTGGAGGCACTGGAACGGGTGCAGAGGAGGTTACCAGGATGTTGCCTGGTATGGTAGGAAGATCGTATGAGGAAAGGCTGAGGCACTTGGGGCTGTTTTCATTGGAGAAAAGAAGGTTTAGGGGTGACTTGATAGAGGTGTACAAGATGATTAGGGTTTTAGATAGGGTTGACCATGAGAACCTTTTTTCACGTATGGAGTCAGCTATTACGAGGGGGCATAGCTTTAAATTAAGGGGTGGTAGGTATAAGACAGATGTTAGGGGTAGGTTCTTTACTCAGCGATCGTGAGTTCATGGAATGCCCTGCCAGTAGCAGTGGTGGACTCTCCTTCTTTATGGGCATTTAAACAGGCATTGGATAGGCATATGGAGGATAGTGGGCTAGTGTAAGTTAAGTGGGCTTGGATCGGCACAACATCGAGGGCCAAAGGGCCTGTACTGTGCTGTATTCTTCTATGTTCTATATTCTTCTTCTATGAGGAGTTGAAAAATTTAGGACAGATATCGGGATAGTTTCTTTACTCAGGGAGTAGTAGGGGTGTGGAATGGCCTGCCTGCAACAGGAGTAGACTCAAAGGCATTTAAATGGGCATTAGACAGGCACTGATAATAATGGAATGGTGTAGGTTAGATGGGCATCAGATTATTTTCACGGGTCGGCACAACATCGAGGGCCGAAGGGCCTGTAATACACTATAACATTCTATGTTCTATGTTCTTTGAGTCACAAGAGCATGAAACCCGATCATGGAGACAGTCAACAAGTTCAGTGAGTGTATGGAAAGAAGAAGTTTATTCTTCTTTGATTAATAAAACTCTTATAGCTGGAAGAATGCATTATAATGAATGAAAAGCTGTGTCCATGGTATCTGTCTTGTTAAAGTTATAGTGGGAAGCGGCTGGAATAACGTTGGCGTTGAACAATTATTACAGTGACCATATTCTGTTTTATTCATTCACTGGATGAGGGCGTCGCTGGCATTTTGTGTCCATCCCGAATTGCCCAAAGTGCAGTTAAGAGGCAACAATGTTGCTGTGGGTCACATGGAGGCCAGACCATATAAGGATGGCAGTTTCCTTCCCTAATGGACATTAATGAAGCAGACCCAAATCCGTGAGAAATAAATCAATAATGGGCATTCCTATGCACATCCCCAGGTTCCCATGATCTCATGGTGTTTACCAGACATTGTAGTGTCAGGCCATGGGATCTTTCTATGCATCCTATGCATTCGCATTCCAACATGACAAGTTATGCTCCCTCAGGTACGTTTCAGGCTTGCTTCTATCTAATTTACTGTTCCTTCACGATCATTTTAATAGAATTCTTGGAATCCCCTTACAAACAGCTCTGTGCATTCGACTGAGCCACTTGGATAGAAGAGGTTCAAGATGGCAGCTCTCTGTTACCTTGTCCAGAGCTGTTGGGGATAACAAATAAACTCTCCACTTGCTGGTGCCTTCCAAAACCCATGAACAAATATGTTAAAATACCAAGATATTTTATGTTTTCGTGGTTTGTTCTGAAGTCTTAGAAACGGAAGACCTTGCTGTATAAGTGTGACCTCAGTGACATCAGGAGCATGACATGACATTAAGGGAACAATCTCATTTGTTTTCAAACAGTCAGAGGATTGATTTTGCGATGTCAACGCCACTGAGTTCAACATTTTCATGACAAGTTATAAAAAGGCAACAGATTATCGATATCGGGATGTTTAATATGGACTCTGAGTAATTTCTCATTTCCTGGCCATCACCAAATACTTGACAATGCTCTGACACGGTAGCTTTGCTGTTCCCATTCACAGCAGACAATTTGTCATTGTTCAAAAAGAAGAGAAACTGAGTAGGTCTGGCAACATCTGAATAGACAGAAACTGAGTTAACGTCTTGACTCCAATATAACTTTTTCACAATAGCTTCATATTAAAGTCGATATGTTAACTCTGTTTCTCTATTCAGATGTAACCTCATCTGCTGCATGTCACGACGATTTCCTGTTTGTATTTCAGGTTTCCATTGTACCCAGTGTTTTGGTTTCTTTGATGAACCAAAAGGTTGAACTTGGTTATATTTGCCCAATATGGTCCGTGACTTGAGCTGATGTGCCGGTGACACTTGTGTGACATCAGAGGCTGTATCTTCTTTAAGTTCCAAGGAAAAAATGTTTTGTTAAAATCCATCTAATGTGGGAATCTCAGGAATTCAATTTTACTTGAAAAGCATTTTGCAGGCAACTGCACTTCATGAAACAACAGGAATAGATTATTGATGACGCCACAATCTATGGCCTTCACTGAACAGGTTTATCTCCTCAGACTCCAAATACTTTTAATACAAATCAGAAAATAATTGCAACAAAACGGATTGGTCATTCAGCCAACTACCTCTGCACTGGCAGAAGAGTGAGTTATATATCTGCTGTTATTATTCTGGAATCTCCCTGTACCCCTACATATTTTGTTGCCTGTGTCTGTTTGAATTCTGAATATCCTGTTTAGGCATGAACAATCTTATCAGCCTGTTAGCCTGCGATGAAAAGGTGTGTAAGATATATTGCCTGAATTACATTTATAATTTTCCTGTTCTATTCAGATTATCGATTGACATTCCATCTCCCAAATGTAATCTGCCTCCTTGCTCTGCATTATATTTCATTCCATCTGTCAGAAAGAGTGATGTTTGAATACTAGTTACTGGAGGATATCATTGTACTCCCCTCCAATCTCCACAGTCAAAGGCCCATTCCCCTGTATCTCCGAGGCAATGTCAAATTCATTCTGTCCCTGATCCCTTAATAAGGAATGTTTTAATAAACAAGATGATTGTACATGTCACATTTAGCTTTGGTCTAAAGTCAAAGAATGCAAATATTGTTGATTTAAAGCAAATAAACTGCAATAAGATATTTGTTTTTTTTAAAAAATGCTGAAGCACATTTTGTGGTGAAATTACAAAGTTGTCTGATTAAATCAGTGAAAGAAACATTCAGGCAAATCCATACTTCCTGCGCATGGTCAGGGTAATCATACCCAGTGACAATCTGTTGGTTGGCAGTTGATTGTGGGATCAGCACAGTAACAACCTCTTGACTGCTTTTTTTGAGGGGGGGGGGCTGTTGGATGTAGCACTGTATATGATCAACATGACTGAATCATGAGCCTGTCATTTTCCCTCCCCACTGACTTCACAAGAACGGTTGGTATTGGGAGATAAGACCAATATCCAGTGATGCCAATATCCAGTCCAGTCCAATTATTGTTGTGAACTGGAAGTGCTGTATTGAAAAGGGGTTAACTGGAAATGTTTATTCAGTGGCTGTGATTAATGTCAATCTCCATGGAATCTAATTGTGTCACTGGAGGCTTTCCCTCTCCTATTAGTAAGGGCTTCTTTCAATGCATCATCCCCTTGTTTCTGCAACTGCTTCACATCCACCACTAACGGCAGCTGCAGAGACAGGGAAAGGAGAGATCAGAATCTGAGAACAATGGACTGGAATGTTCCAACAATGGACAGGAGCTTATCTTTGGGTCTTAACTTTCTTTCCTGGTCTTTATTACCTTTTCGGATAGAAGGTGTACTGCTGATTATTCAGGCGGGTTACTATCCCATCCTCGCTATTGTTGGTGTTCCTGGTAAGTCTCTTTATGTCTTTCTCCATTCATTTGTTTCCCTAAACCATGTTGAACTCCATTGCTATTTCTGTTGTCTGTATTTGACAAGGACAGAAACTATTAACTTCAGTTTCAATTAAACACTCCATTCATTATCCACAAATTTCAGACCCCTCCCCCACAAGCATCTGATACTCAGACTGCTCACAATGTCGAGGCCCCTTTTTGCCCTGAACCAATTTGTGTCTTGGTATTGGGTCTATCATCAAACCTGTCCATTGCCGGCTCCATAATATCACCAGACTCCACCCATATTTCAGTACTGTTGTTGAATAAACAATTATCTAAGCCTTGGTAAAATTCAGATTTACTGTTGCAACTCTCTTCTAGTCACGCTTTCAGTTGCAAATATTTTGATCAGAAACTTGTTTTTGTCACTAAAATAATTCCATGATAGGGACACTGTGCCAGAGTATTAATGTCACTGGAAGGTTAATTCAGAGCCTCAAGCTAATTATCTGAAGGCATTCATTCATATCTAACAACAACTGATAACAGACCTTAAATTGAAATGACAAGAATTGGAACAAAATTGAATTTCACTAATAACAACCATAAATCCCTCAGAAGTTTGTCTAAGTACCAAGCTGTTTCACTGATGTCATTTGGGAAAGAAATCTAACATTCTTATCTGGTTTGGATTAAGTGTGCCTTCATACCCAAAACATTGTGCTTGGCTCTATTCTGCCTTGTGGAATGGCCTCACAGTCAAGGTCAATCAGTGATGGTCATCAAATGCTGTCCTTCCCAGTGATGCCGACATTCCCATGAAATCAAAGAAATTAAGAGTTAAATCAAACAAAGGAAGATGCTGCCATTTGTAAACAAAAAGAAGTGTTGGGGAGAAAGATGAGTTATGCCCGCCTGTGTCAAGAGAAAAACAGAGTTCGCATTTTGAGTCCACAGACCATACATGAGAACTGAAAGCAGCTGGGAAATATTGTGATTTTTTTAGTGACAAAATTGTTTGTTTTCAGGGGGAGAAGGAGTGATTTGAATAGAAGGAGAAAGAGAGAGAGAGAGGGAGAGAAAAAGAAGCAAACAAAGGGATTATTGATCGGCTGGGATGGAAATAAAATGTGGCATAATCTTATTTAAGTTTCTGCCTTTTCCCATACTCTTGAAAATCATTTCAAGTCGCTGTTTAAACTGAGTTATGTCCCCTCTGCCTCTCTTCCCAGAATGTGCTCATCTCCTTATATTCACTAATGGGACATGGGTATCACTGACTGGGTCAGCATTTATTTCCCCTGCCAATTGCCCTTGAGAAGATGCTGCTGAGCTGCCTTCTTGACCAACTGCAGGTGCCTCGGCCCATTCAGTTTCATTTCTCTGAGACTTTGTAGTGATTGATACAGCTGATTGGTTGACTTGGCCATTTCAAAGGGCAGTTGCGAGTCAACCCTGTTGCTGAGTGTCTTGAGTCACATGTCGGCCAGACCTGGTGAAGGTGGTAAATTTCCTTCCCTAAAGGACATTAGGGAGCCGGGTAGGTTTTCCTGAGAACAAACGATGGTTTCATAGTTTCATTTGAGTCATAATTCCAGATGTTTGATTGAATTCAAATTCCACCATATGCTGTGGTGGGATCAAATCCGGGGTCTCGGTTATTGCTTGGGTCCCTGGATTAATAGACCACAGGCTGGACCATCACCTCCCCGTCTTCTCTAATCACCTCCCCATGCTGTCATCATGACTGAGGTACAGAAAATGGTGCAATTCTACTGCTATGGAGACTGGAATTGCAAATATTTCAGGACAATGGGACTGTGCAGGGATGTAACAGTTCATCAGCAACTGACAAGAACCAGAGAATGAAGGCATTTTCAACACAGAGTGGGTGTGCCATGTATACATGGATTTGACCTGCTCTTGTCACTGGAACATCAGTGAAGGTTCTGTAAATGGTTCCCTCAGGTTTGTGTATCAGCTGCATTCATTCAGGGAGAGCTGAGGGTCTGGTGACCCCACTCTGAACAAGGTGTGGGCAGGGCATTCACAGTGTATTGGGGTCTTCATCACAGCTAACAAATAGAGCAGAGACTGCATAGAAGGGAAGCTCTGTAAACAGTGGGGAGCAGGGCACTACAATCTCCTCTCTGGGATTTCCAGGAATATTTTCCAATGTTGTACCTTTTCCAGGTGCAATGTGTGAAGCCAGTTTGTTTAGACAATGAGGAGGTCACAGAGCTGTGTCACCTGCTTCAGCAGAACCTGTGGTCTCACACCAGGGAGAGGACTGTGCTGATACTGACCATGAAGTGAATTGGTTTGATTCTGGAACTTTCCGTGCAAGAATCGGTGTCATAGCCATCATGTGCCATCGTGCCATCCTCGGAGGTATTCACGAGGTGACATAGACTTTCTCTGTCCCCAGAGGTTGATTCAGTCTCCGCAGAGGAAGGAACCAAAAATCTTGCAGAAATATTAGGGAATAGGGTGACTGGTGAAGATGAGAAAGTGCAGGGAATTTGATTTATTAAAAAGCAATTACTTGAAAAACTGATTGCATTGAAGTGTGGTAATTGCTGCACCAAATGATTAATGAATTTCGTGGACTGCAGAGATGGGGCTGCAGACAGAGTATGCTGGACAGCTCTTTTGGGAGCCAGTATAGAGATAATGGGTCAGTGGCCTCTTTTGGTCCTTTAATTCCTTGATTCGATGAGGCATTCCCATGACTATTGAGGGAAGTCAAAGTTCTCCAAAGCTCTTTCGATCCTGGGAAAGATCCTGGACAGGAGTGAGGAGGTGCTATGACTGCAAATATTTAAAAGTTGATGCAGAGGAAATAATTTGATGCCAGTTGGTAGAAGATATGAGCACATTTTGTGAGGAATGTGATAGCTGGATAACTGGAGAGTGATGATGTGATTTTGCAGAGCCAGGCTACATTCAGAAATTATCTTTAATAAATCTGCTGGGGTTTGTGGAAGATGTTGTTTGTGACGTCTACAAATGAGAACAGTGGGACTGGAATATTTTAGTTTTCAGATGAATATTGAAACGCTTGCACACTGGTGAGTGAAGAAGGTAAGAGCCCAGAGGTAAGAGGAGAATATACTACGTGGATTGATGTTACAAAGTTGAAAGACTGCATGGTCACTTTAAGAAAGGCGATGCAGGAACCATGGTTTCGATGTCTGGCTGAAGGAGCAGCGGGTGTGTAGCTGGCAGTACTGCCAGTGCCACAAGTACCACCTGGTCACCGAGTGGCAGCGTATCATGGCAATGCAGAAAGGGCTCAACAACAGCAGCAGCGGGAGGAGGAAATGGGGATAACCGACCCTTCTCTGGGGGCAGACGCCAGAAACACCAGCCTCCGGCCACAGGGCAAGCAACAGGCCAGCTCCCCAGCCCAGTGTTGGAGGGAGACACCTCTGTCTCAGATAGGCATGACCCCTCAATGGGGAGCAGGGGAAACAGGGCAGTGGTGACAGGAACAACAGTCCGTCTACCCATGTGGTCCACACCCCTGACTCCTTTGATCATCCTCCTCAATACCAGGAGGTTTGAACTCGGTTTATCAAAGATAACTCCCCATTCCTGACACCAACCTGTTCAAATGCAGAGGTATAGCCCCTCTGCTAATTAAAACCAACACCCCATGAAATCTCCCCTCACCTCGTAATCTGGGCAAAAAAAATGGTATGGGAGTGAAAGAAAACTTCTGATTTCCACTGTTTAAAGAAAAGTAACAATTTCCTTTTCCTAACTTGAACAGTGAACACTAAACAAAACTATTAACAAATCTTTGCCCACTTTTTCTTAGCTAATCACTGCTTGACTCCAACTCTTAAAATTCTTCTCCAATAACACAATTATTACCCATTAATAGAACATAGAACATAGAACATAGAAGAATACAGCGCAGTACAGGCCCTTCGGCCCTCGATGTTGCACCGATCAAAGCCCACCTAACCTACACTAACCCACTATCCTCCATATACCTATCCAATGCCCGCTTAAATACCCATAAAGAGGGAGAGTCCACTGCTGCTACTGGCAGGGCATTCCATGAACTTACGACTCGCTGAGTGAAGAACCTACCCCTAACATCTGTCCTATATCTACCCCCCCTTAATTTAAAGCTATGCCCCCTTGTAATAGCTGACTCCATACGTGGAAAATGGTTCTCACTGTCAACCCTATCTAACCCCCTAATCATCTTGTACACCTCTATCAAGTCACCCCTAAACCTTCTTTTCTCCAATGAAAACAACCCCAAGTGCCTCAGCCTTTCCTCATAGGATCTTCCTACCATACCAGGCAACATCCTGGTAAACTTCCTCTGCACCCGTTCCAGTGCCTCCACATCCTTCCTATAGTATGGCGACCAAAACTGCACACAATATTCCAGATGCGGTTGCACCAGAGTCTTGTACAACTGCAGCATGACCTCAGGACTCCGGAACTCAATTCCTCTACCAATAAAAGTCAGTACGCCATATGCCTTCTTCACTGCACTATTTACCTGGGTGGCAACTTTCAGAGATCTGTGTACATGGACACCAAGATCCCTCTGCTCTTCCACACTACCAAGTAGTCTACCATTAGCCCAGTAATCCATCTTTTTGTTACTCTTACCAAAGTGAATCACCTCACACTTAGCTACATTGAACTCCATTTGCCACCTTTCTGCCCAGCTCTGCAGCTTCTCTATATCCCGCTGTAACCTGCCATATCCTTCCTCACTGTCTACAACTCCTCCGACTTTCGTATCATCCGCAAACTTGCTCACCCAACCTTCTAACCCTTCCTCCAGGTCATTTATAAAAATGACAAACAGCAATGGTCCCAAAACAGATCCTTGCGGAACACCGCTAGTGACGGCACTCCAAGATGAACCTTTGCCATCAACTACTACCCTCTGTCTTCTTCCAGCCAGCCAATTCCTAATCCAAACCTCCAACTCACCCTCAATGCCATATCTCGGTATTTTCTGCAGTAGCCTACCATGGGGGACCTTATCAAACGCCTTACTAAAATCCATATATTACCACATCTACCGCTTTCCCCTCATCTACCTCCTTAGTCACCTTCTCAAAGAATTCAATAAGGTTTGTGAGGCACGACCTGCCCTTCACAAAACCATGCTGACTATCCTTGATCACATTATTCTTATCCAGCTGTGCATAAATCCTATCCCTTACAATTCTCTCTAAGACTTTGCCCACAACAGAAGTGAGACTCACTGGCCTGAATGTAACTTAATCTCTCAAAGTCCATACAGACCCTTATGCAGTCTTCCTTCTATCCTTCCATTTCTGCTGTCATCTCCCTGGACCGTCTTCTTACACTTTTTCCTGTTTTCACTGGAAAAGGTATGTTTGAGAGATAATGCCTTCTGAGAGATTTCTTTGAGAGGGTGAAGAGCCCCTTCAGATGACATGTGCTCAGACTAATTTTCAAAATGCACTTGCTTTTAAATGTCCAAGAGTCATTTGGTCAGATGTTGTCAATACTATTAAATTCAAATTCAATTGTTTTTTGGTATCCTGGGCATAATTTAAATTCATTGGTTAAATTCAAATCTGATTGCCTTGACATCAAAACACAACCCCAAGCTAACGGTTATATTTTCTCAATTTTCAGCAATCTCTGCACTCACAGACATAATGGGCTGTCACAATCTCTCAGCTTAGAAACACACTCTCTCTTTTAAAGTAACCATGCAAAGTCACTGTGTGACTTTGTAACTATTGATTATTGGTTAATGGAGAGAATACAGAGAATTGGGTTCTGCTCTCTCCTGGTCTCTTCTGCTCTCTCACTCATGGGGTATCATCTGTATTCCTGAATAAGGGCTCATGCCCGAAGCATCAATTCTCCTGCTCCTTGGATGCTACCTGACCTGCTGCGCTTTTCCAGCAACGTATTTTCAGGGTATCATCTGTATCAGTGCTTGGAGCATCAGGATTCACAAGGCAAAGGAATGATTTCGGTGTGGGCAACAAATACCATCCTTCTGGTTGTATACTGATTAGAATGTGTGAGGTTGGGAAGTGCTGTTGGTGAAAGGATCTGAATGCTCTTGATCATGAGCCACTGACAGAATTCTTACGGGACAGGAGCAATCAGGACTGTTAATTGTATGTTGTCCTTTGTCACAAAATGATTCAAGTACAGGAATAAAGATTTTCTGTGTCTGCGTGGGTTTCCTCCGGGTGCTCCGGTTTCCTCCCACAGTCCAAAGGTGTGCAGGTCAGGTGAATTGGCCATGCTAAATTGCCCGTAGCGTTAGGTAAGGGGTAGATGTAGGGGTATGGGTGGGTTGCGCTTCGGCGGGGCAGTGTGAACTTGTTGGGCCGAAGGGCCTGTTTCCACACTGTAAATAATCTAATCTAATCTAATCTAAAAGACAGTTTCCTGATGTTGTCGAGTGTTGGTGAGACAATATCTGGGCCACTGTGTACAGATTTTCTCTCCTTTATGAGGAATGATTTCCTAGCCACAGAGACAGTGTAAAGGAGGTCCACCAGAATAATCCCTGGGAAGATGGTACCATGAGGAGAGTGTGAAGGAAATGAATATATCATCTGTAGTGTTGGGAGGCAATAAGTGGTGGCAGTGCTGTACCGGTGGGTTATGGTCAAACACCCATTATGTCTTAACAAATGACACCAAAAGTGTGAAAAATTGCATCTTTATTTCCTCCATGATATGTGTTTCCTGATAGTTTACATACCTCTGCAACTCCCATGTTAATTGAGAGAGAGCTCCAGGTTCTGAATGAACTCTCACCACTTCAGTGTGTGCTGCTGTGTGACTCTGCATTGAAAATCATATTGTTCACAAATCTGTCAGCAGCCACAATGCCTTACTCCTGAAAGAGTTAGCCGTTCACACCAGATTCTGACCACCAATGAGAATGCCAGTTTGTCTTCTTGGAGATGGACGCTGCATCCTTGAGACTTGGCACAAACCATCCCCTTTCCCTCCTCACCCTAAGCAAACCTCGGTAAAGTAGCATGTGCGCACCATTATCAATGGAGCCAGGAGGGACAATGTAGAGAAATCTGTCTGTGCAGTCTCTGAATCATTGGTTTGTCATGTTGGAGCATCAATGACATCCTGCAATGTCTGTATAAGCAGTTTGAGGGGCTGAATGGCCTTTTCCAGTTGCTGTGTTAGGGACTCATGCAGTGATTTTTGATCAAGAGTGTGGTTCTGGAAAAGCACAGCTGGTCAGGCAGGTCTGAGGTGCAGGGGAATCGATGTTTCAGGCAGAAGTTCTCACTTTCTCCTCAAATGGAGAGTTGTCCTGGTCCCATAGAAGAGGCTCAGTGAGCTGATTGGGTGATCGCTGATTCCTGTTTAACAGCTCGATGTGCAGTACAGATGGGCGGCACGGTGGCACAGTGGTTAGCACTGCTGCCTCACAGCATCCGAGACCCAGGTTCAATTCCCGCCTCAGGCAACTGACTGTGTCGAGTTTGCACGTTCTCCCCGTGTCTGCGTGGGTTTCCTCCGGGTGCTCTGGTTTCCTCCCACAGTCCAAAGATGTGCAGGTCAGGTGAATTGGCCATGCTAAATTGCCCATTGTTAGGTCAGGGGTAAATGTAGGGGTATGGGTGGGTTGCGCTTTGGCGGGTCGGTGTGGACTTGTTGGGCCGAAGGGCCTGTTTCCACACTGTAATGTAATCTAATCAGATCTCTTTTTCTGGCCCTCTTCTTCTCCAGTCGTTTCAATGTTATTTTCCTGTGAAACCAGCTTGAGGTGCTGAATAAGATCCTCTTCCCCTTCACTGTGGAAATGGGCAGTGCCCAACAGTCCTGTTCCATGAATGTTACAGGCACTTTAACAGCACAAGCTGAAATGTTGTCCGGCCTTTGCTGCACATGGCCACAGGAGCTGAGGGCTGACAGATTGTTTTGAACATTGTGTAATCTTCAGTGAACATCCCCACTTCTGATCTTATGATGGGGAAAGACGTTGGTAAAGCAGCTGAAGATGTGCCGAGGAAACTATCCTGAGGATCTCCTGCACAAATGTACCAGGACGAAGAGGATTGATGTTCAGAGATCACAAACCTGTTCATTTGTGCTCTGAATGACTCCAACCAGAGGGGAATTTACAACTCATTCCTATTAAGTTCAACTTTGCTTGCTGTCATTGCTGTCATCCTTATTCAATGTCCAGATCCTTGATATAAACCCATCGCCTATTTTCTTAGGGTCTGTATCCCTTTGCTCCCTGCCCAATCATGTATCTGTCTAGATACATCTTAAATGACACGATTCTTCCCGTCTCGACCACCTCCACTGGCAACGCATTCCAGACACCCACCAACCTCTGTGTAAAGACCTTTCCACGCATATCCCTTCAAAACCTTTCCCCTCTCACTTTGAACTCGTGACCCCTAGTAATTAAGTTCCGCACTCTGGGAAAAAGCTTCTTGCTATCCACACTGTCTGCACCTCTCATGATTTTGTAGACCTCAGTCAGGTCACCCCTCACCTCCATCTTTATACAAGACTCATAAAGTCATAGAGATGTACAGCATGGAAACAGTCCCTTCGGTCCAACCCATCCATGCTGACCAGATATCCCAACCCAATCCAATCACATCTGCCAGTACCCAGCCCATATCCCTCCAAACCCTTCCTATTCATATACCCATTCAAATGCCTCTTAAATGTTGCAATTGTACCAGCCTCCACCACTTCCTCTGGAAGCTCATTCCATACACATATTACCCTCTGTGTGAAAACGTTACCCATTATGTCTTTTTTATATCTTTCCCCTCTCACCATAAACCTATGCCTTCTAGTTCTGGACATTTCCCCCCCCTCCCAGGGAAAAGACTTTGCCTATTTACCCTATCTATGCCCCTTACAATTTTGTCAACCTCTAAAAGGTCACCCCTCAGCCTCCAATGCTCCAGGGAAAACAGCCCCAGCCAGTTCAGCCTCTCCCTATAGCTCAAATCCTCCAACCCTGGCAACATCCTTGTAAATGTTTTTGGAACCCTTTCAAGTTTCACAACATCTTTCCAATAGGAAGGAGACCAGAACTGCATGCAATATTTCTACAGGGGCCTAACCAATGTCCTATACAGCCATAACATGACCTCCCAACTCAATACTCTGACCAATAAAAGAAAGCATACCAAACACCTTAATCACTATCCTATCTACTTGCGACTTCACTTTCAAGGAGCTATGAACCTGCACTCCAAGGTGCCTTTGTTCAGCAACATTCCTTAGGACGTTACCATTGAGTGTATAAGATCTGCGAAGTTGCAAACTTACTAACTGTACCTCTTATGCTCATATCCAAATCATTTGTGTAAATGACAAAACATAGAGGACCCAGCACTGATCCTTGTGGCACTCCACTGATCACAGGCCTCCAGTCTGAAAAACAACCCTCCACCACCACCCTCTGTCTTCTACCTTTGAGACAATTCTGTATCCCAATGGCTAGTTCTCCCTGTATTCCATGAGATCTAACCTTGCTAATAGTCTCCCATGGGGAACCTTATCGAATGCTTACTGAAGTTCAATTAGATCACATCTTCCGCTCTGCCCTCATCAATCCTCTTTGTTACTTCTCGAAAAATCTCAATCAAGTTTGTGAGACATGATTTCCCAGGCACATAGCCATGTTGACTATCCCCAATCAATCCTAGCCTTTCCAAATGCATGTACATGGCTCAGGATTCCCTCAGGATTCCCTCCAACAACTTGCCCACCACTGATGTCAGGCTCACTGATCTCTCGTTCCCTAGCTTGTCCTTACCACCCTTCTTAAACAGTGGCACCACGATTGCCATTCTCCAGTCTTCCGGCACCTCATCTGTGACTATCGATGATACAAATATCTCAGCAAGAGGCCCAGCAATCACTTATCTGTCTTCGCACAGAGTTTTCGGGTACACCTGATCAGGTCCTGGGGATTTATTCATCTTTACCTGTTTCAAGACATCCAGCACTTCCTCCTCTGTGAAAATAATCCTAATCTATTCAACCTCTCTTCAAAGCTTGCACCCTCCATCCCATGCAACACCCTGGTGAACCTCCTCTGCACCCTCTCCAAATCATCCACATCTTTTTGGTAAAGTTGCAATCAGAACTGTCAGCTGAATTCCAAATGGGGCCGAACCAAAGTCGTATACAACTGTAACATGATCTGCCAACTCTTGTACTCAATACCCCGTCCAATGAAGGAAAGCATGCCATTAGCCTTCTTGACCACTCTACTGACCTGCACCTTTCAGGTAACAATGGACCTGAACACACAGATCATTCTGTACATCAATTCTCCCCAGGACTTTTCCATTTACTGTTTCGTTCGCTCTTGAATTGGATCTTCCAAAATGCATCACCTCGCATTTGCCCGGCTTGAACTCCATCTGCCATTTCTCTGCCCATCTTTCCAATTTATCTATATCCTTCTGTATTCTCTGACAGTCACTTTCACTCTCTGCTACTTCACCAATCTTGATGTCATCTGCAATCTTACTGTTCAGGGAACCTCTACCTTCCCCCAAATCATTTATATATATCACAAACAAGAGTCATCCCAGCACGGATCCCTGTGGAGATCTACTGGTCACAGGTGACAGTGAGGCCTGCAGATGCTGGAGATCAGAGCTGAGAGTGTGTTGCTGAAAAAGCTGAAGCTCCCAGCCTTATTCCTGATGAAGGGCTCCGGCTCAAAATATCGATTTTCCTGCTCCTCAGATGTTGCCTGACCTGCTGTGCTTTTCTAGCAACACACTCTCAACACTGGTCACAGGTCTCCATTTTGAGAAATTCCTTTCCACTACTACTCTGTTGCCCAGCCCGTTCTCTATCCATGTAGCTAGAACACTCAGGACACCATGCGCTTCACCTTCTCCATCAGGGGAATCTTATTAAATGCCTTACTAAAGTTCATGAATATAGCCCTTCCCCCATCAGTCAATGTTGTCACCTCCTCAAAGAATTCTCTTAGGTTTGTAAGACATGACCTTTCCCGCACAAACTCATGCTGCCTATTACTGATAAGCCCATTTTCTTCTTTCTATCCCTCAATGTCTTCTCCAGCAGCTTCCCTAACACTGACGTAAGGTCTATAATTTTTCTGGAGTATCCCTGCTACCCTTCTAAGACAAGGGGACAACATTATCAATTCTCCAGTCCTCCAGGTCCTCACCCGTGTTCAAGGATGCTGCAAAGATGTCGATTAAAGTCCCAACTATTTCTTCTCTTGCTTCCCTCAGTAACCTAAGGTAGATTCTGGATTAGTGGTGCTGGAAAAGCACAGCAGTTCAGGCAACATTCAACGAGCAGCGAAATCGACGTTTCGGGCAAAAGCTCTTTCGCTGCTCGTTGGATGCTGCCTGAACTGCTGTGCTCTTCCAGCACCACTAATCCAGAATTTGGTTTCCAGCATCTGCAGTTATTGTTTTTACCTTGTTGAACCTAAGGTAGATCCCATCTGACCTGGGGACTTGTCTACCTTGTAGAATACCCAGAACTCCCTCCCTCCTTATGCTGACTTGACCTAGAGTACTCAAAGAACTATCCCTAACCTCACCATCCAGCATATTCCTCTCTCCTTAGTGAATACCAATGCAAAGTACTTATTAAGAATCTCATCCATTTTCTCTGACCCCACACATAACTTTCCTCCTTTGTCCTTGAGTAGACCAACCCTTTCTCTTGTTACCCTCTAGTTCCTTATATATGAAAAAAAGACTTTGGGATGTTGCTCAACCCTGTGTGCTAAAGATATCTCATGACCCCTTTTAGCCCTCTTAATTTCTCGTTTCAGATTGGTCCCAGATTCCCAATGTTCTTCAAAAGCTTTGTCTGTGTTCAGCAGCCTAGACCTTATGTCTGCATCCCTTTTCCTGTCAGCTAGTCTCACAACTTCACCTGTCATCCACAGTTCCCTAACCTTGCCATATCTATTCCTCATTTTCACAGGATCCTACCTCTTCTGAAATCTAATCAACCTCTCTTTAAAGGTATATCGAAGGTGGATTTATCTTCAAACAGCTGCTCCCAATTTACGTTCGCCAGCTCTTGCTGAATTTTGGGAGAGTTGACCTTCCCCCAATTTTGCACTCTTCCTTTAGGACCACTTTCATCTTCATCCATGAGTGTTCTAAAACTTCCAAAATTGTGATCATTATTCCCAAAATAATCCCCTCCTGAAACTTCAACCACCTGGCCAGACTCATTCCCCAACACCAGGTCCAGTATGGCTCCTTCCCAAGTTGGACTATTCACATACTGCTCTAAAATGTCCTCCTGGATGCTCCTTACAAATTCTGCTCCATGCTCTAATACAAAGTGAACCCCAGTCATTGTTGGGAAAATTAAAATCTCCCATCACCACCACCCTGTTGCTCCTCCATCTTCCCATGATCCTTTTACATATTTGTACCTCAATCTCCCGCTTGCTGTTGGGAGGCCTGTAGTACAGCCCTCACATTGTTACTGCACCCTTCCTGTCTCTGAGCCCTGCCCATATCGCCTCAGTGCTCGAGTCTTCCATAGTGTCCTCCTTCAGCCCAGCTGTGACATTCTCTCTGACCAGGGATGCAGCTCCTCCACCCCTTTTACCTCCCTCTCTATCCTGCCTGAAGCATCGATATCCTGGGATATTTCACTGCCAGTCATGATCTTCCCTCAACAAGTCTCAGTGATAGCAATAATGTTATATTCTCAGCTACTAATCCAAGCCCTAAGTTCATCTGCTTTATCTACGACACAAATGCACCTCAGACCACCAGCCCCTTTGCGTTCATCATCTGCTCCCTGCCTCCTCTTCCACTTCATCATGCTGACTTCATTATCTAGTTTATTACAGGCTTTAGTTACTTCTCCTCACTGTCAGTTTAAACCCTCCCCAACAGAGTTACCAAAAGGACCCCCAAGGACATTGGTTCCAGTCCAGCCCAGGTGGAGACCGTCCAATTTGTAATAGTCCCACCTCCCCCAGAACCGGTCCCAATGTCCCAAAAATCTAAACCCCTCCCTCCTGCACCATCTGTCAAGCCACTCATTCATCCTGTTTATTCTATCCCTCTGACGAGCACTTGGCACTGGTAGCAATCTTGAGATTACTACCTCTGAGGTCCGACTTTTTAACTTGGTTCCAGACTCCCTGAATTCCATTTGCAGGTGTTCATCTTGTTTTTAACCTTTATTGTTTGTGTCTTTATACACCATGACAACTGGCTGATCACTCTCCCCCTTGAGAATGTTCTGCAGCCGATCTGAGACATCCGTGACCATTGCACATGGGAGGCAACATACCATTCGGGAGTCTCGTTTTCAACCATAGATCTGCCTACCTCCTCCTCTACAATTGAACCCCCTCTGACTATAGCCCTTCCACTCTTTTTCCTGCCCTTCTGTACAGCAGAGCCAGCCACGATGTCATGAACATGTCTACTGCTGCCTTCCCCTGGTGAGCTCTCACTGCTCCCCCTCAGCTCCTCACTCTCCCCGCTCCCCCTCAGCTCCTCACTCTCCCCACTCCCCCTCAGCTCCTCACTCTCCCCACTCCCACTCAGCTCCTCACTCTCCCCGCTCCCCCTCAGCTCCTCACTCTCCCCACTCCCCCTCAGCTCCTCACTCTCCCCACTCCCTCTCAGCTCCTCACTCTCCCCACTCCCCCTCAGCTCCTCACTCTCCCCACTCCCTCTCAGCTCCTCACTCTCCCCACTCCCCCTCAGCTCCTCACTCTCCCCACTCCCCCTCAGCTCCTCACTCTCCCCACTCCCTCTCAGCTCCTCACTCTCCCCACTCCCTCTCAGCTCCTCACTCTCCCCACTCCCTCTCAGCTCCTCACTCTCCCCACT
The DNA here is from genome assembly GCF_047496795.1 of Chiloscyllium punctatum. Taxonomy (NCBI): domain Eukaryota; kingdom Metazoa; phylum Chordata; class Chondrichthyes; order Orectolobiformes; family Hemiscylliidae; genus Chiloscyllium; species Chiloscyllium punctatum. Next base: position 21,590,884 of record NC_092762.1, read on the forward strand.
CCCCCTCAGCTCCTCACTCTCCCCACTCCCTCTCAGCTCCTCACTCTCCCCACTCCCTCTGTTGCTGAAAATAGGCAGCTGATACTCGAGGTAAGTCCCATTTAAGTGTGAAATATACTCCGGTCCTCTCTCTCTATCTCGCCCGTCCTGAAAATACTCTCCTCATCTCTGCCTCACACAAGGACCGTTCCCTTTGACAGTCCTTGGTTTGTGCCACTCTTCCCACTGACAGCTCCCTCCCCCAGGAACGTTGCCCTGCAACAGGAAAATATGCAAAACCAGGCAGGGCCCCAAACAGTCCTTCCAGGTGAGACAGACCTTCACCTGCCTCACTTCCAACCCAGTTTACTGCATCAGGCATTCCCGATGTGGCCTTTTCTACTTCGGGCAGATCAAATGTAAACTTAGGGAACGGTTTGCCGAGCATCGCAGCCAAATCCGCAGGGGCTGACCGACCTCCCAGTCACTGACCTCCAGGTCACTGCCCGTTTCAATTCCCCTAACCACTCCCTTTCCATCATCACCACCCTCCGAGTCACTGCCCATTTCAATTCCCCTAACCACTCCCTTTCCATCATCACCACCCTCCCAGTCACTGCCCATTTCAATTCCCCTAACCACACCCTTTCATCATCATTGTCCTCCCAGTTACTGCCCATTTCAATTCCCCTAACCACACCCTTTCATCATCATTGTCCTCCCAGTTACTGCCCATTTCAATTCCCCCAAACATTCCCATTCTCACATGACCACCTCCAAGTGCTCTGGTTTCCTCAAACAATCCAAAGGTGTGCAGATTGAGTGAATTGGCCGTGCTAAGTTGCCCATCGTGTTCAGGGATGTGAGGTATGGGGCATTCGTCAGGGGTAAATGTCAAGTAATTAGGGAGGGGAATCGGTTTAATTGGGATCCTCTTCAGAGTGTTGGTGTGGACTTGTTAGGCCAAAGGGCCTGTTCCCACACCGAAGAAATTCTATAAATGATACAGAAATGATCTGGAAAAGGGCACTGTTGGAATGATCAGCAAGTTTGCAGATGACATGAAGATTGGTGGAGTAGCAGGAAGCATAAGGGACTGTCAAAGAATACAGGAGGATACAGATAGACTGGAGAGTTGGGTGGAAAAGTAGCAGATGGAGTTCAATCCAGACAAATGTGAGGTGATGCATTTAGGCAAGACTAATTCTAGAGCGAATTATACAATGAACGGAAGAGCCTTGGGAAAGGTTGATGGGCAGAGAGATCTGGGAGTGCAGGTCCATTGTACCGTGAAGGGTGCTGCACAAGTTGATAGAGTTGTGAAGAAGGCATATAGTATGCTTGCCTTCATTGGACAGGGTATTGAGTATAAGAGCTGGCAAGTCATGTTAAAATTGTACAAGACATTTGTTCGGGCGCATTTCGAATACTGTGTCCAGTTCTGGTCACCACATTACCCATAGGAGAGGGTGCACTTTGGAGAGGGTGCAGAGAAGGTTGACAACGATGTTGCCTGGTATGGAAGGTGCTAGATGTGAAGAGAGGTTGAGTAGGTTAAGATTGTTTTCCTTAGAAAAAAGGAAATGGTGGGGGGCTGATTGAGGTCTATAAAATCATGAAGGGTTCAGACAGGGTGGATAGAGATACGCTTTTTCACATGGTGAAGTATTCAGTAACGAGAGGTCACACTTTCAAGGTCAGAAGTGAAAAGTTTAAGGGGGTTACACGCAGCAAGTACTTCACACAGAGGGTGGTGGGTGTCTGGAACGTGTTCCCATCAAAGGTGGTAGATGCAGGCACAGTAGATTCATTTAAGATGTATCTGGACAGATGCACGAGTAGGTGGGGAGCGGAGGGGTACAGATGCTTTAGGAATTGGGCGACAGGTTTAGACAGTGGATTTGGATCGGCTCAGGTTTGGAAGGCCGAAGGGCCTGTTCCTGGCCTGAAAATTTTCATTGTTCTTCTCTTTGTTCTTTATAGCTATAACTAACATCTCATCTTCCGCCTGGGCAACCAAGAGCCCAGAGGACTCACAACTGAGTTCTCCAATTTCAAAATGCCTTCCTTCCCATCAGCCCACCCCTTTCCCAACCCTCCCCATCCCTTCCACTGCACCCTGCCACCAAACGGATTCAGTCCTCCCATTGACCAATCAGGTTGTACCTTTCACGTGCCTTTACCTATCCCCACTTTACCACCGAGCCCTCTGCAAACCCCTATATCTGCAGCTCCCCCGACACCCACTCCCAGTCCTGAAGAAGGGGTACACCTTCGATTTCTCCACTTCCTGATGTTGACCGGCTTGTTGTGTTCTTCCAACCTCCTGCCTGTCTGTTCTGGGCTGCTATCTTCTCCCAATTTATGGTGTCTGGGCTAATTCTCTTGGGGAGACTCAGAATTCCATGGAACAAACTGTTTCAGCTGATCTGGCAATGTCTTGATTCAATTTTCTCATTGTTGTGACAGTCCTCTCCAAGCTCTCACTCCTCCAGTTAGTCCCATTCCCTTGTCTTCTTCTCCATGTTCCACAACACATTCTCAATTAATTAATTATCTGTTTCTGTCTTCAATATAAACCTTTGTGTCCCTCTGTATCTTTCCCTGGCCTTGGTTTATCGCTCCCCAGTCTATCGAGTGCTGCCATTGTGAAGCTCAGAAACAAGAAAAAGGTTTGTGTCGGGCTGTTGTTCACTTCCCGGTGTGTCCCATGTGATGCTCCATGTGGGACAGGGGGTCACAGCAGCTTTGACACACATCCTTGAAACTTGGTCTGTGCCTGTCCACTGAACGCCTGTGTTTGTCCCTCTCAGCTGATCGTGCGGTCAGGAACACGGGGAAACCCCTTGAGTATTATTGTAAAGGAGCAGGTGTCTGACTTGTAGCTGAGGGGCTTCTGACTGACTCCTGTTATTGAAACGTTAGTGGAGGTGCTGGGGATGGTTTGCTGGAGGTTGTGCTGTCAGCTGCCTCAGACATTCAGGGAGACCTGAGGATTTGGTGACCCAACTCTGGATGGAGTCTGGGGCCTGTAGTTATAGCATCTGGGTCTGTAACATGAACAACAAATGGATCAGGGGATAGAGAGAGCGGCAGCTCTGAAACCACGGAGTGAGTGTGGGTGGGGAAAGGGATCTGCCGTATCCACTCCGGGTTTTCCAAGAATAGCTTCCCAAGCGACACTTAACCCAGGAGCAGAATGTGAGGGGACCCTGATTGAACAAGGAGCTGGGCACAGAGCAGTGTCACCTCCTTCAACACGACCTGCAGCTTCACACCAGGGGAGGACGGTGCTGCCAATGGCTGTTAGCGTCGCAGCTTCATTCTCGGATCCGGAACTTTCCAGGCAGGCATGGGGGACATATCCATCATCTCCCAGTATGTCGATATCAATTCACCATTTGGTGACGGAGGGTATATATGGCGGATGAGGTGAATACAATGTTTTATCCCTCAGCAGAGAGTTGCCAGCGCTATCCTTGTTTTCCCAGTATAGTGGGATTCCCGATGGTGTACATGGCTCTGCAGGGTCCCCATGTCAATGGGGAGAGTTCGAGGAACTGAAGGACCTCTCACTCCAATAATGGTGCAGTGTGACCATGCACAGTACATCATGTTGGTGAATACCCACTGTCCTGGCAGCAACCACAGCCTCTTCGTTCAGAAGCAGTCAGCCATTCCCATTATCTTCAGGTCCCCACATAGAAAGAAAGGATGGCATCTCAGATGAGGCCACCCCCTTCGGACACAATTCAAAACACCCTGCTCCTCACCGCTCCCCACCGTCAACCAACCACATCAAAATATCCCAAGTATACTGAGAGCAATGGGAACACTGGGAACATCAGGGATCAGACCATCAGGGAGATGGAGCAACACTTCTGATGTTTGAACTAGGTCCTGCAATCTCCCTCCATTTATGTAATCTATGACCTTGTATCCTTTCTGAAAAATTCACAGGTTCACAGTTAGCCACGCGACATTCCATCTGCCAAATGGTTATTTCCTGCTTATCCATGTACAGATCCTCCACCTCCTCTTGATAACTTTGTTTCCTTCCTATCTCAGCATCATCGCTGAATTTAGTGAGAATATATTTGTTCCATTTATCTAAACCGTTGATATAATTTGCAAGTAGTTGAGGACCCAGCAGGTGTCTGTGCAGTCGTTATTTTCTGTTAAACTGATAAAGACTGATTTATCCCAGTGGATGGTATCTTCAATATGAGGCTGAGCCTTTCCCTCCACCAGGACTGTGTGCCGGCTGGTGTGGAGGCAGGAGATGTCCATCATCAGGCACTTTCCTTGACCATCTTTGACCTGTCACCATGAGAATTCTTGGATTCTGGAATCAATGTTGGGGAATTACAAGGTAACTCCTTTCTTGACTGTACAGCACGGTGCCATCACCATTGGTGGGTCTGTCCTGCTGTTGGGACAGGATATACCCAGGGATGGTGATGGGGCTTCGTGAAACATTACCCATCAGGTTTGATTCTGTGTGTAATGACAATGTCAGACTGTTTCCTGACCTGTCAAAATGAGGATTAAAGGTGACAATGGAGCAGGGAATAATAGCTTAAAAAGCTGAATGAAAGACACTCTATCTGATTACACATTGTATTCTCAAAAATGATTGAGGAACTCAATGCATACATTGAGGTAAATGGATACAATTTAATGACATCAGAGAGTCCTTGCTACAGGGTGTCTGATATTTGGAACTGAACATCCAGGAACTTTTATAATTGGGGACGTAATACAAAACATAAAAGGAGGTGGAGTAGATCTCCAAGTAAAAGTTGACATCTGTACGATTGTAAACAGAGAATCTTATATCAAATCTTCAAGTTTTTGGCTTAATCTTATTGTTTCTGTTCGCAAAGTGCCAGTTGAGTTGGGTTTGGAGAGAGATTTTCACAATGACGCTGAGTGGATTTCACCAAACCTAATGACAGAAGGGTCTTAGTGATGGGGCTTTTTATGACGCTATCACATTCTCAAACTGATATTCTCCAGAACATTCTTTAACCAACATTCCTCCGGAACAGTCTATGACTGACATTCTCCAACACATTCTATAACTGACATTCTCCGGAACATTCTATGAATGGCATTCTCCGGAACATTCCATCACCAACATTCCCAGAATATTCTATTATTGACATTCTCTTAACACATTCTATAACCAACATTCTCTGCCACATTCTATAAACAGAATTCTCCAGAACATTCTCTGACCCACTTTCCCTGGAAGAATCTATAACCAACATTCTTCAGAACATTCTTTTACCAACATTTCTGGGAAAATTCTACAGCCCACATTCCCCGGAACATTCTGTAAATGACATTCCCCTGAACAATCTATATCCAACATTCTCTTGGTCATTCTATAAGCAACATTCTATAAGCAAGATCCCGTTCCATGGAGGAGGAAACACTGTTTCGAACTCCCCTCAGGCAGTTAAAGGGCTTTCCCCTACGTTTACACTTCTTCACCTCAGAGGATCGATCGACCACAATTTAGACTAAAAGACAGAAATTTTCTTTAAAAAATTTTCTTCAAAAAACTGCAAGAGAATTCTTCAGGATAGCAATGTTTATCCTCCGTATTGGGAACTGTAAAGACGTGACCTGTCTGCTCTCGAGTAATCACGTGTTTGGGAATGTTCTAGAATCCATCTGTTCTTATGGATGTGTGTCTGTGTGTTTAAGCGGGGGGGGGGGTTTCTTCTGTAATACATCACCTATCTGTCCGTAATTCAGAATTTGCCATGTGTTATTCCAGCTCCAACTACATCAATAAATCTCTGAACGTTTCATTTTGAAAATCTCACTCTGATCTCAATCAATTGTAAAATGTCCTTCAGGCTGATGTATAAATTGTTGCTTTTCCTTCCTCACAGTTAACGTCATGACGATCTTCGTCCTGCTTTATAAAGATTGTGGATTGTCTCCATGCATCAGGCGTTACCTGGAGGCAATGGCAATGACGGATCTACTGGTCATTATCCTCGATCTGATATTGAGACACATTCCCATTGTTTATCAGGAACAGTTTTATTTCCTGTACTCCGTCCCCGTGTGTAATATCCACACCGTCCTGCTTTATGCAGCCACTGACTGTTCTGTCTGGTTCACTGTCACTTTCACCTTTGATCGGTTTGTGGCCATTTGTTGCCAGAAACTGAAAAATAAATATTGCAGTGAGAAAACGGCGGCTGTGGTTCTGGGAACAGTGACTGTGCTGAGCTGTTTAAAGAACATTTTCTGGTATTTCATGCTCACGGGTCTTTATCGGTTGGCGAACTCCCCCTGGTTTTGTTACATAATGAACGGTGTTCTATCTTCTCGTGTCTGGGTCACAATCGAGTTCCTCCACCACATTCTAACCCCGTGTGTCCCATTTCTCCTGATTCTGCTGCTCAATGTTTTCACCATCAGACACATTTTAGTGACCAGCAGAGCCCGCAGGAGACTCCGGACTCACACCAATGGGGACTCTCACCATGATACAGAAATGCAAAATCGAAAAACATCAATCATTTTATTGTTTGTGATCTCGGCCAATTTCATCCTGTTATGGTCAACATTAATGCTGTATTCAATATGGACTCGGATGTATGCCTTGGCATATAATTTTGTGTATCTGCATCGCTTTGTGCGGGAATTGGGCTTCATGCTGCAGCTCCTCAGTTGCTGCACTAACACCGCGATTTATGCTGTGACCCAGACTAAGTTCAGACAGCAGCTGAAGAATGTGCTGAAATATCCCTTTACCCAAATTCATCAATCAATCAAATTCACTGATTAGTCAATCCATCCAGGATTTTCTCATTTCACTTCAATGTTTCAGCAACGAAACAGCCTGTCGCTATGGTAACAGACTGAGGGTAGTGCTGGTTTTTCCAACCTGATTCAACAGGGGATTACAGAGACACATTTCAATGGTTCTCAACTCGGGGATCAGTGAAAAAAGGCACCATTTCACTGAATGTATCTATCACTTCAATCTGTAAAAATGAATTTCTTCATTAAGAAGTACCACACAGCAGAACAAACTATTTTGTTGTTTGTGTTGAAGCAGCTGGGCTGGACAGAGACAGACTCAGCCCCTAGTCCTGGTCATTAGGGAAGGGGAGGGAACTGGGTCTGAGCTCAGGAGCTGGGTTTAAGTCACTCTGTCCTTTACTTTCACCTCAGGATCACTGACTGACCTGGCCTTGGCAGATTTCATCTCTCTCTCCATGTTCAGCTCTCATTCTCACAGTGTCCCCTCTTTCTCTTGTCCTCCCATTTTTGTTTCCTGTTGCTCATATCTCAGATGCAACATCGGTCAGCCAAAACTGCTGTGTCACCAAAGAAACTGTTTGAAGAATAACAAAACTGTGCAACATGAGAGATTCACAAGCTGTGAAAAGATCATCCACTCATGTAGTGGCATGTCACAACCAGCAGAGGGTGGCATTGTATCACATTAAACAATTCCGGGGAGAATGAGGGATGGTTGGTGGGTGTGTGTGTGTGCAAAAGAGACTCAGCCTTTGATTCATCACTTTCTAATTCATTCACTCATTCAAACTTCCCTCCAGTCCCATTGCACGAGAGACAGATCCACAGGCACAAATATATAGAGACACAATTTGGAGATACTCACCAATATGACATTTTACACACAAGACAGACAGACAGACAGAATGGGGAGAGACGGGTAAACACCATTTCAATGGATTCACCCCCAGAACAACAGAGATCCCACTGCACAGTGACACAGACTTAGAGACACACTGAGACAGAGGGACGCACACTAATACACACTCTCATGTATAGCAGCTGATGCGCACACAGCTACAATAAGAGCTGAAATAGATCAGAAGAGACAATTCAGTACAGAAATACACACAGAGATACAGACACATAGAATTATATATACATACATACACACACATAGATACACACACACTGACACAAAGACACAAACAGATACACACACAAAGATACACACACAGAGGCATACATACACACAGAGACACACACACACACATATACAGATACACACGCGCACACAGACACACACAGATACACGCACCCAGATACATGCAGACACACAGACACACACACATGCACACAGACACACACAGATATACACACACATACAGATATACACACATACACAGATACACACACACACACCCACACACACACAGATACACACATATACACACAGACATACACAGACACACACAGACGCACACAGATACATACACACACATGCACACACACACACAGATGTACACACACACACGCACACACATATACAGAGATACACACAGGTACACACACAAAAACACACACAGATACACACATACACACACATGCAGATACACACACATACAGACATGCAGAAACACACACAGATACATATGCACACACACAAACACATACACAGACACGTACAGATACACACACAGACACAAGCGCACACATACACACACACACATGCACACACACATACACACAGATACGCATACAAACATATAGACACACACAGATACATACACACACACACGCACACACACAGATCAACACTAATACACACATCCATAAACACTGCCTCAAACACTCAGAGCTACGAATGTGCAGATATAGTTCGTTTGGGATAGACAAGCAGACAGTTACAAAGAGAGAATCACATACACAGAGACACACACAGGCACATTTATACACACAAACATACAGACCGACATAGATTCATACACATACAAAGACAGAAACAGACACAGACTGAGGTGCAGACATGCAAACAGACCTTTACACTGACACAGACAAAGACACAGAAACATATACATACAAACGCACACACACAACCAAGCGCACAGACACATATTGTTGTGGGTAAAAACAAGGACTGCAGATGCTGGAAACCAGATTAGAGTGGTGCTGGAAAAGCACAGCAGGTCAGGCAGCATCCGAGGAGCAGGAAAATCAGTGTTTTGGACCAGGCCAGACCACCTCAAATATATTTTGGTAGCTTAGATCCTAACCTTTTCTTATTTTAAAGGCAGATGGGAAATCAATATTCCAGGTGTGATGCAGCTGGTCAGACCACTCAATACAGAATTTCTGAAAATACAACAGTATAACAAAAGAAAATCGTAATTAGAATAACACAATTATTGGAAAACCTAACTATCCAGATACAGCAAATTAACGAAGGGACTGTACGCATTCAGACATCCGAGAACACACACTTTGGAAAAATAGGTAAACTGAAACAGATTCTTGCAGGCAGGAGGGAACAACATCCAAAGAAATTCGAGAGTGACAGTAAGTTAGGATTCATCTGCTGAGGGTTGGAATCATTTCTGGACTTGTGACTGCCACAGCTAAACCAAACTGGAAAGAAAAACGTGAACAGGGAGAACTGGCCAATCCCCTGCCACTGTTAACCTCGGCTCTTTCTAACCCCTTCAACACCTCCGCCTTTACAACCTCTCTTATCCGTATCGTGCAATTGAGCAAATGCATAGGTATAAACAAAATCATAGCTGGAGTTATGTACAGGCCTCCAAACAGGAGTCAGGAGATGGGGCACAAGATACAACTGGAGATGCAAAAGATTTGAAGGAAATGCAAAGTTAGAGTGATCATTGGGGATTTCAATATGCAGGTGGACTGGGAAAATCAGGTTGGGAATTTGTGGATAGCTTTTTGGACCAACTTGTGGCGGAGCCCAGTAGGGAACAGGCAACACTGGATTTCGTGATGTGGAATGAAGCAGACTTGGTCAGGGAGCTTAAGGTAAAGGAATCCTCAGCAGGCAGTGATCATAATATGTCTGAAATTACTCTGCAATTTGAGAGGGTGATGATAGAATCAAAGGTAATAGTATTACAGCTGAATAAAGGCAACTACAGAGGCATGAGAGAGGAGGTAGGTAAAATTGACTGGGAGAGGAGTGTATCAGGAAAGACAGTGGAACAGCAATGGCAGGAGGTTCTGGGAGTAACTCAGGAGACACAGCAGCGATTCATCCCAAGGGAAAAGAAGCATGGCACAGGGAGGATGAGGTAACCATGGCTGACTAAGGAATTCAGGGATATCGTAAAAGTAAAAGAAAAAACAGATCATTTGGGGAAGGGTAGTGGGAAACCAAAGCATTAGGCACTCGCAAAGACCAATAAAGAGCAACAACAAAAGAAATAAGAACGGTCATGATGAAATATGACAGTAAGCTAGCCAGACATATCACGCAATACCGTAAGAGTTTCTTTCGACAGATAAAGGGCAAAAGAGAGGAAGAAGTGGACATTGGGCCACTGGCAAATGACACGGAAAGATAGTGGTGGGGAAAAGGAAATGGCTGAAGAATTAAATAATTATTCTGTGTCAGTCTTTATTGTGGAAGACATGATTAACATCCCAAAAAAATCAAGAGAGGGTAGGGACAGAGCTCGTGTGGTGGCCATCACCAAAGACATCAACTTCATTAATCCTGATCTGTTCCAGCCTGTTTCCCAGCTCCTCAAAGTTCTCATTCACAGCACGGTCCCTTTCCTCAGTGAAAACTGAAGCAAAAATCTCATTTAGGGTTTCCTCTACCTCCTCAGATTCCACACACACAAGTTCTGTACGCTATCCCTGACTGACCCTACATTCTCTTATTCCTCACATATGAGTAAAATGCCTTTGGGTTCTCCCCAATTCTTCCTGCCAAGCCTTTTTCATGCCCCCCTCCAGGCTCTCCTCAGTCCATTTCTGAGCTCTTTTCTAGTAAGTCTGTAATCCTCTAAAGCTGTGCTAGATCCTTGCTTCCTCCACCTCACATAAGCTGCCTTCTTCCTTTTGACAACAAGTTCCCCTGTTCTCGTCATCCAAGATTCCTTAATCCCTTCTTGCCTGTGTCTGTGGACAAATTTGTGCATCACTCGCAACAACTGCTCCTTAAATAGTCTCCACATGTCTGTTATACCCTTTCTGTGGAACAATTGCTCCCAATCTGTACTTCCCAACTCCTGTCTGATAGCATCATAATTTCCTCTTCCCCAATTAAATATTCCTTGGTAACTGCTCCTTTTCCTCTCCAATGCTATGGTAAATGTGAGACAGTTGTGGTCACTGTTACCAAAGTGTTTCCCACGACGAGATCTGACACCTGTCCTGGCTCATTGCCGAGCACCAAATCCAAAATGGCCTCTCCCCTCATCGGCCTGCCTACATACTGAGTAAGGAAACCCTCCTGAACACACCTGACAAATCAGCTCCATCCAAACCATCTGAACTAAGAAGGTTCCAGTCAATATTGGGAAAGTTGAAGTCACCCACATCAACAACCCTGCGACATCTGCATTTTTCCAAACTCTGCCAGCCGATGAGTTCTTTGATCTCTCTCCTGCTATTAGGGTGTCTGTAGGAAACGCCAATGAGATGGCTGCTCCCTTACTGTTTATACTGACTCAGTAGACAAACCTTCCTCAACAGCCTTCATTCCTGTAGCCATGATGCACTCTCTGATTAGCAATGCTACACCCCCTCCTCTTTTTCCATCCTCCCTGTTCTTTTTAAATATTCTAAACCCTGGAACATCTCGCAACCATCCCTGCCCCTGTGAAACCCACGTCTCCATTCTGGCCTTAACATCATAATCCCAAGTACTGATCCACGCTGTCAGTTCATCACTCTTATTTCTGACACCCCTGGATGTACTGGCCCTGGAGTCTGTTCAGAGAATGTTCATGAGAATGGCCCCAGGAATGAAAAGCTTAACATACGAGGAATGTTTCAGGACTCTGGATGGGGTTCAGAAGAATGAGGGGGAATCTAATTGAAACCTGGAATACTGAATGTCCTGGACAGAATGGATGTTGGGAAGATGCTTCCATTGGTAGGAAAGACTCGGACTGAGGGCACAGCTGTAGGGTAAAGGGAAGACATTTTTAAATGGAGTCAAGGAGAAACATCTTCAGCCAAATAGCGATGAATCTATGGAATTCACTGTCTCAGAAGGTTGTGGAGGCCAGAACTTGGAATATATTTAAGATGGAGAGAGATAATTTCTTAACTGTCAAGGGGATCAAGTGTTACAGGGAGAATAGGGATGAGAAACGTAGCAGCCATGATTGAATAGTGGAGAAGGTTCGATGGGCTGAATGGCCTAATTACTGCTTTTATGTCTTATAGATGTTTTTAAAAAAATGAAGGACAAAATAAGCTTGTAAAAGTGACAGCATTGTCACATCCAGATGCACTGACACAGACATACATACAGATATACAGAAACACACACACCGACACACATAAACGCATACAGAAACATGTACACACCGACACACATAAACGCACACAGAAACATGTACACACAGACACACTGACTCACACATCCACACAGATACACAGAAACATGCTCACACAGACATACTGCCTCACTCATATATACAGACACACAGAAACATATACACACAGTGCAGTAAATGACACTTGCCTGTGTTTAACCATTGAGAGAGTGAGACAGTGCTGTGATGTCCCTCAGCTATTGTCAGGGAGGGGGTGAATGTGTCTAACAAACTCATGATCATTTGTACAATGAACAAACGCCCACTGGTACAGCAGATCCATTAGTCCCTTTGTGTCCATCTGTGAAATAGTTTGATGTTCACTCTCAGAAACTCACTAACTTTACTGGTTAAGTTCATCCCACTCACACCTTGTGTTTGTCAGTGTAGAAATACGATGTTCCCCTGTGGGATAAATCTGTGTTCCTTGGCGGCAGAAGATTGTTCCCTTGTCTGAATAAAAGCATTTTGTAGCTGGTTTGAAACTGCAGCTTTGTCTCTGTGTGGATTTCAGGTATGAGGCCAGTTGGTGTGTGTGTGTGTGTGTGTACTGCTGGAAGCTCAGTTCCAGTTTTGAACTTAAATCAACCCGTCCCTGAAGCAGACCCTGTCTGATGTGACCCCTGGAGCAGTAGCTATCCCTCATGGGAGCGAGGGAGTGTGAGAAGTCAGAGAGAGAGCTGGGACCCACAGTAATGGTGAGCATCACCTTTTCAGACTGTGTCTTTCCTGAACTCCCGCCTGTCTCTGGCTGATTTCCCGTCTCTTTCTCACATTGTCACTTTATGTCTCTTTGTTTCTCACATTGTGTCCCAGTATCTTTCTCTCAAAGTCTCTCCTCCTTTTTGTCTTTTGGTCATTCTGTCTTTCCCTCCTGTGTCTCTGTCTGTCACACTCTCAACTTTTTATTTCATTCTCCCTCTGTCTGTCCATTCCCACCAGCTGTGTGTCCCCCCTCTCTCTGTCTGCATTTTTTCTGACCCCTGTATCCACCTTTCTGCCCCTCCCTCTCTCTGCATTTTTCCTGCCCCTCCCCAAAATGTTGTTCTCGATCCAAAATTACTGAATGCGACTCCCTGCCAAATGTGACTTCCCGAACTTTGTGTCATCCAATCTTGCGACCCCATACACCCCCCCCTTTCACACCCACGCCTTCTCTTTTGTCCCCCACAGATATTCCCTCAACATATTTCACTATTTCCCACTTTTGCCCTTGTCTTTACTCCACAACTTTGCCCCACCCACACTGTAATTTGCCCCATTCCAAAATCTTGAGTCAACTCAGAAGAACATTACCACCCTCAGATATTAACATCCCCCTGCACAAATATCTCACCCACCATCTGCCAAATATTGTCTCATCAAATGTAGTGTTCCCATCAATTCTGTAGTCCCCAAATATCATCCCTAAGTTTGTCTTCCATCCCAATTATGGCCCTTTTGGGAAGACCAGGTCCCCCAAACCTCTCCACAGATACAGCACTACCCCTGACACAGGAGACTCTGCTGGATTAGGGCCAAGCCCTCAGCAGGGTCAATAATCTTGACCATGATTTGATAAAGGCAGCGATGCCCACACCCCACCAGGAGGCACTTCATCCGTTCCAACCTGGGGACTATGTAATGATCAAATCACTGGGCAAAGATTCTCTCTCTCCTGGTGGAAGGGCCCATACTTGGTGCCTCTGACAACCCCGACAGCTGTCAAACTGGAGGGAAAATCTGACTGGACACACAGGACCTGCTGCAAGTGAGCTCCGCCCCCAAAAGACAACAACCAGGAAGCACAGCAAACGACAGCTCCACACCCCGAGGAAAGATCCAGCTAACCGCTACAGCCATCACCATCTTTATACTCCCCCTGATCATCCTGCCACAGGATGACTGGAACCAGGATCATGCAGTGACACACCTTACCGTTCGCAAGAGACTGGTCAATACATTCCTCTGTGTGACCTGTGTGTATGCTCAGAGGGTCAGCCAGAGTAGCTGTTGGGTTTGTGCTCATGTCCCCATGCACTCCCAAGGGGGCATTCCCCTGAGACCCTTCCCCTTTAATGAATCAGACATGGCTGAAAGGTGGGTGGGACGGGACAGGTCCCCTGAAGTAACCACTGTCAGCCTGAATGGGATCTTACAGAGGTAATTCTCCAGCCTGCTGGAAATCTGCAGAGTACCCATTAAACAATTTTCAGGGATGGTTCTATCCCTCATACAATCTTCCCCATGAACCCCCAGCCCTACTCCTCACAGACACTCCCGAACAGGGCACACCCATCGGATCGATCTGCCTCAAAAGCAGCCATCCATCCGGATGGAATGCTGACTGGAGCCGGTGTGGTAACACCTTGCTCCTCACCCTGCAGCAAGTCAGTCCACAGCAGAGGGCAGGATACTGAACCTTCACATCCTCAACAGGAGCAGGCAAAACCCCACTTTCACCACCACCTGGACAGGGACCCAGACCGACCGCCTGAGAACCTATAATGGCACTTACTTTATTTACAGTCATAAAGCCTCCCCTTGGTTCCTGTTATCCTGGACCAGGAGCTGCTATGTTGGGTACGTGGTCCCATTTGTATAACATTCCCAGTCTTCTCCCTTCATGAAGTCACCATCTCGCAGGAAGTGAACCATCAACACCCTTGACCAGATTCTCTCTGTCTTTTCACCCACCTATGCAGCCATTCGATTGGAAATAGAAGCCCAGCTGCTGGCCATCCCCTTGGAGGAGGTAGCCAATGCCACATCCAGCTGAATGCGAAAGTTGTTGGCATTCACACTGTGGCCCAATAAAACAGGTCTGCCCTGGATTCTCTGCTGGCGGAGAAAGGGGGCACATGTACCCTCATCGGCTCTGATTGCTGCAGTTACATACCCAGCCCCAGTGGGAACATTACGAACTCAGCCCGACATATCCAACAGGCTGCCGCTGTACTGCACAACCAAAAACCAGAATGGGACCCGTGGAACTGGGCAAGCGTCTGGCTGGGTTCCTGGGGCACGGCCTTGCTCCAGGGTCTCATCGTCCTCATTACTGTCATTGTCATTATTGCAGTTCTTGTCATGGCTATTAAAATGTGCTGTCTGAGCTTGTGCTCAATGCTGCTACCCCCCCTGCCCTGACCTTACCACCCAACTAGTGAAGGTCCACAGGGACAATAACTTTGCCCCGACACGGAATATGTGATTTTAGACTCAGACTCTGAATCTTACCCCACTGATTCCGGCCCTCCCCTGGCTCTGGCTACATATTCCCTTTCGCCTCTACCCCTAACTCAGCAAAATAAAATAAAAAAAGGGGAATTGTAGGAGAAAAGATAAACCACTCTGCCTGCCTCATTCACAGAACCATGTCTGATCTTAGCAAAACAGAGCATACTGGGAGTGCAGGTCCATTGTACCCTGAAGGTTACTGCACAGGTGGATAGAGTGGTCCAGAAGGCATATGGTATGCTTGCCTTCATTGGACACGGTGTTGAGTATAAGAGCTAGTAAGTCATGTTAACATTGTACAAGGCATTGGTTCGGCTGCATTTGGAATAATGTGTACAGTTCTGGTCACCACATTACCAAAAGGATGTGGACACTTTGGAGAGGGTGCAGAGAAGGTTTACGAGGATGTTGCCTGGTATGGGTGATGCTAGCTCTGAAGAGAGGGTGAGTAGGTTGGGTTTATTTTCATTAGAAAAAAAGGAGATTATGGGGGGACCTGATTGAGGTTTACATAATCATGAAGGGTATGGACAGGGTGGATAGAAACATTATTTTTTCCCAGGATGAAGGATTCAATTGTGAGAGTTCACATTTTCAAGCTGAGAGGTGGAAAGTTTAAGGGGGATAACACGCGGCAAGTGCTTCACACAGAGAGGGTGGTAGACATTTGGTTGCTAGCAGAGTTGGTAGAGGCAGGCACGGTAGATTCATTTAAGATGCGTCTGGACGAATGCTTGAGTGAGTGGGGAGCAGATGGGTACAGATGCTTAGGAATTGACCGACAGGTTAAGAGAGTACATTTGGATTGGCTCAGGCTTGGAGGGCCGAAGGGCCTGTTCCTGGGTTGTAAATTTTCTTTCTTTGTTCTATAATCCCTCAACTTCACTACAACCAGCTCAGGAACTAAAAACCAAAACCAGACATGACCTAAACAGCTTCCAGACTGAAGGAATACACTCCTCAGATGATCTGATAACAGACTTCCTACCTCACAATAGCATCATCGCTCCTGCAGCCCCGAGGGCATCCACAGTGCCCTCAGGTACTGAAGCCCCACAAAGCCTCCCTAGACTGAGTGACACCCAGATACCTGACAAGAATACGCACCACCCTGCAGGCCCATTGGAACCAGGATACTGGACATTAGCACCTGCTCTCACAGAGGAACGGAACCGCCTGTTCCAGTTATTACCTGATTGCTCCGACCGGCCAGCCGATTGTATTCCATTAAATGTAATTTAATTCATCTTGTCTTGTAATTAACACTGCACTACTGTAACACTACTGTAACACTATAAAAACTGTATCTGCAGCTTGGGGAAGAGAATCCTTGACTTAACTGGGTAAAGTGTCCGTTTCCTATGAGTATTGCCAATTTCTCTTTCCCACCACATAGTGAGAAATAAACTCGTGTTCGTCAATTTCACAAGATCGGTGTGTGGCCTCTATTTGTAATTGGACGATTCTCCGACAATGTCCTATATTGCAGCAAGTGGCTCAGAGTCAAAATGTCATTTGCAGAGGCTGTGATTTTACATTTTCTTCCTCACTCTCTGTCCCACTGTGTCCATTTCCTTCTGTCTGACCTCCCTCAGTCTTGGGTCTTCCTTCATTTCTCTCTCTCCATCGTCTGGCTCTTTCTTCCTCACTCCACTCCCCTCTCTCTCTCTCTCTATCTCTCTCTCTCTCTCTCACACACACACACACACACACCCTCCCTTTCTGATTCTCCATCACAATTCCTCTGTCTGTCATCTTCCCCCGCCTCCCCATCAAACTCTCCAGATCGTCCCATCATGTTAATCCATCAATGCTCTAATGTTTCGAGTCAGGTTTACAAAATGACAGGAACTCCAACATTTCAGAGACAGAGGTTTCAATCTCAGAAACATTTTTAAAATATTCTTTTGTGGGACTTGGGCGTCACTGGCTGGCTAACATTGACAGCCCATCCTTATTTGCCCTTGAGAAGGTGGTGGTGAGCTGCCTTCTTGAATCACTGCAGTCCCCTTGCTGTGAGTTGACCCACAATGCCGGTAGGGAGGGAATGCCAAGATTTTCACTCAACAACTGTAAAGGAATGGTGATATATTTCCAAGTCAGGGTGGTGAGTGGCTTGGAGGGGAACTTGCAGGTGGTGGTGTTCCCCAGTACCTGCTGCCCTTGTCCTTCGAGATGGATGTGGTCGTGGATTTGGAAGGTGCTGTTGAAGGATCTTTGGTGGATTTCTGCAGTGCATCTTGTAGATAGCTGCCACTGGGCACCGGTGGTAGAGGGATTGAATATTTGTCGATGTGGTGCCATTCAAGTGGGTTGCTTTGTCCTGGATAGTGTCAAGCCCCTTGAGTATTGTTGGAGCTGCACCCATCCAGGCAAGTGGGGAGTATTCCATCACATTCCTGACTTGTACCTTGTAGACAGTGGGTAGAATTTGGGGAGTCAGGAAGTGAATTACTCGCCACAGTATCCCTAGTCTCTGTCCTGTTCTTGTAACTACTGTGTTCATGTGGTGAGTCCAGTGAGTTTCCGGTCAATGTTAACTCCAAGGATGTTGACAGTGGGGGAATCAGTGACGGTAACACTGTTGTATGTCAAGGAGTGGTGATTACAGTGTCTTTTGTTGGTGATGGTCATGGTCTGACATTTGTGTGGCGTGAATATTACTCATCACTTGCTGGTCGAAGTCTGGATATTGTCCAGATCTTGTTGCATTTGAGCACGGATTGTTTCAGTATCTAAGGAGTCATGAAATGTGCTGAAAACTGTGCAAACATCAGTGAACATCGCCACTTCTGACCTTATGACTGAGGGAAGGTAATTGATGAAGCTGTTGAAGATTATTGGGCCTAGGACACTACCCTGAGGGGCTCCTGCAGAGATGTCCTGGAGCTGAGATGTCTGACCCTCTACAACCACAATCATCTTCTTTTGTGCCAGGTATGACTCTAACCAGTGGAGTGTTTGCCCCCAATACGTATTATTCCATTTTTGACAGGACTCCTTGGTGCCATACCCATTCAAATGTAGCCTTGATGTCAAGGGCTGTCACTCTCACCTCATCTCTGGAATTCAGCTCTTTTGTCCATGTTTGAACTGAGGCTGTAATGAGATCAGGAGCTGAATGACTTTGGCGAAACCCAAACTGGGCGTCACTGAGCAGGTTATTGCTGGGCAGGTGCTGTTTGATAGCCCCTCGACAAAAGTGAGGACTGCAGATGCTGGAACCCGAGTTTAGATCAGAGTGGTGTTGGAAAAGCACAGCAGGTCAGGCAGCATTTGACTCCTCGGATGCTGCCTGACCTGCTGTGCTTTTCCAGCACTACTCTGTTTGATAGCCCTGTTGATGGAGAGTCGGCAGATTGGGTGGTAATTAGCCAGGTTGGATTTGTCATGCTTTTTATGTACAGGAAATATCTGGGCAATTTTCCACATTGTCAGGGAGATGCCAATGTTGTAACTGTGTGGGAAGAGTTTGGCTAGGGGAGCAGCAAGTACTGGAGTGCACTTCTTCAGTACTATTGCCAGAATGTTCTCAAGGCCCATTGCCTTTGCAGTATCCACGGGGAGTGAATCGAATTGTCTGGAGACTGGTAACTGTGATGCTGGGGAGCACTGAAGAAGTCCAAAGATGTGCAGGTCAGGTGAATTGGTCATGCTAAATTGCCCGTAGGGTTAGGTAAGGGGTAGATGTAGATGTAGGGGTATGGGTGGGTTACGCTTCGGCGGGGTGGTGTGGACCTGTTGGGCCGAAGGGCCTGTTTCCACACAGTAAGTAATCTAATCTAATCTAATCTAATCTAATTATAAAAACAAAGTCCAAGATGGATCATCTACTCAGCACTTCTGACTGAACTTTGATATGAATGCATCAGCCTTATCTTTTGCACTGATGTGCTGGGCTCCTCCATCAGTGAGGATGGGGATATTTGTGGAGCAGCTCCGCCAGTGAGTTGTTAAATTATACACCACCATTCACAACTGGATGTGAAAGGACTGCAGAGCTTAGATCTGATGCATTGGTTGTGGGAGCACACAGCTCTGTCTATCACTTCCTGGTTATGCCACTTGGCAAGTACTCCTGTTTAGTACCTTCACCAGGTTGACACCTCATATTTAGGTCTGCCTGATGCTGCTCCTGGCACGCGCTCCTGAACTCTCCATTGAACCAAGATTGATCCCTGCTTGATGGTAATGGTTGAGTGGGGATATGCTAGGCCATGAGGTTACAGATTGTGCTGGAGTACAGCAGTTTTGATGACCCACCGTGCTTCATGGATGCCCAGTATTGAGCCGTAGATCGGTTCGAAGTCTGTCCCAGTTAGCACAGTGATAGCACCACACAACAAGATGGAGGGTATTCTCAATGTGAAGACAGGACTTTGTCTCCATCAGGACAGTGCAGTGGTCACTTTTATCTATACTGTCATGGACAGAGGGGATTGCAACTGGCAGATTAGTAAGGGTGAGGTCAAGTACATTTTCTGCTCTTGTTGGTTCCTTCACCACCTGCCAGAGACCCAGTGTAGCAGTTATATCCTTTAGGACCCAACCAACCCAATCAGTAATGCTGCTGCTGCTGAGCCACTCTTGGTGGTGGACATTGAAATCCGCCACCCAGTAGACATTTTACCACCCTCAGTGCTTTCTCCAAGTGTTGTTCAATAACCAGTAAGAGGTTTCCTTGCCTCTGTTTAACTTGAAGCCATGAGACCTCATGAGGTCCACAGTCGATGTCAAGGACTCCCAGGGCAACTTCCTCCCACCTCGGCTGGGTCTGTCCTGTCAGTGGGACCGGACATATCCAGGGATGGTAATGGTGGTGTCTGGGTATGTAAGGTATGATCTGATAAAAATGAATGGATCAGGCAGTTGCTTCACTCGTCTGTGAGACAGTTCTCTCAATTTTGGCACTAGCTCCCAGATTCCAGTATAGAGGACAGGGCCGTTGTCTTTTCTGGTTCCAAGGACGATGCCAGATGATCCAGGGTTTCATTTCTTTGTTGTGAGTTTCTAGCGATTGATATGACTGAGTGGCTTGTGAGGCCATTTCAGAGGGCAGTGGAGAATCAACCACATTGCTGTGGCTCTGGAGTCACATGGAGGCCAGACCAGGTAAGGATGGCAGATTTCCTTCCCTAAAGGGCATTAATGAGCCAGATAGTTTTTTCCGACAATTGACAATGGTTTCAAGGTTAACCCTTAATTCAGTTTTTTTAAAATTGAATTCAAACTCCATCATCTGCCATGGCACGATTTGAACCCAGGTCCCCACAGCATTATTCTGAGTTTCTGGATTAATAGTCAAGTGACAATACCACGAGACCATCGATTCCACTGAGGAGGTGGATGGGGATGCAGTGAGAGGGAGGTTGTGGAAAGGCAGGGATGGGAGTCAGCCTGGAGGGCCGTGGGAATGGGGATGTGGGGGGCAGGGAATAGGTACCAGGGCTGAGTCGAGGGGTGGTGATAATCTCCTGTCAGTGAACACTGAAATTGCAGTAGAAATAGTTCTCAGCACATGATTGAAGATGATATCCTGGGATAGAGAGAATGAGACAGAGAGAAGTTGGACAGATACACAAACATGAGGGGAGGAGGTGACAGTGTCTCAACCTTTGCAGCCTCTGGTTTCTAACCGTGTGTGTGATGTGTTTTTGTTGAAATGCAGTGAGACTGTGTGTGGGATCTTCCTTCATTCGACAAGGTGTTGCACAAAAGGGCCTGGAATAAACTAAACATACCGGCCATGTATTAGCATGGATACAGGATGGGTTAACTGACAGGAAGCAAAGAGTGGGGATAAATGAGTGCGTTTCTGGTTGGTGATCAGTGACGGGTGTTTGCCTCAGTGATTACCATTAGGACCACAATTATTCACAATTTATAGAGATGATTTGGAGTTTGGGGATCACAGTTAGTGCCAATGTTTGTGGATGACATGAAGGTAAATGGTAGAGTAAAGTGTGCAGAGTACTCTGAAAGTTTCCAAAGGGACATCGATAGTTCAAGTGAGTGGGCAAAGGTCTGGTAGATGGAGTACAATGTGAATAAATGTGAAATCATCCAATTTGGAATAACTGTGAGAGGGACTGTTTCTGAATGGTGAAAGAAACTTGCAGCATGATGCTGTGCAGAGAGACCTGGGGGTCCTTGTGCATGGATCAGAGAATGTTCGTCTGCAGGTGCAACAAGTAATTCAAAAGGAAAGTGGAATTTTGTCTTCCTAAAGGGATTGTGGTTAAAAGCAGGAATGTTACGTTGCAGCTGTATAGGGTGCTGGGGAGACCACACCTGGAGGACTGTGTGCAGGTTTTGTTTCCGTACTTGGGAAAGGATGTACTGGCACTGGAGGTGGTGCAGAGGACAAGGTTCACTAGGTTGATTCCGGAGTTCGGGGGGTGGCTTATGAGGAGAGACTGAGCAGACTGGGATTATATTCCTTGGAATTTCCTAGAATAATGGGGATGGTGGGGTGGGAGTGGATCTCAGAACCATATGAAGTTATGAAGGGAATAGACAAGATAGAAGTAAAGAGAGTTTTTCCACTGGTCGGTGAAACTGAGACAAGTGGGCATAGCCTCAAAATAAGAAGGAACAGATTAGGGCTGAATTGAGAAGGAAGTTCTTCACCCAGAGGGTTGTGAATCTGTGGAAATTCCTGCCCAGTGAAGTAGTTGAGGCTTCCTCAGTGAATGAATTTTAAGTTCAGAGAGATAGATTTTTGAACAGGAAATGAATTAAGGGTGAAGGTGAGAGGGTGGGTATGTGGAGCTGATCCCACAAAAAGACCAGCCGTGATCATACTGAATGACTCAGGGGGCTCAAAGGGCCAGACGGCCATTTCCTGCTCCTCATTCTTATGGTCTTACGGATTTGAACATTAACCTCTTCTGGGGGGTTGTGTGTATGGGTGGGGTGGGGTGCGGTGAGGAGGGCGGTGTTGGGGGGAGGGGGGTGAGGGTGGAGTCCTGAGCCTCTGAAGCATTTTTCAATCATTGTGGAAGGGTTGTATTATTACTTCAGACAGTGCTAAATGGAAGTTGCAGGTGCCACTCAAATGTCGTTTATTGGTCAGCTGAGGCTCATGGGGAAAGGAAAGAGAGGGTTGGATTTTTCTGTCTCTCCACCCAGCCGTTTTCTTTTCTGTATTTCCTCTCGGAATATCTGGGACAGACTCCACTGGGACTTGTCGCCATTTTAATGGGGCGGTGGGTGAGTGGTCAGTGGGGATCATGGTGTGGGAAGGGAGTGGGATCCCAACCCCCGCTTCCCCACAACATGTCCCACTCCCTCCTCCTACCATTCTCAGTTTATCTGTGAGGATTAGGGGATGGACAGAAGGAATTGTTGCCATTGACTGGGATCTTATTACGGGTAAAAACAATGACTGCAGATGCTGGAAACCAGATTCTGGATTAGTGGTGCTGGAAAAGCACAGCAATTCAGACAGCATCCGAGGAGCAGTAAAACCGACGTTTCGGGCAAAAGCCCTTCATCAGGAATACAGGCAGAGAGCCTGATGGGTGGAGAGATAAGTGAGAGGAGGGTGGGGGTGGGGAGAAAGTAGCATAGAGTACAATAGGTGAGTGGGGGAGGGGATGAAGGTGATAGGTCAGGGAGGAGAGGGTGGAGTGGATAGGTGAAAAAGAAGAAAGGCAGCTCGGCATGGTTGAAGAGCTTCAGGACAGAGGAAATGACCTGGGAGTTGCAGTGGGAGAGGGACTCCCTGAGATTCTTGTAGAGAGAGGAGGAAAACATCTTCAAGGCAGGCATTCGCAGTAGGGTTAAGATCAACTAGGTAAAAACAATGACTGCAGATGCCTTCCCCGCTCACCTACTGTAGTCTATGCTACTTTCTCCCCACCCCCACCCTCCTCCAGCTTATCTCTCCTCACTTCAGGCTCTCTGCCTTTATTCCTGATCAGGGGCTTTTGCCCACAACGTCGATTTTACTGCTCCTCGGATGCTGCCTGAACTGCTGTGCTCTTCCAGCACTACTATCCAGAAAATGGGATCTTATTACTGTCTCTTGGGTTGGGGGGTTGGGGAGGGTGGGGTTTGGTGAGGGGGTGAGGTTTTGGAGTCGGCTCTGGGACTGAGGAGGATCCTTAGCATTGCAAAGGGGCAAGAAATGCAGGATCTGACACACCCGACCCCACCACCCTCCCACGCCGCCCCCACTCACTTTTGGCCAACGTTCAGGATGATATTAACCCACTCCATCAACGGTTGGCCATTTTCACATTTTGCTTCCTGTGGGATCCCACACAGTGGAATGTGGGGGCAGGGGTTGTTGCACGGAAAAGGAAGACAGCTGAAAGAGGGATGGGGTGGTAGGGGGCTAGGTACCGGATCTGGAGGGAGGGTGTGAGGGTTTACTCCAGTGATCAGACCCAGCCCAGCTCCAGGTTGAAACAGGAGAGTTTAGTATTGTCTGATGGCTTAGTGGGGATGGAGGGGTGGGGGGGCTGCTGTTTTCACATTACAGCCTGTGGGATCTTGCTGTGCGGGGATAGATTACAGCCATTTCCTTTACAGTAGCAGGGAGCAACACTTTTCACATTCAGGAAATTCAGAAGGTGAGGGCAAGGGGTCCTGAAGAAGGGCTTATGCCCGAAACGTCGATTCTCCTGTTCCTTGGATGCTGCCTGACCTACTGCGCTTTTCCAGCAACACATTTTCAGCTCTGCCACATTTCTCATCCCCATTCTCCCTGTAACACTTGATCCCCTTGACAATCACGAACTTATCTATCTCTGTCTTAAATATATTCAATGACCTGGCCTCCACAGCGTTCTGATCAGATTAGATTAGATTACTTACAGTGTGGAAACAGGCCCTTCGGCCCAACAAGTCCACACCGCCCCGCCGAAGCGCAACCCATCCATACCCCTACATCTACATCTACCCCTTACCTAACACTACGGGGCAATTTAGCATGGCCAATTCACATGACCTGCACATCTTTGGACTGTGGGAGGAAACCGGAGCACCCGGAGGAAACCCACGCAGACACGGGAGAATGTGCAAACTCCACACAGAGAGTCGCCTGAGGCGGGAATTCAACCCGGGTCTCTGGCGCTGTGAGGCAGCAGTGCTAACCACTGTGCCACCGTGCCACCCATTCACCTGCCCATTCTGTGGCAGTGAATTCCATAGATTCACCACACTCCAGCTAAAGAGGTTTCTCCTTGTCTCCATTTAGAAAAGTCTTCCCTTTACTCTACTGCTGTGCCCTCGGGTCCTACTCTTTCCTCCCAATGGAAACATCTTCCCAACATCCATGGTGTCCAGGCTATTCATTTAGATTCCCCCTCATCCTTTTGAACTCCATCGAGTACAGACCCAGAGTCCTGAAACTTTCCTCATACATTAAGCTTTTCATTTCTGGGACCATTCTCGTGAACCTTCTCTGAACACACTCCAGGACCAATACATCCTTCCTAAGATACGGGGCCCAAAACTGCACACAATTCTCCAAATGTAGTCTGACCAGAGCCTTCTAGAGTCTCAGAAGTGTATGAATTCATACTTTCCCACATTGTGATCCATCTGCCACTTCTTTGCCCACTTTCCTAACCTGTCCAAATCCTTCTGCAGACTTCCTACCTTCTCACTGTTACCTGTACGGGCTGGGAAAATATTTGGGGGAACCTCAAAAATTGGAAGGATGAGTGGCGAGTGCCAAATCTGTAGGTAGGACATCTGGGGAGGTGCAAAATTTGAGGGCATGATTGAAGAGGAACTTGAGGTTTGCAAAATGTTTGGAAGGTTGCAAATTATGGGGGTACTCAAAACCTAAGCAGATGCAACATTTGGGGAGTTTGAACAGAGTGAGGACTGGAGATGCTGGAAAGACAGAATTGATAAAATGTGGAGAGGCAAAAAGCACATCAGATCAAGCAGCCTCACAGGAGCAGGAGAGTCAATGTTTGGGCTTTGGAACCTTCATCAGGGGGACTGAGGAAAAATCTGGGGTGGTGGGTCTGGGGGAAGGTAGGTGGGGTGATGAAAGGTCGGAGGTGATTGTGATTACTCAATCAGAAGGAAGATAGACAGATTCGGTCAGGTCAAGAGGACAGGAGTGGAGAGGGAGAGCTGGACAGTTCGAGGTGGGAAGTGGGAAGATTTGGAAGCTGGTGAATCCTATATTGAGGCCATTTTGTTGTAAGCTTTTTCCTCAAGTTCTCGTTTGGCTTTATTTTGATATTGGAGCAGGCTCATGTCTTTGGGGGAGTTGAAATGGCTGGCCTGGAAGGTGGGGTTGATTGGAACAGGTGGGGTTGATTGGAACATGTGGGCCTTAGATGTTCCCTGATCTGGTCCCAGTGTTTGTGTTCAGGCTCCCACGGAGAAGAGAACACATTGGGAACAAGGGATGCAATAAATCAGGTTAGAGGAAATATGGGTGAATCTCTGCTGAACTTGGAAAGATGTTTTGGGTCCTTGGATGGAGGAAAGAGGGGAGGTGTGGCATCAGGTGTTGCACTTCCTGGGTTCACAGGTGAAGGTGCCAGGTGTGGAGGAGAGGATGGTGGGAAACGAGGATCTAACTAGGGAGTCATGTAGGGAATGGTCCCCAGGAAAGCAGATGGGGTAGAGTGGGAAATCTCATTTTCGTGTTAGGGGTCAGATTGCAGGTGGTGAAAATGGCAGAGGATGATGCATTGGATTTGGAGATTAGTGGGGTGGAATGTGAGGGAGTTCTATCCTTGTTGTGGCTGGGAGGGGTTTGAGGGTAGAATGTGGTTGTAGGACTCATTGTTCACGGGGAAGGGGAAATTACGCACCTTGAAGAAGGGGAGGTGATGGCCTAATGGTATTATTACACGTATTATTATCCAGAAACCCAGAAAAATGTTCTGGGGACCTGGGCACGAATCGTATCACGGCAAATTGTCGAATTTAAATTCAACAACAAAATCTGGAATTAGGAGTCGACTGATAGCCATGAAACTATTGTCAATTGTTGGAAAAAACTATCTGGTTCATTAATATCCTTTCGGGAAGGAAATCTGCCATCCTTACCTGGTCTGGCCTCCATGTGACTCCAGAGCCACAGCAATGTGGTTGATTCTCCACTGCCCTCTGAAATGGCCTCACAAGCCACTCAGTCGTATCAATCGCTAGAAAGTCACAACAAAGAAATGAAACCCTGCACTATCTGGCATTGACCTTGGAACCAGAAAATACAACAGCAAAAACACAAACAGCTCTGTTGACCATGCAAAGTCCTACTTACTGACATCTTGGGGCTCATGCCAAAATTGGGCGAGCTGTCTCACAGAGTAGTCAAGCAACAGCCTGATATAGTTGTTCTTACGGAATCATACCTTACAGATAATACCTCAGACACTACCAATACTTTCCCTGGATATGTGCTGTCCCATGAGCAGGATAGATCCAGCAGAGGTGGCTACACAGTGGCATGCAGTCAGCAGGGAGTTGCCCTAGGAGTCCTTGATATCAACTATTGGCGTCCCCAGGTCTCATGGCTTCAGGTTAAACAGGGGCAAAGAAACCTCTTACTGGTTATCACGTATCATCCTCCTTCAGCTGATGAATCAGTGCTCCTCCATGTTAAAAAATACTTGGAGGAAACACTGAGGCTGGCAAAGGCACAGAATGTACTCTGGGTGGGGGATTTCAATGTTCAACACCAAGGGGGTGCTTGGCAGCATCATTACTGATCGAGCTGGTCGGGTCCTAAAGGATATAACTGCTAGACTAGGTTTGTGGCAGGTGGTGAAGGAACCAACAAGAGGGAAAAACATACTTCAGGTCATCCTTACTAATCTGCCAGGCTGCAGAAGCATCTGTCCATGACACTATAGATAAAAGAGACCACCTTCCTGTGCTTATGGAGACAAAGTCCTTCCTTCACAATGAGAAGACATCCACATTCCGGCAATAGTACTGAAGAAGTGTGGTCCAGAACCTGCTGCTCCCCGAGCCAACCTCTTCCAGTACAGTTACAACTCTGGCATCGACCTGACAATGTGGAAAATTGCCCAGGTATGTCCTGTACACAAAAAGCAGGACAAATCCAACCCAGCCAGTTACTGCCTAATCTGTCCACTCTCCATCATCAGTAAAGTGATGGAAGGGGTCATCGACAGGGCTATCAAACAGCACCTGCTCAGCAACAACCTGCTCAGTGATGCTCAGTTTGGGTTTTGCCAGGGTCACTCAGCTCCCGATCTCATTACAGCCTCGGTTCAAACATGGACAAAAGAGCTGAATTCCAGAGGTGAGATGTGAGTGACAGCCCTTGACATCAAGGCTGCATTTGCTGAAAATGTGTTGCTGGAAAAGCGCAGCAGGTCAGGCAGCATCCAAGGAACAGGAGAATCGACGTTTCGGGCATAAGCCCTTCTTCAGGAATCGCCATAACGTCGATTCTCCTGTTCCTTGGATGCTGCCGCACTTCTCCAGCAACACATTTTCAGCTCTGATCTCCAGCATCTGCCATCCTCACTTTCTCCATCAAGGCTGCATTTGACCAACTATGGCATCAAGAAGCCCTTGGCAAAACTAGAATCAATGGGTATGGGGGCAAACACTCCACTGATTCTAGTCATACCTGGCACAAAGAAAGATGGTTGTAGTTTTGGAGGGTAAGTCATCTCAGTTCCAGGACATCTTTGCAGGAGTCCCTCAGGGTAGTGTCCTAAGCCCAATGATCTTCAGCTGCTTCATCAATTACCTTCCCTCTGTCATAAGGTCAGAATTAGGGATGTTCACCAATGATGAACAGTGTTCAGCGCCATTTATGACTCCTCAGATACTGAAGCAATCCATGCTCAAATGAAACAAGATCTGGACAATATCCAGGCTTGGGCAGACAAGCAGCAATAACATTCACGCCACACAATTGCCAGACAATGACCATCACCAATAAAAGACAGTCTAACCACCGTCCATTGACATTCAATGGTATTACCATCACTGAATCCCCCACTGTCAACATCCTTGGGGTTATCATTGAACAGAAATTCAAATTGACTCCCCACATAAACACAGTGGCTACAACAGAATGCCAGAGACGAGGGATACTGTGGCGAGTAACTCACCTCCTGACATCCCAAAGTCCATCCACCATCTACAAGGCACATGTCAGGAGCATGATGCAATACTCCCCACTTGCCTGGATGGGTGCAGCTCCAACAACACTGAAGAAGCTTGACACCATCCAGGACAAAGCAACCCACTTGATTGGCATCACATCGACAAATATTCAATCCCTCCACCACCGGCACTCAGTGGCAGCGGTGTGTGCTATCTATAAGATGCACTGCTGAAATTCACCAAAAACCTTCAACAACACCTTCCAAACCCATGACCACATCCATCTAGAAGGACAAGGGCAGCATGCACTTGGGAACAGTACCACTTTCAAGTTCCCTCCAAGCCACTCACTACACAGTCGTTGAGTCAAAATTCTGGAATTCCCTCCCTGCCGGCATTGTGGGTCAACCCACAGCATGGGGACTGCAGCAATTCAAGATGGCATCTCACCCCCACCTTCGCAAGGGCAAGTAGAGATGTGCTATCAATGCTGACCAGCCAGTGACGCCCAAGTCCCACAAATGCATACAAAACCTTCCTATCTCTGTGAGCTCCCTCTTCTTCCAACATCCCTCAGTGCATTTGAAACCTAATCCAATGCTGATTACCCTTCCTATCTCTGTAAATGACTCCAATCTCCATAACATTTCTAATCTCTGCCATCTCCTCCTCCAGTCATTACAATAATACTTATTTCTGTCATCTTGTCCCGGACCTATCGTCCACCCTGTCAGTATAATATTCTGCAGCCTCTACCAACCTCCCCATCTGTGCACCTTATTCTCGCCCCTTATAGCACATGACATCACTGTAACTTTCTCCAATTGGTGATGGTCATTGTCTGGCATTTGTGTGGCGTGAATGTTACTTGCCACTTGTTGGCCCAAGCCTGGATATTGTCCAGATCTTATTGCATTTGAGCACGGATTGCTTCAATATCTGAGGAGTCGCAACTGAATCATTGGCGAGCATCCTTAATTCTGACCTTATGACAGAGGGAAGGTAATTGGTGAAGCAGCTGAAGATCATTGGGCCTAGGACACTACCCTGAGGAACTCCTGCAGAGATGTCCTGAAACTGAGACGACTGACCCTCCACAATGACAACCACCTTCCTTTGTGCCAGGTATGACTTGAATCACCCAATATCCATTGATTCCAGTTTTGCCAGGGCTCCTTGATAAAATTCTTTAAGAACAAGTCTTTAGTTTCAGGAATTGGCAATTCTCCATTCGTTCCCAGATAAGGTAATCCAAATAAGATTTCATAGGGGGATAGCCCCAAATCTTTCCTTGGGGCTGTTCGTACTCGCAAGAGAACTATAGGTAGACATTTGGTCCAAGGGAGTCTTGTTTCTATCATTAATTTAGAGAGCTGTTGTTTGAGTGTTTGGTTCATTCTCTCAACCCTTCCTGATGATGGCGGGTGCATTGGAGTATGGAACTCCTAGGAAATTCCCAACCCTTTTATTACCCCGTAACACTTTAGATATAGATTCTGACCAAGGAACTCATTTTACCTCTTGTGAGCCCATATCGGGGAATTATGTGCTCTCATATTGTTTTAGACACCCCACGCGCAGTGGCGGTAGCTAGGGGGTATGCCTCAACCCAACCAGATAGATGATCTACTATGACAAGTATATATTTTAGTCTTCCTACTCTGGGTAGTTCAATACTCTGGAAGGGTCTCAATCCTCTGGAAGGGTCTCAATCCTGGGTCTCTTCCTCCTGGGCTCTGTTTTCTCAAGACTTTCTTATTTACCTTTCTGCATATTTGTTTAGCAATTGTATATATTCCTTTACATCCATATTCCCAAAGACCAAAATCACATATTGCTTGTACTCCCCAATGGCTGCCTTGATGTAGGACAGCCATAATTTCTCACATCATCATTTTGTTTGACATTTCCCTTCCATCAGGTTACATGCAATGCCCGTCTGCTGTTTTTGCAACCTCTAAATCTTGCAATTCTTTTTCCTCTCTTACAGTAAATGTAGGAGCTTCCCGAGGATCTGGGACAGTCGGTATTAGGGAATGAATCATCACTTCTTGTGGGTTCAGGGCTGCTTCCTTAGCCACTTCATCAGCTAATCTATTCCCCCGAACTTCTGGTTCATTTCCTTTCTGATGACCATTTATATGCACTACCACTATTTCTCGGGGGAGTAATAGAGACTCCAAGACCCGTTTAATCAACTCCTCATGTGCTAATTCCTTCCCCCAGCTATTAATCAGTCCCCTTTACTGCCATATCTTTCTGAAAGTGTGCACAACACCAAATGCATAATTAGAATCAGTGTATATGAGATTAGATTAGATTAGATTACTTAGTGTGGAAACAGGCCCTTTGGCCCAACAAGTCCACACCGACCCACCGAAGCGCAACCCACCCATACCCCTACATTTACCCCTTAACTAACACTACGGGCAATTTAGCATGGCCAATTCACCTGACCTGCACATCTTTGGACTTTGGGAGGAAACCGGAGCACCCGGAGGAAACCCACGCAGACACGGGGAGAATGTGCAAACTCCACACAGTCTGTCGCCTGAGGCGGGAATTGAACGTCTCTGGCGCTGTGAGGCAGCAGTGCTAACCACTGTGCCTCCATGCCGCCCACATATTGTTCACTCTTTATTTTCTAATGCCCTAAGGGTTCTTTCCAATGCATAGAGTTCGCAGTTCTGAGCTGACCACCCATTTGGCAACCTTCCTGCCTCTACCACACTACCTTTTGTCCCGTCTACGACTGCATACCCATTATGTCTTTTCCCTTCAGTCACCCAGGATGATCTGTCTATAAAAAGTCAGGCTCCTGCCTGAAGCAGAACTTCTCTCAGGTCCATGCGGACCTTAGTTTGGTATTCTATAACGTCAAGGCAGTCGTGCTCTGGATTCTGAGGAGATTCTCCTTCCCCTTTCCATAGAAAGGCAGCTGGATTTAAACAATTGTCCGTGACCAATACTAGATCATTCTTTTCTATTAATATTGCCTCATATTTTAGAATCCGCGAGTCTGTCAACCATCGCCCAGCTTTTTGGTTTCGGATCATTCTCACTTGGTGTGGAGTGCTTATTGTTCGGGCTCCCCCAAATTTAAGCTTTCCGCTTTCCTCCACCAATAGTGCAGTGGCAGCCACGGCCTGCACACATTCAGGCGAGCCCCGGGATACTGGATCCAATAGTTTCAAAAGATAGGCTACTGGCTGTCTCATTCCTCCCCACCTCTGGGTTAATACTCCTAAAGTTGCTCCCTAAAGTAGCAAAGAGGTGGAAATGTTTATCTAGGGAAGGTAACGCTAACACGGGGGCATGGATCAGATCTCTTTTGAGTTCCTCAACTAGTTCTTTTTCCTCATCATCCCAACTTAGACACTTTGGTTCCTCCTCTAATAGTTTGAGATATAATTTCTTCTACTTTTGAGCATAAGAATCAATCCACAATCTGCAATATCCCGTTAGACCCTAAAATTTACATAACTCCCATTTAGTCCTGGGCAGCAGCATCCCCACTATTCCCTCGATCCGTTCCGGGCTTATCTTTTGCTTTCCCTCACTTACTAAATGTTCCAAGTATTTCACTTCTCGCTCCACATATTGTAGTTTGTTTTTAGATACTTGCAGTACCTGCTGATCCAGGAAATTCAATAATTTTTTAGTGGCGTCTACTACTCTTTCTCTTCTTTTTCCTGTTACTAAGCGATTGTCTTCATACTGCAACAGTGTAGTTCCCTTAGGACTGCTAAATTTCTCCAATATTTGTTCTAGCATCTGTCCAAATAAATTCAGGGATTATGTAAACCCCTGGGGGAGCACGGTTCACTGGTCTTGCTGTTTCCATCCTGTCTTGGGATCTTCCCATTCAAAGGCAAACAAATTCCTACTTTCCTCCGCCAAGGGACAAGAACAAAAGGCATCCTTTAAGTCTATCACGCTAAACCATTTGTGGTCATGAGGGATCTTAACAACATATAGAGATTTGGCTCCACTGGGTGCCTGATCTGTACTATTCGATTCAATGTTCTCTAATCCTGCACCAATCGATAAGTTCCATCGCATTTCTGTCCTGGTAGAATTGGGGTATTATAAGGAGACATACATGGCTCCAACAGTCCATCTCTCATCAGTCCCTCAATTACTGGCTGCAGTCCTCATTTACCTTCTGTGGAAATGGGATATTTTCGCTCACAGACAATGTCCCCTTTCCTTTTTAAACTTATTTCTAGGGGAGGGATCTGTATTTTTCCACGATTCCCTTCCCTAGCCCATACAATAGGATCTATCTCTCTCTCCACATCCTCTGTCAATATTGCCCTTTGTACAGCTAATTCTTTTTCCTGAATTCCAATCTCCAGTCCTAAGTGGATAATTAAATCTCTCCCTCATAAGTTACTTCCTATGTCAGGGATATACAACAGTTTCCCTGTGACTCTATCCTTAGGACCTTCTATCATCATAGGTTCAAATACTGGAACCAGTAAATTCTTCCCCTTTTACCCCCGAAACAGTAATTGACCGTGTTGACATTCCTACTTTCTTTGGTTTAAAATTCAGCAACGACCGTGCTGCCCCCGTATCTACTAGGAAGACTACCTCTTCCCTACAGGGTCCCACCTTCCAGTTTATCAAGGGTTCCTGGTGGGCCCCCGAGGGCAGGAACCCCTGACACCCCTATTTTTCATCAAAACTCATAAGTGGAATTGCCCTTTCTTCCATTTGTAGATCAGGACACTCCCGCTTAAAATGCCCTAATTTTCCGCAATAGCATTCTGCCTGTGGAGACTTCCATCTCTGCCCCTCTCACCCGAATCCTCTATCAAATGCTCCACCTTGTCCTCTCCCTCTCCCTCTCCCCCTTCCTCTCTGTCCTACATGCTGCCACTCGCCGCTCCGATTGCTCACTATTGGTTCCATTCTTTTATTAACTATCTCGTCAACCGTAGCTACCATCATTTTTGCCTTCTATTTTTGTCTCTCATCCTCTCTCTTTACAAACACTCCCTGTGCCTCTCTTAACAAATCATCTAATGGTTTTTCGCTCCACCCTTCTATCTTCTGTATCTTTCTCTGTATGTCTGGCCATGCCTTTGTCACAAAATGTACTTTCAAAAGACCCTGCGCCACTGGGTCCTCAGGGTTCATTTCAGAGTATTTCCACATTGAGTGTCTGAATCTTTGCAACAAAGCTGAGGGAATCTCACCTTTCTCCTGTCTAACTTCAAAGGCTCTAGTCAAATGCTACGATTTCAGAATTGCCTCTCTTATTCCTTTTAGAATCAGGTCTTTCAATTCCCTCATTTCTTCTCTATGCTCTGGGTTTTGATTTTCCCACTGGGGGTCTGAGGGGAAACTTCGTCTCTCCCTGTCCAGCATCCCCATCTCCAATGGGATGCTGGACAGGGAGAGACGAAGTTTCCCCATCTCCAATGGGATGCTCCCTGTCCCATATTTTAATGGCTGCTCCTCGTATAAGTCCCCTTTCTTCCCCAGTAAATAGTATATTCAAAATATATATTAACTCAGTCCACGTATACAGACTGGGCCCCAAGAATTGATCAATTTGTTCAGACAACCCTACTGGATCCTCAGCCAATACCTTCATCTCCTTTTTAAATGTTCTGACCTCCCCACTGGTGAGGGGGACACATACAAATCCAATCTCTTTCTCCCCTATTGGTACCTCCTGAAGGGGATAAGACGTTATAGTCTTCCCCTTTTTTTGTTTTTGTTTCTCCCCCTTAGGCTTTGGTTTCGATACTCCGGAGGCCTCCTCTATATATACTTTATCTTTCCTTTCTTTTGTTGAGGATTGACGGTTGGGAACAACAACATCCCCGTCCACCACCCCTTCGTCCTCCTCTTGTGGGTCATCCGTTCCCTGTCCCTGTCTGTCTGTCTCTCCTCCTCCCTCATTTTCACCTAATCTGATTACATGGTACGGTGTGGGGTGGGGGGGGAAGGGGGAGGTGGTGGGGTGGGGGTGGGGGTGCTAGCAGACAAGAGGATCCCAGGCACTGTGTGCGGCAGAGGGGGAATCCTTTGTCTTTACTCCCATCATTCCCAAACTGCGCTTCCAACAGGACGCATAGTCCGCCTCTTCTTGACTAAAAGGTTGTTTTTCATTCACATACAAATCTAAATGATGACAGACCCAATCCTCGTCCGAACCACACTTTGGCCAGAAGACAGCCAGGAAAAGGATTGGTTCTTTGGTCCATACTAAACAACAATATTTAATCATTTTCTTTTTATCTTTTACCACAAGTGTTATTTGTCCATTCCCGCAATATCCTCCCCAACAGACTTTCAGGAGGAATGTTACCAGGGACGTTTTCTTCCTTTACTCCGTGACAGTTACTCTGCCTACCTCCCATTTCTCGAGGCCCTCGCCAGTCCCTCAGCGGTTAAATACCTCTTTTCCCGGCCACCAAGGCAATACTTAAAAGCCAGTTTTCTTACCTTGGTCTGTGTACAGAGTTGCCTGGCCCCTTGTTGCCGTATTTTCTATCGACCTCCTTTCACTATCTGATTCAGATGTCTCGCTTGTGGGATTTGTACCAGTCTCCCAAGGGAGCGGACCAAACTGGGACACGAGACCGCTCCTCAATTGGGAACAGGACACATCTTCCCAGTGTCCAGGGCCAGCCACTCCCCCGGCGATGGAAGAACATCCCGGATGGCCCCCAATTGTGAGAAACGAAGCTCACTCACTTCAATAATTTCAGTATGAGACAAGATCTGAAGCAATCACTATGTTTATTATATGCTTGCAAGCGTGGTGCTGGGAATTGGCACACAGAGCTCAGCAAGTACATATCTTATGTAGGATTCACTACTCCAAACCCGGTGCCCATTACTATTGTTTATCTCTTGCCTTATCCGGCCTTGTGCATAACAAAGTACAAGTTTCACCACATCCTGCTGTGGCCCATTGTTGGGTATATCCTTCTTCATGATTATCTACTTCCTCCACCTGTGCCAGTTCCTCCCTTTCCCCAACCATATTGATCCTTATGACCTTTTAATTGGGGTTTGTTTTTGTGTTTTTGCAAAAGTGGGAAACAGATGCTTATAACTACTGCTTGTACAAGCATATCTGGCTTAACTACATCCTCACAACACTTTATCTATTTGGCTACCATTGTTTGCAGGCATGTTTCATTCTTGCATTCACATTTTAGCTAATACAAAAACAATTACATATTTCCTCCACATAGTTTTCATTCTTGTCGACTCAGCTCTTGGTTGAAACAATTATACATTGATGTGAGCGCATTTACCTTGCATAAATAATTATAATTACAGAAGTAACACTACCTATATCCCACAATGTTTTGCATTGATGCAACTTTTTTACAACAAACAAAATCTCTAATCTCTCAGAAAAAATGCTAACATAATAGACACATTCAAGCAACTTTGATAATGTGACTGCTGTAATCTGCTGTTTGTTGCATTGTTCTGGCATGAGCTCATCAAGAAGCCCCTCCATAGAACTTATAGGAAGTGGCAGCAATTTTCCTTCACATTGTTGTATTCTGGATGAAACTTAATTAAATGACACATTGGAGTAAAGTTTACTTTTTGCTTACTGCATTCATGACTGGAATATCCTCTGCCTCTGAAGTTTCCAGTGTCAAAGTTTCCATATTTGCAATTGGCGATACAGCACAAATGAAGTGATTTTAAACAAACGCTTGAATCAATAACTTGCATTCAGCCATTGAAAAAAACTCAGATGAGACATAATCATATTAAATGTTCTACTCCTACCTATTTGAATAAGATGTGGCAGATGTGATATAAAATGCCCAATTGGAGTTTCAATTCAAAGTTTTAAAAAGCCAAGTAATGGAGGCTTCTAAGACCCAAATCTTGAATCTTCAGAGTTTTAGTTTAAATCCACATTCCTGCCCACTCTGACAACCTTTCACCACCACCCCCCACCTCAGCAAGAATCTAACTATCTTTGCTTTTAAAATATTCCAGAGCTTATCTTTTCCTGAAAAGTTAATCAGAATGTTCCAAATATTTTGAGAGAAAAAAACTAATTTATTTTAACTGGACAACCACTGACATTTAGAAAATATCCCTCCAGATCTACCTAGTCACAAGCCCTCAGGCTCTTCTATGTTTCAATCAAGTTGCCTCTTCCTCTCCTAATCGCAAACTGATGCAAGCCTAGCCTATCCAACTTTTCTTTGTAAGACAAGTCACCCGGTCTTGGTATTCTTCTGAACTGTCTCCAATGTATTTCCTTCCTTCCTTAAATAAAGTGACCAGTATGAATGAGAGCATTAGAGATATAGGCTCACCATCACTCCATACTTCTGTGTTTAAATTCTCCCATGATAACATTTATTCACTTTCCTAAGTACTTACTGTATCTGTATCCTGGCATTTTGTGATTCATGCACGAGGGCACCCAGATCCCACTGCATCTCAGAGCTACAAAATCTCCCTCCATTAAAAACAAATTGCTATTCTTACTGCCAGGATGGACAACTTCAAATTTACCTACATAAAACTTTATTTGTCAGACCTTTAACTATTCACTTAACCAATATTTCTCTGTAGTATCCCAATGTCCTCTTAGGTTAATTTTTTTAACCCATCTTTGTCTCATCAGCATATCAGTCAGTCATACATTCATTCCTTCATAAGTCATGGAGTGTTTGTCAACACTTAGAAAACTTAGGCAGAAACAGGTGTTTAAAATGGCTGCTCAAATTATATGATCCTAATAATTTTGAACTCTAGGTACTTCTCAAATAAGCCAAAGTAAAAAGGGATTCATGTAAAAAGGGATGAATTCTTTGGATCAAATTAGGGAACACCAAAATAACTATAGTAAGCCTGTCTCTCTCTTTCACCATGGATAAAGGAAAATCTTGAAATGTAAGGCAAATGGATGCTGTATTACACTGTATTATGATGATCTTTTCGCAAAGTAACATGGTTGACTCAAACACAAAATTAAACACAGCACCCCTCTCGTTGGAAAAAGGGACTTGAACTTTTGAATCTCACAATGACAAGGAAGCCATTTTGTTGCTGACTTTTTAAAAATGCCAAGCTACTTGCAGATGGAGAATTCCATCAAAAGCCAATTCCATCAAAAGACAGTCAGCGATCCAAGCAGCCAAAGTAATGTATAGTTCTATTATGAAAGGAGGAGACAGTAAATACAAAAGATGATTGTCTTAAACTAAGTCACCTTGAAGTTTAGTGAGAATCAACCTCCTGAAATTTGAACAAATCTTAGTTTGAATAGAATCCCTACAGTGTGGAAACAGGCCCTTCAGCCCAACAAGTCCACACTGATCCTCCAAAGAGTAACCAACCTAGACCCATTCCCCTACCCTATTATCCTACATTTACCCCTGACTAATGCAACTAACCAACATATCCTGTTTCCACACTGTAAGTAATCTCTAAATCTGTAAATCTAATCTGTAAGTAATCTGTAAATCTGTAAATATCCCGAAAAACTACGGGGAATGTAGCATGGCTGATTCACCACACCTGCACATCTTTGGATTGTGGGAGGAAATCAGAGCACCCAGAGAAAACCCACGCAGACACAAGGGAGAATGAGCAAACTCCACATAGACAGTTGCCCGAGGCTGGAGTCAAACCTGGTCCGTGGTGCTGTGAGGCAGCAGTGCTAACCATTGAGTCATGGTATCAGCCTACACTGAGATTCCTCGGTTTTACAAGATTTTCACTTCACCTTTAAAAAAGTACCGCCATCTGAGATGACTACAAGCCTAACAAAAAAGTGAATGAGAAAGTAATAACCCGTACTTTTTGGTTTTATCTACTATCTAACCATTGAGTGAGTGATCTGTCATGTTTACTCATACTTGCCTTGGTTTTTTAATCTTTTTTTAAAACTCAAAAGCTGGAAATATTTAGTTGGACTATTCATTTTTGTGGGAAAGAAAACAAAGAAACTTTTGGCCATGGGCAAAAAAGAAAAACCCAAAATCCCTTTTCAAAGTTACAACTGGATCAGTTTCTGCAACCTAGGTCATTGTAAATTCTAATTGCCTCTGGTTCTTTGCTGATCCCCTCAAATTTCAAAACCACAGCACATTTAGGAAACTCTTCGTCCCCAATTGCACTTTGTCACTTTAATGCCAGTGGTATATCTGAAGGTCAGCAGTGGTGAGAATTCCTGTGTCCCCGACTAAGGTTTGATCAGTAACCGCAATAAACCACTGGTGAAGTGCACAAACTGTTAAATACTGCCCCAACATTCAGAAAACTGATGCATAAAAACTCAGGTAACAAGAGAAACCATCATTCTTTCCTGTTGTGAGCTTTCTGCTGAGATCAGGATGCTGTAGCTTCACAGGATATGGAATCCTCTTTGCTGTAGATTGGGTATCTCTATACAATACACTGATCAATCTTACGGAGCCGAGCTTCCGAAAAAAAAGGGGGTTACAGTCGATGTAATATTCAGTCCTCAGGCCTCCCAGTAATATATGCTGCTCACTGATGCAAACATTATTAGCTCACACCAACTTCTTGGCAGCAGTGAGGAGACCTATCAGACAGAAGCAGATTTCCTACTGTGAAAAGTCACTAGATTGCAGACTCCAAACAAAATATATATATACGGAAATGAATGCTTTAATAAAATATGATTAATTGCCTCGAGTTAATCAATGTATCTGTGCACAAACTTCAAAAGCCATTCATTTATATTATATGAACAAATCATATTACATTTAAAACTGCATTTTCACACAGCATTTGCCTGTATTGAGTATGAATGCTCAATCCCCCATATCCATCAAAGGATACGTGCGTTCTACTAAAGAGAAGAAAGTGTTCATTTACCTTATGTAAAATTTAATTTAGATATAGACAGCAAGTTTTATTAATTCCATAAAGGAATGAAGACTTCATTTGAAAGAGAATTGCATCACACATGGTGGTTTTGGTCCAGGTTAGTCTTCTACAAGCCTTGGTCTACGTATTGCACTTGTGTGAAATTCTCACCACATTTCACCATGACTATCATCAGTATTCTTACTTGGTGTTATGCATTTCAAAACCAAGCTGATTTCCAAACACAATCAACATCTGAAACCATTCTTTTTTAAGTACTGACAGTCATTACCCCAAACCTTCTATCACCTCCCCAACAAGTTAAACAGGTGCCAACAAATTCATTAAGAACAGAAAATGCTGCCGAGACTGTGCCTTGAGGGGAGGGAATCTGACATCCTTACTTAGTGTGGCCTAAATATGACTTTAGACACACTGTAATATTATGAATTCTTTATTAACTACCTTCTGAAATGACCTTGTATGCCATTGCTAAAAAAAAGAAAGAAAATTTTCTGTTCTCATTGCAAAGAAGAAGGTTAAGAGCGGATTTGATAGAGACATACAAGATGATTGGAGGATTAGATAGGGTAGACAGTGAAAGACTTTTTCCTATGATGATGACCTCAGCTTGTATGAGAGTGCATAACTACAAACTGAGGGGTGATAGATTTAAGACAGAAGTCAGAGGCAGGTTCTTTACACAGAGTGGTAAGGGCGTGGAATGCCCTTGGATAAGCACATGGATGATTTTGGGGATAGTGTAGGGGACGAGCTGAGAATAGTTCACAGGTTGGCGCAACATCGAGGGCCGAAGGGCATGTTCTATGCAATATTATTCTGTGTTCTATGTTCCATGATGTTTCTGTGTTTCCCAACCTTTTTAAACAGAAGAAGATTTGTATGAAAGTTAAAACTGATAACAGACATTATCAGACATTGCTTGGTCTTTTGAAATATAAGGGAATTGTTTTATCTCAGCATAATGGGGTATATAGCATTGTCACGCTTAAGAGAAAAATAAAGCTTAAAAATCAGAAAGTTTCACTAAATTTTGGAAGGTCATTGAACTGTTCAGGACGGGGTGAACTGACCTACTATAACGAGCTCCAGTTTTCTGTTGTCTCCACAATGTTGGCATGTGCACAATAGACAATATACAGAAATGTCAGCAAGTACTTTATTAAACCAGCTACAATGTTTCGCAAAGCTCTAACGCCACAGAAACTGATATCTGAACTTCGAAACCCTACTGCAGGGTTTCAGTCAAGGAGCTGAGCCCATTTCAGGCAAATTTGACAAAACTGCATTCCAGAAGCATGTGTTATGTAGCTATCAGTCGACAGCTGGAGAACATTAAACTGGGCAATCATCAACTGAGTCTTTATTTCCAGGAGATAGTTTTATTTGTTATAACGTAGAATTTTTGAAAATATCATTTACCTGTTTACCTACAAAAT
Organism: Chiloscyllium punctatum; assembly: GCF_047496795.1. NCBI lineage: Eukaryota > Metazoa > Chordata > Chondrichthyes > Orectolobiformes > Hemiscylliidae > Chiloscyllium > Chiloscyllium punctatum. The sequence goes on from NC_092762.1 coordinate 21,631,784, forward strand.
GACTGTATGTCAGGAGTGCATTCTGACATTGTACTTTTTACCAGATTCGCATTCTTCCACTTTAATTTTCTTTGATTTTTCATTCTGTAATGTAACTGTCCATTGCCTTTTTTTTAAACCCTGTCTCCTGTTGCTGGGGTCAAAGTTAGAGGGAGTACCTGATTGCTCCAGGCTGGCTGTGCAAATCTGGTTGCAGAGTAGCCTTTTAAAAACAGCATTGGTGCAAGAATACCAGTCAACTCGGCATCTGCACTTGGTGGCAAATTTATCCTGTGTAGGTGAGGTTAAAATAGGGGATCGTGTTTGCCATGAACGCAAGCCCTATCAGTCCAGCTGAGGGATGACCTTATAGAGGTTTATAAAATCATCAGAGGTAGGGATAGGATAAATAGACAAAGTCTTTTCCCTGGGGTGGGGGAGTCCAGAACTAGAGGACATAGTTTTATGGTGAGGGGGAAAGATATAAAAGAGACCTTTTTCATGCAGAGAGTGGTGCATGTATGGAAAGAGCTGTCAGAGGAAGTGGTGCAGGCTGGTATAATCGCAACTTTTAATAGGCATCTGGGTGGATATATGGTTAGGAAGGGTTTGGAGGGATATGGGCTGGGTGCTGGTAAGTTGGACTAGATTAGGTTGGGATATCTGGTCGGCATGGACGAGTTGTACCGAAGGGTCTGATTCCGTGCTATACATCTCTATGACTCTCTGATGCTAACACCCACACTTTACAAAAATACCTTAAGATGTGGTTCCTAATCTGAATGCAAAGTGAGAGGAAGTTATACATTCCTTATTTGTTGTGAAAGGTCATGAGGCACATACAGAACACTTGAGACACAATATAAAGTGTTATAAAATGATGCACGGATTTAAAAGGTAATATATTGACAGTGAACAGCATGTGATCAGAAACAAGTTTGTTTCTGGGATCTTACCAGATGAAGAGTATCCTGTTACCAAATATTTGGGATGCACAGTTTTCTAACCTTTCATCTGAAATAAACACAGAGATAAACAAACCAAAACAACAGATCATGATGACACAGATGTCCTACCCAAGTCTTGTACCTTTGCTATGGTTACAACTTTAATTCTTTTTTTGGGGGGTTTGCTTTCTAGTTTGTTTGTATTGCTTTATCAGATGCCACTTGAAGACCATAAACAAGATATCATCGAGAAATTCCTGAATAAGAAATGCCCTTTCAATTGCAACTCATTGTATCAATAGATTATATTGGACAGGAACATGATACTTTATTACTTCAAATGTTTTACTTAGAGTCATAGAGATGTACAGTACGGAAACAGACCCTTCGGTCCAACCCATCCATTCCGGCCAGATATCCCAACCCATTCTGTCCCTCCTTGCCAGCACCTGGCCCATATCCCTCCAAACCCTTCCTATTCATATACACATCCAAATGCCTTTTACATGTTGCAATTGTATCAGTCTCCACCAGTGCCTCTGGCAGCTCATTCCCGACATGTACCACCCTCTGTATAAAAAGGTTGCCCCGTTGATCTCTTTTATATCTTTCCCCTCTCACCCTAAACCTATGCCCTCTCATTCAGGACTCCCCGAACCCAGGGAAAAGACTTTGCCTATTTATCCTAGCTGTAAGTGGGTGGCACGGTGGCTCAGTGGTTAGCACTGCTACCTCACAGCACCAGAGACCTGGCTTCAATTCCTGTTTCAGGTGACTGTCTGTGTGGAGTTTGCACATTCTCCCTGTGTCTGCATGGGTTTCCTCCCATAGTCCAAAATCTGTGCAGGTTAGGTGAATTGGCCATGCTAAATTGCCTGCAGTGCTAGGGGGATGGGTCTAGGTGGGTTGCATTTTGGCAGGTTGGTGTGGACTTGTTGGGTGGAAGGGCCTGTTTCCACACTGTAAGTAATCTAATCTAATTGTAAGTAATCTAATGCCCCTCATAATTTTGTAAATCTCTATAAGGTCACCCCTCAGCCTCTGACGCTCCAGGGAAAACAGCCCCAGCTTGTTCAGCCTCTCCCTATAGGTCAAATCCTCCAAACCTGGCAACATCCTTGTAAATCCTTTCTGAACCCTTTCAAGTTTCACAACATTTTTCCGATGGGAAGGATACCAGAATTGCCCGCAATATTCCAACAGTAGCCTAACTAATGTCCTGTACAGCTGCAACATGACCTCCCAACTCCTGTACTCTATACTCTGACCAATAAATGAAAGCATACCAAACGCTTTCTTCACTATCCTATCGACCTGTGACTCGACTTTCAAGGAGCTAATAACCTGCACTCCAAGGTCTCTTTGTTCAGCAACACTCCCTAGGACCTTACTATTAAGTGTATAAGTCCTGCTAAAATTTGTTTTCCCAAAATGCAGCACCTCACATTTATCTGAATTAAATTCCATCTGCCACTTAATTTCAGTACGTTTTATTGCATCAATAAATGTAAGCGTGAATGTGAATGCATTAATTTGTTTGTTCAAAGTACTGTCACTAACTCTGACAATGTTCCAGACTAATTGATCCCCTTGAGGTGAAAATCAGATATAAATTCTCGTGGCATGGTGCTGCGTTGGGAGACACAGTGCACCAGTGCAGTGCTCTCACAGAAAATGCATGCACCAGGAAATGGACCAGCATTTGCCATTTATTATTCTCTTCTCGCAGCTTTTGGAGTCCTAGGTAATGTCTTTAATGAAAGGAGTACCAAGGCATTGGACATTTAACTATGTAAGTTTAGATCAGAGTGCTGCTGGAAAAGCACCGCTATTTAACAATGTAATCTCAGAGAGCATAGCCCTGAGTGGAATCGTGGTTCAGTGGTTAGCTCTACCGCCTGACAGTGCGATCAGACCCAGGCTCGGTTCTGGCCTGTAGCCACTGCCTGTATGAAGGTTGCACATGCTCCCCATGCCTGTGTGGGTTTTCTCCAGTTGCTCTGGTTTCTGTCCACGGTCCAAAGATGTGCAGGTTAGGTAAATTGGCTATGTTAGGTTGGCCGGAGTGTTCGATGCATTAGTCGGGAGTTATCGTATTGAATACGTTTTCCTCACAGCGTCCTTCTGAATTTTATTCTGAGTGCTCTGCAATGCCATAAATATCTACTTGTGCTTTAATGGTCTGACCTGTTCACGTTGGATTCAAATTAATTAACTAACATTCTAACATCAATTTTCTTGTTTGATCCTTCGTATTTCAATAGACGTCACCCGTCCTTTTACAAGTGAATTAATATTGCAAACTGTACTATCCTGTATATATAAAAAAAGACATAGTGAATTAGGTCATCAGAGCAGCAAATTAAAATGCACAGAATAATATTTATTTTTCACATTTAGTTTTGATCTGAAAACAACAGACTGTGACAATATATTGTTCTTTGTTCGATATTGCTGTTCCTCTTTCCGTTATTGTCTCAGTCATCAGGGTTGCAGCATCTGTTATGTTAAGTAATTTCAGCAGTCTTGTTCTCTTACCTGCACATTGGCTGACATCAATTTTGCATTGAACAATTTTATTAAATCATTGTTAACTGCTCATCTCCATGTATAATTCCTTAAATCATATTCTGTATTTTACTTATACAGCCTAACATACTGATATACAAATATATTATTTGACAGAGGACAGGGTCGGAGGGTTGGGGGCGGCATATTTCGTGTCTGTTCTGACTTGCCATTGGGCGGTGTTGGTGAGCTGCTATTTTGAAAAGCTGCAATCCACATGATCAAGTTTGATGCATAATAATGTTATGGGGATCTTGGTCAATCATCAGTGAAGGGATGGTGATATATTTCCAAGTAAGCATGGTGATTGGTTTGGCGGGGCACCTTCAGGTGGTGGTCTTTTGTCCTCTTCTCTCCAGATGGAAGTGATCATGGGTTTGGTAGATATTTTCTAAGGATTTTTGGTGAATTTCTGCAGTGCATCTTGTCGATAGTGTATGCTTTTGATTTTGAACATTGTTGGTGGGGAGCGAGATGCTTGTGGATGCAATGCCAATGGAACAGGCTCTTTTGTCTTCTATGGTGTCAAGTCTCTTGAGTCTTGTTGGAACTGCATTCATCCAGCCAAGTGGGGAATATTTCATTACACTCCTGAATTGTGTGTTGAAGATGGTTGGCAAGTTTTGGGGGAATCAAGATTGGGTTACTCACTGCAGTAGTTTTGCCTCTGACTTGTTCTTGTGGCCACTGTGTGTATCTGTCGAGTCTAGTTGAGTGTCTGGTCATTTATGGATGCATGTTTTGGGTGATTTAGTGATGATACCATCATTGAATGTCAAACACGGTGATTAGACCATTACTTTTATTGGAGATTCTCTTTGCCTGGCATTTGTGTGGCACAAATATCACTGGCCACTTGTCAGCCTGGATAATGGCCAGATCTTGTTGCAATTGAACATGGGCTGTTTTGGTATCTGAGAAGTCACAAATGGTGCTGAACATTGTGCAATCATTAGTGAACACCCCCTCTTCTGACCTTGCTATGAAAGTCACTGATGAAGTATCTGGGTGGGACTTAGACACAACCTTTTGGACCTCCTGCAGAGATGTTCTGGAGCTCAGATGACTCACTTCCAACAATCACAAGCATCTGCCTATGTACCAGTAATGATACTAATCAATGAGCGTTTGCCCCCGCTATTCATTGATTTCAGTTTTGCTAGAGCTACTTGATGATATATTCATAAAATGTGGCTTTGATAATAAAGGCTGTCACTCTCAGTTCACCTCTGGAATTCTTCTCTTTTGTCCATATATGAGCCAAGGCTGCAATGAGGTCAGAAGCTGAATGGATCTGGTAACACATTCCATCTCGTTACTGATGATTATGAGTAGCCTAATGTGGTGGTCATTGGATTTGCGCACATTTCTGTGTACAGGACATACTTAGACAATTTTCCACATGATTCATTGGATGCCAGAGTTGTAGCTGTTCTCGAAGACCTTGACTATGTGAAATGGCAAGTTCTAAAGCAGAAGTTATCATGATTATTGTAGGAATTTTGCCAGCACCCATAGAAAATGCAGTATACTATGCCTTATCCAATTTATTTATTATCCTTACAAGGATGTTGCCAGGGTTGGAGGATTTGAGGTATAGGGAGAGGCTGAACAGGCTGGGGCTGTTTTCCCTGGAGCATCGGAGGCTGAAGGGTGACCTTATAGAGGTTTACAAAATTATGAGCCACATGGATAGGATAAATAGGCAAAGTCTTTTCCCCTAGGGTCGGGGAGTCCAGACCTAGAGGGCATAGGTTTAGGGTGAGAGGGGAAAGATATAAAAGAGACCTCAGGGGCAACGTTTTCATGCAGAGGGTGGTACATGTATGGAATGAGCTGCCAGAGGAAGTGGTGGAGGCTGGTACAATTGCAACATTTAAGAGGCATTTGGATGGGTATATGAATAGGAAGGGTTTGGAGGGATATGGGCCGGGTGCTGGCAGGTGGGACTAGATTGGTTTGAGATATCTGGTCAGCATGGACAGGTTGGACCAAAGGGTCTGTTTCCATGCTGTACATCTCTATGACTGTGACTGTATGTGGAATGAACTGAATTAGCTATAGATTGGCATGTATAATGTGAGGGACGAGTGAAGGAGGCCAAGATGGATCATTACCTCGACTTTGTTGCAAAAGCTTCAGCCTATTTTTTATACTGTTGTGTTGGACTGTACCATCTTTGAGGATGAAGATATATGCGGAGTCACCTCTCCCCATGACATTGTTTAATTGTTCACCACCATCCACAACTAGATTTGTAGCTGATGTTCTTTCTGTGGGCTAGCTTAGCTCTGAAGATTGCTTGCTCCTTATTTCAGCATGCAAGTAGTCCTGTTTGATATTTTCATCACCTTGCCACTTCAATTTTCGGTATGCCTGGTGCTGCTCCTAGCATATCCTCCTGCGCTCTCCACTGAAGCAGTGTTGAACTCATCACTCGATTGCAATAGTTGACTGGGCACTATCCTGAGCAAGCTGTTGTGGATTGTACTCGAGTACGAATGTATTTCTGTAAATGGCCCACATTACCTCTTGAATACTTAACCTTGAGTTGCTAGAGTTGCTGAAGTCGTGGTCCATATTGGCACCAATGACATAGGTAGGGGGAGTGCTGAGGATGTTAGACAGGCTTTTAGGGAGCTAGGTTGGAAGCTCAGAGTTAGAACGAACAGAGTTGTTGTCTCTGGTTTGTTACCCGTGCCACGTGATAGAGAGTCGAGGAATAGGGAGAGAGAACAGTTAAATGCGTGGCTACAGGGATGGTGCAGGAGGGAGGGATTTCGGTACTTGGATAACTGGGGTTCTTTCTGGGAAAGGTGGGACCTCTATAAACAGGATGGTCTGCACCTGAACCTGAGGGGCACCAGTATCCTTTGGGGGAGGTTTGCTAGTGCTCTTGGGGGGGGTTTAAACTAACTCTGCAGGGGCATGGGAACCCAGACTGTAGCTTTAGGGTGCAGGATCTGGAGTGTAGGGAGGTTAGGAATATGGCATCAATCTTAAAGGAGGGTGCCTGTAAACAGAAGAGTGGCTTGAAGTGTGTATACTTTAATGCCAGAAGTATACGAAATAAGGTAGGTGAACTCGCAGCGTGGGTTGGTACCTGGGACTTCGATGTTGTGGCTATTACGGAGACGTGGCTAGATCAGGGACAGGATTGGCTGTTGCAGGTTCCAGGGTTTAAATGTTTTAGTAGGGTCAGAGGTGGGGGTAAAAGAGGGGGGGGTGTGGCTTTGCTTGTCAAAGATAGTATTACAGCGGTGGAAACGAAGATGGACGAAGATTTGCCATCTGAGGTAGTTTGGGTTGAGGTTAGGAATAGGAGAGGTGAGGTCACCCTGTTAGGAGTCTTTTATAGGCCTCCTAATAGTCCTAGAATCGTTGAAGAAAGGATTGCGAAGATGATTCAGGAGAAGAGTGACAGTAATAGGGTGATTGTTATGGGAGACTTTAACTTTCCTGATATTGATTGGGAAAGCTATAGCTCAAGTTCGTTAGATGGGTCAGTGTTTGTGCAATGTGTGCAGGAGAGTTTCCTGACACAATATGTAGATAAGCCAACAAGAGGTGAGGCCATACTGGATTTGGTTCTGGGTAACGAACCAGGCCAGGTATTAGAACTAGAGGTAGGTGAGCACTTTGGGGACAGTGACCACAATTCGGTGATTTTTACTTTAGTGATGGAGAGGGATAAGTGTGTACTACAGGGCAAGAGTTATAGCTGGGGGCAGGGAAATTATGATGCGTTGAGACATGACTTAGGATGTGTGGATTGGAAAAGTAGATTCCAAGGCAAGAGCGTAATTGATATGTGGAACTATTGAGTGTCCTTGATAAGTACGTACCGATCAGGCAGGGAGGAAAGGGTCGTGTGAGGGAGCCGTGGTTTAATAAGGAGTTGGAATCCCTTGTTAAATGGAAGAGGGCGACCTTTGTAAAGATGAGGCGTGAAGGTTCAATAGGGGCGATTGAGAGTTATAAGGTAGCCCGGAAGGACCTGAAGAGAGAGCTAAGAGCATCAAGGAGGGGACATGAAAGGTCCTTAGTTGGTAGGATTAGGGAAAACCCTAAGGCTTTCTATAGGTATGTTAGGAATAAAAGAATGACTAGGGTAGGAATAGGTCCGATCAAGGATAGTAATGGGAAGTTGCGTGTGGAGGCTGAAGAGATTGGGAGGCACTGAATGAATACTTTTCGTCAGTATTCACTCAGGAACAGGACATTGTTGTCGATATGAATACTGAGGCACGAATAAGTAGAATGGATGGCTTTGAGATATGTAGAGAAGAGGTGTTGGAAATTCTGGCAAGGGTGAAAATAGATAAGTCCCCTGGGCCTGATGGCATTTATCCTAGGATTCTCCGGGAAGCAAGGGAGGAGATTGCAGAGCCATTGGCCTTGATTTTTGTGTCCTCTTTGTCTACAGGAGTAGTGCCAGAGGACTGGAGGCTAGCAAACGTGGTTCCCTTGTTCAAGAAGGGGAGTAGGGATAATCCTAGTAACTATAGGCCAGTGAGTCTCACTTCTGTTGTGGGCAAAGTCTTAGAGAGAATTGTAAGGGATAGGATTTATGCACATCTGGATAAGAATGATGTGATCAAGGATAGTCAGCATGGTTTTGTGAAGGGCAGGTCGTGCCTCACTAACCTTATTGAATTCTTTGAGAAGGTGACTAAGAAGGTAGATGAGGGGAAAGCAGTAGATGTGGTATATATGGATTTTAGTAAGGCGTTTGATAAGGTCCCCCATGGTAGGCTACTGCAGAAAATACAGAGATATGGCATTGAGGGTGAGTTGGAGGTTTGGATTAGGAATTGGCTGGCTGGAAGAAGACAGTGGGTAGTAGTTGATAGCAAAGGTTCATCTTGGAGTGCCGTCACTAGCGGTGTTCCGCAAGGATCTGTTTTGGGACCATTGCTGTTTGTCATTTTTATAAATGACCTGGAGGAAGGGTTAGAAGGTTGGGTGAGCAAGTTTGCGGATGATACGAAAGTCGGAGGAGTTGTAGACAGTGAGGAAGGATATGGCAGGTTACAGCGGGATATAGAGAAGCTGCAGAGCTGGGCAGAAAGGTGGCAAATGGAGTTCAATGTAGCTAAGTGTGAGGTGATTCACTTTGGTAAGAGTAATAAAAAGATGGGGTACTGGGCTAATGGTCGGATACTTGGTAGTGTGGAAGAGCAGAGGGATCTTGGTGTCCATGTACACAGATCTCTGAAAGTTGCCATCCAGGTAAATAGTGCAGTGAAGAAGGCATATGGCGTACTGGCTTTTATTGGTAGAGGAATTGAGTTCCGGAGTCCTGAGGTCATGCTGCAGTTGTATAAGACTCTGGTGCGGCCGCATCTGGAATATTGTGTGCAGTTTTGGTCGCCATACTATAGGAAGGATGTGGAGGCACTGGAACGGGTGCAGAGGAAGTTTACCAGGATGTTGCCTGGTATGGTAGGAAGATCCTATGAGGAAAGGCTGAGGCACTTGGGGTTGTTTTCATTGGAGAAAAGAAGGTTTAGGGGTGACTTGATAGAGGTGTACAAGATGATTAGGGGTTAGATAGGGTTGACAGTGAGAACCTTTTTCCACATATGGAGTCAGCGATTACAAGGGGGCATAGCTTTAAATTAAGGGGGGGTAGATATAGGACTGATGTTAGTGGTAGGTTCTTCACTCAGCGAGTCGTAAGTTCATGGAATGCCCTGCCAGTAGCAGTAGTGGAGTCTCCCTCTTTATGGGTATTTAAGCGGGCATTGGATAGGTATGTGGAGGATAGTGGGTTAGTGTAGGTTAGGTGGGCTTTGATCGGCGCAACATCGAGGGCCGAAGGGCCTGTACTGCGCTGTATTCTAAAAAAAAAGAAAAAAAAATATGTTCGAGGTCTGTCCCATTTAAGATGGTGATAGCGACACACATTGAGGGTTTTCTCAGTGTGAAGGCAAGATTTTGCTTCAAAAGCAACTCTTACCAATTGTGGTCACTCTTACCAATACTGTCACGGGCAGGTACATTGTTATGGACCAAGCCAGACCCCCTCAAAACATTTCAAGTCGGCAGCCCCGACCCTCAGTTCATGAGTTGTTTATGCAGATGTAGAGAGGATATTCCAGAAGTGATGCAGCTGGCCCTACAACTCAGTTTTGCACAAAATATAATTTATTTTCAGACTACTAACAGAAACACAAAATAAAGAACCATATTTAGAATAGTTTAACTTACTGAAAACCGAATCTACTCTACAGCATATTAATGATGCTGCTCCAAATATTAGCAACATTCCTATAAACTTTCCCTTGATAAGAATAGTTAAAATCAAATACAGGTTCTTACAGGATAGATGTCAGAGTGAGAGAGAAAAATCAATATGGAGCTGTTTTTATTTGACCCGCAGCTTCAATTATAGACTGCTTGCTAAAACCAAACCCTGCACTGGGAGAACTGGCCATTCCCCTTTAGAAAGCATATATGTTTTCTCAAAAAGACTTAAAACTTTTCAAGAAGATAATTCCAGATGTATCAGAACCTCTGCCTGAGAATCCTGTTGAAAAAAAAACAAAGACAACATAACCTTATCAAAGAGACAGTTTCATCACAGCTTCAAAAGACAGAAGATTGGCAAGATTGAGGTCAAGTATGTTTTATGTCCCCTTTTCTGTTCATTCATTAGCTGCCATAGATCCAGTCTCGTAGCTATGTTCTTTAGGATATGCTCAGCCCGACTAGTAATGCTGCCAATGAGCTATTGTTGGTGATAGACATTGAAATCACCCATCACTGCTTGGTCTGTCCTGCCTGTTTGACAGGACATATTCAGCGATAGTGATGGCACTCTCGGGGACATTTTCAGATATGATTCCATGAGTATGACTTTTTCATGCTGTTGCTTTAACCGTCATTGAGATAGCTCTCCCAATATTGGCACTACCCTCCAGAAGAGAGTAAAGAGGACTTTGCAGGATCTGTAGAGCTGTTTATGCCTTTTTCTTTTTGAGTCCTTCAATTGATGGCAGGTGCTCCATTCAGTTTCATTTCTCTGTTGAGACTTTGTAGTGTTTGATACAACTAAGTGGTGAGCAAGGCCATTTCTAAGCGCAGTTGAGAGTCAATCTTGACTGCATTCAATTCTTTGACCTCTGCTGTTCATTGCATTCTTACTAATCTTCATTATTTCACTGAGATAAAACACAACTGGTTTGGTGCTTATTTTATCTTTTTCCTTCATTCATGGTGAATGTGGTAGAGACAATTAGTAGAGGAGAATTCTGCATGAATTTAGTGTTCAACTGGAAGAAGAGCATCCAACAGAAGGTAGCAGTGAGAAGGAACTGAGAAATCATTGAGAGAACTTTGAGTTCTTACTGACAGCATATAAAAGGGAGGTAATCTCGAGCTGTGAGATAAAAAGGCTGCTGTTGAGGCCAAAGTATGGACTTCCATGATCATCAGGCTTTGCTGAGGAGGGCAAATAGCATTGATGTACAGCCAGGTACGGAATTGAAATTTCTTTTAATATGATAGTTTCTATAACAGTAGTAATTGCAGTTACTAAAGTGGTATGTTCATCCTGAGAGAGTGTGAGATCAGGGAGAAGTCAAATATCTTAATCACTTGCTCGACAAGAAACGTATTGACCTGAATTTCCTTTCAGAACATAGATTTGTTAGAACAGCAGTTGAACACGGGATGGAGCATTGAAAAGACAGGAAATTTCTGGATGGAAGTTTGAGGGGTGTGGTCACATGAAACGTTCAGCCAGATAGAAAAGTGGCAGCCAGGAGAGGCAAAAAGGCAGTCTAGGAATCCCTTGTGCTGTTCCTTTTCAAACGTATATACAGATTTATATTATTGTGGGGTGGAGTGCTAGGTATGACTTACAAGAGAAGACGACATCAGCAGCCAGATCAGTGGCACCATGGTTGATTCTGTTGCACAAAAAGGAGGGTACAAGTATTGGCGAGAGATAAACTTTGGGAACATTGTCGTTAAGGACACAGATAGACATTCAGGTGGCCGCAAGCAAGACATCATATGTGTATTGCTTCACTATTGCTCGGCTCAAGGATGTCTCTGAGCAGTCATTAGGTGTTGTCAAAGGGAAGGATGAACAGCCAGTATCATGGACCACATTGGTGCTGAAGATATAAACAGGAAGATATGATGTCCTGCAAACATAATTTAGGGAACTGGATAGAATGATTGAAAGCAGGACCTCTGGGGTTTTAATCCTTATGCCACATGCTTGCAAGGCCAGAAATATGGAGATACTACATTTGAGCATGTGACTAAAGAGCTGATGGAGTTGTGAGGGCCTAAATTGGATCATTGCGATCTCTTTCAGGGGAGGAGCATCCACAAGGATGGCTTGTTTCTGAACTAGAGGGGCACGAACACGTTTGCAGGGAGACTTGCTTCTACTAGTCAGTTGGGTTTGAATTACTGTGGAACAGCAGATGGAAACAGAACAGCAAATAGAGTCATTGAGGAGAAGATAAAGGTTAAATCAGATCACTCTAATAGGAAGTAAAGGCGAGGGCCAGTTGAAAGAAAATGACGCACGTTGCTGTGTGAAGTACATTTATTTTTTGGCAAAGTGTACAAGCAGATGAGTGCAGAATCTGCTTGGATAGAAGCCTGTTTAAGGCAGGATAGGCAATTCAAGTGAGTTTTGAGAAGGTTTGTAGCTCAAGTTGAGCTTTTGGATGTAGGTTTGCTCGCTGAGCTTGGAGGTTCATTCCAGACGTTTTGTTACCTTACTTGGTAACATCTTCACTGGAATTCATGTGAAGCAATGCTGAAAATTCCTGCTTTCTATTTATATGTTTGACTTTCTTTGGGTTGGTGACATCATTTTCTACGATGATGTTATTTCCTGTGATGAAGCAACTTCCTGTTCCTTTTCTCAGGGGTTGGTAGATGGAGTCTAACTTGATGTGTTTGTTGAGAGAGTACCGGTTGGAATGCCATGCTTCTAGGAATTCTCGTGCATGTGTTTGTTTGGCTTGTCCTTGGATGGATGTGTTGTTCCAATTCAACATTCCAGACTTTAGATGTTTTGGGTGGGATAACGAAGGATGTAAATAATATATTTTACTCGATTACTTACAGTGTGGAAACAGGCCCTTAGGCCCAACATATCCACACCGACCCTCCGAAGAGCAACCCACCCAGACCCATTCCCCTACATTTACCCCTTCACCTAACACTATGGGCAATCTACATGGCCAATTCACCTAACCTGCACATGTTTGGAATGTGGGAGGAAACCAGAGCATCCTGAAGGAAACCCACGCAGACACAGGGAGAATGTGTAAACTCCACACAGACAGTTTGCCTGAGGCAGGAGATTGCATTACTAATGAGGAGAATGTCAAAGTTGCTTTCATCTATAAATTCTTTCATATATAAATCTCAGAACCTTTTTTTTAAAATTTACGTTCTCAAGTGAACTTTGAGAACAGGTGCCATCTCATCTCATTTGAGGTATGAGGAGCCCTGTGTGGGGCTGTCTGTGCCCCGATGTTCAGACAAATTCTATTTCTAAGATAGGGATTTACAGAAGCTTATACGGATTACAGTTTGAACAAAATAAAGTGTAATTCTGCAAATACAAATTCACCCCATAAACTTATATCTATATAAAATGTGTATGTGCGTGTGTGTGGGGGGGTTATGAGTGTTTGTGTGAGAGTGTGTCCGTGTGTATGTGTGAGTGTATGGGAGAGGGCTGCATATGAGAGAAGGTCTGTGTGTGTGTGTGTGTGTGTGTGTGGTGCATCTGTAGTGGGTACCGAACTTGATTATCAGTCTTTGTTTGGCCACTTTGCATTGTTGCCTGCCCCAAAATTCACCTTGGAGGATGGTCACCTAAAGGTCCAAGGTCAAATGTCGCAGATGGCTGAAGTGTTATCCGACTTGGAGGGAACACTCCTGTCTGTCGATTGTTTAATAGTGTCCATTCATCTGATGCTGTAGCTTTTGTTTGGTCTCACCAATGTACCATGCCTCAGCGTATCTTTGTCTACAGCGTATGAGGTAAACAACATTTGCCAAATCACACGAATACCTGCCATGTACGTGGTGTGTGGTGTCCCCACGTGTAATGGTTGTATCCATGTCGTCACTGACTCATCTTGCAGCATCTGCCGTGACAGTTTTGTATGGTATTGACCTGAAAATCAGGCAGTTTGCTGTGAACAATGATCTGTTTAAGGTTTGGTGGTTGTTGAAAGGCAAAAAGGAGGCAAGAGGAAGGTTTTGGTGAGGTGCTCATGCTCTTTGCAGGCTGCGAAGAACATGTCATAGTTTTTCAGCTGCTGGAAGTACTGGACAATGAAGGGGTCCAATTGTCTGATACAATGGGACGTCCTGCTGTGTTGGCTTTGTGTATCTTTGGAAGACAGTAGAAGTCACCTACATGAGAATTACACGGGATGACGATATGTAGGGAACTCTGAAGGACTGGATCCAAAGTTCTGATCAATGTTTTTAGTTCATGGGTGTGTTCTTTGGTCGGATCAGCCCGTAGTTGCCTGTAGTGTTCCTGGTTGTTCATTTCTCGGTACACTTCGTTGTAAGGCTGTAAGGCTACGGCAACAGATGAATAGACACTGCACAACAATCAACAGACAGGAATGTTCCCTCCCAGTCGGAGAATACATCAGCAGTCAGGGACATGATCATCCTTCAAGGTGGACTTTGGGACAGGCAAAGTGGCCGAACAGAGGCTGATAACCAAGTTCGGTACCCATCAGGATGGCCTCAACCAGGACATTGGGTTCATGTCACACGACAGGTCACCCCCACTGCACTACACACACACTCTCTCTCTCTCACTCTCACACACACACACAAATGCACACATACATATGCACACACATGTACAAATGCATAAACTCATGCAGACTCTCTCTCATACACAAGCTCTCTCTCATACACTCACACGTACACACCCACACTCACACTCACACCCACACACATACACATACACATACACATACTTTCTCACAGACACTCATACCCTTCCCCCCTCCCCCCCCCCAACACACACAGCCACATGCACACTCATACATTAAACATTTGTGGGGTGAATGTCTACTCGCAGAATTATATTTTATTTTGCTCAAAAACTGCATGAATCCACCGAAGGTTTTTTAGAAATAGAATTAATCTGAATATTGGAGCATAGACAGTCTCACACAGGGCACCTCACACCTCCATTGCATTACCTGAGATGACATGGCAACTATTACTAATGTTCACTTGAGAACATAACGTTAAAAAATGTTTTGTTATTTACATATGGAAGAATTGAAACCAACATGGCCATTCTAAAAGATTCAAAAAATCCAGGTCTTTTTCAATATATAATTTCAATGCATCACTGTGTAAATGTTTGCTGTAAATTCTGTGTCTTACGATCTTATACTCCACAACCACATGAAGAAGGAGCAGTGCTCTAAAGGTTAATGCTTCCAAATTAATCTATTGGACTATAACTGTGTGATTCTTAACTTTGCCTACTGAGGACAGTAAGCATGTCATTTGCCTTCTTTGCCACATTAGCCAACTTGGTTACCATGTTGAGGGAGCAATGGATGTCTAACCCAAAACCTACTATTATTTCAATGTTTCTAAGAGATCTGACATTACTGTATAGTTTCCTGTTGAACTTGACCATTCCAAATGCTTCAATTCACACTTGAACTCCATTTTCCATTTCTCTGCACAACTTTCCAATTGATCTATGTCCTGCTGTAACTTTTGACAAATGTTCTTATTAATTACAACTCCATCAATTTGCATGTCATCTGCAAACATACTAATCAAGTCACTGACATTTTCAGTAAAATCACTTACATGAATTACAAACAGAAGTCCCAGTACTGATCCCTGTGGAACACAACTGATCACAGACCTCCAGTTAGAAATCTATGCCTCCATAACTACCCCTGTCTTCTATAAGCAAACCAAATGTGCAAACATCTTACCGAATCACCATCGGTCCCATGGGACTTACATTTCTGAACCAATCCACCATAACGAATCCTGTCAAATTTTCTTTGTGAATTCCATGCAGACAACATCGGTCAACTGACCTTCATCAAACATCACTGTTACTTCTTCAAATAACTCAATATAATTTGTAAGACAGGATGTTCCCCATACAAATTTATGCTGTCTGCATTAAGTCAATTCTTGATTAATTTGATCTGTTACTGTCACATCGGCTGTAATTCAATGAAAAGGGTTGTTTTATGTGCTATCTTGGCAGATTGTACAAGTGCATCATGTTAACAGAACAGAGCGCAGGATGCATTGATACAGGTGCACAGAAATGCAGAGAGAGATTAGCATTAACATTTAAAATATCCATGCAAAAGTCTGATAACAACAATGAAGAAGTTGTTCTTGAGTCTTTTTGAATGTGTATTCAAACTTCTATATCTTCTGCATGATGGAAGAGAGTGGGAGAATGTATAATTGAGGTGGGAGTCTCTTTGATTATACTGGTTGCTTTCCTGATTCAGTCGAAGTATAGATGATGTTAATAGATGAGAGGCTGCTTTGTGTGGTGGACAGTGCTGTGTTCACATTTGCCTGTAGTTTCTTGCACCTTGGGAATAGCAGTTACCAAGCCATGCTGTGATGTGTCCTGACAGGATGTTTTCTACGATGCTTCTATAGAGGTTTTTAAGATACTTTTTAGATTAGATTACCTACAGTGCAGAAACAAGCCCTTTGGCCCAACAAGCACACACCGACCCTCTGAAGAGTTACCCACCCAGACCCATTTCCCTACTAATGCACCTATTACTATGGGCAAATTAGCATGGCCAATTCACCTGACCTGCACATCCTTGGACTGTGGGAGGAAACCGGAGCAGACACAAGGAGAATGTGCAGAATCCACACAGACAGTCGCCCAAGTCTAGAATCGAACCCGCGTCCCGAGCACTGCAAGGCAGCAGTGCTAATCACTGAGCCACCGTGCCGCTCAAGCATACCAGGTTTCCTTAGCCTCAAGAGGAATGTTATGCTTTCTTAATCATAGTGTCAAAATGTGTAGATCAGGACAGATTGTTGGTGATCATTTTCCCAGAATCTTGAAGGTCTCGGCCATCCCCAGTTAGCACAATTGATGCAGACAGAGGTGTGCCTTCCACTGAAATTCTGGAAGTCAGTCACCAGCTCTTTCATTTTGCTGAATTTGATGGAGTGATTATTGTCTTTACACCATGCCACTAAGCATTCTGTATCTTTCTTGTACTCTATCTTGAGACCTAACTACAATGACGGTGTTTTCAGCAAACATGGAATTTAGCCACACAGTCATGTGAATATCAAAAGTTAATAGGGAGCTGAGTACACAGCTTTGTGGAGAACCAGTGTTGAAGATTATCATGAAGGAGGTGTCATAATCTATCCTTCCTGATGGCAGTGCTTTGGTCAGGAAGTCAAGAATCCTATTATAGAGGCTCTCCTCTATAGAGCAGAGACCTAGCCTCCGGAGGATAGAGATGAGTTTGTTCATATGGTATTTAAGGGGAGCTGCAGTCAATAGGAATGAGCCTAATTTACGGGTATCCTTAGTGTCCAAATAGAATCATAGAATATAATAGAATCCCTATCATGTGGAAGAGGGGCATTCAGCCCATCAAACCCAGCCCAATTCTCTGAAGAGAATCCCACTCATACCCTACGTTTTCCTTGGCTAATCCACCCAACCTACACATCCCTGGACGCTATGGGCAATTTAGCATTGTCAAATCTGCGCAGTTTTGGACTGTGGGAGGAAAGCGCAACACCCACATAAAAGCCACACAGTCATGGGGAGAGAATGCAAACTCCACACGCACACAGTCAATCTCAGATCAATCTATGATCACTGACACTGTGAGGCAGCTGCTAATGACTAAGCTAACATGTCACCCAAGGGATGCTCCAGTGATGTGTGTAGGGCCTGGGAGCTGGCATTAGCCGTGGGCTATTTGCACTAGTAGGTGAATTGCAAGAGATCAAGTTGATCTGGGAGGCTGGCTTGATGTAAGCCGTGGCCCACCTCCTGAAACATTTCAAAATTATGGATATTAGAGACACCGGGCTGCCGTCATTGATGCATGCTCTATGATTCTTCGCCTGCACTGCGATAATGGTGGGCTTCCTGCAGCAGTTGAAGACACAAGATCGTAGTAACAAGAGGCTAACGATGTATACAGATGCTTCTGCCAGTGGTCCACACAGCATTCCATCTGGGCCAATCACATTTGGTGAGTTCACCTTGAAGATGATGATCTAGCAGTGACCGAGTGTACAGATGTATTCAAGGCTGTTAGAACAGGTGATATTGTTTCATGCCCTTCTGTTCAAAGTGAGTGTCCAGTGCATTGTGCTCATCAGGTAGGAATGCACTCTTGCTCACAATTCTGTTTGAATTCACTGTGCGACCTGCTATAATGTTAATCCTTGCAACAAACTTGGAGTGGACACATGGTTAGTCTGGGTCTTCAGCTTAGTTTGATATTGCCTCTTGGCATCCATGATGGTCTTGTGAAGGCGGTCCCTGCATATCCTCTGTAGGTCAGGGTCCCTGACTTGATTGTCTCAGTCATGGACTACAATACAGAGTGGTTCTCCTGACTCAGCCATGCTTTCTGGTTGGGGAATGTTTTGATTAATTTCTTATGAGGTCGTCATTTACACTCTTACTCATGAAGTCTGTTACGGTAGTGGCATGCTCGTTTAGGTTGGTCACAGAATTCTTGAATATACACCACCAAATCTAAGCAGTCCTTCTTTTTCCTCAAGCCAACATTGCATGACTTTCCAAACTGGGTCCACAAGCTTTAATTTCTGCTTGCAAGCCGTAAAGGGAGCACAGTGTTGTGGTCTAATTTTCCAAAATATGGATGGGAGATGGAGTGGTAGGCAGTTTTGGTGCTTGCAAAGCAATGCTCAAGGATGTTCAGACTTCTGATAGGATAGATGTGCTGGTGATATTTTGCTACCATATTATTGACGTTGGCCTGGTTGAAGTCACCTGCTACTATAAACAAGGCCTTGAGATATCCTGATTCAATACTGCACAGAGCATCATATGTGCACTATTCACTTCCACAATGGATGGGATGTAGACCTCTGTCAAGATAGCAAAGGCAAACTCATGCACCAGGCAGGGTGAACAGCATTTCACTATTAAATATTCTAGATTGAACGTTTTTTCAACTTTGAAGTACATTGTGTCCCTAAGAATCTTCTCCAATAATTTCCCTACTTCTGAAGTAGTGCTTCTTTGCCTATAATTTCCAGGATTATCCCTATTGCCGTTCTTGAACAAGGAACAACACTGGCTACTGTTCATTCTTCTGAGAGATTTCATGTAACTAAAACAAAATAAAAATATCACTGTCAAGGCCACAGAAATCAATTCCCTTGACCACTCAGTATTCTAGGATTGATCCATCAGGCCCTGAGAATTTATGCACCTTGACGCTATTCAATCATTGCCCATAACTGCTTCCATTAAAAGTTGTATTATAACTATAGTGCTGCCTTCTTGAAACTTTGCAGTCAATTCGTTCTGCAATATGATTAGGGAGCTATTTCAAGAATTTGGACCCATTAACACTGATATAACAGACATAAACTGGTGAGTTGCAGCAAT
Organism: Chiloscyllium punctatum; assembly: GCF_047496795.1. Lineage (NCBI taxonomy): Eukaryota > Metazoa > Chordata > Chondrichthyes > Orectolobiformes > Hemiscylliidae > Chiloscyllium > Chiloscyllium punctatum. The sequence continues at coordinate 21,650,933 of NC_092762.1, forward strand.
GTAAATGAACTGGTGGCAGACATATTTGTTCAGAAGCCATATTTCGTCCATTGCCCATTTTTACTGCACACTCATCATTTCAAATATTTACTGTGAAATTGTTGTTAAGTATGTAATGTTTTCCCTCAATATCTTGATTCCACTGTTATTGAGATACATCTTATTGTCATTGTTCACAATGCCTACAAATTAATTAACTTATTTAGTAAACAATCATTATTTCTGGCTTTTTCTATCGTGTTGAAAGCTTTAATGTAATTCAGTTGCTGCTATTTCAAGGCAATCTAACATATGAACTGTTTTGGAAATTAAATAAGATTTCTAAAAAAAACGGAGTTAATATGAAGTGAGACATCTTCTTGTAGCAAGTAAGGCATAATTAAGCATGTAGGAAGCTTAAATGTCAAAAGGGTCTGTGGCAGTGGAAATGGATGTTGATAGAAATTGGATATCAGGGTTCTTAGCAGAGGCAGTAATGCAGAGACTTGAGCAAACAGATCTGCCAACCATCCAACCCAATTCTGGGTCCGCTATGTGGATGACACCTTTGTCATTACTAAACGAAACAAGTTAGAGGAAACCTTCAGGACCATCAATAATATCCTTACTGGCATAAAATTCACTAAATAAGAGGAAAATAACAACAAACTGCCATTCCTAGATGTCACAGTAGAGCGAACAGCCAATGGGGAACTTCAAATTAGTATCTACAGAAAAACAACACACACAGACCAAATATTGAACTAAAGAAGCATTCATCCCAACATCTACAAGCGAAGCTGCACCAGAACATTATTTCAATGAGCCAACACACACTGCAGCACAGTGGAACTATGCAGAGCAGAGAAAAATCACCTGAACCATGTAGTCAAAAAGAATGGGTACCCAATGAACACAGTCTACCGATTTTCTCAGCAACAAATCTAAACAAGCAGAGAAACATGCCGCCCTCCCCTACATCAAAGACATTTCGGAAATGACTGCCAGACTACTCAGACCCCTTGACATCACGATAGCCCACAAACCCCCAACACACTAAAACAACAGCTAATGAACTTGGAAGACCCGATACAGACAATGAGCACAACAAAATATCATGCAAGGACTATACCAAATGCTACATTGGACAAACAGGCTGAAAACTAGCCACTAGGATACATGAACACCAACTACCCACAAAAAGACATGACCCTCTCTCACTAGTATCCTCAAATACAGATAAGGAGAAAGTGAGGACTGCAGATGCTGAAGATCAGAGCTTAAAAATGTGTTGCTGGAAAAGCTCAGCAGGTCAGGCAGCATCAAAGGATCCAAACACCCATGTGAATTGAGGTCAAATCAGATACCAAAAAAAGAGACAGCGTAGGAGAAGGAAAGGTAGGGTCTCGACATGCAGAGACAGGAAACGTAAAAGTTTTGTTTAAATTTGTTTAAGTGCCTGAAACATCGATTCTCCTGCTCCTTTGATGCTGCCTGACCTGCTGCGCTTTTCTAGCAACACATGTTTAAGCTCAAATACAGATAAGGAGGGACACCACTTCGACTGGGCCAACACATCCATTCAAGGACAAGCCAAACAAAGACGCACATGAGAATTCCTAGAAGCATGGCTTTCCAACTGGAACTCTACCAACAAACACATCGAGTTAGACCCCATCTACCACCCTCTGAGAAAAGGAACAGGAAGTGACTTCACCACAGGAAATGACATCATCAACCCAAAGAAACCCAAACATCTAAATAGAAAGCAGGAATTTTCAGCACTGCTTTGCATGACGCCCACTGAAGATGTTACCTAGTAAGGTAACAAAATGTCTGGAAATGAACCTCCAAGCTCAGCAAGTTAACTTACATCCAAAACCTCAACCTGAGCTACAAATCTTCTCAAAACCCGCTAACATTGGCCAGTGATTGGACAGTATTGTTTGAATGTTCCCAAAGTTAAAGCTGCATAAAAGAATAACAAAGGTATGAATAAATTATAAAAATGTTGCACTTGATTATGTGTCACTGCATCATTAGCATTTTCTTTAGATCATATAGAATATAATATATAAGCAGTAATGTATTATAATATATAATAATATAATCGTATTATAATATATAAGCAGTATTGTATTGATTTGAAATTCATAAAACTGAGAATACTGGAAGTCAGAAACAAAATCATAAAGTTTTGGAAAAAAAAATCTCAGCAGGACTGGCAGCATTCTGAAGAGAAACTGAAGTTAACATTTCAAGTCTAATGAGCGTCTTCAGTAATATGTCAATATAGCTCTCAACTTTAGTAATGCATAAAATATCAACAACATAGATTTCAAAATCATTTTGCTTGAAACAGACTGGGAAGGTGATCAATAATTCATGCTTTTTCTCTGTAATTTACTTACAGCTAATTTGGCAACAATTGTGATTCTCTGCCGTGGAAAATGTGGTCTATCCAAGTGTATTACACAGTATTTGATATCGATGGCAGTGACAGATCTCTTGGTTATTATCACTGCTGTGATATTAAGTCGACTTCGTGCTATTTATTTTCCTGCTAGTTTCCTTTCTACTACCCCAGGATGTAGCCTCATTATTGTTCTCAGTTGTGCTTCCAGAGACAGTTCTGTTTGGTTAACCGTTGCTTTCACCTTCGATCGGTTCCTAGCCATTTGCTGCCAGGAACTCAAAACAAAATACTGCACGGAGAAAACAGCAGCTGTGGTGATAACAATCGTATGCTTGATGTGCTGTGTAAAAAACATTCCTTTTTATTTCATATTTGAACCAATGTATATGATTGATAATGTACCCTGGTATTGCAGTATAAAAGCAAGCAATTACAATCTAATTGCATGGAGAGTATATGACTGGCTGGATCGTATACTAACCCCTTGTCTTCCTTTCATTTTAATTTTACTGCTCAATGTTATAACTGTTAGACATATCCTGTTGGCCAGCAGAGCCCGCCGGAGACTTCGAGCAAAAAGCAATGGTAAGAATCAGAGTGACACAGAGATGGAAAGCCGCCGAAAGTCCATTATTTTACTCTTTGCCATCTCGGGAAGTTTCCTCTTATTGTGGTTGGCCTATGTTATAAATTTCTTATTTGTTCAAATTTCAGGCAGCAATTATTCAATCGGTTCCAATGCTAATGACCCAAAATTTATCCTCCAGGAATGCGGATATATGTTACAACTTCTCAGTTCTTGCACCAATACGTGTATTTATGCAGGGACCCAGACTAAATTTAGAAGAGAATTAAAGGACGCATTTAAAATATTTTTTAATCTCATTACCAAATGGCATAAACAATGACAATGGCTGAATACATAGTTGCCATAATGAAGTCCTTGCATGCGAATCAAATAAAATTGAAGTCAAATTTTAAATGGTATATGAATAACTTGTGTTTACTATTACTTAGTAATATTTTCATAACTTCAAATGAGGGTGAAAGATCTGTCCATGGGGCTGGTACTTGGATGGCAACCAAAAGTTGTCCTTTGTCCAGAAGTTGTTTGCTTAAATTCTCCAAAGTTTTTTTTCTGTCTTTTGTATAGTGTTAAAGGAAAAGAAAAGAAACAAGGTGAGCCATTAGAGTCTGGTGCAAATTGTTTGCTCTCGCATTGACATGTAGGAAAAGGGAAAGTCCACATTTCCCAAATCAAGCCTTAATATGGTTCTAGGTCCTCGCCATAAGAGTTGCTTTTCATACACTCAGGGTAACCAGAAGGGGACAAATGTGGACAATAGAAGTTTAAACTGGAGGAATAAAAATGGTGTTTTTCATTTGCCACCAGGACATGAAACAGTACACTACACAGTTGACAGCTTCAGATAAGAGAACATTTCACTCAACCATTGTATTAAATTGCACTAAAAGAGCTACTCTGAACAATCTAGAGAACAAGAGGGCTTCACTTAAGAGTATCTATAATTTTGTCCAACGTTTTCAGAGTACAAAGCTGCTGCAGTAAATATTTTATGATGTGAAGCCAATATTGTTGTTCAACTCACAGTTTTCACTCCCAAGATGTGAGACAAATTTATAGTGCTTAATTGGGTGGGAGTGGGGGCAACAGTGTTGGTGCAACAGGGTAACAGCAAACTTTAACAAAGGAATGGTTCAGAGGGAATATAAGCATTTTAATATTCAAGGGAGTATGATGATGCTGGCAGGCACTGGTTCAATGCAATCAGTATTAAAAGTAAGAGAGCGTGGTGCTGGAAAAACTCAGCCAGTCAGCATCCAAGGAGGAGGAGAATTGACGTTTCGGGAATGACGCTTGTGGGCCAGCGCTAAGAGAGAAATGGGAGGAGGGTGGGGTTGGGGGAGGTAGCTGGGAAAACAATAGGTGGGTGAAGGTGAGAAAGAAGGTGATAGGTCAGAAGGGGCAGTGAAGGGTGGGTCCAGAGGGCGGTGCCGATTTGGAGGCTTGGGACTGAGGTAATGTAGGGTCAAGGGAAATGAGAAAGCTGTTGAAATCCACATTTATCCCATGTGGTTGCAGGGTCCCAAGGCAGAATATGAGGCGTTCCTCCTCCAAGCGTCGGGTGGTAACAGTTTGGCGGTGAAGGAGGCCCACTACCTGTATGTGGGAGGGGGAGTTGAAGTGTTCAGCGATGGGGCAGTGGGGTTGCTGTGTGTGAGTCTCTCAGAGATGTTCTCTGAAATGATCCACAAGAATGTGTCCTCTCTCCCACATGTAGAGGAAACCACACCGGGTGCAGAGGATGCAGTAAATGACATTGGTAGAGGTGCAGGTGAATTTCTGACAGATGTGGAAAGATTCCTTGGGGCTTTGGACAGAAGTCAGAGGAGTAGTATGGGCGCAGGCTTTGCACTTCCTATGGTGACAGGGAAAGGTGCCAGGGATGAGGTACGAGCTGATGGAGGGTGTGCACCTGACGAGGGAGTCGTAGAGGGAATAGTGTGATTGTGTGAGGCATGTGACTACATTTACTAAATTGAGGACTTATTTACAGTCTGAACTGCTACCTGATGAGGATAAAATGGTTATATTTGAAGCTGACTCATGTTAGAGAGATCATGATTGAAACCATATGGGGTTTGCAGTTGTGCAGCAAGAACACTCTCAGTTTAGAACAATTAAATTGGAGGCCTGTTTGCAACCTTGTTCAGCACAGCTAGCTGAGCTTAAGGCACTAACAGCAGCATGTGAGTTATCGACGATGAGATGGGGAATATCTATACTGACTCAGCTTATGCTCATGGAGTCTGCCATCTACTTGGGGCAGTCTGGAAGCAAAGGGAGCTCAGGAAGAGCAACAGAGATCCCATCCAACATTACCAACAGATTGGAGATTTGACGACTGCATTAATGAAGCCAAACGCTGGCTATTATAAAGTGCCAGAGTCACAAAAAGAGGCAGTGATATGGTGGTTAAGGGTAATTGTTCAGCTGATGAAGCAGCTAGAATGGCCTCTTCAGCTGTCATTGCACCCCAGGTGCGTTTAGATCCGGAGTTTATCATAGCAAACGTCATTGAGATGTAAGGTAAGGTGACCTTAGCTAAATACTGGGGAGACAAAGGGGAGCCAGGTGAAACCAAGAAGGTCTGTGGAACACAGAGGAAGATTTCTAGGTGGTACCTATACCATTGTTGACCATTCTCATCTCAGAGGCACAAGGGTTGGATTACTGTGCTCGAGCGGAAGTGCTGAAAAAGATAAAGAAGGACAGCTTCTGGTCACCTTACTTGCAGGCCTCCATTGGATTACATATTGTCACAATGTGATGTCTGTTCTCAAAATAATATCAAAGGGCATAGCAACCCCCATGAGACAACTACCTGAGGGATCATTTAATCATTTAGTGATTGACTATGTAGACATGACAAAGAGAGTGAGAAGGGAGACATATATGTTAGTGGCAATTGATAGGTTTAGTAGATGCGTAGAGGCAGCTCCATCGAAAGAGTCAGGTGCAGGCATGGTAGTGAAATTCTTAACAAATGAAGTTATTCCAAGGTTTGGCATACTTTCAGATCAGGTCAGACAATGGGTCTGCTTTTATCCAAGGAGTGGTAAATTTGGTGCTGCAGACTTTGAGGATCAAGCAGAGATTTGGATGTATCATCCCCAGTCACAAGGTATGGTGAATTTTGAGAAGAATTGTATAGTGGAACAGATTATCGGAACTTTAAAAGCTAAGTTGCATAAAATTTGTGCAAGTACCAATCGTAACTGGGTCGATGCTCTGCAACTGGCATTGAGCTACCATATACAAACTAACCACATGACTAATTTGACGCCGCATGAAATGTTTACTGGTAGATCCATGCTAGTGCCCAAGTGGAGGGGTTCATATGACAGGCATAGCTTAGAACAATTGGAGCTACAACTTAAGCAGGAGAGGCAACAACTAACTATGATGCACGAGGAAACACAGAGGGAGCCGATGTCTGGTAAACCCGGAGATCAGGTGTATATACAGGGTTTCTGGAGGAAGTGGAATGAGCCAAGGAGAGAGAGATCCTACACAGTAAGCAAGGCATCGCCCACTGCCATTCAAGCAGAGGGCTGATCCACGTGGTATCATTTCAATCACTGCATTGAGTTGTTCCACAAACACAGAGGGACTCTGGAGCTAAGGTACTTGAGGGTGGAGAAGGGGCATCAGTGACTGGAAGGGATGCTCTGAGACTCAATACTCCTTCTCGTGATTTTGAGCAGTCAATGAGTGAGGTCTTTGGGGATACTGGTGCCTCCAGAGTTACCAATGATGGGTCTGTGGAAGGTGAATTTCATCTCTAATGAAAACTGAAGCAAAGAAACTCATTTCGAGACTCCCCTACCTCTTCAGATTCCAGTCAGAAGTTCCCTCCACTATCCCTGATCAGCGTTATCCTCTTTATGATCATTCTCTTATTCCTCACTTACTTGTAAAACAACTTTGGGCTTTCTCTAATCCTTCCCACCAAGGCTTTTTGTGCCCCCTCCTAGTTCTCCTCCGTCCACTTTCCCAGCTACCCTGTCATCATCTAATGCTGTGCTTCCTCAACCTTAAATGAGCTTACTACTTCCTTTTGATGAGAAGCTCCTCTGCTCTTGTGATCCAAGATCCCTTCACTTTACCACCCTTCCCTGTCTCAGTGGGACAAAGTTATCCAACACTCGCAACAAGTGCTCCTTAAACAGCCTCAACATTTCTGTTGTGCTTTTCCTAGAGAACAATTGTTCCCAAATAATACTCCACAGCTCCTGTCTAATAGCAGTATAACTCCCCTGCCTGCAGTTAAATACTGTCCCGTACTGTCTGTTTCCGTCCCTCTACATGGTTATGTAAAGTTGAGGCAGTTATGGTCACTGTCACCAAATGCTCTTCCATTGAGAGATCTGACATCTTGCCTGGTTCATTGTCTAGGACCAAATCCAATATTGCCTCCACCCTAGTTGGCCTACCTACATCTTGAGTAAGGAATCTTTTCAAAATTGGCTCCATCCAGACCTCCTGCACTAAGGCAGTCCCAATCAATATTGGGGAAGTCACCCATAATAACAACTCTGCAGCTTTTCAAGATCTGCTGTCCAATCTGTTCTTCCATTTCTCTGCTACGATTAGGGGTGTTGATAGAAAATACCCCCAAAAAAAATGACTGATCATTTCCCGTTACTGACTTCCACCCACATTGATTCAGTAGACAAATCCTCCTCCACATTTTTCTGCAGTTGTGATGCACTCTTTAATTAATAATGCTACTCCCCCTCCTCTTTTACCTCCCTCCCTTTTATTTTTAAAAGATCTAAACTGTGGAACATCCAGTAACCATTCTTGCCCCTGTGAAATCCATGTTTCTCTGATGGCCACAATGGTGTAGTTCCAAGTGCTCTAAGTTCATCACTCTTATTCCTGACACTTCTTACATTGAAACAGACACACTTTAATTTATCCCTTTGCTCTATCAACTGTGTATTCTTCCTGACACACTCTCTGCATTCCATTTCTGACCATGCCACAAAACTACCCTCCTCTCTGATTTTTGGCTCTGGTTCCCATTCTCTTGCTCAACTGAGTTAAACTCTACTGAAGTGCTCTAGCAAATCTCCTGCCCAGGACAATAGTCCCCTCCCATTTAAGTGCAACCTGTCCTTCATGTACAGGTCCCACCTCCACCAGAAGGTACCCCAATGATGTACATATCTGAAACCCTTCCTCCCACATCAGCTCTGTAGCCACGTGTTTAGCTGCACTCACTCCCTATTCCTTGCCTCATTAGCATGTGACACCAGCTGTAATCCGGCTTTTTTTAGTTTCCAACCTAACTGCCTGAAATCACATTTTAGATCTTCATCCCTTTCCCTGGTTAGGTCATTGGTGCCAACGTGCAGCAATATTTCTGGCTGCTCACCTGCCCCCTTCAGAATCTTAGAGACTTGATTAGAAACATCACAGACCCTAGCACCTGGGAGGCAACAACCTTCCAGGAGTCCTAATCACCACCATAGAATCTCCTGTCTGTACCTCTAATTATTGAATCCCCTCCCGCTAGCACTTTTCTGTTCACCTCTCTTCACTTCTGAGCCTCAGAACCAGGTACTGTGCCAGAGACCTGGCCTCTATGGCTTTCCCCTGGTAGGCTGTCCTTGCTTGTTAGGAGAAAGTGAGGACTGCAGATGCTGGCGATCAGAACTGAAAATATGTTGCTGGAAAAGTGCAGCAGGTCAGGCAGCATCCAAGGAGCAGGAGAATCGATGTTTCAGGCATGAGAAGTGCTCATGCCCGAAACGTCGATTCTCCTGCTCCTTGGATGCTGCCTGACCTGCTGTCCTTGCCTGTTCCCATTCTGTCCCCTGACTGTATCCCATCTACCAGTTTCCTGTACCTGAGTGTGACTTCCTGCTTGTAACTCCTCTCAATTACCCCCTCAGCATCGTGAATGACCCGAAGTTCATCTATCTCCAGCTTCAGTTCCGTTATGCAATTTCTGAGGAGCAGGATTTGGGTGCACTTCCCACAGATAAAGTCAGTGGGGATACTACTGGTGACCCTTACCTCCCACATTCTACAGAAGAAGCATGAAACTGTTCTAACATACATTCTGAGTGTTCTGAATTCCCAAAGAGTCTATTTGAAAAAAACATTCGTAGCTTTGGATGTAAGTTTGCTCGCTGAGCTGCAAGGTTCATTTCCAGACATTTCGGAACCTTACTAGATCATCTTCAGTGGGCCTTAGGCAAAGCAATGCTGAAAATTCCTGCTTTCTATTTATATGTTTGTGTTTCTTTGTGTTGCTAATGTCATTTCCTGGTGATGTTATTTTCTATGGTGAACTCACTTTCTGTTCCTTTTCTCAGATGGAGTCGAGCTCGATGTGTTTGTTGATAAAGTTCCGGTTGGAATGCCATGCTTCTAGGAATTTTCATGCATGTCTTTGTTTGGCTTGACGTAGGACAGATGTGTTGTCCCAGTCCTTCCTTATCTGTATGTGAGGATACTAGCGAGAGAGGGTCATGTCTTTTTGTGGCTAGTTGGTGTTCATGTATCCTGGTGGCTGGTTGGTCCAATGTCATGTTTGTTACAGTCCTTGCAGTACTTTGTAAATGACGTTAGTTTTGCTTGTTGTCTGTATAGGGTCTTTCAAGTTCATTATTTGCTGATTTAGTGTGTCGGTGGGTTTGTGAGCTACCGTGATGCCAAGGGATCTGAGTAGTCTGGCAGTCATTTCTGAGATGTCTTTGATGTAGGGGAGAGTGGCTAGGGTTTGTGGATGTGTTCTGTCTGCTTGTTTGGGTTTGTTTGCTGAGAAGTTGGCAGACTGTGTTCATTGGGTACCCATTCTTTTTGAATATACAGTATAGGTGATTTTCTTCTGCTCTGCGTGGTTCCTCTGTCTTGCAGTATGTGTTGGATTATTGAAATAAAGTTCTAATGCAGCTTTGTTTGTGGGTGTTGGGATGATTGATTTTGTAGTTCAATATTTGGTCCATATGTGATGTTTTTCTGTGGACGCTGGTTTGAAGTACACCATTGGCTGTTCGCTCTACTATGACATCTAGGAATGGCAGCTTGTTGTTGTTTTCCTCCTCTTTAGTGAAATTTATGCCAGTAAATAATACCCTTGCTGGCAATAACCTACCATTCCTAGATGTCACAGTAGAGTGAATAGCCAATGGGGATCTTCAAACCAACATCCATAGGAAACCAACAGATACGAATCAAATATTGAACTACAGAAGCAATCATCCCAACACCCACAAAAGAAGCATCAGATTACTATTTCAAAGAGACAACATACACTGCAGCACAGAGGAACGACAGCAGTGGAAAATCACCAATATTGTGTATTCAAAAAGAATGGGTACCCAATGAACACAGTCCACAGATTTCTCAGCAACAAACCCAAACAAGCAGACAAAACACGTCCAGGAACACTAGCCACTCTCCCCACATCAAAGGTATCTCGGAAATGACTGCCAGACTACTCCGACCCCTTGGCATCATGGTAGCTCACAAACCCACCAACACACTAAAACAGCAAATAATGAACTTGAATGACCCTATACAGACAATGAGCACAACTAACATTATTTACAAAATACCATGTAAGGACAGTAACAAACACTACATTGGACAAACAGGCAGAAAATTAGCCACCATGATACATTAACACCAACTAGCCACAAAAAGATATGACCTTCTCTCACTAGTATCCTCACATACAGCGAAGGAAGGACACTACTTCGACTGGGACAACATATCCATCCTAGGACAAGCCAACAAATACATGCACGAGAATGCCTAGAAACATGGCATTCCAACCGGAACTCTATCAACAACACATCAAGTTCGACCCCATCTACCACCCACTGAGAAATGGAACAGGAAGTGAGTTCACCATAGAAAATAACATCACCACAGGAAATGACATCACCAATCCAAAGAAACACAAACCTATAAATAGAAAGCAGGAATTTTCAGCATTGTTTCACCTGAGGCCCACTGAAGATGTGACCTAGTAGGGTACCAAAATGTCTGGAAATGAACCTTGCAGCTCAGCAAGCAAACCTACATCTAAAACCTCAACCTGAGCTACAAATCTTCTCAAAACTCACTAAAAACTGGTAGCCTTACCAAATCAGCTCATAGACCATTTCTTTTGGTTTGAGGAGCAGGATGGATGGGATGCATTTCAGGTAAAGCAACCATCCAAATATATCACCTCACTTACTCAGCAGTCCCATGTCTCATCCTGCTCAGCATGCGCTCCGCTTATGCATGCGGTAAATTTTCAAACCACCTCAAGGTGATGAGAATCATCAGGGAATGGCTCGTACCCATTAGGGACCATGGTGGCAATGTGTGTGCCAAGACAGAGGGCAGTGAGAAAGTGTCAAACCAGAACTTCAAATTGGGCTTCATCTGGGAAAAGGGTACAGAATTCTATAATATGGATAGTAATCATCTTGTTTGACAAAGGGATTGAGGACATATTGAAGTTTTTGTCAGGCCTAAATGGAGATAAATCTGGAAGTCCAAATGAGATCCAGCCAAGGCTGATGTACAATATGAAAAAAGTAATCATTCGGTCCCTGACCCAAATTTCTTATTCCTTTCTGACCAGAGGAAAAGTGTCAAAGGACTGGAGGAGAGCAAATGCGTTTCTAATTTTCAAGAATATAGTACAGATAGACCAGAGAGCTCTAGATTAGATTTCCTACAGTGTGGAAACAGGCCCTTCGGCCCAACAAGTCCACATCGACCCTCCAAAGACTAATCCACCCAGACCCATTTCCCTCTGACTAATGCACCTAACACTATGGGCAATTTAGCATGGCCAATTCACCTGACCTACGCATCTTTGGATTGTGAGAGGAAACCGGAGCGTCCAGAGGAAACCCATGCAGACACGGGGAGAATGTGTAAACACTACACAGACAGTTGCCCAAGGCTGGAATTGAACCTGTGACCCTGGTGCTGTGAGGCAGCAGTGCTAACCACTGAGCCACCATGCCACCCCCAGTGAATCTCACATCAGTGGGACTGAAACAATTTGAGAAAATCCTGAAGTAGAATATTCACTTCAAATGTGAATGTGTGACCAGGGATAATCAGCATGATTGTATGAGAGGGAGGTAATGCCTACTAAATTTAATTGAATATTTCAAGGAGATGGTCTGGTGTGTTGCTTAGGTACTGCAGTTAATTCAGTTTGTATGGATTCCACACAGCCATTGACAGACTCCCACATGAGAAACTAAGAAAGAAGTTGAAAAATGCACTTGATCCAAAATTGGCTTAATGGTAGAAAACGGAGGGTGTTGACTGAAGGCTGTTTGTGACTGGATGCATGAAAGCATCCTCAGGCCTTGGAGTTGGGTAACTTATTGTCTTTTAGATATAGAAATGATCTCTATAAGAAGGTGGTGGGGGCTGGAGATGTTTGGGGGAAGGGATAGTAAATAGGTTTGTAGATGGCGCGGGCCATGTTGACAGATTCGACACAAGATTGATAATGTGAAAGAAGGTGTTAGGTTACATGAGGATATAAATAGAGTCGTCGGGGATACATCACTGATGGATGGAATTGAGACCTGATAAGTGTGATCGATGCATTTTGGAAGAAATAACCATGACACAAGAAATGTTGTGTATTTTAGGAAACTAAGAAGTTCAGAGGAAAATAAAGATCTTGGCCTACTTACCCACAAAACACTGAAGGTGGCAGAATGGGTTCGTAGAGCAGTTAAAAGATTTGTAGGGCACCTGCATAACTCAGTCGAGGCAGATGTGATTGCAGCAGGGAGGCTATTTTGCAGTTGACAGTAGTTTTGTTTGACCAGAGCTGGAATACTGTATGCAGTTCTCATCACTGCATTACCTGAAGGATTTACAGTTGGGCATGTAGATACATTTCAACAGGACATTGCCTGTGCTGGCGTGTTTTCACACTGAAGAGAATCCCAATAAGTCCAGGCTGTTTTCTTTGGAGCAGAGATTGAGGGTGAGGCTGAACTGATAGAAGTGTCCAAAGGATGTGTGAAGAAAAAACAGCTGTTCCCTTTCGTTGAAGTTCGATCATTGAGATGGCAGATTTTAAGCCAAAAGCCAGGTTTTTAGAGACAATTTGAGTATTTTTTTCACTGACAGGGCGTGGACTGATCTGGAATGCACTGCCTGGGAAGGTAATTGAGACATTAAAACTCAACTTTCAAATAACTATAGGTACTTCGATGAATGTTTGAAATGTCAGAATATTGAATGCTATAGTGTTAGTCCTGGAAAGTGGGACCAATGTAGATTTAGCATTGTTTTGCCATTACAGACTTAATGGGCAGAAGAACCTCTTCAAAACTGTACACTTGCGTGATTCTATGACTAATGTGCGGTTGTATTCATTTTGCACTCTTACATTGGACTCGAATATGTTTTGCTGTGCACTGAGTACCCAATGGATCAGATACATTATTCAAATTAAAGATTCTTGAAATGTGAAAGTTTTTGAAAAGAGCAACATTCGTCTCCATTCCTCTTTTTTCCCTCTGTAGCCAGATTCATACCATCACTCTGTCCGGTGGACACAATCATGCCCACACTGTGAACTAAGCTGTTTCTGATGTTCATACGTTGTTTGCTGCTGCATCGGCAGCCGTGCCTATGGCTCCAGATACATGTTCACAATCTGAAGCTGAGCATTATCTCATTTTCTGATCATCTTATGAATAGAAGTGATTGTCTTTGTTATTGCCTCTCCCATCTGCTCGAGTGTGTTTATACTGTCCTGTTGAATATGAAGCTACTCATTCAGTGGACCATTCACTGGGAGCTGTTTTGGGAGAAACCTAATGAAGTAGTAGCATTGAGAAGGCTTGTGATTTTGAATAAATTTGTTGTACTGCAACCAAGTTTCAGACTTCTGACTTGTTACACTCCCAGACCAATGCCAGCATCTCCACATCATGCTTATCCTCAGAAATGAAGGACTCCTGCACAAGCTCTGCATGTGTTTGCTTGTGTTCATGGACTGGTAAGGAAGAACTATGAAGAATTATGATGTTTTGGGCAGATGCAAAATGTAAATTGCAGTAGTGATGCAGCTGGTCAAATTAGTTGGCTTTAAAAAGAATGTATTTACACAACACTGAATGAAATACAAGCAAAAGAAAAGAATTTGAAATAACAACAATATTTGAAAGACCAACCGATACAATATCCCCACAACTTAACAAAGGAACTGTTCCAACTTCATGCAGCATAGCCATAAACACACCCCATGGCAAAAACGGTAAATTGAAATGCAGGTTCTCACAAGATGAAGAGACAGTAGAGAGAATCAGCCAGGGATCAATTGCTGAAACATGGAACCTCTTTTCACTGTAGCTGTTTCTCTGGGTCCCCAGCTAAAACTAAACAAACTAGAAAAATCCATGAACTTGGACAACCTTTTACTGTACAACAGTTTGTAAAAAAAATCCCAAAGGCTTCCCCTGATTGTTGACTTGGGCAGTCTTTGTTAGCCATGTCGGTACCTCTGCCTTTATGACCAGTCTAAAAAAAAACAAGTACAAAATAACTTTCTTAAAGGGACAGCATCATCATACCACCTTCCTTAAAAAAAAAGAATGATCAGCCTCCAAAGATGGCTTCACTTCAAAACTAATTAGTCTTACATTGTTTGCACAGTACAACATTTCTCCATCACATTGATTATAACTATCAAACACACATACTACATTCTATTTCAGTCTATTTACTTCTGCCAACAAACGCCTCTGTTTCTCAGCCAACTCACAACAAGACATTAGCAAACATATTCACATTCCCTGCGACATGGGCAATTTTCAAATTGAATGGCTGTAATAATAAACTTCATCTAAACAGCTTGGAATTTCTGTCCTTACATTTCTGCAGAAAGCTTCAATGAGTTATTATCATTGTATATTATTGTCTCAGACACATTTATGTTACCAGTAATGTTGTAATGCCAACACCAAGCTCAGAGTCTCCTTATGGGGTTGAGTACCATCTTGTTTTGGCACCATTCCTATGGGTGAGCTCCAGTCACTGCAATTCACTTTGATTATGTCATCTTGGAGCATGTGTTAATAGTTTCATAGTAATAGAAGCAGGGACAGGCCATACGACCTGTTGAACCTGCGCTGCCATTCATTAAATCATGGCTGACCTATCCATCATCTCAGCTTCTCCTACCTGCATTACCCCATGAGGCCTTAATTCCCCTTGCACTGTGTCTCAATACATTTAATGAAGCTGCTTCCAAAGCTTCATTAGGCAGATAATTCCATAGATTAACTACTCTCTGGTAAAAGCAGGTCCTCCACATCTCTGTTCTTAATCTACTCCCCTTAATGTTGAAGCCAATTTCTCCTCATCCTTGCCTCACCCACCAGCAGAATAACTTGCCTGTTTCTATCTTATTTACCCCTTTCATACTTTAATATTTTTCTATAAGATCCTGGCTCAAACTTCTAAATTTTAGTGAGTACAGTCCCAAGTGGCTCAATCTCTCCCCATAGGGTAACTACTTGCGCCCCCACCCATCTCTGGAATCAATCTGGTTATCCACCTCTGCACCATCTTAAAAACCAGTATGTACTTACTCAAGAAAGGAGACCAGAACTGCACACATACTCCAAGTGCAGCCTCACCAACACTTGCACAATTGCAGTAGAACCTCCCTACTACTAAATTCAATCCCTCTAACAATAAAAGCCATTTTCTGCTTGTCTTCTGATTGCCTGTTGCACCTGCAAGTCAACCTTTCATGATTCACATGCGGGCACTCCTAAGTTCTTCTGCATAAAAGCATGTTGCAACTTTTAACCATTTAAATAATAATAATAATTTAAATAAACCTCTTGCTTTTTAATTCCAAAGTTGATAACCTCACACTTACTAACATTGCCCTCTACCTGTCAAAGCCTTGCTCACTCACTTGACCTATCTAAATTTCTCTGCCGACCCTCCGCATCCTCTGCACAGTTTGCCTTGTCATCAACAAATTTGAATTTGTTACAAACTGTCATCGCTCCAAATCATTTATCGATATCATGAACAGTTGCAGGCCCAACACTGACGCTGTGGCACTCTGTTCATCAACCAGAGAAACAACCATTGATATTAACTCTCTGCTTTCTATTTGTTGACCAGTCTTCTAACCATGCTAATACATTCCCCGAACTCTTAACTTATGGGTGAGTCTTCTCTGTGGCACCTTATCAAATGCCTTCTGGGCATCCAAGTATATAACATCTACCCCCCTCCATTCACCTGCTTGTTATATCCTCAAAGAACTCCAGTAAGTTTGTCAAATATGACCTTTCTTTAGTAAATTCTTACTGCCTGATGGAACTCTATCCATTCAGATGTATCACTATTTCTTCTTTAATGACAGCCAGCATAACTTTCCTGACTACAGATTTACTCTAATTGCCCTCTTCTTAACTGCCTTTTGCCTACACACTTTTTAAAATGCTGTCAAAACAACCACTGTCTTCCAATCTGCTGGGATCTTACTGGAGTGCAGTGAATGCTGTTAAATTACCACTAATACATCTGCTATAGCTTCCACCATTTCTTTCAGTGCCCTGGGATGCATTCCATCAGAACGAGGGGAGTTATATACCTTTAGATCCTCATGTTTGCTCAACACTACCATTTCGTGATAACTATTGCAATGAGGTCCTCACCTCCCATTGTATCCTTCACATCATTCTTGGGCATGTCAGACACATTATTGAATGTAAAGACTGACCCAAAATAGTTTTCACATTCAAAAAGAATATTCCTGCATGTGGCAAATTGCAATTAATTTTGGAATAATGTACTGACTCCACAGACTCAAGCGCCTGAGGATGGAAGTTATCCTCGATCTCTGGCTCTGTAAGGTAGTGGTGCTACCCACTGACAACCGAGCTTATCTGACACTTATTTAGTGGGTCAGTCCGTTGCCAAGCCTTCCATCCGATTCACTCAAACTGTCTCCATATCCTGTATTTCTCAGTTACAAAACAACCATATCATTTATTTATAACAGGCTATTCAACCCAATGAGCATCGTCAGCTGATACTAGTCCATAATTCTGCTCACTTCTAAAACGTTTTCAGCCCCTTGCTTACCAAGAATCTACCTGAAGATTTTTTTTTAATCTTCTTGAACTGTTTTTGATTATGAGAAAACTGCAATTGAAGAAACGTATTTACTTTTAGACATAAATGAGCAAATTGTGATTTTTCAAAAGTGACTCTTCATTCTGGACTGTCCTTCCATGCCCTCATCCAGATCACTTATAAAAATGGCAAACAGCAGTGGTGTTGGCCTTGGCAGTGGACAGCATAGATCCTTGCATTACACCATTCATAACTGAATCCCAGGATGAACATTTCCTATCAACCACCATCTTTCTTTCAGCTAGCCAACTTCTGATCCAAACCATTAAATCACCCTCAATCCCATGCATCTGTATTTTCTGCTATAGGAACCTTATCAAATGCTTTACTGAAATCCATATACACATATCAACCACTTTATCCTCATTCACCTGCTTGGTCACCTTCTCACAGAACTCTATAAGGCTTATGAGACACAATGTGCCCTTCACAAAACCATGTTGACTATCCCTAATCAAAGCATTCCTTTCTAGATGATTAGAAATCCTTTCTCTTATCATTTTTTCCAATACTTTACCAACAATTGAAGTAAGGCTCACTGGTCTATAGTTACCAGGGTTGTCTCTACTCCCCATCTTGAAAATGGAGACAACATTTGCTAACTACAAGTCTTCTGATACTATTCCTGTAGATAATGATGACATAATGACCAAAACCAAAGGTTCCACAATCTCCTCCCTAGCTTCCCAGAGAATTCTCAGATGAATCACACTTGGCCCACAGGATTTATTGATTTTCACACTTCCAGAATTGTTAACACCTCCTCCTTATGAACCTCAATTCCGTCCAGTCTAATAACCTGAGATAAGGCGACCTTAACTGCACACTGCGCACTAGACGTGGTCTGATCAATCCCCTACACTTTCAAAGCAAGGTCACCTTTCAGGATTCCATAGACTCTGAAACAGTCCCTCCAGATCAGAGGGTAGCTATTGTCACTCCAATGTTCAAAAAAGGAGGTAGAGAGAATCTAGGGAATTGTAGGTGAATAAACCTAACATTGACAGTGGGGAAACTTCTTGAATCCTTTATAAAGGACATTATACTGGACATTCAGAAAGCCACGTCAGGATAAAAAGTCAGCATGGATTTATGAAGGGGAAATCATAATTGACAAATCTGTTGAAATTCCAGTAGAATTGACAAGTAGGAGCCAGTCAATATGGCATATTTCTTCATACAGAAAGCATTCAACAAAAGAGATTATTGTGCAAGATTAAAGTGCAAGGGATTGAGGGGAGTAAATTGAGATGGATAGAAAACTGGTTCGCAGGGATAAAACAAACATAGAACAATACAGCTCAGTATAGGCCCTTAGGCCCTCGATCTTGCGCCGACCTGTGAACTATTCTCTGCTTGACCCCCTACGCTATCCCATCGTCTTTCATATGCTTATCCAAGGATTGTTTAAATCTCCCTAATGCCACTCTCTTGAATGGTGTCACACTTCTTAACAAGAATCCTTCCAGATCCTTTCTGGGATATGGCTGTCACAACTTCTTTCCCCTTTATTTGTGGAATCTGGGCATCCCTATCTAAGCCGGCATTCATTGCACATCAGTTAATTGCCTGAAAGGCAGGTAAGAGTTGACCCCATTAGCTTTGTATCTGGATTGACATGGAGGCCAGACCAGGTAAAGAAGGCAGCTTTTTCACCTAAAGGGTATTATTGAACCAGATGGGTCTTTTCTGCAATGGTTGTGTGCTCACTTTCTGACTCTTAACTCCAGATTGTTTGTTACTGAATCCAAATTCCATCATCTACCGTGGCGAGATTCAAACCCAGGTCACCAGAATGTCTCTGGAGTAACAGTCCAGCAAGGCTACAATATCTCCACTACACACATTACCCCAACAGCTGAGGTCAAACTAATGTTTTCATTAAGTTCAACACAACCTCCTTAGCCAATACTCTTTTGCCCTTATTAACCAATCCTCAGATCCTTAGCTAATTCTTTTCTCTTTTTTTCCCCATATTTGTAAGTTTGGCTTTATTCAAAAGATTAGTGGCTTGTCACCACTGACGCATGGAGCTTCTGATGTTTTGCTACCCACCAATATTTTCTGTGACACAATCCCTGATTGTCAATGGGGATTATGTTGCAAGGAAATATAATTGGCAGCTGCCCCCATTAATCAATGAATCCACAGGTAGACAAATTGTAATGGAATTTGTAATGGAAGGCTCCACAAATATCCCCATTCTCAATTATGGTAGTGCTAAAGATAAGGTGAAAGCTTTCACAACCATCTTTCACAGCCAGAAGTGTGGAGTCGATGATCCATCTCAGCCTCCTCCAGTGGTCCACAGCAAAACAGATACCAGTCTTCTGCCAATTAGATTTATTCCACGTGATAGCAATAAATGGTTGGATGCACTTGAAACTGCAAATGCTCCGGGCCCTGACAATATTCCTGCAATAGTACGGAAGACGTGCGCTAAGGAGTTTCCCACTCCCCTACCCAAGCTGTTCCAGTACTGTTACAACACCAGTATCGATAAGACAATGTGGAAAATTGCCCAAGTTTGTCCTGTATATATATATATATAATATTGCAGGACAAATCCAACCCATCCAATTGAAGCCCCACCAGTCTTCTTTAGATTATCAATAAAGTGATGGAAGGTGTCATCAAACAGTGCTGTCAAGCAACACCTGCTCAGTTACGTCCAGTTTGGATTTCATCAGGACCACTCAGCTCTGGACTTCATTACAGCCTTAGCCCATACATGACAAAGGAACTGAAATCTGGAGGAAAGGTGAGAGGTGGCATCAAGTAACCTGATGAAAACTGGCATCAATGGGCACCAGGAGGCAAACTCTCTGGCGTTTATACCTGACACATAGGAAGATGGATGTGGTTATTGGAGGTGAGTCATCTTAGCTCCAAAACAACTCTGCAGGAGCTCTTCAGGATAGTGTCCCAGGTCCAACCATCTTCACCTGCTTCATCAATAACCTTCTCTCCATTATAAGGTCAGATGTCAGGACGTTAGCCAATTATTGCATGACATTCAGCACTATTTCCGACTCCTCAGACACTGAAGCAGTCAATAGACCTGATGCAATGTTTATCATGGATAAGCACGCATAGGGCCGGATAAAATGATACAACTAATATCGAATTGCTGGTTGTGGAAAGGAATGGGAATACGGATAGCTAAATTTTGCCAGAGATGCACGACATGTGCATGAGCAGAACCGAGATAGAGAATTAACATTAAAACGATGCAAGCCCTCGAGGGCTTCTGAAATAACGCTCTTTGAGCTCATGACAGGACATGCAACTGCACTCCTCCAGCGCCTATTCACACGGGGAGCAGAACTGACTCACAGAAAAGGTCAATTAAGGAATCCCTCCAGAAGCATTTACACATTCTTCACAGACAGGCACGAGATCAATTGCTTGTCAAGTCCTGGGAGTCTGAGGGACGGCAAGGATGAATAGAAATGCTAGCCCCAGGATCAAAGCTGACCATAATCCCAAGCAAGAGGGCCTTGTCCACCGGATGGGATGGACCTCGTGAGGTAATATAAGCAAGTAACAGGAGCGTACTTATTAATGAAAAGGGAGTCGCTAAATTGAATCATCCTACACAGCTAATTACATGGGGGTTAATACAGCAACACTGGATTAGTGGTGCTGGAAGAGCACAGCAGTTCAGGCATCCAATGAGCAGCGAAATCGACGTTTCGGGCAAAAGCCCTTCATCAGGAATAAAGGCAGTGAGTCCACCCTGTTCATCGGAAATGTTTTCTCTCTGTATCTCGCTCTTTCCATCACAGGTATTAAAGTGCCCTCAGCTGTAATTGCCGACAAGCAGCAGGAACAGGATCCTCGCCATCAGGACAGCAACCAAAACAGACTAACATCGCATGTGACACATTTGCACGGTGCAGACTGCCATTAAGAATATTGCTGAAATTAGCTTGAGTATGAAAATGCTAAGTTCCCCCTCACTTTGTGAGTTCCCCCTCATTTTGACGCCATCAGAGGCTGATAAGCAAATGATTATTCTCGGGACGAATGTGTTGCGAAGTTGAGCAGAGTAATTGTAGTTTGGGAGGTGGGAAGCTAGAATTTAGTGGTGTGTGTAAAATTGTAAAGTGGGGAAACATGTGTGGTTCCTTTTAAAAGACAGTGTTTTTCCTGAGCTTAATTTAAAATTGGATGTCAGTGACAGCAACTTTAAAGTGTTCCGGTGCACTAAGAGCACCCGAACTGAAATAGGTTTATTGAACGGTAATACAGTTGACAGACCAAGCTACGGTTTTTTTTTTAAATCAAGGCAACAGGTTTTGCATTGAGCCAATCCATTTAAACTAGCCCCTTAGATGCTGAAAACCTATCCCCTTTTATGCTTCAGAACCAACCGAATGGGTATTGAGGCGGAATAGTTCAAAGAAGAGAGATAGAGACGGGTAGCCTTACAGTGGGGAGGTGGTAATAATAGATTCTGACTGGGATAGCGCCCAATGGAAGTCAGCAGGGCATAACCTGAATACCGTTGCAGGGTGATTAAAGCCCAACGATAAGACATTACAACAGCCTCTTGTTGTCACACTAACACTTCAGGAATAGGAAAACACAGCATTATGATTTTGTTTCGAAAGAACAGACCCTGAAAGAGTTGAAAATGGAATGTAGTAACTGCACTCAGACAATGCAAAGCCTGTTTTCAATTCGAGAATGACATCTGGTTGACCTTTAGGATTCGCATGAGTCAGGGAAGGAACTTACTGGTTCAGAAGCAGCAGTACCACTATCTACAAGATGCATCTACAGGATACGCTGCAGAAATTCAGCAAAGATCATCAGACTGCACCTTGCAAACCCAAAATCACTTCCACCTCGAAGGACAAGGGCTGCAGATGTCTCAGATTACCCGACCTTTAAGTTGCTCTCCAAGGCAGTCTCTCAAGGCATCAAATAATTATTATGTCAATTTCAAATTTCTAAATTAATGTTTTGAGATGTGGGCATCACTAGTCGGCTTATTCCCCATCCCCAGTTGCCCTTGAGAAAAGGTGATGGTAACCTGCCTTCTTGAACCACTGCAGTCCATGTGCTCTAGATTGACCCACAATGCCAAAAGGGAAGGAATTCCAGATGTTGACATAGTGACAATGAAGGAATGGTGATATATTGCCAAATAAGGATAGTGAGTAGCTTGGAGAGCAACTTACCAAGGTCGGGTGTTTTTATATATCCGCGGCCCTTGTCTCCTGGGGTTTGTGGAGATTGTTGTTTCTGACATTGACAAATGAGAGCAGTGGGACTGGAATATTTCAATTTTCAGAAGAATTTGAGATGTTCGCTCACAGATAAGTGAGGTTAGAGCCCAGGAGTAAGATGGGACTATACTGCATGGATTGATGCTTAGACTTTGAAAGACTGTTTGGTCACTACAAGAAGGAGGGTGCATTTCTGAGCTGAGTGTTTCATAGCCCTTGTGCCTGTGACTAGGTGACAGGTGCAGAGAGTGCTGAGAATTGAGAAAATGTAACCAAAGGCTTCGAGTTGTGTTTTTGTGTTAATGAAACTGGATTTAAATTTAACCAATTAATTTAATTTATGCCCAGGATACCAAAAACCAATTGAATTTGAATTTAATTGTACTGACAACATTGGAACAATGTGAGGTTACAAGTCTTGGTGTTTTAAAAGGTAGGACATTTTAAAAAGTAGTCAGAGCAAATCCCATTGAACATGAGAGCATGTCATCTAAAAGGGCTAGCACTGCTCTCAAAGAAATCTCTTAGACACTATCTATCAAATCCTGATGAATAGGATTCATCTGTTTGGAAAGGCAAGGGCTGATTATGGAGAGTCATATGTCTTTGAGCATGGGAAATCATGTTTCACTAACTTGATTGAGTTTGTTGAAGAAGTTATGAAGAGGATTGGTGGATATGATCTGTTCAACAAGATTCCTGATTAACATTTGAACAAGGTTAGATCACATGGTTAGAGGGAAAACAAAGTATTTGGATACTGAACTGGCTTGCAGATAGAAGTCAGGGGGCAGTGATGGAGACCTATGACCCATGGTGTGTCACAAGGATCAGTACTGGGTCCACTGATATTCTTCATTTGTATAATAATTTGGATGCAAACATAGAAGGAAGAGTAAATATGTTTGCAGATGATATCAAAATTGGAGGTGTAGTAGTTAGCGAAGAAGGTTACTTCAGAGTACAATGGGATCTTGAACCGATGGGCCAGTGGGCCAAGGAGTGGCAGATGGAGGTTAATTTATGTAAAAATGAGGTACCACAGTTACGAAAGGCAAATCAGGGCAGGAATTATACACGTGATGGGATGGTCTTGGGGAATGTTGAAGGTTCATAGTTCCTTGAAAAAGGAGTCACATATAGATAGGATAGTGAAGAAGGCATTTTGTGTGCTTTCCTTTATTGGTCAGTGCATTAGGAGTTGGGAAGTCATGTTGCAGCTGAACATGACATTGGTTCGGCCACTTTTGGAATATTGTGTGTAATTCTGTTCCCCTTCCTATTGGAAGGATGTTATAAAACTTGAAGGAGATCAGAAAATATTTACAAGGAGATTGCCAGGTTTGGAGGGTTTGAGCTATAGAGAGAGACTGAATAGGCTGGGGCTGTTTTCCCTGTAGCATCAGAGGCTGAGGGGTAACCTTAGAGGTTTAGAAAATCATGAGGGGGATTAATCAGACAAATAGACAAGATTATCTCCCTGAGGCGGGTGAGTCCAGAACTAGAGGGCATATGTTTAGGGTGAGAGTGGAAAGTTTTAGAAGGTACCTAAGGGGCAGCTTTTTCAAAGTGGGACATGAATGGAATGATCTGCCAAAGGAAGTGGTGGAGGCTGGTACAGTTAGAACATTGAAAATGCATCTGGATGGGTATATGAAAAAGAAGGTTGGGAGTGTTATGGACCATGTGCTGGAAAGTAGAACTAGATTAATTTAGGATATCTGTTCAGCATGGACCTATGCACTGGAAGGGTCTGTTTTCATGCTGTACATCTCTATGACTCTCTAGAGGGTCTGACGACTCTCCTGTTGTTCCTCTGTAACAGACACTACTCCACATACAAGGAAGAAAGATTAAAAAGATTGAAAGATTTATATTCCATCCCTCAGAAATCTTTATCCATTCCATCTCGACCAAGTAAATATTCCATTTTATTGTGATACGAAAAGTGATGTAAGGAGTGGGCTAGCTGAACCTGTTTGTTCAGTGACTGTGATTAACGTCAATAGCCATCGATGCTAATTATCCCAGTGGAGGGTTTCCATCCTATAATGAGAAATGGGCTCCGTTCAATGTGCTATCCCATGGTTTGGGCAGAGCATCACCAACAGCACTAACATGAATCCACAGTTCCCGAGAGAGGGGGATGAGCGATCAGAATCTGAGAACAACCGACTGGAATGTTATAACAATGGAGAGTCTGAGAACATTAGACTGGGATGCTGCATCTCTGGAGAGAGGTTTATCCTTGCTGCTGTTATTGTGTCCCACTGAGACTCTGTGAACTCAGATATTCACCCTACAAGCCACCACTAACTGCATCAGTAAATGTCTTCATTCACTCGGTCCCTCTTTGCTCCTGGCAGTGTCCCTCATGGGTCTCTATGTTGACCTACTCTGTTTCAGATTGAGCCATAATTCATTGTACCACTGCTCTTGTTATCTAAATATTGGGAACGTGAGATCACTGCCTTCTCTTCTGGTTACAAACTCCATTTCCTTCCTCTGACTCCATCCCATCCCTGGTCAATATCTGAGGCTGAAACAAATGAATCACAACTGTGTTGATCCCTTCAGCCATGAGCTGATTCCTGACCCCATACCTTGACCATTCCTAATTTTAACTACTTTTCTTCTAGAATATACGTTACTGGCTCATTCCATCTGCTACTTGAACCTTGAGCTATGAAATACAGTCCTAATGATGTTAATAATCTCCTGCTGACATTCCCAACTTCAAACCTGCAGAAGCAAATCTGAGTTACACACCACGGTCCTTATTCAAATTTACACCAAAATCCTATCCAACCATCACCCCTGTGTGGATTGATCTGTATTGTTACTGGGTCTTAAAATATCTTTATTTTAACATTCTCAAAATCTTCATCACATCTGTCCATTAAACGCCTCTCAGTTTTCCTCTGTGAGTTACCCAAACTCTTGCCAGATGTTCATATTTAAACTGATTTCTACCTTGCATATTCTTTCTGAAACAATGACTTTCAAACTTAGATTAGATTCCCTACACAGCCCAACAGGTCCACAGGGACCCTCTGAAGAGTAACCCACCCAGACCCGCTACCCTCTGACTAATGCGCCTATCGCTATGGGCAATTTTGCACTGACAATACACCGGATCCGCATATCTTGGGACTGTGGGAGGAAACCAGAGCACCCAGAGGAAACTCACGCAGACACGGGGAGAATGTGCAAACTCCACACAGACAGTTGCCTGAGGCTGGAATCGAAACTGGGACCCTGGCGCTGTGAGGCAGCAGTGCTAACCATTAGGCCACCGTGCCGCCCCAAAACCCACAAAGAACACATGCACAAACGCACACACATACACACATTTACACACATAAACATTACCCATCAGGTTTGATGCTGTATGTAATGACAATGTCAGACTGTTTCCAGAACTGTCAAAACGAGGAATAAAGGTAACAATGGATCAGAGAATAATGGCTTAAAAAGCTGAATGAAAGACACTCTATCTGAATGTATGTTGCATTCACAAAAACGATTGAGGAATTCAGTCCATACATTGAGGTAACTGGATATAATTTAATGACATGACAGAGACCTCACTACATGATGACTTACATTTGGAACTGCATGTGCAGGACCTTTTATTTTTGGGAGAGTTGTACAAAATATAAAAGGAGGTGGGGTGGATCTCCAAATAAAGGATGACATCTGTATGATTGTAAACAGAGAATTTTAGATCAAATGTTCAATGTTTTTGGCTTAATCTTATTGTTTCTGTGCACAAAGTGCCAGTTGAGTCAAGTTTGGGGAGAGCTTTTCACTGTGAGGCTGAGTGGATTTCACCAAACTTAATGGACAGAAGGGCCTTCGTGATGTGGCTTTTTATGACCCTATCACCTTCTCCAACCAACATTCTCTGGAACATTCTCTAACTAACATTCCAGGAACATCCTATTACTGACATTCTCCAGTACATTCCATAACCCTGACATTCCCTGTAACATTCTGTAAACAACATTTTCCGGAACATTCTACAAACGATCTTCGCCGGAACAGTCTATTACTGACATTCTCCAGAACATTCCATAACTGACATTTCTTGGAAATTCTATCACTTACATTCTGCGGAACATTCCATAACTGGGATTCTCCAGGACATTCTATAACCGACATTCCACTGAATAATCTACAATCTCTGGAATATAGTATAAGCAATATTCTCCAAAAAATTCAAAAACTGACATTATTTGTAAACAGCCAGATGACATTTAATTGAAAGACCACAAGATCCCAAGGGAAAAGATCCTGTTCTATTGGGAAGGAATCACTGTTTCAAAGTCCCCTCAGGCAGTTAAAGGGGATTCCCCTGCGTTTACATTTCTTCATGTCGGAGAATCAAACACAATTTAGACCAGAAGACAGAAATTTCCAGCGTCCATTTGTCATTGAGGAACTGGGAGAGAATCCTTCAGGACGATAATGTTTACCCTCCGTATTGGGAACTGTAAAGCAGTGACCTGTCTGCTCTCGAGTCATCAAGTGTTTGGGAATATTCTAGAATCGACCTGTTCTTATAGATGCATGTCTGTGTGTTTCGGGAGGGAGGGTTTCTTCTGTATTACATCACATTTCTGTCAGTAATTCAGAATTTACCATGTGTTATTCCAGCTCCAACGACATCAATAAATCTCTGAGCATTTCATTTTGAAAATCTCACTCTGATCTCAATCATTTGGAAAATGTCGTTCAGGCTGATGTTCTAAATTGTTGCTTTTCCTTCCTCACAGTTAATGTCATGACGATCTTCGTCCTGCTTTATAAAGATTGTGGATTGTCTCCATGTGTCAGGCGTTACCTGGGGGCAATGGCAGTGACGAATCATTATCCTCGATCTGATATTGAGACACATTCCCATTATTTATCGGGAGCAGTTTTATTTCCTAATGTGGTACATTCCCGTGTGTAATATCCACGGCCTCCTGCTTTATGCAGCCACTGACTGTTCTGTCTGGTTCACTGTCCCTTTCACCTTTGATCGATTTGTGGCCATTTGTTGCCAGAAGCTGAAAAATAAATATTGCAGTGAGAAAACAGCGGCTGTGATTCTGGGAACAGTGACTGTGCTGAACTGATTAAAGTACATTTTCTGGTATTTCATGCTCACAGGTCTTTATCGGTTGGTGAACTCCCCCTGGTTTTGTTACATAATGAACGGTGTTCTATCTTCTCGTGTCTGGGTCACAATCGAGTTTCTCCATCACTTTCTAATACCAGCTCTCCCATTTCTCCTGATTCTGCTGCTCAATGTTTTCACCATCAGACACATTTTAGTGACCAGCAGAGCCCGAAGGAGACTCCGGACTCACACCAATGGGGACTCTCACCATGATACAGAAATGCAAAATCCAAAAACATTGTATTGTTTGCGATCTCAGCCAATTTCATCCTGTTATGGTCAACATTAATGCTGTATTCGATATGGAATCAGATGTTTAATTTGGCAAATGCCTCAGATATATCTGCATCGCTTTGTGCAGGAGTTGGGCTTCATGCTGCAGCTCCTCAGTTGCTGCACTAACACCACGATTTACATGATGACCCAGACTAAGTTTAGACAGCAGCTGAAGAATGTGCTGAAATATCCCTTTACCCAAATTCATTAATCAATCAAATTCGCTTATTAATCAATCCATCCAGGATTTTCTCATTTCAGTTCAATGTTTCAACAATGAACCAGCCTGTTGCTATGGTAACAGACCGGGATAGTGCTGATATAGATTAGATTAGTTGCAGTGTGAAAACAGGCCCTTCGGCCCAATAAGTCCACACCAAACCTCCAAAGAGTAATCCACCCAGTCCCTTTTCCCTCTGACTAATGTACCTCACACTATGGACAATTTAGCATAGCCCATTCACCCTAACCTGCACATCTTTGGACTGTGGGAGCACCCGGAGGGAACCTCATGCAGACACAGCGAGAATTTGCAAACTCCACACAGACAGTAGCTTGAGGCTGGAATTGAACCTGGGACCCTGTTGCTGTGAGGCAGCAGTGCTCACCACTGAGCCACCGTGCTGCCCCGTGCCATAAATTTGTCCAACCTTATCCCACAGGGGGTTACAGGGATACATTTCAATGTTTCTCACAACTCGGGGGCCACTGATAAAAGGCACCATTTCACTGACTGTATCTACCATTTCAATTTGGAAGCAATGAAAATGTTCATTGAGAAGTGTCAAACAGTAGAACAACCAATGTTATTGCTTATCTTTGTGTTGAAGAAGCTGAGCTGGAGAGAGACAGACCCGATCCCTAGTCCTCATCCTTAGGGAAGGGGAGGGAACTGGGCCCAAGCTCAGGAGTTGGGGTTCAGTCACTCTGTCCTTTACTTTCACCTTAGGATCTGACCTGGCTTCACCAAGATTCATCTCTCTCCCTTGTTTCCTCTCCCTCCCCTTACAGCTCTCACTCTCACAAAGTCTCTCTCTCTCTCTCTCTCTCTCTCTCTCTCTCCTCTTCCCACTGTTGTCTCCTTTTGCTCACATCCAGATGCAACATCAGTCAGACAAAACTATTCTGAGTCGCCAAAGACGTTGTTTGAAGAACGAGACACCCGTGTAACCTCGGAGCAATAAAATCGACATTTCGGGAAAAGCCCTTCATCAAGAATTTATTCCAGCACCACTAATCCAGAATCTGGTTTCCAGCATCTGCAGTCATTATTTTTACCCGTGCAACCTGAGAGATTCACAAGCTGTGATGCTCTCTCCGAAGAAAAAGATCAGCCACTTTTGTAGTGGCATGTCGTGGCATTATATCACATTAGACACAGGAGGGGAGCAGGAGAGACTCTGAGCCTTTAATTCATCACTTTTTAATTAATTCATTCAACCTTTCCTCCAGTCCCATTGCAGCCAGAGATAGACTCACAGGCACAAACACATACAGATACACATTTGGGGATAAACATCAAAAGGACCATTGAATGTGCACACAGATTCATAACACAGTTCGGTCGACATAGACACACATACACACACACACACACACACACACACATACACATAGATATGGAAAAACACACTAATACGCACATCCATATACACTACCTCACACACTTATAGCTACAAACACACAGAGGTAGTTCGACTGAGATAGACACACACACACACACACAGAATCACATGCAGACACAGAGACACATACAGGCACATTTATATCCACAAACATACAGACCGACATAGATTCATACACATGCAAAGACAGAAACAGACACAGACTGAGGTGCAGATGTGCTACAGGCTTTGACACAGACACAAACAAACACACAGAAACATGTTGTTATGGACTAGGCCAGATCACCTCAAAGTATTTGAAGACAGTAGCTTAGCCCCAAGCATTTTATTCTTTTAAAGGCAGCTGTGAAATCGATATTCTTATACAGTAAGGTCCTCCGGAGTGTTGCTGAACAAAGAGACATTGGAGTGCAGGTTCATCGCTCCTTGAAAGTGGTGTCGCAGGTAGATAGGATAGTGAAGAAGGCGTTTGGTACGCTTTCCTTTGTTGGTCAGAGTATTGAGTACAGGAGTTGGGAGATCATATTGCGGCTGTACAGGATATTGGTTAGGCCACTGTCAGAATATTGCGTGCAATTCTGGTCTCCTTCCTATTGGAAAGATGTTGTGAAACTTGAAAGGGTTCAGAAAAGATATACAAGGATGTTGCCTGGGTTGGAGGATTTGAAATATCGGGAGAGGTTGAACAGGCTGGGACTGTTTTCGCTGGAGCGTCAGAGGCTGAGGGGTGATCTTATGGAGGTTTACAAAATCATGAGGTGCATGGATAGGATAAATAGGCAAAGCCTTTTCTCTGGGGTGGGGTAGTCCAGAACTAGAGGACATAGGTTTAGGGTGAGAGGGAAAAGATATGAAAGAAACCTAAGGGGCAACTTTTTCACGCAGAGGGTGTTACGGATATGGAATGAGCTGCCAGAGGAAATGGTGGAGGCTGGTACAATTGCAACATTTAAGAGGCATTTAGATGGGTATACGAATAGGAAGGGTTTGGAGGGATATGGGCTGGGTGCTGGCAGGTGGAACTAGCTTGGGTTGGGATATCTGGTCGGAATGGACAGGTTGTTTCCATGCTGTACTTCTCTATGACTCTAGATAGGATTTATGATCATCTACAAAGGAATAATTTGATTAAGGATAGTCAATATGGTTTTGTGAAGGGTAGGTTGTGCCTCACAAGCATTATTGAGTTCTTTGAGAAGGTGACCAAACAGGTGGATGAGGGTTAAGCAGTTGATGTGGTATATATGGATTTCAGTAAGAAATTTGATAAGGTTCCCCATGGTGGCCTATTGCGCAAACGACGCAAGCATGGGATTGAGGGTGATTTAGCAGTTTTGATCAGAAATTGGCCAGCTGGAGGAAGACAGAGGATAATGTTTGATGGGAAATGTACATCTTGGAGTTCAGTTACTAGTGGTGTACCGCAGTGATCTGTTTTGGGTCCACTGCTGTTTGTCATTTTTATAAATGATCTGTATGAGGTCATCAAAGGATGGGTTCGTAAATTTGTGGATGACACTAAGGTCGGTAGAGTTGTGGGTAGTGCCGAAGGATGTTGTAGGTTACAAAGTGATACAGGTAAGCTGCAGAGCTGGGCTGAGAGGTGGCAAATGGAGTTAATGCAGAAAAGTGTGAGGTGATTCACTTTGGAAGAAATACAGAGCACTGGGCTCATGGTAAGATTCTTGATAGTGTCGATGAGCAGAGAGATCTTGGTGTCCATGTACATAGATCCCTGAAAGTTGTCACCCAGGTTGATAGGGTTGTTAAGAAGGCATTTAGTGTGTTAGCTTTTATTTAGTAGGGGGACTGAGTTTCAGAGTCATGACGTCATGCTGCCATTGTACAAAACTCTGTTGCAGCCGCACTTGGAGTATTGTATACAGTTCAGGTCACTGCATTGTAGGAAATATGTGGAAGCCTTGGAAAGGGTTCAAGGGAGATTCACGAGATGTTGCCTGGTATGGAGGGAAGGTCTTACCAGGAAAGGCTGATGGACTTAAGGCTGTTTTAATTAGAGAGAAGAAGGTTGAGAGGTGACTTAATTGAGACATATAAAATAATTAAAGGGTTAGATAGGGTGGACAGTGAGAGCATTTTCCACGGATGGTGATGGCTAGCATGAGGGGACATACTTTAAATTGAGGGGTGATGGATATAAAACAGATGTCAGAGGTAGTTTTTTTTTTCACTCAGGGACATGGAAGCACTCCCTGCAACAATTGTAGAATCGCCAACTTTAAGGACATTTAAATGGTCATTGGATAGACATATGGACGAAAATGTTCTGTGTTCTATAACATACCCCTTGGCAAAAAAAAGATAAATTGGAACACAATGCTTACAGGCAAGAGGCAGACTTGGTCAGGGAGCTTAAGGTGAAGGAATCTTCAGCAGGCAGTGATCATAATATGACTGAAATTACTCTGCAATTTGAGAGGGAGATGATAGAATCAAAGGTAACAGTATTATAGCTGAATAAAGGCAACTACAGAGGCATGAGAGAGGAGGTGGATAGAATTGACTGGGAGAGGAGTGTATCAGGAAAGACAGTGGAACAGCAATGGCAGGAGGTTCTGGGAGTAATTCAGGAGACACAGCAGAGATTCATCCCAAGGGAAAAGAAGCATGGTACAGGGAGGATGAGGCAACCATGGCTGACTCGGAAATTCAGGGATAGCGTAAAAGTAAAAGAGAAAACAGATCATTTGGGGAAGGGCAGTGTGAGACCAAAGGATTGGGAACTTGCAAAGACCAATAGAGGGCAACAACAAAAGATATAAGGAGGGTCACGATGAAATATGAGGGTAAGCTAGCCAGACATATCAAGGAATACTGCAAGAGTTTCTAGAGATGCATAAACGTCAAAAGAGAGGCAAAAGTGGACATTTGGCTGCTGGAAAATGACACTGGAAAGATAGTTGTGGGGAAAAGGCTGAGGAATTGCAAAATTATTTTGTGTCTGACTTCATGGTGGAAAGTACAAGTAGTATCAATTATGTTCAAGAGAGTCTCGGGGCAGAGCTGAGTATGATAGCCATCACCGAAAGAGAAGGTTCGAGAAAAACCAAATGGCCAGAAGGTGGATACATCACCTGGACCACCAGTTCTCAGGCAGTTAGCTAAAGAGAGAGTGGAAGCATTAGCGGTGATCTTTCAGAAATTGCTCGAGTCAAAGAGGTTCCCATAGGACAGGAAATTCGCTAATGGGACACTTGTTTAAAAGGCGACTAACACCCAAAACAGTCCAATTACCCTCACCTCAGTCATGGGTAAGATCCTGGAATCCATTCTGAAGGATGTGATCTCTGAATATTTGGAAGTGTATGATAGAATAGGCAAATTGAGCATGGTTTCATCAAGTGGAGGCCATGCTTGACAAATCAGCTAGAAATACTTGAGAGATTAGAGAGATTTAGCATCAATGGTCAGCATGGACAAGTTGGACCGAAGGGTCTGTTTCTGTGTTGTATATCTCTATTAGCTATGATTCTAAATAACAAGCATATTAGACCAAGGAGAGCCAATGGGTGTTATCTATCTGAACTTCAAGAAGACCTTTGACAAGGTGACAAACACGAGGCTGCCAAGTAAATGAGGGACCCATAGTGTTAGACACAAGGTGCTAGCATGGATAGAAGATTGGCTGTTTGGCCAAAAGCAGAGAGTGGGGGTAAAAGGGTCCTTCTCATGATGGCTGCCAGTGACGAGTGGTGTTCTGCAAGGCTCAGTGTTGGGAGCTCAACGTTTCACTTTATATATTAACGATCGAGATGAAGGAACTGAGGGCATTCTGGCTATGTTTGCAGATGATACAAAGATAGGTCAAGGAACAGGTAACAGTGAGAAGGTAGGGAGTCTGCAGAAGGATTTGGACAGGTTAGGAAAGTGGGCAAAGAAGTGGCAGATGGAGTACAATGTGGGAAAGTATGAATTTATGCACTTCTGAGGCTCTATAAGATTTTGGTCAGGTCACATTTGGAGAATTGTGTGCAGTTTTGGGCCCCGTATCTTAGGAAGGATGTATTGGTCCTGGAGTGTGTTCAGAGAAAGTTCACAAGAATGGTCCCAGGAATGAAAAGCTTAAAGTACGAGGAACATTGCAGGACTCTGGGTCTGTACTCGATGGGGTTCAGAAGGATGAGGGAGAATCTAAGTGAATGGCCTGGACAGAATGGATGTTGGGAAGATGTTTCCATTGGGAGGAAAGACTAGGACGCCAGGGCACAGCAGTAGGGTAAAGGGAAGACCATTCTAAATGGAGACAAGGAGAAACTTCTTTAGCTGGAGAGAGGTGAATCTATGGAATTCACTGCCACAGAACGCTGTGGAGGCCAGGTCATTGAATATATTTAAGACGGAGATAGATAAGTTTGTGATTGTCAAGGGGATCAAGTGTTACAGGGAGAATGGGGGTGAGAAACGTAGCAGCCATGATTGAATGGCAGAGCAGGCTCGATGGATTGAATGGCCTAATTTCTGTATGTCTTATATTCTTAAAAAAAAGAACAAAATAACCTTGTTAGAGTGACAGCATTGTCACATCCAGGCACACTGACGCAGACATGGACACAGATACACAGAAACATGCACACTGACACACATGAACACACACAGAAACATGCACACACACACACACACAGACACACTGATTCACATACATAGAGACACACAGAAACATGCACACATACTTGTTTTAAATGAAAGCAATGCACAAAACAGAAAATTACAGTCTGATTACCCTAACCTCGGTCCTGGGTAAGATCCTGGAATCCATTGTGAAAGATGAGATTTCTGAATATTTGGAAGTGTGTGGTAAAATAGGCAAAGTCAGCAGTAAATTACACTTCCCTGAGATTAACCATCTTGAACACAATTTGAGTCAATCAGAGGTGACTCAGTGGTTAGCACTGCTGCCTCAAATGCCAGGAACCAGGGTTCGATCCCAGCCTTGGACGACTGTGTGAGTTTGCACATTCTCCCTCTGTCAGCATGTGTTTCCTTCGGGTGCTCCGATTTCTACCCACAGTCTAAAGTTGTGCAAGTTAGGTGAATTGGTTGTGCTAAATTGCCCTGAGTGTTCAGGAATGTAGATGTTAGGTGCACTAGTCAGGGGTAAATCTCGGATGGGGAAATGGGTCTGGATGGGTTACTCTTTGGAGGGTCAGTGTGGATGTGTTGGGCTGAAGGGCCTGTACACACAGTGTTAGAATTCGAAAAAAAATCTCAATGAGAAAGTGAGACAGTGCTGTGGTGTCCTCCAGCTGTTGTCAGGGAAGAGGTGAATGCATTTAATAAGATCATGATCACTTGTAAAATGAACAAACGTCCACTTGTACAACAGATCCATATAGTCGCTTCATGTCCTTGTGTGAAATAGTTTGATGTTCGGAAACTCACTAACTTTACTGGTTAAGTTCATCCCACTCACAGCTTGTGTTTGTCTGTGTGGAAATACGATGTTCCCCTGTGGATTAATCTGTGTTCCTTGGCTGCAGAAGACCGTTCCCTTGTCTGAATAAAAGCATTTTGTAGCTGGTTTGAAACTGAAGCTTTGTCTCAGTGTGGATTTCAGGTGTGTTTGTGTGTGTGTGTGTGTGCTGCTGGAAGCTCAGTTCCAGTTTTGAACCTTCACCAACCCATCCCTGAAACAGGCCCTGTCTGAAGTGACCCCCAGGAGCAGTGTCTATTCCTCATGGAAGCAAAGGAGTGTGAGAAACCAGTGAGAGTGAGAGAGAGCTGGGACCCACAGTAATGGTGAATATCACCTTTTCAGACTGTGTTTTTCCTGAACTCCTGCCTGTCACTGACTGATTTCCCGTCTCTTTCTCACATTGTCACTTTATGTCTCTTTGTTTCTCACTTTGTGTCCCTGTATCTTTTTCTCAAAGTCTCTCCACTTTTCTCTCTTTTGGTCTTTCTCTCTTTCCCTCCTGCGTCTCTGTCTCTCACATATCCAACTCTTTATTTCATTCTCCCTCTGTCTGTCCCCTCCCTTCACCTTTCCTCCCCTTCGTCTCTCTGCAGTTTTCCTGCCCTTCCTCCAAAACTTTTTCTCCCAAAACAAATTGCCGAATGTGACTCCCTGCCAAATATGACCTCTTGAATTTTGTGTCATCCAATTTTGACACCCCATTTCACACCCTCCCCTTCTTCCATTTTCTGCCCCCCCCCCGATATTCCCTCAACATGATTCTCTACTTCCCACTTTTGCCCTGTCTTTACCCCACCCACACAGCTATTTGCCCCATCCCTGAATGTTGAGTCACCCCAAAAGAATATTGCCCTCCATCACATATTGCACTCTCCCACAAAAATATGTTGCCCACAACCTGCCAAATATTGTCATCAAATATTTTGTTCCCTCCATTTCTGCTCCCCCGACTATTATCAAATATTTTGCCCCCATCCCAATTTTATAGTCTGCACTCCCTGTCCCGGAAACTATTTAACCCCCAACAAAATTTTGTGCCTGACAGAGAGGGCCGGAAGGAAAGAGTGAAGTAGAGGGATGGACAGAGGGAAGGAGGGAGACAGAAATAATTCAAGACGAGAAAAGAGGCATAAAGGTGAGAACAGCCATGGGGAGAGGTGGATTGAGAGGGAGAGAGAAGGAAACAGAGGGAGAATCCCACTCCAATAAGTATTCAATCCCGCCACCGTTCCACCCCAAATTTGCTCCTGGGGATAGGACTGGGATAGAGAGCCACAGGCAAATGGAGAGTGAAATTCCAGGGAGAGAGATGGGGAATAGGGAGACATAGGTAAACAGAGGGAAAGCTCTATCTGGAGAGTCAGAAGGGTAGAGAGAGAAAGAGAGAAATCTTGGGAGAGACAGAGAAAGATCCTCAGAAGAGAAACAGTGCAGGACAGAGACAGAGATGCTGAGGCAGAGGAAGAGGAATAGAGGGACGGATCGAGAGGAGCAGAAAGATCCCAAAGAGAGAGACAGAAGGACAGACAGGAGAGAAAGAAACTGGGGCAGAAAAGGTGAAAACGGGGGCACAGAGCAATACAGGGAGAGAAACAGTAAGACACAGGGAGAAAGATCAGAGAGAGAGAGAGACAGAGCAAAAAGGACAGACAGGAAGCAGGAGAGAGAAATCCCATTGAGAATAGGGGAAAATGTAGAGAGTGAGAAGGAGGAAGAGAGAAAAATAAACCCAGGGATACAGAGACAGAAGAAAAGTGAGATAGAGAGAGACACACACACCCAGGTTCGAATCCAGTCTTGAATGACTGTCTGTGTGGAGTTTGTACATTCTCCTTGTGTCTGCCTGGGTTTCCTCTGGGTGCTTTGGTTTCCTCCCACAGTCCAAAAATGAGCAGATTAAGTGGACAAGCCATGAGAAGTGTAGGGTTACAGAGATGGGAAAGGTTTGGGGAGTCTGTGGAATCAATGAGCTGAAGGACGTGCTTCCATCCTGTGGGGAATCTATGGAAACCCAAGGAAAGAAAGAAGTCGGTGGGGAGAAAGGTAAACAGAGATACCATTGAGCATGAGTGATAGAGAGGGACAGAGAATGAGGGGGATGTGGCTCAAATGACCCTCAGGGAGCAATAGCAAGGTCACAGAGGGCAGAGAGAGGTTGGTGGGAAAGGCCAAAGATCGGAAATACTGAACGACGGATCAATTCCTGAAAAACCTGGGGAGGGGGTGAGAGAGTGGGCAGGGGTAGATGTGAAGGATATAGCAGAGAGGAGAATTTATAGAAAGCTGTGTGAGGGACAGGCAGCTGGGAATATGGAGGCAGAGAGAGAGGGAGGTAGTGAAATCTGTGGGATCAGACTGTGCAGCAGCTCCCTTTTTGGCCCTCTATCTTCCCACACCATCTACCCCCCAGAGCTCACCCCCTTGTGGTACAAACCCCAGAGACTGCCTAAGCCCCATAATTGTTCTCCCCCGGGAGTATGTGTTTGTGTGTCAATGAATGACAGGAGATGGGACAGTTTATAATAATTGTCTCTCTCGCTCTGTCTCTGCATTATCCCGTGTTTCAGTTCCCAAATCAAATCTCCCCGGGAACAGGAGGTGGAAGGACTGAGAGAGAAATGAAAATTTTTTTTTTCAAACTCCTGCACCAAAAGCACAGCAAGATCCCACCACTCGCTGCCTCCACAATCTACAGTCTCCTCCCAACACAGCCCCTGATATTAAACCCAGGGACCAGGAACGGGAAGGTTACTCAGACTGCCTCAGAACTGTCGCAGTGTTTCTGTTTGAGGGGAACAGGGACAGAAATATTTATTGTCTCTCAGCCCCAAACTCCCCCTCCCAACACACCACCCCCATTCCCACTGCCAGAGTCTGTCTCTCCCTCAGTGTCCAAGGTTCAGTCTCTCAGAAATCCCCCCCAGGAGAGAGATGGAAATCGATCAGATCAAAGCTAAAATGTTCTGAAACAAAACTGAGGAGAAACAAACGAGATCCCATCACTGACTGACTTCCAAAGTCTCTATGTTTAATCAGCACCTATCCCTGATCTTAAACCCAGAGAACAGGAAGAGATTTCAAATGGGATCAGGGGCAAATGCTTTCTGACTGCCCCCAGGGTTTATTTTCTGAGGGGCTGGGCAATGACTCAGTGGTGGAGAGTCAATCACCACAACTTGTGTCCCTCTCCCCCTTTTCCCGCCAGCCCCCACCATCCCTTGGGTTTAATCTGCCCCGTCCAGCTGGTTCTCTGACACTCGAGGGGGTACGAGAAGCACAAAAAACAAGACCAATGTTCCCCTGACCCACTCCCATTCAAAGGGCATCACCCCCATGCCCACTCCATCCGGGATTGGTGCAGTTTCTACATGAAATATTAATGAGGAACCTTCCCCTGGTACAGGCACCTCTCTATCTGTGTGTCCCTGTCTCTCTCTTTCACTCCTCTCTCCCTCTGTCTGACACTATCCACTTGTCCATCTCTGTTCAGCTTTCTCCTCCTGCTCTCGCAAATCGATCAATGTCTTTCTTTCTCTGTCCCTTTCTCCCTCTTCCTCTTTCAGTGTCCCACCCACACCTCCATCACTGGTCAGATTTCCCTTTCCTCTCGATAATCTCTTTGTCTATCTCTCTCTCTCTCTCTCTCTCCATTCCACACATGTTTTGATTGAAATGCCCTCTCCTGCCTCACGTTTGCCTTGTGCTCCAATCTCTGTGCCATGTCTCGGAGGGTGTGGGGATGACGAGAGGTGGTGGGAGTGTCAGAGCTATGGGGGAAATGGAGGGACGGTGCACCCTAACCACTATCAGACCATCAGTGACCTCAGCCTGGGGCCCTATGGATAGGCTAGCGTAACATGTGAGGGTGAGCTGCAGGCCGAGGGAGTGCACAGCAAGACGATATTCCTTCAACAACCTGTCAGAGCCCACCTCTGCTCACTACCACTCCACCTCCCCAGTGCCCCCACAGAGAGGGGCTGATATTGGAGTGAAGGGTATTCTGCACAGCTGGATCCCACCAGCTGTCCCCAGTTTCCCCCACTCCACGTTGAATGAAACTGAAGGTTTCTGTACCTTCACCACCCACGTTCAAAACCCCTTGCCCTCACCTCCTGAATTTCCTGAATGTGAAAACTGTTGCTCCCTGCTACTGTAAAGGAAATGGCTGCAGTCTATCCCCGCACAGCAAGATCCCACAGGCTGTAATGTGAAAACAACAGCCCCCCCCACCCCTCCATCCCCACTAAGCCATCAGCAAATACTAAACTCTCCCGTTTCAACCTGGAGCTGGGCTGGGTGTGAACACTGGAGTAAACTCTCACCCCCTCCCTCCAGATCCGGTACCTAGCCCCCCACCACCCCATCCCTCTTTCCCTCCAACAACCCCATCTTTACCCCCTGCCTCCACACTCCCTGCTGTGCGGGATCCCAGAAGAAACAAAATGTGAAAATGGCCAATCATTGATGGAGTGGGTTAATATCATCCCGAATGTTGGCCAAAAGGGAGTGTGGGAGGGGTTCAGATCCTGCATTTCTTGCCCCTTTGCAATGCTGAGGATCCTCCTCAGTCCCAGAGCCTACTCCAAAATCTCAACCCCTCACCAACCCCCATCCCCCAACTCTAGAGACAATAATAAGATCCCAGTCAATGGCAACAATTCCTTCTGTTCATCCCCAAAACCTAACAGTTAGACTGAGAAGGGTAGGAGGAGGGAGTGGGACATGTTGTGGGGGAGATGGGGGGGTGTTGTGATCCCACTCCCTTCCCACACCACTCACCCACCTCCCCATTAAAATGGCGACAAGTCCCAGTGGAGCTTCTCCCAGATATTCCGAGAGGAAATACAGAAAAGAAAATGGCTGGGTGGAGAGACAGGAAAATCCAACCCTCCCTTCCCCCCCATCCCCCATTAGCCTCAGCTGACCAATAAACTACACTTGAGTGGCACCTGCAACTTCCATTTAGCACTGTCTGAAGTGAAAAACAATCCTTCCACAATGACTGAAAAAAAGCTGCAGAGGCTCAGGACTCCACCCTCACCCCCAACCCCCCCCCCCACCACCCAACACTTCCATCCTTACCACCCCCACCCCCGCCACACACTTACCTCCACCCCCCCACAACGCCTCCATCCTCACCGCCCCAACTCCCAACACACACACACCCACACCCTCACCCCCCCAACGCCTCCATCCTCACCGCCCCCACCCCTGCCACACACACACACATCCACCATCACTCTCCCATCCCCACACAAATACACACAACCCCCAGATGAGGGGAATGTTTGAATCCATAAGACCATACGAATGAGGAGCAGGAAATCGCTGTCTGGCCCTTTGAGCCTCCTGAGTCATTCAGTATGATCGCAGCTGGTCTTTTTGTGGGATCAGCTCCACATACCCACCCTCTCACCTTCACCCTTAATTCCTTTCCTGTTCAAAAATCTATCTCTCTTAACTTTAAATTCATTCACTGAGGAAGCCTCAACTACTTCACTGGGCAGGGATTTCCACAGATTCACAACCCTCTGGGTGAAGAACTTCCTTCTCAATTCAGCCCTAATCTGTTCCTTCTTAATTTGAGGCTATGCCCACTTGTCTCAGTTTCACCGGCCAGTGGAAACACTTTCTTTACTTCTATCTTATCTATTCCCTTCAGAAATTTCATATGGTTCTGAGATCCACTCCCACCCCACCATCCCCACTATTCTAGGAAATTCCAATGAATATAATCCCAGTCTGCTCAGTCTCTCCTCATAAGCCACCCCCCGAACTCCGGAATCAACCTAGTGAACCTTGTCCTCTGCACCACCTCCAGTGCCAGTACATCCTTTCCCAAGTACGGAAACAAAACCTGCACACAGTTCTCCAGGTGTGGTCTCCCCAGCACCCTATACAG
This sequence comes from Chiloscyllium punctatum, assembly GCF_047496795.1. NCBI lineage: Eukaryota > Metazoa > Chordata > Chondrichthyes > Orectolobiformes > Hemiscylliidae > Chiloscyllium > Chiloscyllium punctatum. The sequence goes on from NC_092762.1 coordinate 21,691,715, forward strand.
CTGCAACGTTACATTCCTGCTTTTAACCACAATCCCTTTAGCGATGAAAGACTTTCCTTTTGAATTACTTGTTGCACCTGCAGACTAACATTCTCTGATCCATGCACAAGGACCCCCAGGTCTCTCTGCACAGCATCATGCTGCAAGTTTCTTTCACCATTCAGAAATAGTCCCTCTCACAGTTATTCCAAATTGGATGATTTCACATTTATTCACATTGTACTCCATCTACCAGACCTTTGCCCACTCACTTGAACTATTGATGTCCCTTTGGAAACTTTCAGAGTGCTCTGCACACTTTATTCTACCACTCACCTTCGTGTCATTGGCACCAAATGTGATCCCCCAACTCCAAATCTTCTCTGTAAATTGTGAATAATTGTGGTCCTGATGCTAATCACTGAGGCAAATACTCGTCACTGATCACCAACCAGAAACGCACTCATTTATCCCCACTCTTTGCTTCCTGTCAATTAACCCATCCTGTATCCATGCTAATACATGGCCCGTATATTTAGCTTATGCCAGAACCTTTTGTGCAACACCTTGTCAAATGAAGGAAGATCCCATATGCAGTCTCACTACATTTCAACAAAAGCACATCACGCACACAGTTCGAAACCAGAGACTGTCACCTCCTCCCCTCATGTTTGTGAATCTGTCCAACTTCTCTCTGCCTCATTCTTTCTATCCCAGGATATCATCTTCAATCATGTGCTGGGAACTATTTCTCCTGCAATTTCAGTGCTCAGTGACAGGAGATTATCACCACCCCCAACTCAGCTCTTGTACCTATTCCTTGCCCCTCACATCCCCACCACCAAAACCCTCCAGGCTGATTCCCATCCCTGCCTTTCCACAACCTCCCTCTCACTGCATCCCCATCCACCTCCTCAGTGGAATCGATGGTCTTGTGGTATTGTCACTTCACAGTGGCATACAGTCAGGAGGAAGTTGCCCTGGGAGTCCTTGACATCGACTCTGGACCTCATGAGGTCTCATGGCTTCAAGTTAAACAGAGGCAAGGAAACCTCTGACTGGTTATCACCTATCATCGTCCTTCACCTGATGAATCAGTGCCCCTCCATGTTGAACAACACTTGGAGGAAGCACTGAGGGTGGCAAAAAGTACATTGGGTAGGGGATTTCAACGTCCACCACCAAGAGTGGCTCAGCAGCAGCAGTATTACTGATTGGGTTGGTTGGGTCCTAAAGGATATAACTGCTACACTGGGTCTCTGGGAGGTGGTGAAGGAACCAACAAGAGCAGAAAATGTATTTGACCTCACCCTTACTAATCTGCCAGTTGCAATCCCCTCTGTCCATGACAGTATAGATAAAAGTGACCACCGCACTGTCCTCATGGAGACAAAGTCCCGCCTTCGCATTGAGAATACCCTCCATCTTGTGTGCTGCTATCACTGTGCTAAATGGGACAGACTTCAAACCAATCTAGCAGCTCAATACTGGGCATCCATGAAACTCTGTGGATCATCAACAGCAGCAGAACTGTACTCCAGCACAATCTGTAACCTCATGGCCTGGTACATCCCCCACTCAACCATTACCATCAAGCCAGGGGATCAACCCTGGTTCAATGGAGCGTTCAGGACAGCATGCCAGGAGCAGCATCAGGCAGACCTAAATATGAGGTGTCAACCTGGTGAAGGTACTAAACAGGAGTACTTGCCAAATGGCATAACCAGGAAGTGATAGACAGAGCTAAGTGATCCCACACATCAGATCTAAGCTCTGCAGTCCTTCCACATCAAGTCGTGAATGCTGGTGGACAATTTAACAACTCACTGGAGGAGATGCTCCACAAATATCCCCATCCTCAATGATGGAGGAGCCCAGCACATCAGTGTAAAAGATAAGGCTGATGCATTCGCAACAATCTTCAGTCAGAAGTGCTAAGTAGATGATCCATCTCAGGCTTCTCCAGTGGTCCCCAACATCACAGATACCAGTCTCCAGACAATTCGATTCACTCCCCGTGAATAGTGAAAAGGCAACCGGCCCTGAGAACATTCTGGCAATGGTCCTGAAGAAGCGCTGTCCAGTACTTACCACTCCCCTAGCCAAGCTCTTCCAGTACAGTTACAACATTGGCATCTCCCTGACAATGTGGAAAATTGCCCAGGTATTTCCTGTACATAAAAAGCATGACCAGTCCAACCTGGCTAATTACCACCCAATCTGCCGACTCTCCATCAACAGGGCTATCAAACAGAGTGATGCTGGAAAAGCACAGCAGAATCTGAATGCTCGGATGCTGCCTGACCTGCTGTGCTTTTCCAACACCACTCTAATCTAAACTCGGGTTTCCAGCATCTGCAGTCCTCACTTTTATCGAGGGCTATCAAACAGCACCTGCCCAGCAATAACCTGCTCAGTGACGCCCAGTTTGGGTTTCGCCAAAGTCATTCAGCTCCTGATCTCATTACAGCCTTGGTTCAAACATGGACAAAAGAGCTGAATTCCAGAGGTGAGGTGTGAGTGACAGCCCTTGACATCAAGGCTACATTTGACTGGGTATGGCATCAAGGAGCCCTGTCAGAAATGGAATCAATAGGTATTGGGGGCAAATACTCCACTGGGTAGAGTCATACCTGGCACAAAAGAAGATGATTGTGGTTGTAGAGGGTCAGACATCTCAGCTCCAGGACATCTCTGCAGGAGCCACTCAGGGTAGTGTCCTAGGCCCAATGATCTTCAGCTGTTTCATTAATTACCTTCCCTCTGTCTTAAGGTCAGAAGTGGGGATGTTCGCTGATGTTTGCACAGTTTTCAGCACCTTTCATGACTCCTTAGATCCTGAAGCAATCTGTGCTCAAATGCAACAAGATCTGGACAATATCCAGGCCACACAAATCTGTACAATATCCAGGTAACATTCACGCCACACAAATGCCAGACCATGACCATCACCAATAAAAGACACTTTAATCACCACTCCTTGACATTCAACGGTGTTACCGTCACTGAATCCCCCACTGTCAACATCCTTGGAGTTACCATTGACTGGAAACTCACTGGATGCACCACATGAACATAATGGTTACAAGAGCAGGTCAGAGACTAGGGATACTGTGGTGAGTAATTCACCTCCTGACTCCCCAAATTCTATCCACTGTCTACAAGGTACAAGTCAGGAATGTGATGGAATACTCCCCACTTGCCTGGATGGGTGCAGCTCCAACAACACTCAAGGAGCTTGACACCATCCAGGACAAAACAACCCACTTGATTGGCACCATATCGACAAATATTCAATCCCTCTACCACCGGTGCCCAGTGGCAGCTATCTACAAGATGCACTGCAGAAATCCACCAAAGATCCTTCAACAGCACCTTCCAAATCCACGACCACATCCATCTCGAAGAACAAGGGCAGCAGGTACTTGGGAACACGACCACCTGCAAGTTCCCCTCCAAGCCACACACCACCCTGACTTGGAAATATATCACCATTCCTTCACAATTGTTGGGTGAAAATCTTGGCATTCCCTCCCTACCGGCATTGTGGGTCAACTCACAGCAAGGGGACTGCAGTGATTCAAGAAGGCAGCTCACCACCACCTTCTCAAGGGCAAATAAGGATGGGCTGTCAATGTTAGCCAGCCAGTGACGCCCAAGTCCCACAAAAGAATATTTAAAAAATGTTTCTGAGATTGAAACCTCTGTCTCTGAAATGTTGGAGTTCCTGTCATTTTGTAAACCTGACTCGAAACATTAGAGCATTGATGGATTAACATGATGGGACGATCTGGAGAGTTTGATGGGGAGGCGGGGGAAGAGGACAGACAGAGGAATTGTGATGGAGAATCAGAAAGGGAGGGTGTGTGTGTGCATGTGTGTGTGTGTGTGTGTGTGTGTGTTTGTGTGTGTGTGTGTGGAGTGGAGAAGAAAGAGCCAGACGATGGAGAGAGAGAAATGAAGGAAGACCCAAGACTGATGGAGGTCAGACAGAAGGAAATGGACACAGCGGGACAGAGAGTGAGGAAAAAATGTAAAATCACAGTCTCTGCAAATGACATTTTGACTCTGAGCCACTTGTTGCAATATAGGACATTGTCGGAGAATCGTCCAATTATAAATAGAGGCCACACACTGATCTTGTGAAATTGACAAACATTAGTTTATTTCTCAATATATGGTGGCAAAGAGAAATTGGCAATTCTCATAGAAAACGGACACTTTGCCCAGTGAATTCATGGATTCTTTTCCCCATGCTGCAGATACAGACAATTTTATACTGTTACAGTAGTGTTACAGTACTGTAATGTTAATTACTAGACAAGATTGGTCAGAGTATTGAGTACAGGTGTTGGGAGGTCATGTTGCGGCTGTACAGGATATTGGTTAGGCCACTGTTGGAATATTGCGTGCAATTCTGGTCTCCTTCCTATTGGAAAGATGTTGTGAAACTTGAAAGGGTTCAGAAAAGATTTACAAGGATGTTGCCAGGGTTGGAGGATCTGAGCTACAGGGAGAGGCTGAACAGGCTGGGGCTGTTTTCCCTGGAGCGTCGGAGGTTGAGAGGTGACCTTATAGAGGTTTACAAAATTTTGAGGGACATGGATAGGATAAATAGGCAAAGTCTTTTCCCTGGGGTCAGGGAGTCCAGAACTAGGGGGCACAGGTTTAGGGTGAGAGGGGAAAGATATAAAAGAGACCTAAGGCGCAACTTTTTCACGCAGAGGGTGGTGCATATATGGAATGAGCTGCCAGAGGATGTGGTGGAGGCTGGTACAATTGCAACATTTGGATGGATATATGAATAGGAAGGGTTTGGAGGGATATGGGCCGGGTGCTGGCAGGTGGGACTAGATTGGGTTGGGATATCTGGTCAGCATGGACAGGTTGGACCGAAGGGTCTGTTTCCATGCTGTACATCTCTATGACTCTATGACTCTATGAATTTAAATACATTCAATGGAATACAATCGGCTGGCCGGTCGGAGCAATCAGGTAATAACTGTAACAGGAGGTTCCATTCCTCTGCGAGAGCAGGTGCTAATGTCCAGTATCCTGGTTCCAATGCGCCTGCAGGGTGGTGCGTATTCTTATCAGGTATCTGGGTGCCACTCAGTCTAGGGAGGCATTGTAGGGCTTTAGTACCTGAGGGCACTGTGGATGCCCTCGGGGCTGCAGGAGCGGTGATGCTATTGTGAGGTAGGAAGTCTGTTATCAGATCATCTGAGGAGTGTATTCCTTCAGTCTGGAAGCTGTTTAGGTAATGTCTTAGTTCCTGAGCTGGTTGTAGTCAAGCTGAGGGATTATGGTATGCTCTGTTCACCTAAGAACACACATGGTTTCTGTGAACAAGTTAGTGGGCAGGCAGAATGGTTTATTTTTTATCCTACCATTCCCCTTTTTTTCTTTTTGTCAGGGAAGCATTGAGTTAGGGGTAGAGGCAAAGGGGGTGATGTAGCCAGAGCTAGGGGGAGGTTTGTAATCAGTGGGGTAGTATTCAGAGTCCGAGTCTGAAACCACATATTCCATGTCGGGGGCAAAGCTCTTATCCCAGTAGACCTTCACTAGTTGAGTGGAAACATCAGGGAAGGGGGGTTAGCAGCATTGAGCACAAGCTCAGACAGCACATTTTAATAGCCATAACAAGAACTGCAATAATGACAATGATAGGAATGAGGACTATGAGACCCTGGAGCAAGGCCGTGCCCCAGGAACCCAGCCAGGAGCTTGCCTAATTCCATGGGTCCCATTGTGCTTTTTGGTTGTGAATTACGGCAGCAGCCTGTAGAATATGTCGGTCTGAGTGCATAATGTTCCCACTAGGGCCGGGTATGTAACTGCAGCAATCAGAGCCGATGAGGGCACATGTGCCACCTTTTTCCACCATTTTGGGATGATATTTGGGACTACAGAATTGATTAGGAGAAAGTGAGGACTGCAGATGCTGGAGATCAGAGCTGTAAAATTCAGGAATTCCTGAAGAAGGGCTTATGCCTGAAACGTCGATTCTTCTGCTCCTTGGATGCTGCCTGACCTGCTGCGCTTTTCCAGAAACACATTTTTCAGCTCACTACAGAATTGATGGTAACAAGACATTTGATGAGATAGTATTTGGTAGATGGTGGCAAAATATTTGTAGGAGGGAATGCAACATCTGAGAGAGGGTGATATTCTTTTGGGGTGACTCAAGATTTTGGGAAGGGACATATTATTGTGAGGCTTGGGCAAAGTTGTGGGGTAAACACAAGGGCAAAAGTGGGAGGTAGTGAAACGTGTTGAGAGAATATCTGGGGGGGGGGAGGCAGAAAAGAGAAGGCCAAGGTGTGAAATAGGGGTCGTATTGGATCTCAAGATTGGATGGCACAAAGTTCGAGAGGTCACATTTGGCAGGGAGTCACATTCAGCAATTTTGGATGGAGAAAAAATTTGGGGGAGGGGCAGGAAAAATGTCGAGAGAGGGAAGGGCAGAAAGGTGCAGACAGGGGACAGAAAAAATGCAGACAGAGACGGAGGGGGACACAGCTGGAGGGAATGGACAGACAGAGGGAGAATGAAATAAAAAGTTGAGAGTGTGACAGACAGAGACACAGGAGTGAAAGGCAGAATGACCAAAAGACAAAAAGGAGGAAAGACTTTGAGAGAAAGATACAGGGACACAAAGTGAGAAACAAAGAGATGTAAAGTGACAATGTGAGAAAGAGACGGGAAATCAGCCAGAGACAGGCGGGAGTTCAGGAAAGACACAGTCTGAAAAGGTGATGCTCACCATTACTGTGGGTCCCAGCTCTCTCTCTCTCGCTGATTTCTCACACTCCCTCGCTCCCATGAGGGATAGGCACTGCCCCTGGGGTTCACTTCAGACAGGGTCTGTTTCAGGGACAGGTTGGTAAAGGTTCAAAACTGGAACTGAGCTTCCAGCAGTACCCTCACACACACACACACGCCCCAGACCTGAAATCCACACAGAGACAAAGCTGCAGTTTCAAACCAGCTACAAAATGCTTTTATTCAGACAAGGGAACAGTCTTCTGCAGCCAAGGAACACAGATTTATCCCACAGGGGAACATCGTATTTTCACACTGACAAACACAAGGTGTGAGTGGGATGAACTTAACCAGTAAAGTTAGTGAGATTCTGAGAGTGAACATCAAACTATTTCACAGATGGGCACAAAGGGACTAATGGATCTATTGTACCAGCTCTCTCATTATTCATTGTACAAATGATTATGAGTTTGTTGGACACATTTACCCCGTCCCTGACAATAGCTGAGGGACATCACAGCACTGTCTCACTCTCATATTGATGTTTCATCAGGAAAAGCTGGGAATTATCTGATTGACTCAAACGTTTTTAAAAATGGTTAAACCCAGGCAAGTGTCATTTACTGCAAACACAGTCTCTGTGTGTATATGTTTCTGTGTGTCTGTGTATATGAGTGAAGCAGTGTGTCTGTGTGAGCATGTTTCTGTGTATCTGTGTGGATGTGTGAGTCAGTGTGTCTATGTGTACATGTTTCTGTGTGCGTTTATGTGTGTCGGTGTGTGTGTTTCTGTATATCTGTATGTATGTCTGTGTCAGTGCATCTGGATGTGACAATGCTGTCACTTTAACAAGCTGATTTTATCCTTCATATTTTTAAAAAACTATAAGTCATAAAATCAGAAATAAGGCCATTCAGCCCATCGAACCTTCTCCACTATTCAATCATCGCTGCTACGTTCTCATCCCTATTCTCCCTGTTACACTTGATCCCCTTGACAGTTAAGAAATTATCTCTCTCCATCTTAAATATATTCCAAGTCCTGACCTCCACAACCTTCTGAGGCAGTGAATTCCATAGATGCATCACTATTTGGCTGAAGACGTTTCTCCTTGACTCCATTTAAAAATGTCTTCCCTTTACCCTACAGCTGTGCCCTCAGTCCGAGTCTTTCCTACCAATGGAAGCATCTTCCCAACATCCATTCTGTCCAGGACATTCAGTATTCCAGGTTTCAATTAGATTCCCCCTCATTCTTCTGAACCCCACCCAGAGTCCTGAAACATTCCTCGTATGTTAAGCTTTTCATTCCTGGGGCCATTCTCACGAACATTCTCTGAACAGACTCCAGGGCCAGTAGATCCAGGGGTGTCAGAAATAAGAGTGATGAACTGACAGCGTGGATCAGTACTTGGGATTATGATGTTAAGGCCAGAATGGAGACGTGGGTTTCACAGGGGCAGGGATGGTTGCTAGATGTTCCAGCGTTTAGAACATTTAAAAAGAACAGGGAGGATGGAAAAAGAGGAGGGGGTATGACATTGCTAATCAGAGAGTGCATCACAGCTACAGGAAGGAAGGCTGTTGTGGAAGGTTTGTCTACTGAGTCAGAATGAACAGCAAGGGAGCATCCACCTCACCGGGGGCTTCCTGCAGACACCCTCAAAGCAGGAGAGAGATCAAAGAACTCATAGGCGAGCAGAGTTTGGAAAAATGCAGATCTCACAGGGTTGTTGTTATGTGTGACTTCAACTTTCCCAATATTGACTGGAACCTCCTTAGTTCAGATGGTTTGGATGGAGCTGTTATTGTCAGGTGTGTTCAGGAGGGTTTCCTTCCTCAGTATGAAGGCAGGTCGATGAGGGGAGAGGCCATTTTGGATTTGGTGCTTGGCAATGAGCCAGGACAGATGTCAGATCTCGTGGTGGGAGAGCACTTTGGTGACAGTGATCACAACTACCTCACATTTACCAGAGTCTTGGAGAGGAAAAAGAGCAGTTACCAAGAGAAGATATTTAATTGGGAAAGAGGACATTATGATGCTATCAGACAGGAGTTGGGAAGTACAGATTGGGAGCAATTGTTCCACAGAAAGGGTATAACAGACATATGGAGAGTATTTAAGGAGCAGTTGTTGCGAGTGATGCACATATTTGTCCACAGACACAGGCAAGAAGGGATAAGATTAAGGAACCTTGGATGACGAGAACAGAGGAACTTGTTGTCAAAAGGAAGAAGGCAGCTTATGTGAGGTGGAGGAAGCAAGGATCTAGCACAGCTTTCGAGGATTACAGACTTACTAGAAAGGAGCTCAGAAATGGACTGAGGAGAGCCTGGAGGGGGGCATGAAAAAGGGTTGGCAGGTAAGATTAGGGAGAACCCAAAGGCATTTTACTCATATGTGAGGAATAAGAGAATGTAGGGTCAGTCAGGGATAGGGAACTTGTGTGTGGAATCTGAGGAGATAGGGGAAGCACGAAATGATTTTTTTGCTTCAGTTTTCACTGAGGAAAGGGACCTTGTTGTGAATGAGAACTTTGAGGAGCTGGGAAACAGGCTGGAACAGATCAGGATTAATAAAGTTGATGTCTTTGGTGATGGCCACCACACTGAGCTCTGTCCCTACCCTCTCTTGATTTTTTTGGGATATTAATCATATCTTTCACAATAAAGACTGACACAGAATAATTATTTAATTCTTCAGCCATTTCCTTTTCCCCACCACTATCTTTCCGCGTCATTTGCCAGCGGCCCAATGTCCACTTCTTCATTTCATTTGCCCTTTATCTGTCGAAAGAAACTCTTACGGTATTGCGTGATATGTCTGGCTAGCTTACTGTCATATTTCATCATGACTGTTCTTATTTCTTTTGTTGTTGCCCTCTATTGGTCTTTCCAAGTTCCTAATGCTTTGGTCTCCCACTACCCTTTCCCAAATGATCCGTTTTCTCTTTTACTTTTATGCTATCCCTGAATTCCCGAGTCAGCCATGGTTGCCTCATCCTCCCTGTACCATGCTTCTTTTCCCTTGGGATGAATCTCTGTTGTGTCTCCTGAGTTACTCCCAGAACCTCCTGCCATTGCTGTTCCACTGTCTTTCCTGATACACTCCTCTCCCAGTCAATTCTACCCACCTCCTCTCTCATGCCTCTGTAGTTACCTTTATTCAGCTGTAATACTATTACCTTTGATTCTATCATCTCCCTCTCAAATTGCAGAGTAATTTCAGACATATTATGATCACTGCCTGCTGAGGATTCCTTCACCTTAAGCTCCCTGACCAAGTCTACTTCATTCCACATCACTATATCCAGTGTTGCCTGTTCCCTACAGGGCTCCACCACAAGTTGGTCCAAAAAGCCATCTCATAGACATTCCACAAATTCACTTTCTTGCGAACTCTTCCCAACCTGATTTTCCCAGTCCACCTGCATATTGAAATCCCCAATGATCAATCTAACTTTGCATTTCCTACAAATCTTTTGTATTTCCGGCTGTATCTTGTGCCCCATTTCCTGACGACTGTTTGGAGGCCTGTACATAACTCCAACTATGGTAATGTTTATACCTGTGCAGTTCCTCAATTCCACCAACATGGTTGTAAAGGCAGAGGTGCCGAAGGGGCTTGAAAGAGCCGAGGTTAACAATGGCAGGGGAGTGGCCAGTGCGTGTGTGTGTGTGTGTGTGTGTGTGTAAGTGCATCTGTGTGCGTGTATGTTTGTATCTGTGTGCGTGTGTGTGTGCATCTGTGTGCATGTGCGTGTGTATGTATGTGTGTGCGCGCACATGTGTGTATTTGTGTGTGTATATCTGTGTGCATCTGTGTGTATGTGTGCGCGTGTGTGTATCTGTGTGCGTGTGTGTACCTGTGTGTGTGCGCGCGTCTATCTGTGTGTATGCATGTGTGTGTATCTGTGTGTGTATATATGTGTATGTGTGTATGTATGCGTGTGCATTTGTGTGTGCGCGCACATGTGTATCTGTGTGCGTGTGTGTGTATATCTGTGTGCGTCTATTTGTGTACGTGTGAGTCTGTGTATGTGTCTGTGTGTGTATGTATGTGTGTGTGTATGTGTGTGTCTGTGTGTCTGTTTGTGGGTGCATGTCTGTGTGCATGTCTCCGTGTGTGTGTGTGTGTGTGTGTGTGTGTGTCTGTGTGTATGTGTGTGTGTTTGTGTGTGTGTCTGTGTGTGCATCTGTTTGTGTGTGTGTCTGTGTTGTGCATATATGTGCGTCTGTGTGTGTGTGCCTGTTTGTGTGTGTGTGTCTGTGTGTATGTGTGTGTGTGTGTTTCTGTTTGTGTGTGTGTGTCTGTGTGTTGTCTGTGTATGAGTCTGTGTGTCTGCTTGCATGTGTATGTGTCTGTGTGTGTGAGTGCATGCATGTGTGTGTGTGTCTGTGTATGTGTCTGTGTGTGTGTGTCCGTGTCTGTGTGTGTGTGTGTGACTGTGTGTGTGTGTCCGTGTCTGTGTGTGTGTCTGTGTGTGTGTGTGCATGTGTGTGTGTATGTGTGTCTGCGTGTGTATGTCTTTGTGTGTTTGAGTGTGTGTGTGTGCTTGTGTATGTATGTGTCTGTGTGTCTGTGTGTGTGTCTATCTGTGTGTGTCTGTGTGTGCATCTGTGTGTTTGTGTGTGTATATATGTGTGTCTCTGTTTGTCTGTGTCTGTTTGTGTGTGTATGTGTGTCTATGTGTGTGTGCATGTATGTGTGTCTGTGTGAGTGCTTGTGTGTCCATGTGCCTGTGTGTGTGTGTGCGTGTATGTATCTGTGTGTATGTATGGGTGTGTGCCTATGTGTGTGTCTGTGTCTCTGTGTGTGTGTGTATGTGTGTCTGTCTGTGTGTGTCTGTGTCTGTGTGTGTATGTGTCTGTGTGTGTGTATGTATGTGTCTGTGTCTGTATGTGTGTGTGTGTGTGTGGGGGAGTCAGGCCTCCATTTTGCCAGAGCGTCGAGGAGAGAAGGAGGAGTGAAGCGAGGGCTGCTGGGAAGGTATGGGCTTAATTTATATTTGGGCAGTGGCTGAGCATGTGTCGTATCTCCCTCCCGCAGCCCCCTCCTCTAACCGGAAGAAAAAGACCCACTCAGGTAAGGCTTTTATTTCTTATCGTTCTTTTCCATTTATTTAAGTCCATTGTTTGATTTCAGTTGGTTGATATAAAGCTAAGCTTACAATGGCAGGGGACCTCAGACCCATGGCATGTGCCTCTTGCTTGAGGTGGGAGTTTAGGAACGTGTCTGATGTTCCTGACTCTTACACTTGCATGAAGTGTGTCCAGCTGCAGCTCTTGTTTGACCACATGACCGCTCTGGAGCTGTGGATGGACTCACTGTGGAGCATCTGTGATGCTGAGGAGATCATGGATAGCACGTTTAGTGAACTGGTCACACCACAGGTTAGGATTGCTGAGGGAGACAGTGAATGGGTGACCAAAAGACAGAAAAAGAGTAGGAAGGCAGTGCATGTGTCCCCTGTGGTCATCTCCCTCCAAACCAGGTATACTGTTTTGGATATTGTTGGGGGAGATGGCTCACCGGAGGAGGGCAGCAGTTGTCAAGATCATGGCACCGTGGTGGGCACTGCTGTTCAGAAGGGTGGGAAAAAGACTCCTAGGGCCATAGTCATAGAGGTTTCTATTGTGAGGGGAGTAGATGGGCGAGTCTGTGGCCAAAAACAGGACTCCCGGATGGTATGTTGCCTCCCAGGTGCTCGGGTCAGGGATGTCACTGATCGGCTGCAGAGCATTCTAAAAGGGGAGGGTGAACAGCCAGTTGTCTTGGTGTATACAGGCACCAACGATATAAGTAGGAAACAAGATGAGGTCCTGAAAGAAGAATTCAGGGAGCTAGGAGGGAAGTTAAAGAGGAGGACCTCAAATGTAGGGATCTTAGAATTACTAACAGTGCCACGTGCTAGCCAGTGTAGAAATGAAAAAATAGGCAGGATGAACACATGACTTGAGAGATGGTGTAGGAGGGAGGGGTTCAGATTTGTTGGACATTGGGACTGGTTCTGGGGAAGGTGGGACTATTACAAAAGGGATGGTCTACATCTGAACCAGACCGGAACCAATGTCCTTGGGGGAGTTTTTGCTCCCGCTGTTGGGGAGGTTTTAAACTAATGTGACAGGGGACTGGGAACCAGAAGAGAAAACAAGTAGGCAGAGAGGTGGAGACTGGAGACTGTAAGAATTATGAAGATAGCATTAATAAAGGGAAAAATCGGCAGAGAGCAGGTGAGAGCAAAAGAACTGGTGTCCTGAAATGCATCTACTTTAATACAAGGAGTATAGTGGGTAAGGCAGATGAACTTAGGGCTTGGATTGGTGCCTGGGAGTATGACATTATTGCCATCACAGAGACTTGGTTGAAGGAAGGGCATGATGATTGGCAACTAAATGTTCCAGGATATAGACACTTCAGACAGGACAGGGAGGGAAGTAAAAGAGGGGGTGGAGTTGGATTGCTGGTCAGGGACGGTGGTATGGTTTTGGAACTGGTCCTCCTGGGAGCAGATGCGGCGGAGACGAAGGAATTGGGAATATGGGATGGCGTTTTTACAGGGGGCAGGGTGGGAGGAGGTGTAGTCTAGGTAGCTGTGGGAATCGGTTGGTTTCTAATAAATGTCCATGTCGATTCGGTCACCCGAGATGGAAATGGAAAGGTCTAGGAAGTGGACGGAGGAGTCTGAGATGGTCCAGGTGAATTTGAGGTCGGGCTGGAAAGTGTTGGTAAAGTGGATGAACTGTTCAACCTCCTCGTGGGAGCACAAGGCAGCGCCGATACAGTCATCGATGTAGCGGAGGAAAAGGTGGGGGGTGGTGCCAGTGTAGCTGCGGAAGATGGACTATTCCACATATCCTACGAAGAGGCAGGCATAGCTGGGGCCCATGTGGGTGCCCATGGCTACTCCTTTGGTTTGGAGGAAGTGGGAGGATTGGAAAGAGAAGTTGTTCAGGGTGTGGATCCTGTCACATGGTTTTTGAGCAGGCTGTCAAAGCAATTTGACAGAATGTCTCATCACCAAACCTTTCTGAAAAGCAGGAGAAAATGAGGACTGCAGATGCTGGAGATCAGAGTCGAAAGTATGGTGCTGGAAAAGCACAGTGGGTCAGGCAGCATCCGAGGAGCAGGAGAATCGAGATTATGCCTGATCTGCTGTGTTTTTCCAGCACCACATTCTTTCTAACAGGCACCAAGCCATCGTTTTGGCTGGTGGTGTTAAGGACACTATCTGTGAGATTCTTTATATCTGCCTGGTCAGTCTGTGTTACCACAAGCTGCTCTTGAAGGATGAGACTGTCACACATCTCCCTCCGAGATGTGCTTTCGCAAAAGAAATCTGAAGAGAGATGTCATGGATTTGTCGACATTTGTCCTGAGCAGCTCCGTGACACAGGACTCTGTGCTCTGTGGTGTGTTCCCTCAGATACGTGTAAACAGGCCCCAGTACCCAACATTGTTCAGAAATGCAGTTATAGATACATTGTAACTACCAAGAGGTCAAGCCCCAGTGTCATTTTCTTCTTTGTCTGCAAAACCTGTTGAGATCTGAATTTCTTTCGTAACTTATGTACGTAAAAATTTGCTTTTTTTTGTACAAAGTATATTTTTGCAAAATAGAAATTCTCAACAACAGTTCTAAATCAATTTACATTTAATTTTATTACTGGAACATGAGCAAGGTGAGAGAGAGCAGCATTCACAGCTGTGCTGCTGTGAGAGTTCTCCCACAGCACTGTTCATTGAGGATTGACAGGATTGTCAGACAGCAGCTGTCAAGAAACAGCAGCATGTGTCCACAAGAAGGCAGTGTGTGTCTGGGAGGGGATTCTACACGTGATTTCCCTCCAGACTCAGTGATCTTGACCTTCTTGGGAGAGGATCTGTCACTGTTATTCCTGTGATGTGGAGAGAGGAAGCAGTCTTATTGAGTATTCCACTGCTCTCACTGTCTTTTCCCATTGAGGGCCCAGGTTCCCCTGCCCTGACGGACATTCGTGAACTAGTTGAGTTTTTATGACAGTCCAATCAGTTTTCATGATCACTATTTCTGAGAGTCTTTCACACAAATTACCAAATTCAATTAACTCCATTTCACGACCTCCTTTACCCTTAAATAGTTCTCTTTCTCATACTCACCTTTTCTTTATTTAAATTTGATTTCCAGAGAATGAGAGAGGTATGTTTATCAACAAGGATTCCAAACAGACATCCCATCAAGATCTGAGAGTGAGACAATTCATCAGGATTTCAACGTTTGCCTATTTTGGGGTTGGAAAGGAATTCAAACATCAGTGTGAATGGAAATGCACCGAGACACAGACACCCAATGAGTGTCCCAGTGAACTGACTGTGGACAGGTCTTGACCCAGTTCCACAGCCTGACTAACATCACAACATTCACGGTGGGCAGAAACTGTATCCTTGTCCTGTGTATGGCTGAGGAGTCAGCTGGTCCTCCCATATGGAGAGGTATGAGGACCCCTGCTCCATGGAGTAACAATAGAAATGTAGGGACTGCTAAGTCTTTCAAATACCCATACCTACTGGAAATTCATCAACACAGTCACACTGGAGAGAGGATGTACACTGGCTCTGTGTGTGGTAAGGGATTTACTCACTCATCTGACTATCTGAGTCATGAACTCACTCACACCGGGGAGAGTGCCCTGATTGTGAAAAAGGATTCAGTGACTCATCCAACCTGCTGGCGCACCAGCAAGTTCACACTGGGGAGAAACCATTTTGCTGCTCTGAGTGAGGCAGGGCATTCCCCCAGTTTTCCCGCCTCAGGGCACACCAACGAGTTCACACTAATGAGAGAGCTTTCAAATGTTCCCACTCTGTGAACAGCTGTAAAAGCAGATGTGCACTGCTCATGTGCCAATGCATTCACACTGGGGGAGAGGTCATTCCCCTGCTCTGCTTGTAGGAAACGATTTGTTCCTTTAAAAACCCCGTGAGACACCAGCCAATACGCACTGGGGCGAAAGGATTGGAACAGTGATTGGAACAGATTCTACTTCTGTTCTGAGGTAGCCTTTTAAAAGGTCAGCATCTTTTCCCTGATGTTCTGCCCGATATCTCGACATATGAATTTCACGGTTCCATATGTTTTGCTCACTGCTGTCTTATTGTATCCTGCCATCTGTATGGGTCCCTCTGTCTCAGCCAGAAGATCTGGTTTCGAATCCCACCTGCTATGGAGCTGTGCCAGAGGTGTGTGAATTTTTTGTTAGTTCTTAATCGATGATTGAACCATATCCATTGGGGTCTGTTTCCGCTGAAGATAATGAACGCCAGCTCAGTTAAAGGGACCATCGAGGGAAGGGGGTGTGTGGTGGGGAATGGAATAATAAACTCATTAATTTATATAGTAAGTCTGTACAATCACCATTCATGTAAAATTGAGTGATTCATTTATAGAATTCTCAAACACATAAAAAGTAAGTTTGCTGACTTGTTCGTTTCAGTTCCACGCATACCTTGTGTTGATCTGTGTGAAAATCCTGTGGTCTCTCCTGAAATAAATTTGTGTCAATTAGTTGTGAAGCCTGTGTTCCGTTGTCTAAATGAATGTGTGTTATGGCTGCTGCTGGTTTGAAACTGCAGCTCAGTCTCTTTTTAGATTAGATTAGATTCCTTACAGTGTGGAAACAGGCCCTTCGGCCCAACAAGTCCACAGCGCCCCGCCAAAGCGTAACCCACCCATACCCCTTCTTCTATATCTACCCCTTACCTAACACTACGGGCAATTTAGCATGGCCAATTCACCTGACCTGCACATCTCTGTGTGGATATTAAGTCTGGGCCAGTGTGTGAGGTGAGGAAGTGGAAAAGGAGAGAGACAGGCAGAAGCAGGTTAAAGTAGTAAGCTGCCATTTTCTCGCATATCAAATATGCCTCTTGGATTGCTCCATATATGGAGGAACTGTGCTCCAGGTACAGAGCTGGGAGCTGACTGGAAAAGCTGGGATTTGGACAGAAAATGGTCTTGGTGACAGACCTGATTTTTTTTAAGTAGGTTCTGGCAGCCACAGTTTGTTCTACTACTCACCTAGTGCTGCAGACCACTAGGTGAGTAGCAGAGAGCTTATCTCTGTCTCTGTGTGTGAGAAAGAGAGTGGGTACTATTGGAGTCTTTTGTTCTTTTAACCTCCACCCATTGCATCCCCCGCCCAATTCTTGAATCATTCAGACTGACACAAACTCCAGGTACAGAGTCTGTCCCTCATGAGAGCAAAGGAGTGTGAAAAACTATCAAGGAAGTTCGGACCACTGGAATGGTAAGTATCCCCTCCTCAGTCTCTCCATGACTCTCAATAACTTCTGTTTGTCTCTTTCTTCTTTTTCCCTTTCCTCACTCTGTTTCTGCCTGACCCTCTTTCTCCACCCCTCTGTCTCCCTTTCGGGAAACGTCTCTCTGTCAACCCCTCTCTTGGACTCTGTGTCTCTCTCTCGATCTCTCTGCTTTTCTTTCTGTCTCTCTCTCTCTCTCTCTCTCTCTCTCTCTCTCTCTCTCTCTAACTCTCCTTCATTCTATCTCTTACATTCTGTCTCTTTCTCTGTTTCTTTCTTTTTTTTGTATTTCTGACTTACCTCTTTTTACATTTTTTCTTTTGCTGTCTCTTTTGACTTCCGTCTTTTCTGCCCCTCCTCCCCAGTCTCTCTGACTCATTTTTTGCCCCATCTCTATTTTTTGCCTGGTGTCTATTCAGATCCCCCCCACCCCCCCAGGTTTTGCAGCCCCTCCACAACTTACACACCTTGAACATTTTTCTGATCTTCCTCCCAAGTTTTGTGCTCCTACCAAATTTTGCAACATTCCCCAACATTGCTCCTTCGCTCAAAATGTGTGCCCCAAATTTTTTCTACAGCTCTAAGTTTGGTGCCTCCCCCAGTTTCTGTGGCCCCTTTCAATTTGCTTGCCCCTCCCAATAATGTAGACCCCCCACATTTTGCATCCCCCATTATTCATCCCAGTAAAATTATGCTCCCCCCTCAGATATTTCATTCCCCAATGTTTTGAAGTGCAGCCCCCAAACTTTCTCCTCCCCAAATGTTGTGCTCAACCCAGCATGTTTTCAACTGTCCACAACTGAACAACCCCTGATGTTGCAGTGTCCTGAGTCCAATTTTGCATCCCCCAATTTTTCTGTGTCACTCAAATTGAGCACCCTTCCCTAAGTTTTGCACACCCAAAGTTTTGTGCCCTCTGCCAAATATTGCACCTCCAAATGTTCCTCCTCCAAGCTCTTTCACTCCCTGATTTGCAGCATCCCCCAAAAATCATACAGCCCTCCACAACATCCTCGCACCAATTTTCTGCCTTCCATTCATGACTCACCCTCGGTTTTGTGGCTCTTCCTCAAATTAACATCGCAAATGTTGCATCTGCCCCAATTTTGCACCCTTCAATAATTTTCTGCCTTATACAATTTGTAGTCCCCTCAAAAGTCTGCAAGCCCTGAAGTTCTTCCTATTTTTATGCCTACAAAGATTGCACCTCCACAAATATTTCTCCCCCACCTCAGACCTTTTTAGCCCAAAATTCTTACAACACCACTCTTAGAAATACGGCACTCACCCTTCCAATTTTTTTTAGAATTCCTACAGTGTGGAAACAAGCCCTTCAGCCCAACAAGTCCACACCAACCCTCTGAAGAGTCACAGACTCATTCTCCCAAACCTATATTTACTCCTCACTAATACATCTAACACACACATCCCTGAACACTATGGGCAATTTAGTGTGGCCAGTGTACCTAACCTGCACATCTTTGGATTGTGGAAGCACCTGGAAGAAACCCACTCAAACACGAGGAGAATGTGCAAACTCCATACAGGCAGTCGCCCGAGGCCTGAGTCAAACCCAGGTCCCTGGCGCACTGAGGCAGTAGTGCTAACCACTGAGTCACTGTGCTGCTCCAATTTTTGAACTCTGTAAATTGTTCCTTCTCCATTTTCATGCCTGTTCCCAATGTACACCCACTCTCCCATTTTGAACAGCCACTCTCCCATTTTGAACAGCCACTCTCCCATTTTGAACAGCCACTCTCCCATTTTGAACAGCCACTCTCCCATTTTGAGCACACACTATTTTTGCCCCCCACCAATTACATGCCCCCAAATTTTGCAATTCTCTACCCCAGAGTCTGGAGTAGTTTTGTCATTGAGTATGTGGAAAGTGGTCATTGAAAAGTTTCTAAATTCCAATGATAGTGATCTGGAGACCATCTGGGAGAAGCCATTACAGTGGAGGAACAGTGATTGTATCAAATGGGACAGCAGGCCCGCTGGGCCGAGTGGCTACTGCCTGAGCTGAATACAATGTTTAAGATTTGATCGGATCATGAGATGGTGATTTTTTTTTAAGCAATATCCCAACTTCAAGGTGGGAATCTCCGTAATGAACATGGATTTCTGCCTGACCTAACTAGTTATGAGGGCATTTTTCTCATTTACTGATGACATACTGTAGAAAACTTCTGAAGGCTGTAAAAAAGATCAGAATCGGGAAGCAAATGCGAGAGCTTCCTCTGAGAATAAATGTGGAAACCTTTCTGGCAAAATGTGATAACTACTGACTAAGTGAAACTGTTGATGGGTTGTCAATACAGATTGTTCATACTAAAATTTGTGAATGGATTTTAAAGATTGTCCTGCTGTCTGCTCAACTGCATCCATCTCATGGATGTGTTCCAGCTTACTCTGGACCTCACACAATTAATTTTCTCTTCTTGTCCTTCTGTGTAAAGCCTATTGATGATGTATTTGTAATCCCCATTTCAGTCTTCTCCAATCCCTGGCCTCCCTCGCCCCCTGCTGTTTCTTCTCTCAAACTATCAGTCATTTCCTGGAGTATGTCACTGGCACTGTCCACTCCTGGCCTCACTCACAAACTTCTTCATCTGGCTTTACCTCGGGATTGATTTTCAAGCCAATGACTTCCACCACTCTGATCCCAGACAACTTACGGGATTTACATCTGCGAGTCACAGACACCCCAAAAACAAAACAGTCAACTCATCCTGTTTAAGAAAGGTGGTAAGGACAAGCCAGGGAACAATAGAACCAGTGAGCCTGAGGGACAGGATATACATGTATTTGGAAAGGCAAGGACTGATTAGGTATATCACTCACGCTGTCCCCACGTCATCTCTGCCCTCACGTCCATCTCCGCCCCCATGATCAACTCCGCCCCCATTCCCAGCTTCAGCCCCACACCAGGTACCAGTTCCCAGGTCCTTGCTCCTAGCCCTGCTGTATTTTCACTATCCCTCCAGACCTCCCCCTCTCTGAGGATGAACGATCAGTCCTCAGCAGAGGCCACACCTTCATCCCCCTTCGCTCCCGGATCAATGAGTTCGACACGCGGCTCGATATCGAGCATTTCTTCCGCCGCCTTCACCTTCACGCCTACTTCTTCAACCAGGACTCTCGCCCACCCTCTGACGACCCTTTCTCCCGCCTCCAACACACCCCATCCACCTGGACACCCCGTGCTGGCCTCTTACCCGCCCTCGAACTCTTCGTATCCAACTGCTGCAACGACATTGACCACCTCAACCTGTCCACCCCTCTCACCCACCCAAACCTCTCACCCTCACAACACGTAGCCCTCCACTCCCTCCGCTCCAACCCCAACCTCACCATCAAACCGGGAGAAAGTGAGGACTGCAGATGCTGGAGATCAGAGCTGAAAAAATGTGTTGCTGGAAAAGTGCAGCAGGTCAGGCAAGCCTGAAGAAGGGCTTATGCCCGAAACGTGGATTCTCCTGATACTTCGATGCTGCCTGACCTGCTGCGCTTTTCCAGCAACACATTTTTAAGCTCACCATCAAACCGGCAGACAAGGGAGGCGCAGTGGTAGTTTGGCGCACCAATCTTTACACCGCTGAAGCTAGACACCAACTCGCGGACACCTCCTGCCCCCGTGACCATGACCCCATCTCACACCACCAAACCATCATCTCCCAGACCATCCATAAGCTCATCACCTCAGGAGATCTCCTATCCACTGCCTCCAACCTCAGTCCCACAACCCCGCACCGCCCGTTTCTACCTCCTGCCCAAAATCCACAAACCTGATTGCCCCGGCCGACCCATTGTCTCAGCCTGGTCCTGCCACACCAAACTCATCTGTGCATACCTCGACACTGTCCTGTTCCCCTTAGTCCAAGAACTCCCCACCGACGTTTGGGACACCACCCACGCCCTCCACCTCCTCCATGATTTTCAGTTCCCCGGCCCCCAACGCCTTATCTTCACCATGGACATCCAGTCCCTGTACTCCTCCATCGCCCATCACGAAGGCCTCAAAGCCCTCTGCTTCTTCCTCTCCTGCCGACCCAACCAGTATCCTCAGTCACCCTCCTTCAACTGACTGAACTGGTCCTCACTCTGAACAACTTTTCTTTCCAATCCTCCCACTTCCTCCAAACCAAAGGAGTAGCCATGGGCACCCACATGGGCCCCAGCTATGCCTGCCTCTTCGTCAGATATGTGGAACAGTCCATCTTCCGCAGCTACACTGGCACCACCCCCTACCTTTTCCTCCGCTACATCGATGATTGTATCGGTGCTACCTCATGCTCCCACGAGGAGGTTAAACAGTTCATCCACTTTACTAACACCTTCCACCCCGACCTCAAATTTACCTGGACCGTCTCAGACTCCTCCCTCCCTTTCCTAGACCTCTCCATTTCTACCTCGGCCGACCGACTCAACACAGACATTTACTATAAACCAACCGACTCCCACAGCTCCCTAGATTTCACCTCCTCCCACCCTGCCCCCAGTAAAAATGCCATCCCATATTCCCAATTCCTTCACCTCCGCTGCATCTGCTCCCAGGAGGACCGATTCCAAGACCGAACAACCCAGATGGCCTCCTTCTTCAAAGACCGCAATTTCCCTTCAGACGTGGTTGACGATGCTCTCCACCGCATCTCCTCCTCTTCCCACTCCTCTGCCCTTGAACCCTGCCCCTCCAATCGCCACCAGGACAGAACCCCACTGGTCCTCACCTACCACCCCACCAACCTCCAGATACATCGTACCATCCTTCATCATTTCTGCCACCTCCAAACAGACCCCACCACCAAGGATATATTTCCCTCCCCATCCCTATCAGCGTTCCGGAAAAACCACTTCCTCCGCAACTGGGAGCAGCGGCCGAGTAAAAGCGAACCCGGGAGACTTTTCACCGCAGAGAGCGGCGCGAGCTGGACGGAAGTGAGGTTGGAGCGCAGAGCTGGTCGGGAAGGTAAGTGATTAGTATTTGAGTGGGTGTGTTCTCGACCCCAGGCCCTACTTCGTAGGGCCTCCCTTCCACCCTCCTCCTCTAACCTAACTTTAAAGTCCACAGGTAAGCGACTCAGTGTTATTGACTCAGTGTTCTTGTTTTGGAGACAAAGTGTACAGTCATGGCAGCGCAGGCGGTGGAATGTTCCTCCTGCAGGATGTTTGAGGTAGGGGTGACCACCGATACTCCTGCCGACTTCGTCTGCAGGAA
The DNA here is from genome assembly GCF_047496795.1 of Chiloscyllium punctatum. Classification (NCBI taxonomy): domain Eukaryota; kingdom Metazoa; phylum Chordata; class Chondrichthyes; order Orectolobiformes; family Hemiscylliidae; genus Chiloscyllium; species Chiloscyllium punctatum. The sequence goes on from NC_092762.1 coordinate 21,713,976, forward strand.
ATGCAGTCAGATCCTGCTCCTCACCGAACGAGTTAGGGAACTGGAACTGAAGTTGGATGAACTGAGGATTATTCGAGAGGCTGAGAGGGTGATTGATAGAAGCTACAGGGACATAGTTACGCCGGAGAACAGAGGTAGCTGGGTAACAGTTAGAGGTGGGAAGGGGAAGAAGCAGGCAGTGCAGGGTTCCCCTAAATAATAAGTATACAGCTTTGGAAACTGTTGGGGGGGACAGCCTTGCAGGTGTAAGCTGCAGTGAAGGGGTCTGTGGCGTGAGGTCTGGCTCTGAGACTCAGAAGGGAAAGGGGGAGAGGAGGAGACCGCTAGTTATAGGAGACTCTCTAGTTAGAGGGACGGACAGGCGGTTCTGTGGACATGAGCGAGACTCTCGGATGGTTTGTTGCCTCCCGGGTGCCAGGGTCCGAGACGTCTCGGACCGTGTCTTCAGAATCCTTAAGGGGGAGGGTGTGCAGCCAGAAGTCGTGGTACACATTGGCACCAACGACAGGTAGGAAGAGGGGTGGGGAGGTCATTCAAGAGCTCAGGGAGTTAGGCTGGAAGCTAAAAGCTAGGACAGGCAGAGTCGTCATCTCTGGGTTGTTGCCAGTGCCACGTGACAGTGAGGCAAGGAATAGGGAGAGAGTGCAGTTGAACACGTGGCTGCAAGGATGGTGTAGGAGGGAGGGCTTCAAGTATTTGGACAATTGGACTGCATTCTGGGGAAGGTGGGACCTGTACAAACAGGACGGGTTGCACCTGAACCAGAAGGGCACCAATATCCTGGGGGGTAGGTTTGCTAGCACTCTTCGGGGGGGGTTTAAACTAATTTGGCAGGGGGATGGGATACGGACTTGTAGTGTCCAGCAAGGAAGCTAGCTGTGTGTCAGAATGTCCAAGACTGTAGGGAGGCTGTGGAGAGGTAGCACTGACAGGGAATACTTGCGGACACAGAGATGGGCTCAAGTGCATATACTTCAACGCAAGGAGTATCAGAAATAAGGTGGGTGAACTTAAGGCGTGGATCGGTACCTGGGACTACGATGTTGTGGCCATCACGGAAACGTGGATAGATGAGGGACAGAAATGGCTGTTGGAGGTTCCTGGTTACAGATGTTTCAGTAAGATTAGGGAGGGTGGTAAAAAAGGAGGGGGGGTGGCATTGCTCATTAGAAATGGTATAACGGCTGCAGAAAGGCAGTTCGAGGGCGATCTGCCTTTGGGGGTAGTATGGGCTGAAGTCAGAAATAGGAAAGGTGCAGTCACCTTGTTGGATGTTTACTATAGGCCTCCCAATAGCAGCAGAGATGTGGAGAAACAGATTGGGAAACAGATTTTGGAAAGGTGCAGAAGCGACTTCAACTTCCCAAATATTGATTAGAAGCTCTTTAGATCGAGTAGATTGGATGGGGCGGTGTTTGTGCAGTGTGTCCAGGAAGCTTTTCTAACTCAATATGTAGATTGTCCAACCAGAGGGGAGGCCATGGTACTCGGTAATGAACCGGGACAAGTGATGGGCTTGTTAGTGGGTGAACATTTTGGTGATGGTGACCACAATTCTGTGACTTTCACCTTGGTTATGGAGTGGGATAGGTGCGCACAACAAGGTAGATTTTACAATTGGGGGAAGGGAAATTACGATGCTGTAAGACAGGATTTGAGGAGCATAAGTTGGGAGCATCGGCTGTCAGGGAAGGATGTGGTGGAAATGTGGAACTTTTTCAAGGAGCAGATACGACGTGTCCTTGATATGTATGTACCTATCAGGCAGGAAAGAAATGGTCGTGTGAGGAAGCCTTGGTTGACGAGGGAGGTTGAATGTCTAGTAAAGAGGAAGAAGGAGGCTTACATAAGGTTGAGGAAACAGGGTTCAGACAGAGCAGTGGAGGGATACAGGATAGCCAGAAGGGACCTGAAGAAAGGGATTAGGAGAGCTAAGAGAGGGCATGAAAAATCCTTGGCGGGTAGGATCAAGGATAACCCCAAGGCATTTTATGCGTATGTGAGAAACCTGAGAATGACGAGAACGAGGGTAGGTCCGATCAAGGACAGTAGTGGGAGATTGTGTATTGAGTCGGAAGAGATAGGAGAGGTCTTGTACAAGTACTTCTCTTCAGTATTTACGAACGAGAGGGACCGTATTGTTGAAGAGGAGAGTGTGAAACGGACTGGTAAGCTAGAAGAGATACTTGTTAGGAAGGAAGATGTGTTGGGCATTTTGAACAACTTGAGGATAGACAAGTCCCCCGGGCCTGACGGGATATATCCTAGGATTATGTGGGAAGCAAGAGAGGAAATTGCAGTACCGTTAACAATGATCTTCTCGTCTTCACTGGCAACTGGGGTGGTACCAGGGGACTGGAGAGTAGCGAATGTTGTGCCCCTGTTCAAAAAAGGGAATTGGGATAACCCCGGGAATTACAGACCAGTTAGTCTTACTTCTGTGGTAGGCAAAGTAATGGAAAGGGTACAGAGGGATAGGATTTATGAGTATCTGGAAAGACACTGCTTGATTAGGGACAGCCAGCACGGATTTGTGAAGGGTAGGTCTTGCCTTACAAGTCTTATTGAATTCTTCGAGGAGGTGACCAAGCATGTGGATGAGGGTAGAGCAGTGGATGTAGTGTACATGGATTTTAGTAAGGCATTTGATAAGGTTCCCCATGGTAGGCTTATGTGGAAAGTCAGGAGGCATGGGATAGAGGGAAATTTGGCCAATTGGATAGAAAAGTGGCTAACCAGTCGAAGTCAGAGAGTGGTGGTAGATGGTAAATATTCAGCCTGGAGCCCAGTTACAAGTGGAGGTCCGCAGGGATCAGTTCTGGGTCCTCTGCTGTTTGTAATTTTTATTAATGACCTGGATGAGGGAGTCGAAGGGTGTGTCAGTAAATTCGCAGATGATACGAAGATAGATGGAGTTGTGGACAGTGAGGAGGGCATTTGTCGTTTGCAAAGGGACTTAGATATGATGCAGAGCTGGGCTGAGGAGTGGCAGATGGAGTTCAACCCTGCCAAGTGTGAGGTTGTCCATTTTGGAAGAGCAAATAAGAATGCGGAATATAAGGTTAATGATAGGGTTCTTAGTCAGGTGGAGGAACAGAGGGATCTTGGGGTCTATGTACATAGATCTTTGAAAGTTGCCACTCAGGTGGATAGAGTTTGCAAGAAGGCCTATGGAGTATTATCGTTCATTAGCAGAGGGATTGAATTCAAGAGTTGTGAAGTGATGTTGCAGCTGTACAGGACTTTGGTTAGGCCACATTTGGAGTACTGTGTGCAGTTCTGGTCACCTCACTTTAGGAAAGATGTGGAAGCTTTAGAGAGGGTGCAGAGAAGATTTACCAGGATGTTACCTGGAATGGAGAATAGGTCATACGAGGATAGGTTGAGAGTTCTCGGCCTTTTCTCGTTGGAACGGCGAAGGATGAGGGGTGACTTGATAGAGGTTTATAAGATGATCAGAGGAATAGATAGAGTAGACAGTCAGAAACTTTTTCCCCGGGTACAACAGAGTGTTACAAGGGGACATAAATTTAAGGTGAAAGGTGGAAGGTATAGGGGGTTGTCAGGGGAAGGTTCTTTAGATTAGATTAGATTAGATTAGATTACTTACAGTGTGGAAACAGGCCCTTCGGCCCAACAAGTCCACACCGCCCCGCCGAAGCATAACCCACCCATACCCCTACATCTATATATATATCTACCCCTTACCTAACACTACGGACAATTTAGCATGGCCAATTTACCTGACCTGCACATCTTTGGAGTGTGGGAGGAAACCGGAGCACCCGGAGGAAACCCACACAGACACGGGGAGTACGTGCAAACTCCACACAGTCAGTCGCCTGAGGCGGGAATTGAACCCGGGTCTCTGGCGCTGTGAGGCAGCAGTGCTAACCACTGTGCCACCGTGCCGCCCAGAGAGTGGTGGGGGCATGGAATGCGCTGCCCGTGGGAGTGGTAGAGTCAGAATCATTGGCGACCTTTAAGTGGTATTTCGATAGGTACATGGATGGGTGCTTAATCTAGGATAGAAGTTTGGCACAACATCGTGGGCCGAAGGGCCTGTTCTGTGCTGTATTGTTCTATGTTCTATGTTCTATGTTTAACTCCCACGTCAGATCCACACCCCCCACCAACCCAACCTCCACTCCCAGCACCTTCCCCTGCAAATGCAAGAAATGCAAAACTTGCGCCCACCTCCCCCCTCACTTCCTTCCAAGGCCCCAAGGGATCCTTCCATATTCATCACAAATTCACCTGCACCTCCACGTACATCATTTACTGCATCCGCTGCACCCGATGTGGCCTCCTATACATCGGAACGTTTCAGAGAACACCTCTGGGACACCCGCAACAACCAACCCAACTGCCCCATGGCTGAACACTTTAATTCCCCCTCCCACTCCACCAAGGACATTCAGGTCCTTGGCCTCCTCCATCACCAGACCATGGCAACACGATGCCTGGAGGAAGAGCGCCTCATCTTCTGCCTAGGAACCCTCCAACCACAAGGGATGAATGCAGATTTCTCCAGCTTTCTGATTTCCCCTCACCCCCACCTTATCCCAATCCCAACCCTCGGACTCAGCACCGCCTTTTTGACCTGCAATCTTCTTCCCGACCTCTCCGCCCCCACCCCTTCTCCGGCCTATCACCCTCACCTTAACCTCCTTCCACCTATTGCATTCCCAACGCCCCTCCCCCAAGTCCCTCCTCCCTACCTTTTATCTTAGCCTGCTTGGCACACCCTCCTCATTCCTGAAGAAGGGCTTATGCCCGAAACGTCGATTCTTCTGCTCCTTGGATGCTGCCTGACCTGCTGCACTTTTCCAGCAACACATTTTTCAGCTCTGATCTCCAGTATCTGCAGTCCTCACATTCTCCATATCTCACTTTATATAAACATAGATAATAGGAGCCTGAGGCGACTGTTTGATCCCTTGAGCCATGATTCAATATGATCATGGCTGATCATTGAGCTCAAAACATTAAATCCACCCTTCCCCAATGTCCCTTGAACCACATGATCTATATCTATTTCCTTCTTTAAAACACACTGTTTGGCCTCAACTGCTTTCTGTGGTGTGAATTCCACAGGCTCACCACTCTCTGGGTGAAGACACTTCTCCTCATCTCAGCTCTAAAAGATTTACCCCTAAACCTTAAACTGTGTCCCATGGCTCTCGACACGCCCCCATCAGGAATATCCTTCTTACATTTAACCTGGCTGGCCCCAGCAGAATTTTATAGGTTTCTATGTGATCCCTCATTCTAAATTCCGATGAATACAATCCTTACCTCAATCTCTCCTCATGTGTCAATCCTGTCATCTCAGGATTCAATCTGGTAAATCTTCACTGCACTCCCTCGATCGCAAGAACATTCTTTCCCAAACAAGGATACCAAAACTGCACCCGGTATTTCAGATGTGGCCTCACCAATGCCCTGTTTAATCACAGTGAGACATGTTATTCCTTTCCTCTTGCTATGAATGCCAACATGTAGTTAGCCTTCTTCACTGCCTACTGCACCAACACACTTCCTTTCAGTGACTCATACACAAAAACACCCTTCTCCCAATTTACAGCCATTAAAATAACCTGCCTTTCTGGTTTTGTTACCAAAGTGGAAAACTTCACATTTATCCACACAAAATTGTATCTATCACGCAAATTGCCCACTAACGCAGCCAATCCAATTAGCTTTACATCCTCCTCAAAGCTGACCATTTAACATACCTTTGTGTTATCTGCAAATTTTGATACATTACATTTTGATCTGTTATCTGCATTGTTGACATATCTTGTGAATAGCTGGGGTCCCAGTCCCAATCTCTGCAGTACTCCAGTCATTAGTCATCACAAAACATTGATCTAATCCTCCCTCACTCACATACAGAATGGCAGATGTTAGTCTGATTTTCAAAACTGACTGTATGGAGATTCAATTAGCAATTGTGATTCACCAAATTATAAAAGCACAGAAACAGGCCAGTTGGCCCATTGTGTCCAAGCTTTCTGACCATGTGCCATTCTCTTACATTGTTTATCATCAATTAATCATCTAGTGCCCTTGATTGACTCTGCCAAAACCACTGTTCCATGCAATGTCTTCCAGATCTAATTACTCGCTGAGTGAAGTTTCTTTCTCACATCCATTTCCTTCTCTTGCAATGTATTTGCAATCGACCCTCTTATTCTCAATGCTTCTACTACTGGGAGGGATTTGGTTGAGCCCAGTTGTCTGGGTCAATGGTTTGCAGAGCAGTGTGATGTCAACAGTGGGTTTAATACCCATTGCCAGTTTCAGGTTCCCATGAAGGGCTTTCCTTCTCAACCTCTTGCCTTGCCTGAGGTTTGCTGACCCTCAGATTAAACCATCACCACTTGATTCTCTCTTGAATGAGGAAGCAGCCCCTTATGGTCTGGTAAGACTATGGCACCATGACATACTAGTCAGCATGGCGTCACATTATCTACTCTGGGTAGGCTGTGCATGATTTTGAAAACTTCTTTCAAGTCTTCTGCCAGCCTTCTCCAATCTAACTTTCTGACTGAAATTTCTTACTGCTGGAGCCATTCATGTGAAGGTGGTTTCTCCAAACCCCCCAGTTTCTGCTCCTTCTCTTCAGCTGAAAGTAAATTAACCCAAGAACAGTCTCATGGTCCATTCTGGTGCCTGGGTCTCTTCACTCTGATAAACTAACTCCAGTTAAACACCAAGAAGAATGAAGCCGCTGTTACCAGTCCCTGCTCCAATTTTCATTCCTGATCTACTGCCTCGATCCCTCTCTCCTGTAACTCATTGTGATTCACAACTTGGTGCTGCATTTGATTCTGAGAGGAGTTGCTGATCTCAGACCAAAGAGAAAAGAACGTAGAAAAATACAGCACAGGAACAGGCCCTTCAGCCCTCCAAGCCTGCACCGATCTAGATCTTCTACCTAAACTTGTCACCTATTTTTTAAGGATCTGTATCCTCCTGCCCCTTGCCCATTCATGTATCTGTCTGGATACATCTTAAATGACGCTATCGTGCCTGACTCTACCAGCTCTGCTGGCAATTTGGTTCCAGGAACCCACCACCTTCTGTGTAAAGAACTTTCCACTGGTATTTCCCTTAAATGTTTCCACTCTTACCTTGAACTTGTGACCTCTATTAATTGAAACCCCCACTCTGGGAAAAAGCTTCTTGCTATCTACCATGTCCATACCTCTCATGATTTTGTAGATCTCAATCAGGTGCCCCCTCAACATTCATCTTTCCAATGGAAATAATCCTAATCTACTCAACCTGTCTTCACAGCTAGCGTCCTCCATACTAGGCAGCATCCCAGTCAATCTCCTCTGCACCCTCTCCAAAGCATCCACATCCTTTCAGTAATGTGGCAAACAGAACTGTATGCTGTACTCTAAATGTGGCCAAACCAAAGTCTAATACAACTCTAACACGACCTGCCAACTCTTGTACTCAATACCCTGTCTGATGAAGGAAAGCATGCCGTGTGCCTTCTCGACCACTCTACTGATCTACGTTGCCACCTTCAGGATACAATGGACCTGAACACCCAGATCTCTCTGTATATCAATTTTCCCCTGGACTTTTCCATTTATCGCTCTTGAACTGTATCTTCCAAAATGCATCACCTCACATTTTCCCAGATTGAACTCCATCTGCCATTTTTCTGCTCAATTCTCCAATCTATCTACATTCTGCTGCAATCTCTGACCGTCCCCTTCAGTATTTGCTACTCCACCAATCTTAGTGTCATCTGCAAACTTGCTAATCAGACCATCTACACTTTCTTCCAGATCATTTATGTAAATCATTAACAGCAGTGGTCCCAGCACAGAGCCTTGTGGAACACCACTGGTCACTGTTCTCCATTTTGAGAAACATGTTTCCACTACTACTCTTTGTCTCCTGTTGCCCAGCCAGTTCTCTATTCATCAGGCTAGTATACCCTGGACCCCATGTGACTTCACTTTCTCCATCAGCCTACCGTGGGTAGCCTTATCAAATACCTTACTGAAGTCAATGTCTTTGACATCTGCAGCCACTTAAATCAAATTTGTCACTTTCTCAATGAACTCTATTATACTGGTAAGACATGACCTTCTTTGCACAAAACCATGTTGCCTATCATTCATCAACCCATTTTCTTTCAAATGCATCCTATCCCTCAGTACCTTCTCCAGCAGCTTACTTATCACTTACGTCAGGCTCACCAGTCAATAATTATCTGGATTATTCTTGCTACCCTTCTTAAAAAAGGGGACAACATTAGCAATTATCCAGTCCTCCAGTACCTAACACATGTTCAAGGATGCTGCATAGATATCTGTTAATGCTCAGCTATTTCCTCTTTCCTCTTTCCTATTTCCTCTTTCACTTCAGTAACCTGGGATAGACCCCATCCAGACCTGGGGACTTGTCCGCCTTAATGCCTTTTAGAATACCCAACATTTCCTCTCTCCTTATGCTGACTTGACCTAGAGTAATCAAACATCTATGCCAAACCTAAACATCCATCATGTCCCTCTCCTCGGTGAATACTGATGCAAAGTACTCATTAAGAATCTTACTCATTTTCTCTCACTCCACACATATCTTTCCTGCTTTGCCCTTGAGAAGGCCAACCCTTTCTCTTGTTACTCTCTTGATTGTTATATATGAATAAAATGCTTTGGGATTTTCCTTAACCTTGTTTGCTAAAGCTATTTCATGAGTTCTTTTAGCCCTCTTAATTCCGTGTTTCAGATTGGTCCTCCTTTCCCAATATTCTTCCAAAGCTTTGTCTGTCTTCAGTCGTCTAGACCTTATGTATGTTTCCTTTTTTCTCTTAGCTAGACTCACAATTTCCCCTGTCATCCATAGTTCCCTAATCATGCCGTTTTTAATCCCTTGTTTTCACAGGGATATGTCTGCCATGCACTCCAATCAATCTTTCTTTAAAATCCTGCCGCATATCAAATGTGGATTTACCCTCAAACAGCTGTTCCCAAGCTACATTCCCCAGCTCCTGTCGAATTTTGGTACAGTTGGCCTTCCCCAAATTTAGTTTTCTTCACTCTTGTCTTTGTCCATGAGTATTTTAAAACTCACAGAACTGTGATCAGTATTCCCTAAGTAATCCCCTATTGGAATTTCAACCACCTGGTTGAGCTTATTCCCCAACACCAGGTCCAGTATGGCCTCTTCCCAAGGTGGACTATTTACATACAGCTCTAAAAAAGCCCTGCTGGATGTTTGTACCGACACAGGGTAAACCTTTCTGCTAATTTAAACCAGACGCATAGAGAATCTCACCTCATGCCGTAATCTGTTACATTTCTGCTGCCCGAATTTCTGATGGACAGGTACCTTTCAAAGAGCTATGCTGCAGGCAGTTGTTGGTGCTTGGCTGCTGTTTGCAATACTCGATTTTATATACCCTAAGGCATCTGACCAGCTCATTGCTTTGATGTCATCCAAAACTGTAAAATACAAACTCAATTGGATTTTGGTATCTGGGGCAGAATTTGAACTGAATTTGAATTTGTTGTGTACAATGGCAATGCAGCTCCAGCTATTTCTTGCACAACCAAATGTTACATTTTTGAATTTTTCAGCACACTTTGTGCCAGCCAGAAGTTTCAGCTCCCTGAAAGGTACAGTACACGTCTCCAACTTCATAACAATGCTCTTTACAAACTCTGCTACATCTAAACCTCGAACACTAATTAAATGCCAGTCAATATTGGGAAAAGTTAAAATCTCCTATCACCACCACCATATTGCTCCTACATCTTTCTATAATCTGTTTCCATATTTGTAACTCTATCTCACCCTCGCTGTTGGGAGGCCTATTGTACAGCCCCAACATTGTTACCGCACCATTCCTGTTTCTGAGCTCTGCCCAATTGCCTCACTGCACGGGTTGTGCATACTGCTCTCCTTCAACACAGCTATGACATTTTCTCTGACGTTTCATGCAACTCTTTCTTTTACTCCCCTCTCTGTCCTGCCTGAATATCCTGGGATAGTTGCCAATCTTGCCCTTTCCTCAACCAAGTCTCAGTAATAGCAATAACATCATATCCCCAGGAACTAATCCAAGCCCTAAGTTCATCTGTGCATTCTTTCATTTCTACTCTGTCTAGTACATGGCACTGGTAGCAATCCTGAGATTACTACCTCTTAGGTTCTACTTTTTAACTTGGCTCCTAACTCCCAAAATTCTGCTGGCGGGACCTCATTTGATTTTTTTATCTATATCATTGATGCCTATATGCACCACTAAGGATCTGAAACCTGAATACAGGCTGAAGTAACTGGTTGTTGTCAGGGGAAACCACGTAACAGAGGCTCTTAATGACTTCAGCTTCAAGAGGGCTTCTCGATGCAAACATGGCAAAATGTCTCTGAGGCTGCAAACTGACAATTCTACTAAAGCTGCATAAAAAGACTTTTCAGTTACTAATTGCTAATTCTGCAAGAGCTGCATAACCGACTAACCACAGTCTAGTCAATAGAGATTAGCAGACAATGCACCCTTTAAAACACAGAAATAACTTGACAAGATAAGACATTACTGGCCATTCTGAGAGACTTTCAGATGCAGGTGCAATGGCTCGATTAGTGAGATAAGGGTGGCCTGAGAGTTGGAAAATAAAGTTAGTTCCCAGGAAATATCATTGGACTAAATAGCTGTCAAATAAAGCAGTATCGTGTATTAATTGGTAATTGTTTGAATGTACTATACAATGTTGGCCTGTACCCTTCCTTAAGAAAGGCATAAAAATGTCTTTGGTTTAAGAATGTGTGCAGGCCCTCCGAGGAACGTGGAACTGCATAATCTCTGTATTTCTGGATACTCTGTGCCTGGCCATATGAAAAATAAAGAGTGAAGTCTAAACAGCCAGACTGATTGTGAATGTTTATTGACAGATCATGGAACCGAGAGGCTCAGCTGGGGGTCCAGATCTTCATCTGGTGCTGTGACTCGGACTCGGTATGGATGGATTGTGAGAAGCGTTGTAAGAGCCTTGAGTCCTCTAGTATTGAGTGCAGAGGAATCGGCCGGCCAGACGTGAGTATTCTCTCCGTTTGGTTTTCCTAACATTCAAATCGCGGTTGACTCAACCCCTCACTGTCTATCGTATAAGTCCAGCACGAAAAGGATCGGTCTGGTAAGAATTTATTGTGAAAAAAAGGACTCCATTAACAGGTCAGGGACCTGCTGATCGGGCATCCAAAATAAAGTTGGGACTCTTAAAAAAGGAGTCAGAGACTCCCAGTAACAAGTTGGGGACCTGCAAATGGGGATCCGAAGTAGAGTCAGGGACTCTGATAAAAAGGAGTCAGGGAGTATTTCAATGAGGAAGTATTTCAAATGAGTTGGGGACTCAGATTGGGTCGAATTGATGTTATCTGAATTGAGTTCCAAACTGTTCTGTGAAAGACGAGATAAGCAAGTATTGTGATACATTGTAACAAGACTGCTGGCGGTTTTGGAAAGGTGAGAAGTGTTTGTGAAAGTCATTAGTTTTGTTGTTTGTTGTCGGGTTGTTGAATAGTGAAGGCCTTAAATTGGGACTATAAAAGGAAGGTTGTTTTAATATGGGTAATAATATAGATAAGACAGAAGATCTGTCTTCGTCATTGGTGAAACTATGTGAAAAGTATCCAGATAAGTCTGAAAGCCTGCAAACACTTTCTGGCCCTTAAATAAGACATTGGGTGATGAGCAGTGGCCACTGAACAGCCCTAAAGGTCCTCAATTGGTTAAATCAACCCAACAACTGATTTGTCGCTGAAACCTAGGCTCAGAAATGAAAGAATTGATTGGATTGTGGCAGCTAGTGGATACTGCCACCAAATTTGGAATTGAATTGAATAATAATCATATCATGAAATCAACCGACATCCTCAAAAATGAACGTTCTCGTGTCAAACGTCAACAGAAACAAAAATAAAAGTCACCGTTGACTGATAAACAAAAAGAACTGTGCAGTTTGATGGTTGGCCTTGATTTGGGTGAGGGAGACAACAAAAATTCAGATTTCAATGATTGGTGTTCCTAAATGCATCTTGCACCACCACCTCCCTATCCCCACCTAACCCACAAGCGAATCTTAAATCAACCCCAGCTATTCCAGCCCCTGCCGCATCAACAAGTCAAGCACCCCCTGCCCTAACCCCTTTCGCACAGATTATTCAACCTCCTGTTTACCAAACTGTTATTGCATCTAATTCACAAATCCCTGTTGTTCCCCTGCCACTGGCCCCTGTCATTCTCCCACCTGGACTCACCCTTGCTATCGCCGCATCTTCTCATGCTCCTCAGATTCCCATTAGTTCGGCAGCTGCAGCTCATCCTCGGACATATGCTGCTGCTGTAGCTATGCCTGTCCCTCTGCCCCCTTCTCAGTTTACCGACTCTGTTGCTTGGAATACTCGCAGTCAACTAAAGTCGAGATCTCACCAGTCTTCTAAAAAGTCTTACCGTGTCTTGCCACAACTCGTCCAGTGATCAGAAACCTCGCTGAGTTCCTTTTCTGAGGATTTGGGAGATGACATGCTTGCTCTGGGCTTGTTCCCAAGGAGACAACTGCCAAATCCACAGGCTAGCGTTGCTGGTCAAAACTCCACTATCCCTGAATGGAATTATGTCCATTCTCTCTGTAATGCTCCGGACCGCCACAAGGCTTCCAACAGTTTGTTGATTTCCCGAGCACGACAATTAAAGTTTATGACAGCACTGCACAAGAGCTGGGCAGAGAAGTGGCAGATGGAGTTTAATTCAGATAAATGTGAGGTGCTGCATTTTGGGAAAGCAAATCTTAACAGGACTTATACACTTAATGGTAAGGTCCTAGGGAGTGTTGCTGAACAAAGAGACCTTGGAGTGTAGGTTCATAGCTTCTTGAAAGTGGAGTCGCAGGTAGATAGGATAGTGAAGAATGCGTTTGGTATGCTTTTCTTTATTGGTCAGAGTATTGAGTACAGGAGTTGGGAGGTCATGTTGCGGCTGTACAGGATATTGGTTAGGCCACTGTTGGAAGATTGTGTGCAATTCTGGTCTCCTTCCTATCGGAAAGTTGTTGTGAAACGTTTCTGAGGACTTGGGAGATGGACTTGGGAAAAGTTTTTTCCCTGAGGTGGGGGAGTGCCAGAACTAGAGGGCGTAGGTTTAGGGTGAGAGGGGAAAGATATAAAAGAGACCTAAGGGGCAACTTTTTCACGCAGAGGGTGGTACATGTATGGAATGAGCTGCCAGAGGACGTGGTGGAGGCTGGTACAATTGCAACATTTAAGAGGCATTTGGATGGGCATATGAATAGGAAGGGTTTGGAGGGTTATGGGCCGGTAGCTAGCAGGTGGGACGAGATTAGGTTGGGATATCTGGTCGGCATGGACAGGTTGGACCGAAGGGTCTGTCTCCATGCTGCACATCTCTATGACTCTATGGCCTTTGGGCCCTTATTCAACAGATCCTTATCTGCAATGAATATGCCTGTTCCACTGAACGCGTTGGTTAAAATGATTTTGCTGCCCTCGCCAACGTCATGGTTCAGGGTCAGCAGCGACAGGATGATATCCTTGCTGCTGCATCCACCATACTGATGAAACCTATTGACCTACTCATATCCTCGAACCTCACTCTAAAAGTTAGGAGTCTGCTGAATACTTTGCTGAATGCTTCCGAGAATGTTATGAATCCTATTCTGGGGATCGAGTTTTGAATTTCCATGTTTTCAATGCTAAATATAACTCTGTTATTGAACTGTCTGCCACCCTCTGTCACCATCGCAGTCAAGACAAATAACCTGGACTGGGTCGACACTAATCCCAATCAACTCCATTGTTCCATTAATGCTTTATGGCAACATCAGAGTAAAGACAAGGCGTCGACCCACGTAAAGTCGGAATTTGTTGTCCACGAAGAGACTTCTCAATAACTACCTATGCGTTGTAGTATTCGTCCTTCTCCCTTTTGAGGCCATGGACGTGGCTGGGGGTCCCTCCCAGACAACGGCCTCAGAGCCGTTTTTATCATGGTGACCCATATCACTGTGCTTGTGCCTGCCGACGTGTGGCTGTTTCAATTGTGGCCAACCTTTTCATTGGGTTTCTAATTGTTCCAAAGGGGCAACAAGGGGGAGTCAAGGAGGTAGATATGGAAATTACCCCCAGGACCCTTACGATGAGGGAAGCTCCCTAGTAATAATCACCCTTTGATGCAAGCGAGAGGCAGAGGATGACTCACTAATTTTTCACAAAAAAACCCTTTTCCCAATGACTAAGTAACTTTCCTTTGAAGTCTGTGTCTTGCAAGCAGGAACCTACAGTCTTACTTAAAGTTGAAAACAGAAGGTATCCCTTTCTGATTGACACAGGAGCCCCAATGTCCTCAGTGAAATCTGACAAGAACTCTCCAATCTCTAAGAAGACCCAAATATTATCTGGCTTTCGAGGAGAAACCCATCGTTATCCAGTTTCTGATCCAGTTCCTGTCTATTTCCAAGGCTATTCCCTGGACCACCGCCTTGTGATTACGACCACATTATCCTGAAATCTAATGGGATGAGATCTCCTGTGTGCCTTTCAAGTCACATTTGCCTGTTCCCCTGCTGGTGTCCAATTTGATTCTGACTCAGGTGAATGCCAACTGGACATGTCCACTAAACCCCAATGGTGGTCACTTGACCCCCAAAGCTCTGGAAGTCATGTCACCCTTGCTTACAATCGGACAGTCCAAGATTTTTTTCAGGGATTTCATTGATACTGAATGGACTATACCAATTCTGGCCAGATGGTGAAGCAAATTATGTTCAAATACTCACTCACCTATGGAAACAGTCCCTCACATCACCGGAAGGCCAATCCGCCTCATCACACTAAAGACCTGGGCTCTTTGATCCACCGTGCAATCACCAGGGCTGATCCACACTGCTATCATCTGCAAACACTCCAAGGAGGGATAACTATCCTCTACGATCCAAATCCTACCTCTCACCGGACCACTCTCCTGCACCATGAAAGTCGGGATGTCCTTGATTTGGTCCACCCTGATGTATGGGCTGAAACATCATCTCAAGTTAGACTGACGGACCGCTCTAAAACCAAATGTTACTCTACCATCCATCTGCCAATGCCCGCTGAAACAACAGGCAATACCGAGCCTCACTGCTGTAATTGATGACTTTCTCCACCAAGGCATCCTGGTCCCTTGCCAATCACCCTGTAACATTCCAATTATGGCTGTCCCAAAACCTGGCAAGCCAGACCAGTATAGACTGGTTCAAGACTTAAGAGCTCCCAACACTTCATGCCCTGGTTCCAAATCTAGCCTCGGTACCATCAGACACTACATTTTTCACTGCTGTTGACCTGCAACATGCTTTTTTCTCTCTGCCTCTTCACGAAGACAGTCAGTACCTATTTGCCTTTACTTTTAATGGCCAGCAGTTGATGTGGACTTGACTACCTCTAGCTTCATACATTCTCCAACCCTTTTCTCTCAGGCCTTATGGAAACAATTTCGGTCTGTCACCCTAACAGGTGGGTTGCACTGATCCAATATGTAGATGACCTCCTTGTTGCCAGTCTGAATGAAGAATCTAACCGCTCTGATGTCATCCTCCTCCTCAACTATCTGAAATGTCTGGGACATGTTGTCTCTCCCAAAAAGGTCTCAATTGCACAACGCCAAGTAAAGTTTCTAGGTTTCATCTTGTCAGCTGACTCACACTCTCTTGAACAGAGCCGCATCACTACTATTGTCAACTTCCCGGTCCCGACAACTGCGAAACAGGTACGCCAGTGGCTGGGCATGATCAACTTCTGCTGACAATGGATCAGTAACACTGCCCTCATCGTTAAGATGTTGACCCCTTTTACTTCCTATGAAGATACCTTCGAGCTCTCCTCAGAGGCAAAGCAAGATTTCGACGCTCCAGCTTTGGGAAAGCCCCTCTATGACACACCTTTCCAACTTCACTGCACTATTCTGGATGACTGCACTTCCTCAGTTCTCACTCAGCTACATGGAGATTGACACCACCCGGTTGCCTATTTCTCCACTAAACTTGACTCTGTTGCCTTAGGACATCCCCATTGTACTCAGATCCTTACCGCTTTTTATCTTTGTTTGCAGTCCGCAGAAAACCTCACACTTCAGCAGGACATTGTCGTCTTCAGTTCTTATGCAGCGATCAATCTGTTGGGACAATTGTAACTCAACATTTGACTGCTGCTCACCAAAACCGTGATGAGGTTTACCTCCTCAACCCCCAGCTGACCTTTAAGTACAGTACCATCATTAATCCTGCCGATTTCCTTGCGCATCCCCCATCACTTTTATCCACTCCAGATCATGACTGTTTTCTCCTCATCAATGAGGAAATCCAAATTCATTCAGATCTTTCCAACAGCCCTATTCCAGACCCTGACATCGATATGTTCACTGATGGTCGTTCTTCTGCTGACCATGCAGGTACTCACCTCTCAGGCTATGTGATAGTTGATTACCATGGTTCTGTCCTGGAATCAGCTTGTTTTGAGACTCCCTTTTCTGCCCAACAAGCTGAACTTTTTGCCCTGATTCATGCCTGTGTCCTCGGGACAGGCCTTCGTGTTAACATTTATACTGTCTCCCACTATACCTTCAGGGTTGTGCATGATTTTGGTCAGCTCTGGAAGAATCGTGGGCTTTTGATATCTTCAGTTCCTCCCATTTCTCTCCACCAGCTCTTCTCAGAGCTTTTAACCACACTTCTGCTCCCAAAGTAGGCTTCTGTTATCAAATGTGCTGCCTATACCACTGGCCAATCCCCTGTCGACACTGGTAATTGTGCTGCTGATGAAGTCGCAAAAGGTGCCTCTTGTGGCTATCTTATGATTGTGCTTAAAATGATGAGCCAGACTGAAAGCTCTGACAAGGGTGAGTCGAACTCTGACAAACTGATGCCAACCATTTAAAATGGTGTTAGCTTACAGGGGGATGCCTCTGTCTCTGAAAAGCTGTTGTGGTCCAAGGCTGCTATTGTAATCTTGTTACTAAACTCTGGACCACTCCGGCTGGTCATATTCGTATATCTGATGCTGTTGCCTTATGGGTCATTAACTGTCACCACAATGCTACTCTTTGTGGTGCTCACTCGACATCTGACCTCCTCTTGACCATCTGGTGGCACTCTCGTCTCCAGCAGATGGCCCAAAGTGTCAGTGCTCGATGCCTCCTCTGCCAAGAACACAACCCGGGTAAGGGTGTGCCTTGCCCACTGGGCAGATACCCCTCCCTGAAGGACCCTTCCAAACTCTTCAGCTTGACTTTATTGAGTTGCAATGGTGTCAGCACCATAAGTACGTTTTGGTTATTGTTGATGCTTTTTTCTAGATGGGTTGAACCTTACCTCACCTCCCACACTGCTGCCAAAACCTTTGTAAATATTTTGCTCAAAGAGATTATTCCTCACTTTGGTATTCCTTTTTGCCAGTCCTCTGACAATGGCCCCCATTTTATTGGTGATATTAATGAGGAATTATGCTCTCATTTTGGGATCCACCTCCAACTTCATTGTGCTTATTGCCCACAGGCTGCAGGGCGATAAAAATTGACTTCTGAGACAGGTCTTTTCTGGGTGAGGTTATTGTCTCTGGTACCGTTCCACCAAGGATGCACTCCTGTGGGTAAAATCCGCTTGTCCCCAGCCAAAACCATCTACAGTCAAGCTTTCTGCACACCTTGGAATGATGCCTCCTCCCCTATTAACTTCCATCACATGACTGAGGACATGTCCTCATTTGTTCCTTCCTTGACTAAACTTTTGTGAGGTCTTCACTCCCAAGTCTGTGCTGCCCATGAAAAGCTCCCCTCCCTCAGCAGTGTTCCGACCTGTTGAACCAGGCTCCTTTGTTCTCATCAAGAGTTGGACACTTGGAGGCTGCGGTGGGAGGGACCCTTCCAGGTTCCTCCTCACCACCCCGATTGCTGTTAAGGTCACCGGACGTTCCGCCTAGGTTCATCTCCATCATTACAAGGTCATCGCACGAGCCCCTTCCAAGGGGGGAGATGATGGAGATGGACACAATGGGGAACTGAGAGAGGAACCAGAGTCAAACCAGACCAAAGGAGATGTATGACAGTCTCGTCCCCTCCACAGCTGCTTTGAGGGCAGCGTGCGGTGTGGCAGAGAGTCCAGGCGTGCACAAAGGATCTCACAGGCAGAGCCCTTCTCACCACCAGCCAAGCCATGTCTTGGTGCTTGTTGGAAAGTTCTGATGATGAGGCATTCTACCAAATGATTTTGACAGTCTGCCCAGAGAACCTCTCAACAGGATCTGTCCTCTCCTTTTCCTGAAGGGTCTCAAGGTCACTATATGCTGACCACTTCCTGATGGACTTTTGGTCAAAGGTGTTTTTCTTCATTAATTCCTCTACGAAGGACAGGTGACAGGGAACGGTCCAACTACTCGGAGCGTTCCGCGGCAGCGAGGTCAGGCCCATCCTTTGCAATACCGGGGACAGGTAGAACCTCAGTATGTAGTGACAATTTGTGCTTGCGTACCGGGGATCCACACACAGTCTGATGCAGTGACACACAAATGTGGCCATCAAGGTGAGGGTGGCATTTGGTGTATTGTTTTCCCCCCGTTGCCCAGAGCTTTGTACATCGAGTCCCTTCGGACCCTGGCCATCTTTGATCTCCATATAAAATGGAAGATGGCGCGAGTGATTGCGACTGCACAGGGAATAGGCCAGATCTGCGCCACATATAACAACACTGACAGTGCCTCACACCTGATGGTTTTTCCCCGCGATAGAGAATGACCATAGCTTCCATCTGCCCGGTTTCTCCCTCACTTTCTTGATATGCTCCCCCCAAGACTTGGCACATGCTCCAGCCCCTCCGAACCAAATACCCAGCACCTTCAGGTGGTCAGTCCTGACAGTGAAGGGGATGAAGGATTGGTTGGCCCAGTTCCTGAAGAGCATGGCTTCACAATTGCCTCGGTTGACCTTGGCCCCCGAGGCCCGTTTGAACTGGTCACATATGCACAAGGGTCTGTGCATGGACAGAAAACGGCAACTTCATCCATGTACAGGGAGGCCTTAACTTGCAGACCCCCGCTGACAGGAATAGTTACCCCTCTCAGGCTCGCATCCTTCCTGATGGACTCGGCAAATGGCTCTATGCAGCACACAAACAAGGCAGGAGAGAGAGGGCAGCCCTGCCTGACTCCAGATCTGACTGGGAAGCTATCTGATTCCCACCCATTGATGGAGACTGCACTGACAATGTTGGTGTAGAGCAGTCTGATCCAATTACAGATTCCCTCCCCAAAGCTCATTTTGGAGAGAACATCTCTCATATACGTATGTGATATCCTGTCAAAGGCTTTCTCCTGGTCCAGGCTGATGAGGCAGGGATCCAACCCTCTGTCCTGCACATAGGCGATCGTATCCCTGAGGAGTGTGAGACTCCCAGAGATCTTCCTGCCCGGTGCAGCACAGGTTTGGTCAAGGTGGATCACCAGTCCCAGAGCAGACCTGACCCGGTTGGCGATGACCTTTGCCAAGATTTTGTAGTCTGCATTCAATAGTGAGATTAGTCTCCAATTTCTGATTTCCTCCCTCTCCCCCTTTCGCTTGTAGATGAGGGTGATGATGCCTTTCCTCATGGATTCACTCATGGTACCTGCCCGAAGCATACTGACATACACCTCCAGCATGTCCTGGCCAATCAAGTCCCACAGAGCGGAATAGAGCTTGACCGGTAAGCCGTCGCTTCCGGGAGTTTTATTCTTTTCGAAGGACTCGAGGGCCTTGGTCAGCTCGTCCAGAGATAATGGCTGGTCCAGCCTCTCCCATGTTCTGTCATCTTAAGACCTCCACGATAAAGGACAGGAACGACTGGGAGGCTGCACTTCAAGTCATACAGACTGGTACAGAAGGATTTGCTGATCCTTATGACGTCAGCCTGAGATGACGTTATCGAGCCATTTTATTCCTTCAGGCTGCTGAGCACGGAGCTCTCTTTGTGCACCTTCTGGAAGAAGAAACGTGAGCACATCTCGTCCTGCTCCACCGAGCGGACCCTGGACCGGAAGGTTATCTTGGAGGCCTCCGAGGCAAAGAGCGAGGCTTGCTGGCCCTTCACTTCCTGGACATCAACCCCGTTGACCATTGCAGAAATCATTTTTGGTAACATTCCATGCATCGAAGGAATCCGTCTCTTGGCACACAAGGACATCATTGTGGCGTAAATGGTACACAATCTCTGGCTGCTCTGAATCTCACAGATAAACAGTCCCTTTTTGAGCACTAATGCCGGCGATGATGAGTCCACATAACAGGGTAAGCTTGATCTTCATCATATTGGTCATTTCTGGATCAAGGATTAGGATATCTAAAACAGAAGAAGAATTCCCAATCAAAACATGCAGGTCTGCCAGCGCCTCAGCTAAATATATGCATTGTAAATGTACAGACCTGTATATATGAATGATTACTCGATCTCTGTATACAAAGAAATGGAATGTTTATGTATGCATGGCATGACCAATTGTACAGATCATCAAAATATTTTGTATGAATAAAGTATATTTTTGAAATAAAAAAACTCAAGAAGATCAGACAGTTCATTTACAGAACAAGTCTCAATGGTCTTTACCCTGTCGAGGTGTTTTGTGCCAGTTTGATTTCAGTTGTGCTATTGCTGGTCCTGGTAAGCCTTGCCTTTATTCAAACGGGTCTAAATCAGCACATCGCAAAAGTCAAAAGGGGGAAATGACATCCCCCTCAGCTTGACTACAACTAGCTCAGGAACTAAACAGCAAAATAAGACATCATCAAAACAGCTTCCAGACTGAAGGAATACACTCCTCAGATGATCTGATAACAGACTTCCTCCCTCACAATAGCATAATCGCTCCTGCAGCCCCGAGGGCATCCACAGTGCCCTCAGGTACTGAAGCCCCACAAAGCCTCCCTAGACTGAGTGACACTCAGATACCTGACAAGAATACGCACCACCCTGCAGGCCCATTGGAACCAGGATACTGGACATTAGCACCTGCTCTCACAGAGGAACGGAACCTCCTGTTCCAGTTATTACCTGATTGCTCCGACCGGCCAGCCGATTGTATTCCATTAAATGTAATTTAATTCATCTTGTCTTGTAATTAACACTGCACTACTGTAACACTACTGTAACACTATAAAAACTGTATCTGCAGCTTGGGGAAGAGAATCCTTGACTGGGCAAAGTGTCTGTTTCATATCAGTCTGGTCAATTTCTCTTTCCCACAATATCGAGAAATAAACTAGTGTTCGTCAATTTCACAAGATCGGTGTGTGGCCTCTATTTGGAATTGGACGATTCTCCGACAATGTCCTATATTGCAACAAGTGGCTCAGAGTCAAAATGTCATTTGCAGAGGCTGTGATTTTACATTTTCTTCCTCACTCTCTGTCCCGCTGTGTCCATTTCCTTCTGTCTGACCTCCCTCAGTCTTGGGTCTTCCTCCCCTTCTCTCTCAGCAAAGTGAGGACTGCAGATGATGGAGATTAGAGTCCAGATTAGAGTGATGCTGTGAATGCACAGCCAGTTAGGCAGCATCCGAGGAGCAGGCAAATCAATGCTTCGGGCAGGAGCCCTTCATCCTGATTTCCCTCTTCCTCGGATGCTCCCTTTCTCTCTGTCCATCGTCTGTCTGTTTCTTTCTCTCTTCATTTCTCTCTCTATCTCTCTCTCTTCCTTTCTGCCTCTCCATCACAATTCCTCTGTCTGGCATCTTCACCTCCCCCCCGCTCCCCGCCCCCCACCCCCCACCTCCCCCATCAAACTCTCCAGACCGTCCGATCATTATAAACCGTCAATGCTGTCATGTTTCAGGTCAGGTTTACAAAATGTCAGGAGCTCCAACATTTCAGAGACAGAGGTTGAAATCGGAGACAGTTTGATTTTCATTTGTGGGACTTGGGCGGTCACTGGCTGGCTAACATTGATTGCCCATCCCTATTTGCCCTTGAGAAAGTGGTGGTGAGATGCCATCTTGGATCGCTGCAGTCCCCATGCTATGAGTTGACCCACCATGCCTGGAGGGAGGGAATTCCAAGATTGTTACCCAACAATTGTGAAGGACTGGCGGTATATTTCCAAGTCAGGGTGTGAGTGGCTTGGAGGGGAACTTGAAGGTGGTGATGTTCCCAAGTACCTGCTGCCCTTGTCCTTCTAGATGGATGTGGTCGTGGATTTGGAAGGTGCTGTCGAAAGGATCTTTGGTGAATTTCTGCAGTGCATCTTGTAGATAGCACACACTGCAGCCACTGGGCGCTGGTGTTGGAGGGATTGAATGTTTGTAGATGTGGTGCCAATCAAGTGGGTTGCTTTGTCCTGGATGGTGTCAAGCTTCTTGAGTATTGTTGGACCTTTGACCACTCACTTAATTCATCTTGGTCCCTTTGGAAACTTTCAAAGTGCTTGTACAGTTAGCTCTGCCACTCACCTTCATGTCATCCCCAAACATTGACGCTAAATGTCGTCCCCAACTCCAAATCATCTCTGTAAATTGTGAATAATTGTGGTCCCAATGGTAATCACTGAGGCAAACACTCGTCACTGATCAACAACTGGAAATGCACTCATTTATCCCCACTCTTTGCTTCCTGTCAGTTAACCTATCCTGTATCCATGCTAATACATGGCCTGGATGTTTAGCTTCTGCCAGAACATTTTGTGCGACACCTTGTCGAATGAAGGAATATCCCACACGCAGTCTCACTGCATTCTAACAGAAGCACATCACACACACAGTTAGAAACCAGAGGCTGCAAGGATTGAGACACTGTCACTTCCTCCCCTCACATTTGTGTATCTGTCCAACTTCTCTCTGTCTCATTCTCTCTATCCCAGGATATCATCTTCATTCATGTGCTGGGAACTATTTCTCTTGCAATTTCAGTGCTCAGTGACTGGAGATTATCACTACCCCCCCCCCCCCAACCTAGCCCTTGTATCAATCCCCTGCCCCCCACATCCCTACCACCACAGCCCTCCAGACTGACTCCCATCCCTGCCTTTCCACACCCTTCCTCTCACTGCATCCCCATCCAGCTGCCCAGTGGAACTGATGATCTACTGGTAATGTTGCTTGACTATTAATCCAGAAGCTCAGAGTAATGTTCTGGGGGCATGGGTTCAAATCCTGCCATGGCAGATAGTGGAGTTTGAATTCAGTTTTTTAAAAATCTGGAATTAAGGGTTGACCATGAAACCATTGTCAATTGTTGGAAAAAAACTGATTCATTAATGTCCTTTAGGGAAGCAAATCTGCCATCCTTAGCGGGTCTGGCCTCCATGTGACTCCAGAGCCACAGCAATGTGGTTGATTCTCCACTGCCCCCTGAAATGGCCTCACAAGCCACTCAGTCGTATCAATCGCTTGAAGGTCACAACCAAGAAATGAAACCCTGGACCATCTGGCATCGTCCTTGGAACCGGAAAATACAACGGCAAAAACAAAAACAGCTCTGTTGACCATGAAAATCCTTCTTACTGACATTTGGGGGCTCATGCCAAAATTTGGAGACTAGTCTCACAGACGAGTCAAGCAACAGCCTGATATAGTTAATCTTATAGAATCATGCAATACAGATAACACCCCAGACACTACCATTACCATCCCTGAATATGTCCTGTTGCACTGGAAGGACAGACCTGCCGAGGTGGCGGCAGGGTGGCAAACAGTCGGGAGGGAGTTACCCTGGGAGTCCTTGACATCAACTCTGGACCCCATGGGGTCTCATGCCTTCAGGCTAAACATGGGGAAGGAAACCTCTTACTGGTTATCACGGATCATCCTCCTTCAGCTGATGGATCAGTGCTCCTCCATGTTGAACAACACTTGGAGGTAACACTGAGGGTGGTAGGGGCACAAAATGTACTCTGGATAGGGTTTTCAATGTCCACCAATAAGAGTGTCAAAGCAGCAGCATTAGTGATTGGGTTGGTTGGGTCCTAAAGGATATAACTGCTACACTGGGTCTGTGGCAGGTAGTGAAGGAATCAACAAAAGGAAAAAAAGATACTGGACATCATCCTTACTAACCTGCCAGCTGCAGAACATCTGTCCATGACAGTCTAGATAAAAGTGACCACCGCACTGTCCTTACGGAGACAAAGTCCCACTTTCACATTGAGAATACCCTCCATCTTGTTGTGTGGTGCTATCACTGTGTTAAATGGGACAGACTTCGAACCGATTTAGCAGCTCAATATTGGGTATCCATGTAGCTCTGTGGGTCATCAACAACAGCAGATCTGTACTCCAGCACAATCTGTAACCTCTTGGCCCAGCATATTCCCCACTCCAACATTACCATCAAGCCAGGGGGATCAATCTTGGTTGAATGGAGAGTTCAGAGTGTGTTTCTGGTTGGTGATCAGTGACGAGTGTTTGCTTCAGTGATTAGCATTAGGACCACAATTATTCACAATATAAAGAGATGGTTTGGAGTTGGGAACCACATTTAGCGTCAATATTTGCAGATGACATGAAGGTGAGTGGCAGAGCTAACTGTGCAAGCACTTTGAAAGTTTCCAAAGGGATAAAGGTAGATTAAGTGAATAGTCAAAGGTCTGGTAGATGGAGTGCAATGTGAATAAATGTGAAATCATCCAATTTGGAATAACTGTGAGAAGGACTGTTTCTGAATGGTGAAAGAAACTTGCAGCATGATGTTGTGCAGAGGGACCTGGGGGTCCTTGCGCATGGATCAGAGAATGTTAGTCTGCAGGTGCAACAAGTATTTCAAAAGGAAAGTGGAAGTTTGTCTTTCATCGCTAAAGGGATTGTGGTTAAAAGCAGGAATGTTACGTTGCAGCTGTATAGGGTGCTGGGGAGACCACACCTGGAGGACTGTGTGCAGGTTTTGTTTCCTGACTTGGGAAAGGATGTACTGGCACTGGAGGTGGTGCAGAGGACAAGGTTCACAAGGTTGATTCCGGAGTTCGGGGGGTGGCTTATGAGGAGAGACTGAGCAGACTGGGATTATATTCCTTGGAATTTCCTAGAATAGTGGGGATGGCGGGGTAGGGGTTGATCTCATATGATCATATGAAATTATGAAGGGAATAGATTTTTAAAAAAGTAAAGAGGATGTTTCCACTGGCAGGTGAAACTGGGACAAGTGGGCATAGCCTCAAAATAAGAAGGAGCAGATTAGGGCTGAATTGAGAAGGAAATTCTTCACCCAGAGGGTTGTGAATCTGGAAATCCCTGCCCAGTGAAGTAGTTGAGGCTTCCTCAGTGAATGAATTTAAAGCTAAGAGAGATAGAGTTGTATTATTACTTCAAACAGTGCTAAATGGCAGTTGCAGGTGCCACTCAAATGTGGTTTATTGGTCAGCTGAGGCTAATGGGGGAAGGAAAGGGAGGGTTGGATTTTTCTGTCTCTCCACCCAGCCGTTTTCTGTATTTCCTCTCGGAATATCTGGGAGAGGCTCACTGGGACTTGTTGCCATTTTAATGGGGAGGTGGGTGAGTGGTCAGAGGGCATCATGGTGTGGGAAGGGAATGGGATCCCAACCCGCCCCCCCCCAACCTCCCCCACAACATGTCCCACTCTCTCCTCCTACCCTTCTCAGTCTATCTGTGAGGATTGGGGGATGAACAGGAGGAATTGTTGCCATTGACTGGGAACTTTCTTACTGTTGGGGGGTTGGGGGATGGGGTTTGTTGAGAGGGTGGGGTTTTGGAGTAGGCTCTGGGATTGAGGAGGATCCTCAGCATTGCAAAGGGGCAAGAAATGCAGGATCTGACCCCCCCACCCCCACCAACTCCCTTTTGGCCAATATTCAGGATGATATTAACCCACTCCGTCAGCAATTGGCCATTTTCACATTTTGCTTCTTGTGGGATCCCGCACAGCAGGGAGTGTGGGGGCAGGGGGTGAAGATGGGGTTGTTGGAGGGAAAGAGGGATGGGGTGGTGGGGGGCTAGGTACCGGATCTGGAGGGAGGGGGTGAGAGTTTACTCCAGTGTTCACACCCAGCCCAGCTCCATGTTGAAACGGGAGAGTTTAGTATTGTCTGATGGCTTAGTGGCGATGGAGGGGTGGGGGGGGCTGCTGTTTTCACATTACAGCCTGTGGGATCTTGCTGTGCGGGGATAGATTACAGCCATTTCCTTTACAGTAGCAGGGAGCAACAGTTTTCACATTCAGGCAATTCAGGAGGTGAGGGCAAGGGGTTCTGAACGTGGGTGGTGAAGGAACAGAAACCTTCAGTTTCATTCAACATGGAACCGAGGAAATTGGGGACAGCTGGTGGGATCCAGCTGTGCAGAATACCCTTCACTCCAATATCAGCCCCTCTCTGTGGGGGCACTGGGGAGATGGGGGATGGTGGTGAATGGAGGTGGGCTCTGACAGGTTGTTGAAGGAATACCATGGCACTCCACACACAGCTACCTGTGGGATCTTGCTGTGCACTCCCTCGGCCTGCAGCTCACCCTCACATGTTACGCTAGCCTATCCATAGGGCCCCAGGCTGAGGTCACTGATGGTCTGATAGTGGTTAGGGTACCCCGTCCCTCCATTTCCCCCATAGCTCTGACCCTCCCACCACCTCTCATCATCCCCTCACCCTCCGAGACATGGCACAGAGATTGGAGCACAAGGCAAACGTGAGGCAGGAGAGGGCATTTCAATCAAAACATGTGTGGAATGGAGAGAGAGAGAGAGAGAGAGATAAAGAGATTATCGAGAGGAAAGGGAAATCTGACCAGAGATGGAGGTGTGGGCAGGGGCAGTGAAAGAGGAAGAGGGAGAAAGGGACAAAGAAGGAAAGACATTGATCGATTTGCGAGAGCAGGAGGAGAAAGCTGAACAGAGATGGACAAGTGGATAGTGTCAGACAGAGGGAGAGAGGAGTGAAAGAGAGAGACAGGGACACACAGATAGAGAGGTGCCTGTACCAGGGGAAGGTTCCTCATTAATATTTCATGAAGAAACTGCACCAATCCCGGATGGAGTGGGCACGGGGGTGATGCCCTTTGAATGGGAGTGGGTCAGGGGAACATTGGACTAGTTTTTTGTGCTTTTCTTACCCCCTGGAGTGTCGGAGAACCAGCTGGACGGGACAGATTAAACCCAAGGGATGGTGGGGGCTGGGGGGGGGCGCGGGTGGTGGGAAAAGGGGGAGAGGGACCCAAGTTGTGGTGAGTGACTCTCCACCACTGAGTCATTGCCCAGCCCCTCAGAAAATAAAGCCTGGGGCAGTCAGAAAGCATTTGCCCCTGATCCCATTTGAAATCTGTTCCTATTCTCTGGGTTTAAGATCAGGGCGAGGTGTTGATTAAACATAGAGACTTTGGAAGTCCGTCAGTGTTTCAGAATATTTTAGTTTTGATCTGATCAATTTCCATCTCTCTCCTGGGGGGATTTCTGAGAGACTGAACCTTGGACACTGAGGGAGAGACAGACTCTGTCAGTGGGAATGGGGGTGGTGTGTGGGGAGGGGGAGTTGGGGGCTGAGAGACAATAAATATTTCTGTCCCTGCTCCCCTCAAACAGAAACACTGCGACAGTCCTGAGGCAGTCTGAGTAACCTTCCTGTTCCTGGTCCCTGCGTTTAATATCAGGGGCTGTGTTGGGAGGAGCCTGTCTGATTGTGGAGGCAGCGAGTAGTGGGATCTTGCTGTGCTTTTGGTGCAGGAGTTTGAAAAAGAAATTTTCATTTCTCTCTCAATCCTTCCACCTCCTGTTCCCGGGGAGATTTGATTTGGGAACTGTAACACGGGATAATGCAGAGACAGAGAGAGAGAGAGACAATTATTATAAACTGTCCCGTCTCCTGTCATTCATTTACACACAAACACACACTCCCGGGGGAGAACAATTGTGGGGTTCAGGCAGTCTCTAGGGTTTGTACCACAAGGGGGTGAACTCTGGGGGGTAGAGGGTGTGGGAAGACAGAGGGGCAAAAAGGGAGCTGCTGCACAGTCTGATCCCACAGATTTCACTACCTCCCTCTCTCTCTGCCTCCATATTCCCAGCTGCCTGTCCCTCACACAGCTTTCTATAAATTCTCCTCTCTGCTATATCCTTCACATCTACCCCTGCCCACTCTCTCACCCTGTCCACAGGTTTTTCAGGAACTGATCTTCCATTCAGTATTTCCGATCTTTGGCCTTTCCCACCAACCTCTCTCTGCCCTCTGTGATCTTGCTATTGCTCCCTGAGGGTCATTTGAGCCACATCCCCCTCATTCTCTGTCCCTCTCCATCGCTCATGCTCAATGGTATCTCTGTTTACCTTTCTCCCCACCGACTTCCTTGGGTTTCCATAGATCTCCCACAGGATGGAAGCGGACCATTCAGCCCATTGATTCCACAGACTCCCCAAACCTTTCCCAGCTCTGTAACCCTACACTTCCCATGGCTTGTCCACTTAATCTGCTCATCTTTTGACTGTGGGAGGAAACCAAAGCACCCAGAGGAAACCCAGGCAGACACAAGGAGAATGTACAAACTCCACACACAGTCATTCAAGGCTGGATTCGAAACTGGGTCCCTGGCACTGAGGCAGCAGTGTTTACCACTGAGCCACCATGCATCTCTGTCTCTCTCTCTCTCTGTCTCTCTGGCCATTCGGTTTTTCTAGAACCTTCTCTTTTGGTGATGGCCATCATACTCAGCTTTGCCCCGAGACTCTCTTGAATTTATTTGATATTACTCGTACTTTCCACCATGAAGTCAGACACAAAATAATTATTCAATTCCTCAGCCATTTCCTTTTCCCCACAACAATCTTTCCAGCGTCATTTTCCAGCAATCCAATATCCACTTTTGCCTCTCTTTTGCCCTTTATGTATCTGAAGAAACTCTTACAGTGTTAGAACATAGAACATAGAACAGTACAGCACAGAACAGGCCCTTCAGCCCACGATGTTGTGCTGACCACTGATCCTCATGTATGCACCCTCAAATTTCTGTGACCATATGCATGTCCAGGAGTCTCTTAAATGTCCCCAATGACCCTGCCTCCACAACTGCTGCTGGAAACGCATTCCATGCTCTCACAACTCTCTGTGTAAAGAACTCGCCTCTGACATCCCTTCTATATTTTCCTCCAACCAGCTTAAAACTATGACCCCTCGTGTTTGCCATTTCTGCCCTGGGAAATAGTCTCTAGCTATCGACTCTATCTATGCCTCTCATTATCTTGTACACCTCAATTAGGTCCCCTCTCCTCCTCCTTTTCTCCAATGAAAGAAGTCCGAGCTCAGTCAATCTCTCTTCATAAGATAAGCCCTCCAGTCCAGGCATTATCCTAGTAAACCTCCTCTGAACCTTCTCCAAAGCATCCACATCTTTCCTATAATAGGGCGACCAGAACTGGACGCAGTATTCCAAGTGCGGTCTAACCAAAGTTTTATTCATTGATATGTGTGGCTAGCTTACCCTCATATTTCATTGTGACCCTCCTTATATCTTTTGTTGTTGCCTTCAATTGGTCTTTGCAAGTTCCCAATCCTTTGGTCTCCCACTGCCCTTCCCCAAATGATCTGTTTTCTCTTTTACTTTTATGCTATCCCTGCCGTCCCGAGTCAGCCATGGTTGCCTCATCCTCCCTGTGCCATGCTTCTTTTCCCTTGGGATGAATCTCTGCTGTGTCTCCTGAGTTACTCCCAGAACCTCCTGCCATTGCTGTTCCACTGTCTTTCCTGATACACTCCTCTCCCAGTCAATTCTACCCACCTCCTCTCTCATGCCTCTGTAGTTGCCTTTATTCAGCTATAATACTGTTACCTTTGATTCTATTATCTCTCTCTCAAATTGCAGAGTAACTTCAGTCATATTATGATCATTGACTGCTGAGGATTCCTTCACCTTAAGCTCCCTGACCAAGTCTGCCTCTTGCCTGTAAGCATTGTGTTCCAGTTTATATTATAGAACATAGAACATTACAGCGCAGTCCAGGCCCTTCGGCCCTCAATGTTGCTCCAACCTGTGAAGCCCATCTGAAGCCCATCTAACCTACACTATTCGATATGTCTATCCAATGACCATTTAAATGTCCTTAAGGTGACTCTACAATTGTTGTAGGTCGTGCATTCCATGTCCCAACTACCCTCTGAGTGAAAAAACCTACCTCTGACATCTGTCCTATATCCATCACCCCTCAATTTAAAGTATGTCCCCTTGTGCGAGCAATCACCATCCGAGGAAAATGTTCGCACTGTCCACCCTATCTAAACCCTTAAATTATTTTATATGTCTCAATTAAGTCACCTCTCAACCTTCTTCTGTCTAATGAAAACAGCCTTTCCTGGTAAGACCTTCCCTCCATACCAGGCAACATCTTAGTGAATCTCCTTTGAACTCTTTCCAAAGCTTCCACATCCTCCCTATAATGCGGTGACCTGAACTGTATACAATACTCCAACTGCGGCCGCACCAAGATCTCTCTGCTCATCGACACTACCAAGAATCTTACCATGAGCCCAGTGCTCTGTATTTCTGTTGCTCCTTCCAAAGTAAATCACCTCACACTTTTCTGCATTAACTCCATTTGCCACCTCTCAGCCCAGCTCTGCAGCTTACCTGTATCACTTTGTAACCTACAACATCCTTCGGCACTACCCACAACTCTACCGACCTTAGTGTCATCCACAAATTTACTAACCCATCCTTTGACAACCTCATCCAGATCATTTATAAAAATGACAAACAGCAGTGGACCCAAAACAGATCCCTGCGGTGCACCACTAGTAACTGAACTCCAAGATGAACATTTCCCATCAAACACTGTCTTCTTTCAGCTAGCCAATGTCTGATCAAAACTGCTAAATCACCCTCAATCTCATGCCTCCGTAGTTTGTGCAATAACCTATCATGGGGAACCTTATCAAACATCTTACTGAAATCCATATATGCCACATCAACTGCTTAACCCTTATCTACCGCTTTGGTCACCTTCTCAAAGAACACAATAATGCTGTGAGGCACAACCTACCCTTCACAAAACCATGTTGACTATCTCTAATCCAATTATTCCTTTGGAGATGATCATAAATCCTATCTCTTATAACATTTTTTAATACTTTATCCACAACTGAAATAAGGCTCACAGGTCTATAATTGCCTTCTTTAACAAGGGGACAATATTTGTTGTTATCTCTGGTTTGTTACCTGTGCCACGTGACAGTGAAGCATGGAATAGGGAAAGACATCAGCTGATCTTGTAGCTACAAGGATGGTGCAGGAGGGATGGTTTAAGGTATTTCGATAATTGGGGCTCATTCTGGGGAAGGTGGGACCTATACAAACAGGACAGACTTCACTTGAACCAGAGGGGTACAAATCTCCTGGGTGGGAAATTTGCTGGTGCAATTCGGGTGGGTTTAAACTAGCTCAGCAGGGGGATGGGAACCTGAGGTGTAATTGCAGTGCACAGGAGGATGAGAGTAGGGAGGACAGGATTTCAGGGTCACAGAAATGTGCTGGCAGACAGCAAGCTGATTTGAAGTGTGTCTACGTCAAGGCCAGAAGTAGCCAACATAAGGTAGGTGAGCTTGCAGCATGGATAAGTATCTGGGACTTGGATGTTGTGGCCATTTTGGAGACATGGATAGAATAGGGTGAGGAATATCTTCCAGCAGTTTAGATCTTTCATTAAGAACAGGCAAAGTGGTAAAAGAGGGGAAGGTGTGGCCATGTTAGTCAAGGATAGTATAATGGGAGCTGAAGGAACTTTTGATGAGGACTCGTCTACTGAGGTAGTGTGGGCTGAGGTTAGAAACAGGAGAGGAGAGGTCACACTGCTTGGAGTTTTTTATCGCCTCCGCAGAGTTCCAGGGAGGTGGAAGAGAGGATTGGCAAAATTATTCTGGGTAGGAGTGAAAGGAACAGGGTGGTCAGTATGGTGTCTTTAACTTCCCCAACATTGACTGGAACTGCTATATCTCTAGTACCTCGGATGGATCAGTGTTTGCCCAATGTGTACAGGAGGGTTTCCTGACCCAGTATGTCGAAGGGCTGACAAGAGGGGAGACCACACTGGATCTGGTGCTTGGTAATGAACCAGGCCAGGTATTTGATTTAGTTGGAGGTGAGTACCTTGGGGAGAGTGACCATAATTCAGTTATGTTTAGTTTAGCGATGGAACTGGATAGGTACATGCCACAGGTCAAGAGTCATTGATGGGGTAAGGGCAGTAATAATGCGATTAGGCAAGAATTAGGATGCAAAGAATGGGGTAACAAAATGCAGAGGATGCAGACAATGGAAATGTGGAGCTGGTTTAATGAACACATATTGTGTGTCCTTGATAGGTATGTCCCTGTCAGGCAGGGAGGAAGTG
Source organism: Chiloscyllium punctatum (assembly GCF_047496795.1). Taxonomy (NCBI): domain Eukaryota; kingdom Metazoa; phylum Chordata; class Chondrichthyes; order Orectolobiformes; family Hemiscylliidae; genus Chiloscyllium; species Chiloscyllium punctatum. The sequence continues at coordinate 21,746,332 of NC_092762.1, forward strand.
ATAAGGGAACGGAACCGTGGTTTACTACAGAAATTGCATCACATGTTAAGCAGAAGAAGGAGGTTTATATGTTGATGAGGCAAAATGGTTCAGATGAGGCGATGGAGAGATACGGATCAGTTGGGAAGGATTTAAGAAGAGCAAAGAGAGGACACGAGCAGTCTTTAGCAAATAGAATAAAGGAGAACCCTAAAGCTTTCTATAGGTATGTGAGGAATAAAAGGATGATTAGGGTAGGAATAGGGCCAATCAAAGACAGAAATGGGAAGTTGAGTGTGGACCCTGTGGAGATCGGAGAGATCCTAAATGAACATTTCTCATTGGTTGCCACTCAGGAAATGGAAAATATTGGAGAGGAGAAGAATGAGGTATGAGATATTAGACTAGAAATGATCGAGGATAGTTACGAAAAGGTGTTATCAGTACTAAAAGGATGGGATTTATCTGAAGATTCTCTGGGAGCTGTGGAGGAGATTGCAGAGCCTTTGGCTTTGATATTTGAGTCATCATTGTCTACAGGTTTAGTGCCTGAGGACTGGAGGATTGCAAATGTTGTGCCCTTGTTCAAGAAGGGCAGTAGAGATGACCCAGGTAATTATAGACTAGTGAGCCTTACTTCTGCTGTAGGAAAGGTTTTGGAAAGGATTATGAGAGATAAGATTTATAATCATCTCGCAAGCAACAATTTGAGATCAGATAATCAACGTGGTTTCGTCAAGGGCAGGTCGTGTCTCTCAAACCTCATTGAGTTTTTTTGAGAAGGTGACCAAGTATGTAGATGAGGGCAGGGCAGTTGACGTGGTGTACATGGACTTCAGTAAAGCCTTTGATAAGGTTCCACACGGTAGGCTGATGGAGAAAGTGCAGAGGTATGGGGTTGGGGGTGATTTAAGAGTTTGGATTAGAAACTGGCTTTCTGAAAGAAGGCAGTGAGTGGTGGTTGATGGAAAATATTCAGCCTGGAGTCAGGTTACTCGTAGTGTGCCAGAAGGATCTTGTTTGGGATCACTGCTGTTTGTCATTTTTATAAATAAGTTAGACGCAGGCATAGATAAATTTGCAAATGACACTAATGTTGGTAGAGTAGTGGACAGTTTGGAAGAATGTTACAGGTTGCAGGGGGCCTTGGATAAACTGCAGAATTGGGCTGAGAGGTGGCAAATGGAGTTCAATGCAGCTAAATGTGAGGAGCTGCACTTTGGGAAGAATAACAGGAAGGCAGAGTACTGGATCAATGGATAGATTCTTGGTAGTGTGGATGTGTAGAGGGATCTTGGAGTGCATGTACATAGATCCCTGAAAATTGCCACCCAGGCTGTTAGTGCTTTTAAGAAGGCATATGGTGTGTTAGGTTCTATTGGTAGAGGGATTGAGGTCTGGAGCTGCAATATTATGCTGCAACTGTACAAAACACTGGTGCGTCCACATCTGTGTACAGTTCTGGTCGCCATATTTCAGGAAGGATGTGGAAGCATTGGAAAAGGTGCAGGGAGATTTACCAGGATGTTGCCTGGTTGGGAGAGAAGGTCTTATGAGGAAAGGATGAGAGGCTTGGGTCTGGTCTCATTGGAAAGAAGGCTAAGGGGGGATTTGATAGAGACATACAAGGTGATAGAGGATTAGATAGGGTAGGCAGTGAGAGTCTTTTTCCTAGAACAATGATGTCAGCTTGTACGAGGGGGCATAACTACAAATTGAGGGGTGATAGATTTAAGTCAGATGTCAGAGGCAGGTTCTTTACTCAGAGAGTGGGAAGGGTGTGGAATGCCCTCCCTGCCAATGTAGTTCAATCAGCCACATTAGGGAGATTTAAGCAATCATTGGATAAGCACATGAATGATGATGGGATAGTGTAGGGGGTCGAGCTGAGAATAGTTCAACATCGAGGGCCGAAGAGCCTGTTCTGCGCTGTATTGTTCTATGTTCTATGTTCCATTTGCTATCCTCCAGCCTTCTGGCACTATTCCTATAGACAAAGGTGACATCAAGATCAAAGCCAAAGGCTCGGCAATCTCCTCCCTGACTTCCCAGAGAATTCGAAGATAAGTCCCATCTAGTCCAGGGGACTTATCTATTCTCCCACTTTCAGGAATTGCTAACACCTCCTCCTTGTGAACCTCAATCACCTCGAGTCTTGGAGCCTTATCTCAGTACTCTCCTCGACAACATTGTCTTTTTCCAGCGTAAATACTGACAAATATTCATTTCAAGCTTCCCTATTTCCTCGGACTCCATGCACAACTTCCCACTACTATCCTTGATTGGCCCTAATCTTACTCTAGTCATTCTTTTATTCCTGATATACCTATTGGATGCGTTATGGGATGTTACTGCATTGGAATAGTGCCTGAATGAAGTTGCTGTATCTGGTCAGTTATGTTTTCCAATTGTTACGTTATTCTAAATTCCGTTTTGATTTGTTAAACTCTCATGTTTAAGTAAACTCTGTTTTGCTAAAAGTTGAGTAGCCTGACCAGCTGCATTACACCTGGAATAGAGATATAGAATCAAAGAGATGTACAGCATGGAAACAGACCCTTCAGTCCAACCCGTCAATGCTGACCAGATATCCCAAACCCAATCTAGTCCCACCTGCCAGCACCCAGCCCATATCCCTCCAAATCCTTCCTATTTGTATACCCATCCACATGCATTTTAAATATTGCAATTGTACCAGACTCCACCACATCCTCTGGCAGCTCGTTCCATACATGTACCACCCTCTGCATGAAAAAGTTGCCCCTTAGGTCTCTTTTATATCTTTCCCCTCTCACCCTAAATCTATGCCCCCTAGTTCTGGACTCCCCAACCCCAGGGAAAAGACTTTGTCTGATTATCCTATCCATGCCCCTCATAATTTTGTAAACCTCCATAAGGTCACCCCTCAGCCTCCGACGCTCCAGGGAAAACAGCCCCAGCCTGTTAAGCCTCTCCGTGTAGCTCAAATCCTCCAACCCTGGCAACATCCTTGTAAATCATTTCTGAACCCTTTCAAGTTTCACAACTTTCCGATAGGAAGGAGACCAGAACTGCACGCAATATTCCAACAGTGGCCTAACCAACATGACCTCCCAATTCCTGTACTCAATACTCTGACCAATAAAGGAAAGCATACCAAACACCACCTTCACTATCCTATCTACCTGCGACTCCACTTTCAAGGAGCGATGAACCTGCACTCCAAGGTCTCTTTGTTCAGGAACAATCCCGAGGACCTTACCCTTAACTGTATAAGAATATCGATTTCACATCTGTCTTTAAAAGAATAAAATGCTAGGGTCTAAGCTACTGCCTTCAAATATTTGGAGGTGGTCTGGCCTGGCCCATAACAACATGTTTCTGTGTGTTTAGCTGTGTCTGTGTCAAGGCCTGTTGCACCTCAGTCTGTGTCTGTTTCTGTCTTTGTATGTGTATGAATCTATGTCGGTCTGTATGTTTGTGTGTATAAATGTGCCTGTATGTGTCTGTATGGGATTCTCTCTCGAACTGTGTGTGTCTATCTCAGTCGAACTATCTCTGAGTGCTTGTAGTTATAAGTGTGTGAGGTAGTGTATATGGATGTGTGTATTATGTGTGTCTCCGTATCTGTGTGTGTGTGTGTCTATGTCAACCAAACTGTGGAATGTATCTGTGTGCACATACAATGGTCCTGTTGATGTTTATCTCCAAAAATGTGTCTGCATGTGTTTGTGCCTGTGAGTCGATCTCTGGCTGCAATGGGACTGGAGGAGACTTTGAACGAATGAATGAATTAAAAAGTGATAAATTAAAGGCTGAGTCTCTCTTGCTCCCTTCCTGTGTTTAATGTGATACAATGCCACCCTCTGGTGGCCTTGACATGCCACCACCAAAGTGGCCGATCTTTTTCTTTGAAGCTTGTGAATCTCTCAGGTTGCTGGTGTCTCGTTCCTCAAACAATGTCTTTGGCGACACAGAGCAGTTTTGTCCGACTGATGTTGCATCATTGATGTGAGCAAAAGGAGACAACAATGAGTGGAGGAGAGAGAGAGAGAGGGAGACATTGTGAGAGTGAGAGTTGTAAATGGAGGCTGAGGGAACAAGGGAGAGAGATGAATCCTGCTGAGGCCAGGTCAGAGAGAGTGATCCTGAGGTGAAAGTAAAGGACAGAGTGACTGAACCCCAACTCCTGAGCTCGGCCCCGGTTCCCTCCCCTTCCCTAAGGACCAGGACTTGGGGCCGAGTCTGTCTCTCACCAGCTCAGCTTATTCAACACAAAGATAAACAATAAAATAGTTTGTTCTACTGTTTGGCACTTCTTAATGAACATTTTCATTATTTACAAATTGAAGTTATAGATACAGTCAGGAAATGGTGCCTTTTCTCACAGGCCCCCAAGTTGTGAGAAACAATGAAATTTGTGGGTGGCACGGTGGCACAGTGGTTAGCACTGCTGCCTCACAGCGCCAGAGACCCGGGTTCAATTCCCGCCTCAGGCGACTGACTGTGTGGAGTTTGCACATTCTCCCTGTGTCTGCGTGGGTTTCCTCCGGGTGCTCCGGTTTCCTCCCACAGACCAAAGATGTGCAGGTCAGGTGAATTGGCCATCCTAAATTACCTGTAGTGTTAGGGGTATGGGTCGGTTGCGCTTCGGCGGGACTTGTTGGGCCGAAGGGCCTGTTTCCACACTGTAATGTAATCTAAATCTAAATCTAAGAAAGTGTCCCTGTAACCTCCTGTGGGATAAGATTGCACAAACCAGCACTACAATAGCGACATGCTGCTTCATTGCTGAAACAATGAACTGTAATGAGAAAATCCTTGATGGATTGATTGATTAATAAGTGAATTTGATTGTTTGATGAATTTGGGTAAAAGGATATTTCAGCACATTCTTCAGCTGCTGTCTGAACTTAGTCTGGGTCACAGCGTAAATCGCGGTGTTTGTGCAGCAACCGAGGAGCTGCAACATGAAGCCCAATTCCTGCACAAAGGTATGTAGATACACAGAGTCAAATGCCAATTTCGACATTCGGTTCCATATCGAATACAGAATTAACATTGACCATAACAGGATGAAATTGGCCGAGATCACAAACAATAAAACAATAGATTTTTTTCGGTTTCTCATTTCTGTATCATGGTGAGAGTCCCCATTGGTGTGAGTCTGGAGTCTCCTGCGGGCTCTGCTGGTCACTAAAATGTGTCTGATGGTGAAAACATTGAGCAACAGAATCAGGAGAAATGGGACACACGGGGTTAGAAAGTGGTGGAGGAACTCGATTGTGATCCAGACACGAGAAGTTAGAACACCGTCCATTATGTAACAAAACCAGGGGGAGTTCGCCAACCGATAATCATCTGTGAGCATGAAATACCAGAAAATGTTCTTTAAACAACTCAGCACAGTCACTGTTCCCAGAACCACAGCCGCCGTTTTCTCACTGCAATATTTATTTTTAAGCTTCTGGCAACAAATGGCCACAAACCGATCAAAGGTGAAAGTGACAGTGAACCAGACAGAACAGTCAGTGGCTGCATAAAGCAGGACGGCGTGGATATTACACACAGGGATGTCCCACAGGAAATAAAACTGCTCCCGATAAATAATGGGAATGTGTCTCAATATCAGATCGAGGATAATGATCAGGAGATCCGCCACTGCCATTGCCCCCAGGTAACGCCTGACACATGGAGACAATCCACAATCTTTATAAAGCAGGACGAAGATCGTCATGCAGTTAACTGTGAGGAAGAAAAACCAACAATTTATACATCAGCCTGATGGACATTTTCCAAATGATTGAGATCAGAGTGAGATTTTCAAAATGAACTGTTCAGACATATACTGATGCAATTTGTGCTGGAATAATACATGGTAAATTCCAAATTACTAACAGAAATGTGATGTAATACAGAAGAAACCCTCCCTCCCTAAACACACAGACATGTATCCATAAGAATAGATGTTTTCTAGAACATTCCCAAAGACTTGGTCACTGCTTAACCATTCCTAATACAGAGGGTAAACATTGCCGTCCTGAAGGATTCTCTCCCAGTTCGCTGGAAATTTCTGTCTTTTAGTTTAAATTGTGTTCAATTCTCCGATGTGAAGAAATGTAAACACAGGGGAAACCCCTTCAACTGCCTGAGGAGACTTCAAAACAGTGATTCCTTCTCCATGGGACAGGGTCATTTCCCTTGGGATCTTATGGTCTTTCAAGTAAATGTCATCTGGCTGTTGCTCATAGAATATTCTGGAGAATGTCAGTTGTAGATTATTCAATGAAATGTCCTGGAGAATCCCAGTTATGAATTTTCCACGGAATGTAAGTGATAGAATTTTCCAAGAAATGTCAGTTATAGATTGTTCCGGTGAAGATCGCTTGCAGAATGTTCGAAAAATGTTGGTTACGGAATGTTCCAGGGAATGTTGGTTATAGAATGTTCCAGAGAATGTCAGGAAGAAAATGTTCCTGGAATGTTAGTTAGAGAATGTTCTGGACAATATTGGTTGGAGAAGGTGACAGGGTCATATAAAGCCACATCACTGTCCATTAAGTTTGGTGAAATCCACTCGGCCTCACAGTGAAAATCTCTCTCCAAACCTGACTCAACTGGCACTTTGTGCACAGAAACAATAAGATTAAGCTAAAAACTTGATCATTTGATGTAAGATTATCTGTTTACAATCATACAGATGTCATCCTTTATTTGGAGATCCACTCCACCTCCTTTTATATTTTGTAGAACTCTCCCAAATATAAACGGTCCTGGCTGTTCAGTTCCAAATGACAGTCACCCTGTAGTGAGGTCTCTCTCATGTCATTAAATTGTATCTATTTACCTCAATGTACGGATTGAATTCCTCAATCATTTTTGAGAACGCAAAATATATTCAGATAGAGTGCCTTCCATTCAGGTTTTTAAACCATTATTCCCTGCTCCATTGTCACCTTTATTTCTCAGTTTGACTGTTCAGGAAACAGTCTGACATTGTCATTACACACAGAATCAAACTTGATGGGCAATGTTTGTGTGTGTACATTTGTGTAAATGTGTGCGTTTGTGCGTATGTTCATGTGTGTGTGTGGTGGAGGGCAAATGGGAAAGTCATTCAGAAATAATATGCACGGTGGAAATCAGTTTAAATATGAACATCTGGCAGGTATTTGGGTAATTGGCAGAGGGAGATTGAGAGGTGTTTAATGGACAAATGTAGTGAAGATTTTGAGAATGTTAAAATAAAGATATTTTAAGACCCAGTAACAATACAGATCAATCCACACAGGGGTGATGGTTGGTTGGGATTTTGGTGTAAGATTGAATAAGGACCATGGTGTGTAACTCAGATTTGCAGGTTTGAAGTTGGGAATGTCAGCAGGACATTATTAACATAATTAAAACTGTATTTCATAGCTCAAGGTTCTAGTAGCAGATGGAATGAGCCAGTAACATCTATTCTAGAGATATGAGTAGTTAAAATTAGGAATGGTCAAGGTATGAGGTCAGGAATCAGCTCATGGCTGAAGGGATCAAGACAGTTGTGATTCATTTCTTTCAGCCTCAGATATTGGCCAGGGATGGGATGGAGTCAGAGGAAGGAAATGGAGTTTGTAACCAGAGGAGAAGGCAGTGATCTTATGTTCCCAATATTTAGATAACAAGAGCAGTGATACAATGAATTATGGCTCAAACTGAAACAGAGTAGGTCAACATAGAGACCCATGAGGGACACTGCCAGGAGCAAAGAGGGACCGAGTGAATGAAAAAGACTTGCAGAGTGAATATCTGGAGTTAGAGTCTCAGCGGGACACAATAACAGCAGCAAGGATAAACCTCTCTCCAGAGATGCAACATCCCAGTCTAATGTTCTCAGACTCTCCATTGTTATAACATTCCAGTCTGTTGTTCTCAGATTCTGATCGCTCATCCCCCTCTCTCGGGAGCTGTGGATCCATGTTAGTGCTGTTGGTGATGATCTGCCCAAACCATGGGATAGCACATTGAACGGAGCCCATTTCTCATTAAAGGATGGAAACCCTCCACTGGGATAATTAGCATTGATGGCTATTGACATTAATCACAGTCACTGAACAAACAGGTTCAGCTAGCCCACTCCTTACATCACTTTTCGTATCACAATAAAAAGGGAATATTTACTTGGTTGAGGTGGAATGGATAAAGATTTCTGAGGGATGGAATATAAATCTTTCAATCTTTTTAATCTTTCTTCCTTGTATGTGGAGTAGTGTCTGTTACAGAGGAACAACAAGAGGGTCGTCAGACCCTCTAAAGAGTCATAGAGTCATAGAGATGTACAGCATGAAAACAGACCCTTCCATTGTATAGGTCCATGCTGAACAGATATCCTAAATTAATCTAGTCCTACTTTCCTGCACATGGTCCATAACACTCCCAATCTTCTTATTCATATCCCCATCCAGAAACATTTTCAATGTTCTAATTGTAACTGCCTCCACCACTTCCTTTGGCAGCTCATTCCATTCATGCACCCCTCTCTGTTTGAAACAGCTGCCCCCTGAGGTACCTTCTAAAACTTACCTCTCTCACCCTAAACCTATGCCCTCTAGTTCTGGACTCACCCACCCCATTGGAAAAGATCTTGTCTATTTATCCGATCAATCCCCCTCATGATTTTATAAACCTCTATAAGGTCACCCCTCAGCCTCTGATGCTCCAGGGAAAACAGCCCCAGCCTATTCAGTCTCTCTCTATAGCTCAAACCCTCCAAACCTGGCAATCTCCTTGTAAATATTTTCTGAACTCTTTCAAGTTTCACAACATCCTTCCAATAGGAGGGAGAACAGAATTACTCACAATATTCCAAAAGTGGCTGAACTAATGTCCTGTTCAGCCGCAATATGGCCCCCTAACTCCTACCGTTAATACTCTGACTAATAAAGGGAAGCATACAAAATGACTTCTTCACTGTCCTATCTATATGTGACTCCATTTTCAAGGAACTATGAACCCTGAACATTCCCCATGACCATACCATTAAGTGTATAAGTCCTGCCCTGATTTGCCTTTCCTAACTGTGGTACCTCATTTTTATATCAATTAACCTCCATCTTCCACTCCTTGGCCCATTGGCCCAGCAGATCAGGATTCCATTGTACTCTGAATTAACCTTCTTCGCTAACTACTACACCTCCAATTTTGATATCATCTGCAAACTTATTTACTGTTCCTTCTATGATTGCATCCAAATCATTTATATAAATGATGAATATCAGTGGACCCAGCACTGATCCTGTGACACACCATGGGTCATAGGTCTCCATCTGAATGACAACCCTCTATCACTGCCCTCTGACTTCTACCTTCAAGCCAGTTCAGGATCCAAATAGTTAGTTCTCCCTCTAGTCATGAGATCTAACCTTGTTCAAAAGTCAACCATCAGGAATCTTGTCGAAAATCTTCCTGAAGTCCATACAGATCATATCCACCAATCCTCTTCATAACTTCTTCAAAAAAACTCAATCAAATTAGTGAAACATGATTTCCCATGCACAAAGACAAGTTGACTATCCTTAATCAGGTTGGTAAAAACAATGACTGCAGATGCTGAAAATCAAATACTGGATTAGTGGTGCTGGAAGAGCACAGCAGTTCAGGCAGCATCCAACGAGCAGCGAAATCAACGTTTCGGGCAAAAGCCCTTCAACAGGAATAAAGGCAGATCAGTCCTTGCCTTTCCAAACACAGGCGAATCCTATTCATCAGGATTTGATAGATAGTGCTTTCTAAGAGATTTCTTTGAGAGCAGTGCTAGCCCTTTTAGATAACGTGCTCTCATGTTCAATGGGATTTGCTCTGACTATTTTTTTAAATGTCCTTCCTTTTAAAACACCAAGACTCACATTGGTCCAATGTTGTCAATACAATTAAATACAAATTCAATTGGTTTTTGGTCTTGGGCATAAATTAAATTAATTGGTTAAATTTAAATCCAGTTTCATTAACACAAAAGCACAACACGAAGCCTTTGGTTACATTTTCTCAATCCTCAGCACTCTCTGCACCTGTCACCTAGTCACAGGCACAAGGGCTATGAAACTCTCTCAGCTCAGAAACGCACCCTCTTTCTTGTAGTGACCAAACACTCTTTCAAAGTCTAAGCATCAATCCTTGCAGTTTATTCCCCTCTTACTCCTGGGCTCTAACCTTCTTCACTTACCTGTGAGCAAACATCACAAATTCTTCTGAAAATTGAAATATTCCAGTTCCACTGTTCTCATTTGTCAATGTCAGAAACAACATTCTCCACAAACCCCAGCAGATTTATCAAAGATAATTTCCCTTTTGTGAATCTGGGCCGACTCTGCTAAGTTATACCATTATTCTCCAATTATCCAGTTATCACATACCTTACAAAACATGCTAATACTTTCCTCACAACTGACGTCAAGTTATCCACAATTTTGTTTTCTGTTTTCCCTCTGCACCATGTTTGAAATATTTACAGCCACAGCAGCTACTCACTACTGTGCAGGATCTTTCCCAGAATCGGAAAAACTTTGAAAAACTTTGACTTCCCTCAATACTCAGGGAAGTGCCTCATAGAACCAAGGAATTTATAGGACCAAAAGAGGCCATTGACCCATCATCTCTATACTGGCTCTCAGCATGCTCTTGTCTGCAGCCCCATCTCTGCAGTCCTCATAATTCATTACTCATTTGACAATAGACAATAGGTGCAGGAGTAGGCCATTCTGCCCTTTGAGCCTGCACCACCATTCAATATGATCGTGGCTGATCATCCTTAATCAGTATCCTATTCCTGCCTTATCTCCATAACCCTTGATTCCACAATCCTTGAGAGCTCTATCCAACTCTTTCTTAAATGAATCCAGAGACTGGGCCTCCACTGCCCTCTGGGGCAGAGCATTCCACACAGTCACCACTCTCTGGGTGAAGAAGTTTCTCCTCATCTCTGTCCTAAATGGTCTACCCAATATTTTTAAGCTGTGTCGTCTGGTTCGGCACTCACCCATCAGCGGAAACATGTTTCGTGCCTCCAGAGTATCCAATCCTTTAATAATCTTATATGTCTCAATCATATCCCATCACAGTCTTCTAAACTCAAGGGTATATAAGGCCAGTCGCTCCAGTCTTTCAGTGTAAGGTAATCCCACCATTCCAGGAATTGTCCTCGTGAACCTATGCTACACTCCCTCAATAGCCAGAATGTCTTTCCTCAAATTGGAGACCAGAACTGCACACAGTTCTCCAGGTGTGGTCTCACCAGGGCCCTGTACAGCTGCAGAAGAACCTCTTTGCTTCTATACTCAATCCCTCTTGTTATGAAGGCCAGCATGCTATTAGCCTTCTTCACTACCTGCTGTACCTGCATGCTTACCTTCATTGACTGGTGTACAAGAACACCCAGATCTCTCTGTACTGCCCCTTTACCGAAAGTTATTCCATTTAGGTAGTAATCTGCCTTCCTGTTCTTGCTACTAAAGTGGATAACCATACATTTATCCACATTAAACTGCATCTGCCATGCATCTGACCACTCACCTAACTTATCCAGGTCACCCTGTTATCTCCTAACATCCTCCTCACATTTCACCCTGCCACCCAGCTTAGTATCATCAGCAAATTTGCTAATGGTATTACTAATACCATCTTCTATATCATTAACATGTATTGTAAAAAACTGCGGTACCAGTACTGATCTCTGCGGTACCGCACTGGTCACTGCCTGCCATTCCAAAATGGAGCCGTTTATCACTACTCTTTGTCTCCTATCAGCCAACCAACTTTCAATCCAAGTTTGTACTTTTGCCCCCAATACCATGCACCCTAATTTTGCTCACTAACCTCCTATGTGAAACTTTATCAAACGCATTCTGAAAGTCCAGATACACTACATCTACTGGATCTCCCTGGTCTATCTTCAGAGTTACATCCTCAAACAATTCCAGAAGATTAGTCAAGCATGATTTCCCCTTCATAAATCCATGCTGACTCTGACCTATCCTGTTACTACTATCCAGATGTGTCGTAATTTCATCCATTATAATAGACTCCAGCATCTTTCCCACCACGGAGGTCAGACTAACTGGTCTATAATTTCCTGCTTTCTCTCTCCCACCTTTCTTAAAAAGTGACATAACATTAGCCACCCTCCAATCTGCAGGAACTGATTCTGAATCTATTGAACTCTGGAAAATAATCACCAACGCATCCACGATTTCTCGAGCCATCTCCTTCAGTACACTGGGATGTAGACCATCAGGCCCCGGGGACTTATCAACCTTCAGACCTAACAGTCTCTCCAACATCAATTCCTGGCTAATATAAATTCCCTTCAGTTCAGGTCCTTCGGCCACTGTTACCTCAGGGAGATTGCTTGTGTCTTCCCTAGTGAACACAGATCTGAAGTACCAATTCAATTCTTCTGCCATTTCTTTGTTCCCCGTAATATATTCCCCTGTTCCTGTCTTCAAGGGCCCAATTTTAGTCTTAACCATTTTTTTGCCTTTCACATACCTAAAAGAACGTTTACTTTCCTCCTTTATATTATTGGCCAGTTTACCTTCGTGTCTCATTTTTTCTCTGCGTATTTCCTTCTTAGTAATCCTCTGTTGCTCTTTAAAAGCTTCCCAGTCCTCCATTTTCCCTATCTTTGCTATGTTATACTTTTTCTCTTTTAACTTTATATGTTTCTTAACTTCCCGCGTCAGCCACGGCCACCCATGCCTCCTCCTAGTATCTTTCTTCCTTTTTGGAATGACCTGATCCTGCAACTTCTGCATTATACACAGAAATATCTGCCATTGTTCCTCCATTGTCATCCCTGCTAAGGTATTGCTCCATTGAACTTTGGCCAGCTCCTCCCTCATAGCTCCATAGTTCCCTTTATTCAACAGAAATATTGTCACTTCAGATTGTACCCTCTCCCTCTCAAATTGCAGATTGAAGCTTATTGTATTATGGTCACTACTTCCCAATGGCTCCTTCACTTTGAGGTCCCTGACCAATTCTGGTTCGTTGCACAATACCAGATCCAGAATTGCCTTCTCCCTGGTCGGCTCCAGCACCAGCTGTTCTAAGAATCCACCTCTGAGGCACTCCACAAAGTCACTTTCTTGAGGTCCAATACCATCCTGATTCTCCCAGTCTACCTGCATGTTGAAATCCCCCATAACAACTGTAGTAACATCTTTGCGACAGGCCAATTTCAGCTCCTGATTTAACTTACATCCGATATCCAGGCTACTGTTTGGGGGCCTGTAGATAACTTCCAAGAGGGTCTTTTTACCCTTAGTATTTCTCAACTCTATCCACACTGACTCTACATCCCCTGATTCTAGGTCCCCCTGCGCAATGGACCGAATATCATCCCTTACCAACATGGCCACCCCACCCTCTCGGCCTGTCAGTCTGTCCTTACGGTAGCACGTGTAGCCTTGAATATTCATTTCCCAGGCCCTGTCCACTTGAAGCCACGTCTCAGTTATCCCCACAATATCATTTCTCCAATTTCCAAAAGAGCCTCAAGCTCATCCATCTTATTTCTAACGCTTCGTGCATTCATGTATAGTATTTTTAATTTGTTACTGCCCTCACCCTTCCCATCAACTCCTATTTCACTCAACCTTACAGCATGATCCCTTACTGAGTTTTCTGCCTCATTTGTACAGTTGTCTTTCTTGACTTCCCTTGTTCTAACTTTCCCTCCAATTTCCTTCTTAAACATCCAGTTTGTCCCCCCCGCTACTTAGTTTGAACGTAGCTGTGTTGCAGTAGCAAACCAGCCTGCCAGAATGCTGGTCCCTAACCTATTAAGGTGCAAACCGTCTCTCTTGTAGAATTTATGCTTACCACAAAACATACCCCAGTGATCCAAGAATTTAAATCCTTGCTTCCTGCACCAGTTCCCTAGCCACACGTTCAAATCCATTATCTCCCTGTTTCTGGCCTCACCAGCCCGAGGAACTGGAAGCAAACCGGAGATAACCACCTTGGACGTCCTGCTTTTCAGCCTTCTTCCTAGTTCTCCGAAGTCCCGCTGTAGTATGTTCCTCCTCTTCTTCCTGACATCATTTGTGCTGACATGTACCACTAGCTCTGGCTCTTCACCTTCAGCCTTGAGGATTTCCTGCACTCTGTCTGTGATGTCTTTAACCCTGGCACCAGGAAGGCAACACACCATCCTTAAGTCCCATCTGCTGCCACAAAAACACCGGTCAGTTCCTCTCACTATGGTGTCCCCTATTACCACGGCTCTGTGCGATGTCCAACTCTTCCGCTCTGTCTCCACTCCAACTTTTGATTGACAGACCTGGACGCCTCGCGGACTGGCAATGTCATCTGTCTCTACTGTTTCCAAAAGATTCAACTTGTTCCTGACAGGTACTTCGCTCGGCGTCTCTTGTACCTGTCTCCTCTCTGCCTTCCTCATCGTCTGCTCTCTTCTGCTCTCTTCTGGTACGATTGGTGTAATAACCTCGCTGAAGGTCTTGTCCAGAAAGATCTCGTTCTCTCGGATGAGTCTAAGGTCCTCGAGTTCTTTCATCAGTGCTGCAATATGCTCTGTCAGTAGCTGAACGTGCACACACTTTCCCCGCTTATACGAACCAGACACACCAGAGCCGTTGACCTCCCACATCAAGCACGTAGCACACTGAACCAGCTTGGCAGTCATGTCTTCACCCTCTTCAACTGTGGCGTAATCACTTCACTCAACCTCCTTGTCAAAGACTCCTGAGCTAAAGCCTCACTCTTCAATCCACAGGAATTTGGTGCAACAACTTACCAACCTTCGATGATATCAGTTTTTCAAGTAATTGCTCTTAAATAATTCTAATTTCCTGCACTTCCTCATCTTCATCAGTCACCCCGTTCCCTAATATTTCTGGAAGATTTTCTGTTCCTTCATTGGAATCTCTTTTGGGGTAGAAGTGACGTGTACAAGAAGGACAGATTGCACCTAAATTGGAAGGGGAGCAATACACTGGCAGGGAAATTTGCTAGAACTGCTTGGGAGGATTTAAACTGATAAGGTGTGGGGGTGGGACCCAGGGAGATAGTGAGGAAAGAGATCGATCTGAGACGGGTACAGCTGAGAACAGAAGTGAGTCAAACAGTCAGGGCAAGCAGGGACAAGGTAAGACTAACAAATTAAACTGCATTTATTTCAATGCAAGTGGCCTAACAGGGATGGCAGATAAACTCAGGGCATGGTTAGGAACATGGGACTGGGATATCATAGCAGTTACGGAAACATGGCTCAGGGATGGGCAGGACTGGCAGCTGAATGTTCCAGGATACAAATGCTACAGGAAGGATAGAAAGGGAGGCAAAAGAGGAGGGAGAATGGCATTTTTGATAAGGGATAGCATTACAGCTGTGCTAAGGGAGGATATTCTTGGAAATACATCCAGGGAAGTTATTTGGGTGGAATTGAGAAATAAGAAAGGGATGATCACCTTATTGGGATTGTATTATAGACCCCCCAGTCGTCAGAGGGAAATTGAGAAACAAACTTGTAAGGAGATCTCAGCTATCTGTAAGAATAATAGGGTGGTTATGGTAGGGGATTTTAACTTTCCAAACATCAACTGGGACTGCCATAGTGTTAAGGGTTTAGATGGAGAGGAATTTCTTAAGTGTGTACAAGACAATTTTCTGATTCAATATGTGGATGTACCGACTAGAGAAGGTGCAAAACTTAACCGATTATTGGGAAATAAGGCAGGGCAGGTGTCAGTGGGGGAGCACTTTGGGGCCAGCGACCATAATTCTATTTGTTTTAAAATAGTGATGGAAAAGGATAGACTGGATGTAAAAGTTGAAGTTCTAAATTGGAGAAAGGCCAATTTTGACGGTATTAGGCAAGAACTTTCAAAAGCTAATTGGAGGCAGATGTTCGCAGGTTAAGGCACAGCTGGAAAATGGAAAGCCTTCAGAAATGAGATAACAAGAATCCAGAGAAAGTATATTCCTGCCAGGGTGAAAGGGAAGGCTGGTAGGTAAAGGGAATGCTGGATGACTAAAGAAATTCAGGGTTTGGTTAAGAAAAAGATGGAAGCTTTTGTCAGATATAGACAGGATAGATTGAGTGAATCCTTAGAAGAGTATAAAGAAAGTAAGAGTATACTTAAGAGGGAAATCAGGAGGGCAAAACGGGGACATGAGATAGCTTTGGCAAATAGAATTAAGGAGAATCCAAAGGGTTTTTACAAATATATTAAGGACAAAAGGGTAACTAGGGAGAGAATAGGGCCCCTCCAAGATCAGCAAGGTGGCCTTTGTGTGGAGAAAATGGGGCAGATACTAAATGAGTATTTTGCATCAGTATTTACTGTGGAAAAGGAAATGGAAGATACAGACTGTAGGGAAATAGATGGTGGCATGTTGCAAAATGTCTATATTACAGAGGAGGAAGTGCTGGATGTCTTGAAACGGTTAAAAGTGGATAAATCCCCAGGACCTGATCAGGTGTACCCGAGAACTCTGTGGGAAGCTAGAGAAGTGATTGCTGGGCCTCTTGCTGAGATATTTGTATCATCGATAGTCACAGGTGAGGTGCCGGAAGACTGGAGGTTGGCAAACGTGTGCCACTGTTTAAGAAGGGCGGTAAAGACAAGCGAGGGAACTATAGACCAGTGAGCCTGACCTCGGTGGTGGGCAAGTTGTTAGAGGGAATCCTGAGGGACAGGATGTACATGGATTTGGAAAGGCAAGAACTGATTCGGGATAGTCAACATGGCTTTGTGCGTGGGAAATCATGTCAGAGAAACTTGATTGAGTTTTTTGGAGAAGTAACAAAGAAGATTGATGAGGGCAGAGCAGTAGATGTGATCTACATGGACTTCAGTAAGGCGTTCGACAAGGTTCCCCATGGGAGACTGATTAGCAAGGTTAGATCTCATGGAATACAGGGAGAACTAGCCATTTGGATACAGAACTGGCTCAAAGGTAGAAGACAGAGGATGGAGGTGGTGGGTTGTTTATCAGACTGGAGGCCTCTGACCAGTGGAGTGCCACAAGGATCGGTGCTGGGTCCTCCACTTTTTGTCATTTACATAAATGAATTGGACGCGAGCATAAGAGGTACAGTTAGTAAGTTTGCAGATGACACCAAAATTGGAGGTATAGTGGACAGCGAAGAAGGTTAGCTCAGATTACAACAGGATCTGGACCAGATGGGCCAATGGGCTGAGAAGTGGCAGATGGAGTTTAATTCAGATAAATGTGAGGTGCTGTATTTTGCGAAAGCAAATTTTAGCAGGACTTATACACTTAATGGTAAGGTCCTAGGGAGTGGTGCTGAACAAAGAGACCTTGGAGTGCAGGTTCATAGCTCCTTTAAAGTGGAGTTGCAGGGAGATAGGATAGTGAAGAAGGTTTCCTTTATTGGTCAGAGTATTGAGTACAGGAGTTGGGAGGTCATGTTGCAGCTTTACAGGACATTGATTAGGCCACTGTTGGAATATTGCGTGCAATTCCGGTCTTCTTCCTATCGGAAAGATGTTGTGTAACTTGAAAGGGTTCAGAAAAGATTTACAAGGATGTTGCCAGGGTTGGAGGGTCTGAGCTACAGGGAGAGGCTGAACAGGCTGGGGCTGTTTTCCCTGGAGCGTCGGAGGCTGAGGGGTGACCTTATAGAGGTTTACAAAATTATGAGGGGCATGGATAGGATAAATAGGCAAAGTCTTTTCCCTGGGATCGGGGAGTCCAGAACTAGAAGGCATAGTTTTAGGTTGAGAGGGGAAAGATATAAAAGAGACCAAATGGGCAACTTTTTCACGCAGAGAGTGGTACATGTATGGAATGAGCTGCCAGACGAAGTGGTACAATTGCAACATTTAAAAGGCATCTGGATGGGTATATGAATAGGAAGGGTTTGGAGGGATATGGGCTGGGTGCTGGCAGGTGGGACTAGATTGGATTGGCATATCTGGTCGGCATGGATGGGTTGGACCGAAGGGTCTGTTTCCATGCTGTACATCTCTATGATCTGTGGAGACAGAACCAACATATTCACCTCACGGGACATAGATACCGTATGTCACATCGTGAATACCTCAGAAATGGTACTATGGCACCTGAGGGATATGACACCTATTCTTTTAGAATTAGAGTCCCCTACACTGTGGAAACAGGCCCTTCGGCCCAACAAGTCCACACAGACTCTCCAAAGAGTTACCCACCCAGAACCATTCAGCTATCCTATATTTACCCCTCACGAAGAACTAATCCAACAGGCAATTTAGCAAGGCCAATTCACCTATGTTGCACATTTTTGGATTGAAACTTCCAGAATCAAACCAACTTCATGGTCAGTATCTGCACAGACCTCTCCCTGGTGTGAGACTACAGGTTCTGCTGAAGCAAGCAACACAGCTCTGTGACCTCCTCATTGTCTAATCAAATTGGCTTCACACATTGCACCTGGAACAAGTACAATATTGGAAAATATTCCTGGAAATCCCAGAGAGGAGATTGTAGTGCCCTGCTCCCCACTGTTTACAGAGCTTCCCTTCTGTGCAGTCTCTGCTCTATTTGTTAGCCGTGTTGAAGACCCCAAAACACTGTGAATGCCCTGCCCACACCTTGTTCAGAGTGGGGTCACCAGAACCTCAGCTCTCCCTGAATGAATGCAGCTGATACACAAACCTGAGGAAACCATTTACAGAACCTTCACTGATGTTCCAGTGACTGGAGCAGGTCAAATCCATGTATACATGGTACACCCACACTGTGTTGAAAATGCCTTCGTTTTCAGATTTTTGTCAGTTGCTGATGCACTGTTACATCTCTGCTCAGTCCCAGTGACCCGAAATATTAGCAGTTCCACTCTCAGTATAAGTATTTGAGAATTGCTGTCACGATGACAACACCACTATTGCATGGGGAGGTGATTAGAGAAGACGGGGAGGTGATGGTCCAGCCTGTGGTCTATTAATCCAGGGACCCAGGTAATAACCGAGACCCCGGATTTGATCCCTCCACGGCAGATGGTGGAACATTAATTCAATCAAACATCTCGAATCATGAATTAAATTAAACTATGAAACCATCGTTTGTTGTCAGGAAAACCCACCTGGCTCCCTAATGTCCTTCAGGGAAGGAAATTTACCACCTACACCTGGTCTGGCCTACATGTGACTCCAGACTCTCAGCAACAGGGTTGACTCTCAGCTGCCCTTTGAAATAGCCAAGTCAGTCACTCAGCTGGATCAATCACTACAAAGTCTCAGAGAAATGAAACTGAATGGTCCGAAGGCACCTGCAGTTGGTCAAGAAGGCAGCTCAGCAGCATCTTCTCAAGGGCAATTGGCAGGGGAAATAAATGCTGGCCAAGTCAGTGATAGGAGCAGGAGAATCAACGTTTCGGGCATGAGCCCTTCTTCTGGAATGGGCATGAGCCCTTCTTCTCCTGAAGAATGGCTCGTGCCTGAAACATCGATTCTCCTACTCCATGGATACTGCCTGACCTGCTGCGCTTTTCCAGCAACCCATTTTCAGCTCTGATCTCCAGCATCTGCAGTCCTCACTTTCTCCCAGCACCCAGCCCATGTTACCCATGTCCCATTAGTGAACATAAGGAGATGAGCACACTCTGGGAAGAGAGGCAGAGGGGACATAGCTCAGTTTAAACTGCCCTGACTTTGATTCAGGTAATAATCAAGACCCCAGATTGATCCCACCATGGCAGATGGTGGAATTTGAATTCAATCAAACATCTGGAATTATGACTCAAATGAAACTATGAAACCATCGTTTGTTGTCAGGAAAACCCACCCAGCTCCCGAATGTCCTTCAGGGAAGGAATCTTACCACCTACACCTGGTCTGGCCTACGTGTGACTCCAGACTCTCAGCAATAGGGTTGACTCTCAGCTGCCCTTTGAAATGACCAAGTCAGCCACTCAGCTGGATCAATCACTACAAAGTCTCAGAGAAATGAAACTGAATGGGCCGAGACACCTGCAGTTGGTCAAGAAGGCAGCTCAGCAGCATCTTCTCAAGGGCAATTGGCAGGGGAAATAAATGCTGGCCCAGTCAGTGATACCCATGTCCCATTAGTGAATATAAGGAGATGAGCACACTCTGGGAAGAGAGGCAGAGGGGACATAACTCAGTTTAAACAGCCACTTGGAATGATTTTCAGGAGTATGGGAAAAGGCGAAAAATAAATCAGATTAATGCCACATTTTATTTCCATCCCAGCCGATCAACAATCCCGTTGTTTGCTTCTTTTTCTCTCCCTCTCCCTCTCTCTTTCTCCTTCTGTTCAACTCACTCCTTCTCCTCTTCATAACAAACAATTCTGTCACTAAAATAATCACAATATTTCCCAGCTGCTTTCAGTTCTCACGTATGGTCAGTGGACTCGAAATGTGAACTCTGTTTTTCTCACGACAGAGGCGGGCAAACATCTTCATTTTCCCCAACACTTTTTTTTGTTTCAAAACGGCAGCATCTTCCTTTGTTTGTTTTAACCCTTAATGTTTTTGATTCCATGGGAATGTCAGGATCACTGGTAAGGACAGCGTTTGATGACCAACACTGATTGACCTTGACCTGAGAGGCCATTCCACAAGGCAAATTGGAGCCAAGCACATTACATAGCAACACAGAAGCAGACACTTCAGTCCAACCAGTCTTTGCTGAACATAATCCCAAACTAAACTTTTCCTACCTCCCTGCTCCTTGCCCAAAACCCTCCAAATCTTCCCTATTCATGTACTTATCCAAATCTCTTTGGAATGTTGTAATTGTACCCACATCCACCACTTCCTCAGAAAATTCATTCCACATGTGAACCACCTTCTGTGTAAAAGCTTTGCCCCTCATGTCTTTAAAATCTCTCTCCTCTCACTCGAAAATGGTGCCCCCCAGTCTTGAAATCCCCCATCGTAGAGAAAAAACAACGATCGATACCTCTCATCCTTTTATAAACTCCTGTCAGGTTGCCTCTCCACCTCCTGCGCTCCTGTGAAAAAGGTCCCAGTCTATCTTCTACTATTTGGCCTCAGATTATAAGTTTAATGACATGTTTTGGATCTGAAGTCACACTTAACCCAAATCAAATACAAATGTTAGATTTCTTTCCCAAACAACATCAGTGAAACAGCTCGGATTTCAGACAAAATTGTGAGGGTCTTATGGTTGTTATTAGTGAAACTCACTTTTATTTCAATTCTTGTCATTTGAACTTACGGTCTGTTTTCAGTTGTGATTGGATATGAAACAGTGTCTTTAGCATATTAGCTTGTGTCTCTGAATTATCCTTCCAGTGACATTAATACTCTGACACGGTGTTTCTGTCATGGAATTACTTTCGAGCCAAGAACAAGTTTGTAATTGAAGTATTTACAACTGAAAATGTGACCAGGACAAAGTTAGAACAGTAAAGTCTGAATGTTGTCAAGGCTTAGATAATTGTTTATTCATCAGCTGTACTGAAATGGAGGTGGAATCTGGTGATATTGTGGAGGCGGCAATGGACAGGTTTGATGATGGACCCAATACCGAGACATAAATCGGTTCAGGGCAAAAAGGGGCCTCAACATTGTGAGCAGTCTGAGTATCAGATGCTTGTGAGGGAGGGGTCTGAAATTTGTGGATAATGAATGGAGTGTTTAATTGAAGCTGAAGTTAATAGTTTCTATCCTTGTCAAATACAGACAACAGAAATAGCAATGGAGTTCAACATGGTTTAGGGAAACAAATGAATGGAGAAAGACATAAAGAGACTTACCAGGAACACCAACAATAGCGAGGATGGGATAGTAACCTGCCTGAATAATCAGCAGTACACCTTCTATCCGATAAGATAATAAAGACCAGGAAAGGAAGTTAAGACCCAAAGATAAACTCCTGTCCATTGTTGGAACATTCCAGTCCATTGTCCTCAGATTCTGATCTCTCCTTTCCCTGTCTCTGCAGCTGCCGTTAGTGGTGGATGTGATGCAGTTGCAGAAACAATGTGATGATGCATTGAAAGAAACCCTTACTAATAGGAGAGGGAAAGCCTCCAGTGACACAATTAGATTCCATGGAGATCGACGTTAATCACAGTCACTGAACAAACATTTCTAGTTAACCCCTTTTCAATACAACATTTTCAGTACACATTGATAACGGGACTGGACTGGATGTTGATATCACTGGCTATTGTTCTTATCTCCCATTGCCAATTGTTCAAGTGAAGTCAGTGGGGAGGGAGAATGATGGATGTTTCTTTTTCGCAGGCTAGATGATCCTGTTGTGTTTTCCATGCACAATGCTGCATCCAACAGCCCTCCTCAAACAAAACAGTCAAGAGGTTGTTACTGTGCTGATCACTCGATCAACCACCAACCAACAGATTGTCACCATAATTACTCTGACCATGCGCAGGAAGTATGGATATGCCTGAAGGTTCCTTACACTGCTCTAATAAGGCAACTTTGTAACTTCACCACAAAGTGCTCTTCAGCAATTTTTTTTAAAATAGCAAATATCTTATTGCAGTTAATTTAGTTTAAATCAGCAATATTTATATTCTTTGACTTTAGACCAAAGCTAAATGTGATATGTACAATAATTTTGTTTATTAAAACATTCCTTATTAAGGGATCAGGGACAGAATGAATTTAACATTGCCTCGGAGGTACAGGGGAATGGGGCCTTTGACTATGGAGACTGGAGGGGAGTACAATGATATCCTCCAGTAACTAGTATTCAAACATCACTCATTCTGACAGTTGGAATGAAATATAATGCAGAGCAAGGAGGCAGATTACATTTGGGAGATGGAATGTCAATCGATAATCTGAATACAACAGGAAAATTATAAATGTAATTCAGGCAATGTATTTCACAGACACACTTTTTCATCTCAGGGTAACAGGTTGATTATTCACATCTGCACAGGATATTCAGAATTAAAACAGGCAGAGACAACAAAATGTACAGGGGTGCAGGGAGATTCCAGGATAATAACAGGAGATATATAACTCAGTCTGTGTCAGTGCAGAGATGGTGGGTTGAAGGACCAATGTGCTTTGCTGTAATTAGTCTCTGATATGTATTAAAATCTTTCGGAGTCTGAGGAGACAAATTTGTTCAATGAAGGCCACAGAGTGTGGCATCATCAATCCTGTTGTTTCATGAAATGCAGCTTCCGCAAAATGCTTTTTCAAATAAAACCGATTTCCTGAGATTTGCATATTTGGATGGATATGAACAAAAAGAGTTTTTTTGGAACATGAAGAAGAAACAAACTCCGATGTCACACAAGTGTCACTGGCACAGCAGCTCAAGTAATGGACCATATTGGGCAAATATAACCAAGTTCAACCTCGAGACCCGTCAGAAAAAGCAATGGAAACCTGAAATACAAACAGAAAACGGTAGAGACATGCAGCAGATGAGATTATATCTGAATAGAGAAACAGAGGAAACATATTGACTCTGACATAAAGCTGTTGTGAGTAAGTTATATTGGCCTCAAAATGTTAATTCTGTTTCTGTCTTTTCACCTGCTGAGTTTCTCTCCAGCAGTTCAATTTTTGTGTCTTCTTTCTGAACTGTGACAAATTGTCTGATGTGAGCAGGAACAGCAAAGCTACCGTGTCAGAGTACTCACGAGTATTAAATGAGAAATTACGAAGTTTCCATAATAAATGTCGCTATATCAATGAGGTGGTGCATCTTTATAACTTGTGATGAAAATGTTGATCTCAGTGGCATTGACATCACACGATCAATCCTCTGACTGTTTGAAAACGAAGGGAATTGTTACCTCAATGTCATGTCGTGCTCCTGATGTTACTGGTGTCGCACTCATACAGTAAGGTCTTCCCTTTCTGAGACTTCAGAACAAACTGTGAAAACATACAATATCTTGGTATTTAAAAACATCAGTTCATGGGTTTTGGAAGGCACTAGCAAGGACAGAGTTTATTTGTTATTCCCAACAGCTCTGGAGAAGGTAACAGGGAGCTGCCTTCCAGAACCTCTTCTATCCAAGTGGTGCAGTCGTACACACAGAGCTGTTTGGAAGGGGATTCCAAGATTTTTAACAAACGATAGTGAAGGACCAGTAAATTAGTCCCTAGTCAGGATTTTAAGTGACTTGGAAGACAACTGACTGAGATTGGATTTCCCGTTTTCAGTTGAGGACATTGCCAGTGCAGAATTTTCTCCAATTCCCTTTGATCACAGTTTTGCTCAAGGTCCTTGATGTCACACTCAGTCAACTCAGATGAGGAGGAGACATGATGGACACTTGACAGTGCTCAAGGGTGCCCTCATAAGAACAGGCTACAATGCTCAACTCATCGACTGCCAGTTCTGTTGTGCCATGGTGAGAAAGTGTAGTGACCTCCTCAGGAGACAGCCACAGTCTACAACAGACAGTGTACACTTCATTGTACAGTCCTTCCTGGGAGCCAAATGACTACGGCACGTTCTTTGCAGCCTGCAACACATTATCGATGAGGATGAGCACCTCGCCAACACCTTTCCTGTGTCTCCACTTGGAAAATAAACCTCCCTTATCAAACATTCCAGAACAGGTATGTACATGTTTAATTACAATGTACATCTCTCTCTACACTAGGCCCTTTCAAATCCCCAGGCTGTGTTCAACATGGAATTAGATATTCATTAAATCACGCCACATACTGTCTCCTGTTGAAGGGCTTATGCCCAAAACATTGATTCTCCTGTCCCTTGGATGCTGCCTGACCTGCTGTGCTTTTCCAGCAGCACACTCTCGACTCTGATCTCCAGTATCTGCAGTCCTCACTTTCTCCACATACTGTCTCCATCAGACACCTTGGAATAGGTTTGGCACAGGATAGATAGAAATTAAATTCGACTCTAGTCTTTTACAATGAAAGTTCAGCTGCCTCATCATTGTCATTAAACAGTCCAACGACAGAGACAACAACGGCTTCGACTCAATGTGGGGTTCCCTCTACTGCTTTGAACCGAAAGTAAAATTAAAAGTCTCACCTTATCGGGTCCATCGAAAATATCCACATGACAGGGACATACAGTCACAGAGTCATAGAGTCCTACAGGCTCTTTGGGCCAAACTGGTCCATGCCGTTCAAAATGTCAACCTCTGCTAACACCGTTTCCCTGCGCTTAACCCATATCCTTCTTAACCTTTCCAATTCATATATTTGTCCAAATGCCTTTTTAATGATGTTAATGTACCTGCCTCAACAATCACTGCCAGCAACTCATTCCATATGCGTACCACTCTTTGTGTAAAAATGTTGCCCCTCAGGTCCCCTATTATTCTTTCCCCTTTCATCTGAAACTGGTGTCCTTGTGTCGTTGAGTCCCCACCCCTGGAAAAACACTGAGTGTCTTCACCCTATCCCTGCCTCTCATCCACTTATACACTTCCATAAATTCCCCGCTCTGTCTCCTGTGCTGTAAAGGAAACTATCCTAGCTTGTCCTACCCCTCTCCCTATCACTCAGACTGTTGAGTCCTGGCAATATCCTTGTAACTTCTTCTACATTCTTTCTTGTTTAATCAGGAAGGTGATTAGGTTGGTATGGACTGGTTAGCCCGAAGGGCCTGTTTCCACCTCTGCCTTTACAACCTCTCTTCTCCATGTTGGTGGAATTGAGGAACTGCAAAGGTATCAAATGAACCATAGTTGGAGTTTGTACAGGCCTCCAAACAGTTGTCAGGAGATGGGGTACAAGATACAACAGGAGAAACAAAAGATTTGCAGAAAATGCAAAGTTAGAGTGATCATTGGGGATTTCAATATGCAGGTGGAGTGGGAAAATCAGGTTGGTTGCAGTTTGCAAGAAAGTAAATTTGCGGAATGTCTGAGATGGCTTCTTGCATCAATAAAGGCAACTACAGAGGCCTGAGAGAGGAAGTGGGTAGAATTGACTGGGAGAGGAGTGTATCAGGAAAGACAGTGGAAAAGCAATGGCAGGAGTTTCTGGGAATAACTCAGGAGACACAGCAGAGATTCATCTCAAGGGAAAAGAAGCATGGCACAGGGAGGATGAGGCAACCATGGCTGACTAGGGAAATCAGGGATAGCGTAAAAGCAAAAGAGAAAGCAGATCATTCGGTAAAGGGCAGTAGGAAACTAAAGGATTGGAAACTTGCAAAGACCAATAGAGGGCAACAACAAAAGAAATAAGGAGGGTCAAGATGAAATATGAGGGTAAGCTAGCCAGACATATCAAGCAATACCGTAAGAGTTTCTTCAGACTGACAAAGGTCAAAAGAGAGGCAAAAGTGAACATTGGACTGCTGGAAAATGACACTGGAAAGATGTGGTGGGGAAAAATAAATGGCTGAGTAATTGAATAACTATTTTGTGTCAATCTTCACGGTGGAAAACACGAGTAATATCAAAAGATTCAATGGAGCGTAGGAGCAGAGCTAACTATGGTGGCCATCACCAAAGAGAAGGTGCTAGAAAACTGCATGGCCTGAGGGCAGATAAATCACCTGGACCTTATGGATTACACCCCAGAGTTCTATTGGAGATAGCTGAAGAGACAGTGAAGGCATTAGCGGTGATCTATCAGAAATTACTAGAGTCAAAGAGGTTCCCAGAGGTCTGGAAATTTATTAACGTGACACACTTGGAAAAGCGAGTAACTCACAAAACAGAAACATACAGTCAAATTACCTTAACTTTCATCATGGGTAAGATCACTGGAATCCATTGTGAAGGATGAGATCTCTGAATACTTAGAAGTGTGTGGTAAAATAAGCAAAGTCAGCATGGTTTCATCAAGGGGAGGTCATGCCCAACAAATCTGCAAGAATTATTTGAAAAAATAGGTAAATTTAACATCCATGGTCAGCATGGACAAAGTGGACCAAAGGGTCTGTTTCTGTGTTGTCTATCTCTGTTACTCTATGACTCTACGTAATGAGCATGTTAGACCGAGGAGAGCCAATGGATGTTATCTATTTCGACCTCAAGAAAGCCTCTGACAACGCATCAGATGGGAGGCTGCTAAGTAACTGGGGGACCAATAGTGTTAGACACAAGGTGCTATCGTGGATAGAAGATTGGCTGTTCGGCTGAAAGCAGAGATTGGGGCAAAAGGGTCCTTCTCAGTGTGGCAGCCGGTGACAATTGGTGTTCCGCAAGTCTCAGTGTTGGGAACTCAACATTTCACTTGATACATTAACGATCTAGATGAAGGAACTGAGAGCATTCTTGCTAAGTTTGCAGATCATATGAAGAGAGGTAGATAGACAGGTGACTGTGAGGAGGTGGGCAGTCCGCAGATGGATTTGGACAGGATAGGAGAGTGGGCAAAGACATGACAGATGGAGTAGAATGTGGGGAAGTATGAATTCATGCATTTCTGAGGCTCTATTAGGGGTAAATAAAGGGAAGGGGAATGGGTCTGGGTGGTTTACTCTTTGGAGGGTCACTGTGGACTAGTTGGGCGAAAAGGTTGGTTTCCACACTGTAGGAATTCTAAAAAAATTTCTCTGTGAGACAGTGCTGTGATGTCCCTCAGCTATTGTCAGGGACATAAACTTATGATTATTTGTGCAATGAACAAATGTTCACTCGTACAACAGATCCATGCACAGAAGTCCCTTCATGTCCATCTGTGAAATAGTTTGATGTTCAGAGACTCACTAGCTTTTACTGATTAAGTTCATCCCACTCACACCTTGTGTTTGTCAGTGTGGAAATACGATGTTCCCCTGTGGGATAAATCTGTGTTCCTTGCCTGAAGAAAACTGTTCCCTTGTCTGAATAAAAGCATTTTGTAGCTGGTTTGAAACTTCAGCTTTGTCTCAGTGTGGATTTCAGGTCTGGGGCATGTGTGTGTGTGTGACAGAGAGACAGAGACAGAGAGTGAATGAATGTGTAGGGGGGAATGGAGGGTTAAATAAGAGTTATTGGACTGAACTATTGAGTTGCTGCTTTCTCTCACTCCTCCTCCATCCCCCTTTTAATCTCACAAATAAGCCTCTTGGTTTGCACCGTACCTGGGGCTGTTGTGTTTCAGGTAGAAGTAGCTGGGAACTGACTGGATGAAGTGGGATTTGGGAGGAGAGAGGAGTTTGAGTGACAGACCTGAGGTTTTATAAAGCAGGTCTTGGCAGTCAGACTTCCTTTTGCTATGTAGATGGAGCGTGTGTGTGGGTGTGTCTGTGTCTGTGTGTGAGTGTGAGGGTACTGCTGGAAGCTCAGTTCCAGTTTTGAACCTTTACCAACCTGTCCCTGAAACAGGCCGTGTCTGAAGTGAACCCCAGGGGCAGTGTCTATCCCTTCATGGGAGCGAGTGAGTGTGAGAAATCAGTGAGAGAGAGAGAGCTGGGACCCACAGTAATGGTGAGCATCACCGTTTCAGACTGTGTCTTTCCTGAACTCCTGCCTGTCTCTGAATGACTTCATGTCTCTTTCTCACATTTTCACTTTATGTCTCTTTGTTTCTCACTTTGTGTCCCTGAATCTTTCTCTCCAAGTCTTTCGTCTTTTCTCTTTTGGTCTTTCTCTCTTTCCATCCTGCTCCTCTTTCTCACACACTCAACTCTTTATTTCATTCTCCCTCTCTCTGTCCTCTCCCTTCATCTTTCTGCCCCTCCCTCTCTCTGCATTTATCTTGCCCTTCCCTCCAAAACTTTGTCTCCATCCAAAATTGCCGAATGTGACCTCTCCACGTTTCTGTCATCCAATTTTTAGAGCCCATATACCCCCCATTTCACACCCTCCCCTTCTTCCATTTTCTGCCCCGCCAGATACTCCCTCAACAGATTTCACTGCCTCCCACTTTGTCCTTTTCTTTAGCCCCCCAACTTTGCCCCACCCTCACAGTAATTTGCCCCAAGCCTGAATCTTCATCAACCCCAAAAGAATAATGCCCTCCCTCACTCCTCCCACACAAATATTTGCCCACTACCAGCCAAATATTGTCCCATCAAATATTGCTTACCCCCATTTCAGTTCCCCCCAAACATTGTCCCAAAGTTTTCTCTCTGTCCCAATTGTATACTCCACACAATCTGTGTCCCCTAAGTTATTTGACCCTCAAAAAATTTTTGTGCTGGTCCGATATGGAGGGAGGGAGAGAGGGAAGGAGGATGGGAGAGAGAGGGAGGGGGGATAGAAGGAGGGAGAGAGAGAAACAATTTAAGACAAGAAATGAGACATAAACAGAAAGTGAGAAAAGCCATGGGAGTCCAGAGAGAGAAAGAAAGAGGGAGGACCCTACTGCAATAACTATTCAGCTGCCCTATCCCCCTCCCCAACACTGGTCCAAATCTGCCCCCAGGGAGTGGGGCAGGGATAGAGAGACACAGGCAAATGCAGAGTGAAACACTCAAGGAGAGAGATGGGGAATAGGGAGACAGAGGTAGACAGAGTGAATGTTCCAGTGGCCGGGCGGGTAGCGAGAGAGAGCAAAATGCAGAGGGAGAGAAAGAGGGTGATGGACAGATGGGGCTGAAAGACCCCGGAGAGACAGGTGGAAGGACAGACAGGAGAGAAAGAAACATGGACAGTGAAAATGTGCACCGGGGGCAGAGAGTAATACAGAAAGAGAGAGAAACAGTCGTTGAGAGAGACTGAGGGAGTAGAGAAAGATCTTGCAGAGAGAGATAGAATAAAAAGGACAGACAGGGAGGAAAATTGAAATCCCATTGAAAACAAGGGAAATAGCAGAGAGTGAGAGAAGGAGGGAGAGGGAAAAATAAACCCACACATACAGAGACAGAAGAACACAGAGAAAGCCCAGAGATAGAATGTGAAAGCCCGGAGAGTGGCTCACAGTTGCTCAGTGGTTGACACTGTTCCAAGCCCAGGTTTAAATCCAGCCTTGAATGGCTGTCTGTGTGGAGTTGGCGGGGTGAGGGTGGAGAAATACAAACAGAGATACCATTGAAAGGGAGGAATGGAGAGGGACGAGAGAATGAGGGGGATGTGGGTCAAATGACCCGCAGGGAGCAACAGCAACAAGATCACAGAGGGCAGAGAGAGGTTCGTGGGAAAGGCCACAGATCGGAAATACTGAACGATGGATCAGTTCCTGAAAAACATGGGAAGACAGTGAGAGAGTGGGGAAGGGGTAAATGTGAAGGATATGGCAGAGAGGGGAAGTTATAGAAAACTGTGGGAGGGACAAGCAGCTGGGAATATGGATGCAGAAAAGAAGGGAGGCAGTGAAATCTGTGGGATCAGACTGTGCAGCAGCCCCCTTTTTGCTCTTTTGTATCCCCACACCCTTCCCGACCAGAGCTCACCCCTTGCATGAGCCCCACAATTCTTCTCCCCTGAGATTGTGTGAGTATGTAAATGAATGACAGGAGACAGGATGTAATACTGCCTCTGCATCACCCCGTGTTTCTGCTCCAGAATCAAATCTGCTTGGACGGCGTATACAGAAAATGACGAGGTGGAGAGAGAGAGAGAGAGGAAATCCAGCCCTCTCCTCCCCTCCCCCATTAGCCTCAGCTCACAAATAAACTACATTTGAGTTGCACCTACCCCTTCCATTTAGCACTGCCTGAAGTAATAATACAACTCTTGCACAATGATTCAAAAAAGGTTTCAGAGATAGGACTCCACCTCCAACACCTCCCCTCCCGCACGCACACACACACACTCCATACGACCTTAAGAGTGAGGAGCAGGAAATGACCATCTGACCCTTGAGCCACCTGAGTCATTCAGTATGATCATTGCTGATCTTTTTGTGGGATCAGCTCTGCATACTCACCCTCTCACCTTCACCTTTAAATCCTTTACTGTTCAAAAATTAATCTATTTAAACTAATTTACTGAGGAAGTCTCAAATACTTCACTGGGCAGGGATTTCCACAAATTCCCAACGCTCTGGGTGAAGAATTTCCTTCTCAGTTCAGCCCGAATCGGCTCCTTCTTATTTTGAGGCTATGCCCACTTGTCCCAGTTTCACCTGCCAGTGGAAACATCCTCTACTTTTTTTTTAATCTATTCCCTTCATAATTTCATATGATCATATGAGATCCACTCCGACCCCACCATCCCCACTATTCTAGGAAATTCCAAGGAATATAATCCCAGTCTGCTCAGTCTCTCCTCATAAACCACCCCCCGAACTCCGGAATCAACCTAGTGAACCTTGTCCTCTGCACCACCTCCAGTGCCAGTACATCCTTTCCCAAGTGCGGAAACAAAACCTGCACACAGTCCTCCAGGTGTGGTCTCCCCAGCACCCTATACAGCTGCAACGTAACATTCCTGCTTTTAACCACAATCCCTTTAGCGATGAAAGACAAACTTCCACTTTCCTTTTGAATTACTTGTTGCACCTGCAGACTAACATTCTCTGATCCATGCACAAGGACCCCCAGGTCCCTCTGCACAACATCATGCTGCAAGTTTCTTTCACCATTCAGAAACAGTCCCTCTCACAGTTATTCCAAATTGGATGATTTCACATTTATTCACATTGTACTCCATCTACCAGGCCTTTGCCCACTCACTTGAAATATCGATGTCCCTTTGGAAACTTTCAGTGTGCTCTGCACACTTTACTCTACCATTCACCTTCATGTCATCCATAAACATTGACACTAAATGTGGTCCCCAACTCCAAATCATCTCTATAAATTGTGAATGATTGTGGTCCTAATGCTAATCACTGAGGCAAGCACTCGTCACTGATCACCAACCAGAAATGCACTCATTTATCCCCACTCCTTGCTTCCTGTCAGTTAACCCATCATGTATCCAAGCTTAAACATAGCCCATATGTTTAGCTTATGCCAGGCCCTTTTGTGCAACCCCTTATCGAATGAAGGAAGATCCCACACACAGTCTCACTGCATTCCAACAGAAGCACATCACAGACACAGTTAGAAACCAGAGACTGCAAAGGTTGAGACACTGTCACCTCCTCCCCTCACGTTTGCGTATCTGTCCAACTTCTCTCTGCCTCATTCTCTCTATCCCAGGATATCATCTTCAATCATGTGCTGGGAACTATTTCTCCTGCAATTTCAGTGCTCAGTGACAGGAGATTATCACCACCCCTAACCCAGCCCTTGTACCTATTCCCTGCCCCCTACATCCCCACCAACACAGCCCTCCAGGCTGACTCCCATCCCTGCCTTTCCACACCCTCCCTCTCTGCATCCGCATCCACCTCCTCAGTGGAATTGATGGTCTAGTGGTATTGTCGCTTGACTATTAATCCAGAAACTCAGAATAATGTTCTGGGGACCTGGGTTCAAATCCTGTCATGGCAGATGTTGAAATTTAAATTCAATTTAAAAAACCCTGGAATGAAGGGTTGACTGTGAAACCATTGTCAATTGTCGGAAAAAAAAACTATCTGGTTCATTAGTATCCTTTCGGGAAGAAATCTGCCATCCTTACCTGGTCTGTCCTCCATGTGAGTCCAGAGCCACAGCAATGTGGTTGATTCTCCACTGCCCTCTGAAATGGCCTCACAGGCCACTCAGTCGTATCAATCGCGAGAAACTCACAACAAAGAAATGAAACCCTGGACCACCTGGCATTGACCTTCGAACCGGAAAAGACAATGGCAAAAACACAAAACAGTTCTGTCCTCTGTAGTGGAATCTGGGAGCTAGTGCCGAAATTGAGAGAACTGTCTCACAGACGAGTCAAGCAACAGCCTGATATAGTCATTCTTATTAGATCATACCTTACATACCAAGACATCACCATTACCATCTCTGGATATGTCCGGTCCCACTGGCAGGACAGACCCAGCCGAGGTGTCCGCACAGTGGCATACAGTCAGGAGGGAGTTGCCCTGGGAGTCCTTGACATCGACTCTGGACCTCATGAGGTCTCATGGCTTCAAGTTAAACAGAGGCAAGGAAACCTCTTACTGCTTATCACCTATCATCGTCCTTCAGCTGATGAATCAGTGCCCCTCCATGTTGAACAACACTTGGAGGAAGCACTGAAGGTGGCAAAAAGTACATTGGGTAGGGGATTTCAACGTCCACAACCAAGAGTGGCTCAGCAGCAGCAGTATTACTGATCGGGTTGGTCAGGTCCTAAAGGGTATAACTGCTGCACTGGGTCTCTGGCAAGTGGTGAAAGAACCAACAAGAGCAAAAAATGTATTTGACCTCAACCTTACTAATCTGCCAGTTGCAATCGCCTCTGTCCATGACAAAGTGACCACTGCAATGTCCTTATGGACACGAAGTCCCACCTTCACATTGAGAATACCCTCCATCTTGCTGTGTGGTGCTATCACTTTGCTAAATGGGACAGACTTAGAACCGATTTAGCAACTCAATATTGGGTATTGAGCTGTGGGTCATCAACAGCAGCAAAACTGTACTCCAGCACAATCTGTAACCTCATGGCCCAGCATATCCCCCATTCAACCATTACCATCAAGCAGGGGGATCAATCTTGGTTCAATGGAGAATTCAGAAGGGCGTGCATCAGGCAGACCTAAAAATGAGGTGTCAACCTGGTGAAGGTCCTAAACAGGAGTACTTGCGTGCCAAATGGCATAAACAGGAAGTGATAGACAGAGCTACGTGCTCCCACAACCAACGCATCAGATCTATGCTCTGCAGTCCTTCCACATCCAGTCGTGAATGGTGGTGGGCAATTTAACAACTCACTGGAGGAGATGCTCCACTAATATTGCCATCCTCAATGATGGAGGAGCCCAGCACATCAGTGTAAAAGATAAGGCTGATGCATTCGCAACAATCTTCAGTCAGAAGTGCTGAGTAGATAATCCATCTCAGGTTTCTCCAGTGGTCCCCAACATCACAGATAACAGTCTCCAGACAATTAGATTCATTCCCCGAGATATCCAGAAATGGCTGGAGGCACTGGATACTTCATAGGCAATGGGCCCTGAGAACATTCTGGCAATCATACTGAAGAAGCGCGCTCTAGTACTTACCACTTCCCTAGCCAAGCTCTTCCAGTACAGTTACAACACTGGCATCGACCTGACAATATGGAAAATTGCCCAGGTATTTCCTGTACATAAAAAGCATGACCAGTCCAACCTGGCTAATTACCACCCAATCTGCCGACTCTCCATCAATAGGGCTATCAAACAGAGTGGTGTTGGAAAAGCACAGCAGGTCAGTCAGCATCCGAGGAGTCAAATGCTGCCTGACCTGCTGTGCTTTTCCAGCACCACTCTGATCTAAACTTGGGTTTCCAGCATCTGCAGTCCTCACTTTTATTGAGGGCTATCAAACAGCACCTGCTCAGCAATAACCTGCTCAGTGATGCCCAGTTTGGGTTTCGCCAAAGTCATTCAGCTCCTGATCTCATTACAGCCTTGGTTCAAACATGGACAAAAGAGCTGAATTCCAGAGGTGAGGTGTGAGTGACAGCCCTTGACATCAAGGCTGCATTTGACCGGGTATGGCATCAAGGAGCCCTGTCAGAAATGGAATCAATAGGTATTGGGGGCAAATACTCCACTGGGTAGAGTCGTACCTGGCACAAAGGAAGATGATTGTGGTTGTAGAGGGTCAGACATCTCAGCTCCAGGACATCTCTGCAGGAGCCCCTCAGGGTAGTGTCCTAGGCCCAATGATCTTCAGCTGCTTCATCAATTACCTTCCCTCTGTCATAAGGTCAGAAGTGGGGATGTTCGCTGATGTTTGCACAGTTTTCAGCACCTTTCACGATTCCTTAGATACTGAAGCAATCCGTACTCAAATGTAACGAATTCTGGACAATATCCAGGCTTGGACCAACAAAAGGCAAGTGACATTCACGCCACACAAATGCCAGACCATGACCATCACCAATAAAAGACACTCTAATCACCACTCCTCGATATTCAATGGCATTACCATCACTGAATCCCCCACTGTCAACATCCTTGGAGTTACCATTGACCCGAAACTCACTGGACTCACCGCATGAACACAGTGGTTACAAGAGCAGGTCAGAGATGAGGGATACAGTGATGAGTAATTCACCGCCGGACACCCCAAACTCCATCCACTGTCTACAAGGTACAAGTCAGGAATATGATGGAATACTCCCCACTTGCCTGGATGGGTGCAGCTCCAACAACACTCAAGGAGCTTGACACCATCCAGGACAAAGCAAAACACTTGAATGGCACCACATCGACAAATATTCAAACCCTCCACCACCGGTGCCCAGTGGCAGCAGTGTGTGCTATCTACAAGATGCACTGCAGAAATTCACCAAAGATCCTTCCAAATCCATGACCACATCCATCTAGAAGGATAAGGGCAGCAGGCACTTGGGAATACCATCACCTGCAAGTTCCCCTTCAAGCCACTCACCATCCTGAGTTGGAAATATATCGCCGTTCCTTTACAATTGTTTGGTGAAAATCTTGGAATTCCCTCCCTACCGGCATTGTGGGTCAACCCACAGCAAGTGAACTGAAGTAATTCAAATGGCATCTCACTACCAGCTTCTCAAGGGCAAGTAGGGATGGGCTAACAATGCTGGCCAGTCAGTGACGCCCAAGTCCCACACGTTTCTCTGATTTAAACTTCTGTCTCTGAAATGTAGTTCCTTTCACTTTGTAAAGCTGACATGAGACATTACAGCATTGATGGATTAAAATGATACGACGGTCTGGAGTTTGATGGGTAGGTGGGGGAAGATGACAGACAGAGGAATTGTGATGGAGAGGCAGAAAAGGAGTGTGTGTGTGTGAGAGACAGAGGTGTGAGAAAGAAAGACCCAGACGATGGACAGAGAGAAATGGAGGTAGTCCCAAGACGGAGGGAGGTCAGACAGAAAGAAATGGACACAGCGGGACAGAGAGTGAGAAAGAAAATGTAAAATCACAGCCTCTGCAAATGACATTTTGACTCTGAGCCACTTGTTGCAATACAGGACATTGTCGGAGAATCGTCCAATTACAAATAGAGGCCACACACCGATCTTGTGAAATTGACGAACACTAGTTTATTTCTCACGATATCGTGGGAAAGAGAAATTGAAAGGACTGATAGAAAATGAGCACTTTACCCAGTTAAGTCAAGGATTCTCTTCCCCAAGCTGCAGATACAGTTTTTATAGTGTTACAGTAGTGTTACAGTAGTGCAGTGTTAATTACAAGACAAGATGAATTAAATTACATTTAATGGAATACAATCGGCTGGCCGGTCGGAGCAATCAGGTAATAACTGGAACAGGAGGTTCCGTTCCTCTGTGAGAGCAGGTGCTAATGTCCAGTATCCTGGTTCCAATGGGCCTGCAGGGTGGTGCGTATTCTTGTCAGGTATCTGAGTGTCACTCAGTCTAGGGAGGCTTTGTGGGGCTTCAGTACCTGAGGGCACTGTGGATGCCCTCGGGGCTGCAGGAGCGATTATGCTATTGTGAGGGAGGAAGTCTGTTATCAGATCATCTGAGGAGTGTATTCCTTCAGTCTGGAAGCTGTTTTGATGATGTCTTATTTTGCTGTTTAGTTCCTGAGCTAGTTGTAGTCAAGCTGAGGGGGATGTCATTTCCCCCTTTTGACTTTGTAGTCAAGCTGAGCGATTATAGAACAAAGAAAGAAAATTTACAACCCAGGAACAGGCCCTTCGGCCCTCCAAGCCTGAGCCGATCCAAATGTACTCTCTTAACCTGTCGGTCAATTCCTAAGCATCTGTCTCCCTCTGCTCCCTATCTCGTCAAGCATTTGTCCAGACGCATCTTAAATGAATCTACTGTGCCTGCCTCTACCAACTCTGCTGGCAACGCATTCCAAATGTCTACCACTCTCTGTGAAAAGTACTTATGTATCCCCCTTAAACTTTCCACCTCTCACTTTGAAAGCGTAATCTCTCGTGATTGAATTCTTCACCCTGGGAAAAAGCTTGTCTCTATCCATTCTTCATGATTTTGTAAACCTCAGTTAGGTCCCCCCTCAACCTCATTTTTTTCTAATGAAAATAAACCGAACCTACTCAACCTCTCTTCAGAGTTAGCATCTTCCATACCAGGCAACATCTTCGAAAACCTTCTCTGCATCTTCTCCAAAGCGTCCACATCCTTTTGCTAATCTGGTGACCAGAACTGTATACAGTATTCCAAATGTGGCTGAACCAATGTCTTGTACAATTTTAACATGATCTGCCAGCTCTTATACTCAATACCGTGTCCAATGAAGGCAAGCATACCATATGCCTTCTGGACCACTCTATCCACCTGTGCAGTAACCTTCAGGGTACAATGGACCTGCACTCCCAGTCTGCTCTGTTTTGCTAAGATCAGACATGGTTTCTGTGAATGAGGCAGGCAGAGTGGTTTATCTTTTCTCCTACAATTTCCCTTTTTTTGTGTTTGTCAGGGAAGCGCTAAGTTAGGGGTAGAGGCGAAAGGGAATATGTAGCCAGAGCCAGGGGAGGGTTGGAATCAATGGGGTAGTATTCGGAGTCCGAGTCTGAAACCACATATTCCGTGTCAGGGACAAAGTTCTTATCCCAGTGGACCTTCACTAGTTGAGTGGAAAGATCAGGGCAGGGGGGTAGCAGCATTGAGCACAAGCTCAGACAGCGCATTTTAATAGCCATGACAAGAACTGCAATAACGACAATGATAGTCATGAGGACTATGAGACCCTGGAGCAAGGCCGTGCCCCTGGAACCCATCCAGGAGCTTTCCCAGTTCCATGGGTCCCATTGTGTTTTTGGCTGTGCAGTACAGTGGCAGCCTGTTGGATATGTCGGGCTGAGTTCATAATGTTCCCACTGGGGCTGGGTATGTAACTGCAGCAATCAGAGCCGATGAGGGTACATGTGCCCCCTTTCTCCGCCAGCAGAGAATCCAGGGCAGACTTGTTTTATTGGGCCACAGTGTGAATGCCAACAACTTCCGCATTCAGCTGGATGTGGCATTGGCTACCT
Source organism: Chiloscyllium punctatum (assembly GCF_047496795.1). NCBI lineage: Eukaryota > Metazoa > Chordata > Chondrichthyes > Orectolobiformes > Hemiscylliidae > Chiloscyllium > Chiloscyllium punctatum. The sequence goes on from NC_092762.1 coordinate 21,784,119, forward strand.
CCTCCAAGGGGATGGCCAGCAGCTGGGCTTCTATTTCCAATCGAATGGCTGCATAGGTGGGTGAAAAGACAGAGAGAATCTGGTCAAGGGTGTTGAGGGTTCACTTCCTGTGAGACGGTGACTTCATGAAGGGAGAAGACTGGGAATGTTATACAAATGGGACCACGTACCCAACATAGCAGCTCCTGGTCCAGGATAACAGGAACCAAGGGGAGGCTTTATGACTGTAAATAAAGTAAGTGCCATTATAGGTTCTCAGGCAGTCGGTCTGGGTCCCTGTCCAGGTGGTGGTGAAAGTGGGGTTTTGCCTGCTCCTGTTGAGGATGTGAAGGTTCAGTATCCTGCCCTCTGCTGTGGACTGACTTGCTGCAGGGTGAGGAATAAGGTGTTCCCACACCGGCTCCAGTCAGCATTCCATCCGGATGGATGGCTGCTTTTGAGGCAGATCGATCCGATGGGTGTGCCCTGTTCGGGAGTGTCTGTGAGGAGTAGGGCTGGGGGTTCATGGGGAAGATTGTATGAGGTTCCAGTCATCCTGTGGCAGGATGATCAGGGGGAGTGTAAAGATGGTGATGGCTGTGGCGGTTAGCTGGAGCTTTCCTCGGGGTGTGGAGCTGTCATTTGCTATGCTTCCTGGTTGTTGTCTTTTGGGGGCGGAGCTCACTTGCAGCAGGTCCTGTGTGTCCAATCAGGTTACCCCTCCAGTTTGACAGTTGTCGGGGTTGTAAGAGGCACCAAGTATGGACCCTTCCACCAGGAGAGAGAGAATCTTTGCCCAGTGTTTTGATCATTACATAGTCCCCAGGTTGGAACGGATGAAGTGCCTCCTGGTGGGGTGTGGGCCTCGCTGCCTTTATCAAATCATGGTCAAGATTATTGACCCTGCTGAGGGCTTGGCCCTAATCCAGCAGAGTCTCCTGTGTCAGGGGTAGTGCTGTATCTGTGGAGAGGTTTGTGGGGCCTGGTCACTAAGGGCATTGGTCCAAAACAGACGGAGGGTAAACTTTGGGATGATATTTGGGGACTACTGAATTGATGGGAACACTACATTTGACGAGACAATATTTGGCAGATGGTGGGCAAAATATTTATGCTAGGGAATGCTACATCTGAGGGTAATATTCTTCTGGGGTGACTCAAGACTTTGGGATGGGGCAAATTACTATGAGGGTGTGGCAAAGTTGTGGGGTAAAGACAAGGGCAAATGTGGGAAATAGTGAAATATGTTGAGGGAATATCTGCAGGGGCAAAAAGTAAAGGTGAGGGTGTGAAATGGGGGGCGTATGGGATCTCAAAACTGGATGACACAAAGTTCGAGAGGTAACATTTGGCTGGGAGTCACATTCAGCAATTTTGGATCGAGAAAAACGTTTGGGGGAGGAGCAGGGAAAATGCAGAGAGAGGGAGAGACAGAAAGGTGATGATAGGGGATAGAAAAAATGCAGTCAGAGAGGGAGGGGGACACACAGCTGGAGGGAATTGACAGACAGAGGGAGAATAAAATAAAGAGTTGAGAGTGTGGCAGACAGAGACGCAGGAGGGGAAGACAGAAAGACCAAAAGAGAGAAAGGAGGAGAGACTTTGAGAGAAAGATACAGGGACACAAAGTGCGAAAAAAAGAGACATAAAGTGACAATGTGAGAAAGTGATCGGCTATCAGGCAGGAGTTCAGGAAAGACACAGTCTGAAAAGGTGATACTCAACATTACTCTCTCTCTCTTGCTGATTTCTCACACTCACTTGCTTCCATGAGGGATAGACACTGCTCCTGGGGTTCACTTCAGACAGGGTCTGTTTCAGGGACAGGTTGGTAAAGGTTCAAAACTGGAACTGAGCTTCCAGCAGTACCCGCAATCCCTCTCTTTCTCTCTCTCTCTCACACACACACCAATTGGCCTGAGACCTGAAATCCACACAGAAACACAGCTGCAGTTTGTTAGACACATTCGCCCCCTCCCTGACAACAGCTGAGGGACACCACAGCACTGTCTCACTCTCTCAATGGTTCAACACAGGCAAGTGTCATTTACTGCACACTACAGTCTGTGTGTGTATAGGTTTCTGTGTATCTGTATAGATGTGTGAGTCAGTGTGTCTGTGTGTACATGTTTCTGTGTGCGTTTATGTGTGTCGGTGTGTGTGTTTCTGTGTATCTGTATGTATGTCTGTGTCAGAGCATCTGGATGTGACAATGCTGTCACTTTAACAAGCTTATTTTGTTCTTCAATTTTTTAATCTATAAGACATAAAAGCAAAAATTAGGCCATTCAGCCCATTGAGCCTGCTCCACTATTCAATCATGGCTGCTACGTTTCTCATCCCTATTCTCCCTGTAACACTTGATCCCCTTGACAGTTAAGAAATTATCTATCTCCCTCTTAAATATATTCAATGACCTGGTCTCCACAACCTTCTGAGGCAGTGAATTCCATAGATTCATCACGATTTGGCTGAAGATGTTTCTCCTTGACTCCATTTAAAAAGGTCTTCCCTTTACCCTACAGCTGTGCCCTCAGTCCGAGTCTTTCCTACCAATGGAAGCATCTTCCCAACATCCATTCTGTCCAGGACATTCAGTATTCCAGGTTTCAATTAGATTCCCCATCATTCTTCTGAACCCCACCCAGAGTCCTGAAACATTCCTCATATGTTAAGCTTTTCATTCCTGAGGCCATTCTCATGAACATTCTCTGAACAAACTCCAGGGCCAGTACATCCAGGGGTGTCAGAAATAAGAGTGATGAACTGACAGCGTGGATCAGTACTTGGGACTATGATGTTGTGGCCATAACGGAGACGTGGGTTTCACAGGGGCAGGGATGGTTGCTAGATGTTCCAGGGTTTAGAACATTTAAAAAGAACAGGGAGGGTGGAAAACGAGGAGGGGGTGTGACATTGCTAATCAGAGAGTGCATCATGGCTACAGAAAGGAAGGCTGTTGTGGAATGTTTGTCTACTGAGTCAGTATGAACAGCAAGGGAGCAGCCACCTCATTGGGGGTTTCCACAGACACCCTAATAGCAGGAGAGAGATCAAAGAACTCATCGGCTGGCAGATGTCACAGGGTTGTTGTTATGGGTGATTTAACTGTCCCAATATCGAATGGAACCTCCTTAGTTCAGATGTTTTGGATGGAGCTGTTATTGTCAGGTGTGTTCAGGAGGGTTCCCTTACTCAGTATGTAGGCAGGCTGACAAGGGGAGAAGCCATTTTGGATTTGGTGCTCGGCAATGAGCCAGGGCAGATGTCAGGTCTCACGTTGGGAAACACTTTGGTAACAGTGACCACAACTGCCTCACATTTACTATAGCCTTGGAAAGGGAAAGGACCAGTTCCCAAGGGAAGATATTTAATTGGGGAAAAGGAACTTATGACGTTACCAGACAGGAGTTGGGAAGTACAGATTGGGAGCAATTGTTCCACAGAAAGGGTATAACAGACATGTGGAGACTATTTAAGGAGCAGTTGTTGCAAGTGATGCACATATTTGTCCACAGACACAGGCAAGAAGGGGTAAGATTAAGGAACCTTGGTTGACAAGAACAGGGGAACTTGTTGTCAAAAGGAAGAAGGTAGCTTATGTGAGGTGGAGGAAGCAAGGATCTAGCACAGCTTTAGAGGATTTACAGGCTTACCAGAAAGGAGCTCAGAAATGGACTGAGGAGAGACAGGAGGGGGCATGAAAAAGGCTTGGCAGGAAGGATTAGGGAGAACCCAAAGGCATTTTACTCATATATGAGGAATAAGAGAATGTAGGATCAGTCAGGGATAGCGTACAGAACTTGTGTGTGGAATCTGAGGAGATAGAGGAAACCCTAAATGAGATTTTTGCTTCAGTTTTCACTGAGGAAAGGGACCGTGTTGAGAATGAGAACTTTGAGGAGCTGGGAAACAGGCTGGAACAGATCTGGATTAATGAAGTTGATGTCTTTGGTGATGGCCACCACACGAGCTCTGTCCCTACCCTCTCTTGATTTTTTTGGGATGTTAATCATATCTTCCACAATAAAGACTGACACAGAATAATTATTTAACTCTTCAGCCATTTCCTTTTCCCCACCACTATCTTTCCGTGTCATTTGCCAGCGGCCCAATGTCCACTTCTTCATCTCATTTGCCCTTTATCTGTCGAAAGAAACTCTTACGGTATTGTGTGATATGTCTGGCTAGCTTACCGTCATTTTTCATCGTGACCGTTCTTATTTCTTTTGTTGTTGCTCTCTATTGGTCTTTGCAAGTGCCTAATCCTTTGGTTTCCCACTACCCTTCCCCAAATGATCTGTTTTCTCTTTTACTTTTATGCTATCCCTGAATTCCTTAGTCAGCCATGATTGCCTCATCCTCCCTGTACCATGCTTCTTTTCCCTTGGGATGAATCTCTGCTGTGTCTCCTGAGTTACTCCCAGAACCTCCTGCCATTGCTGTTCCATTGTCTTTCCTGATACACTCCTCTCCCAGTCAATTCTACCCAGCTCCTCTCTCATGCCTCTGTAGTTGCCTTTATTCAGCTGTAATACTATTACCTTTGATTCTATCATCTCCCTCTCAAATTGCAGAGTAATTTCAGTCATATTATGATCACTGCCTGCTGAGGATTCCTTCACCTTAAGCTCCCTGATCAAGTCTACTTCATTCCACATCACTAAATCCAGTGTTGCCTGTTCCCTACTGGGCTCCGCCACAAGTTGGTCCAAAAAGCCATCTCATCGACATTCCACAAATTCACTTTCTTGCGAACTGTTCCCAACCTGATTTTCCCAGTCCACCTGCATATTGAAATTCCCAATGATCACTGTACCTTTGTATTTCCTCCAAATCTTTTGCATCTCCGGTTCTATCTTGTGCCCCCATCCCCTGACGACTGTTTGGAGGCCTGTACATAACTCCAACTATGGTATTGTTGTACTCTTGCAGTTCCTCAATTCCACCAACATGGAGAAGAGAGGTTGTAAAGGCAGAGGTGTTGAAGGGGCTTGAAAGAGCCGAGGTTAACAATGGCAGGGGAGTGGCCAGTTCTCTCAGTACAGGATTTTTCTTTCCAGTTAGGTTTAGCTGTGGCAGTCACAAGATGCTGGAGTCCAGAAAAGATTCCAACCCTCAGCAGATGAATCCTAACTTACTATCACTCTCGAATTTCTTTGGATGTTGTTCTCTTCTGCCTGCAAGAATCTGTTTCAGTTTACCTATTTTGCTAAAGTGTGTGTTCTGGGATGTCTGGATTGGAACAGTCCCATCGTTAATTTGCTGTATCTGGATAGTTAAGTTTTCTAGTAATGATGTTATTCTAAATTTGATTTTCTTTTGTTATTCTGTTGTGCTTTCATAAATTCTGTTTTGCTGAAAGCTGAGTGTTCAGACCAGCTACATCACACCTGGAATATTGATTTCCTATCTGCCTTTAAAATAAGAAAACGTTAGGGCCTAAGCTACCTTCTCAATATATTTTGAGGTGGTATGGCCTGGTCCATAACAATATGTGTCTGTGTGTTTGTGTGAGTGCGTTTGTGTGCGTATGGTTCTGTGTGTTCGTCTGTGTCTGTGTAAAGGTTTGTTTGCACATCCACACCTCAGTCTGTGTCTGTTACTGTCTTTGTATGTGTATGAATCTATATCAGTCTGTAAGTTTGAGTGTATAAATGTGCCTGTGTGTGTCTCTTTGTATGTGATTCTCTATCTGTAACTGTCTGTGTATCTATCTCAATTGAACTATCTCTGCAAATTTGTAGCTATGAGTGTGTGAGGAAGTGTATGTGGATGTGTGTATTACCGTCTATCAGTGTGTCTGTGTATCTGTGTGCATGTGTGTGTGTGTATCTGTGTGCATGTGTATGTGTGTGCGTGTGCGTGTGTTTGTGTATTTGTGTGTGTATATCTGTGTGTGCGCGCGTGTATGTGTGTGTGTATCTGTGTGTGCGCGTGCGTGTGTGTCTGTGCGTGTATCTTTGTGTGTGAATGTGTGTGTGTATCTGTGTACGTGCGTGTGTATGTGTGCGCGTGTGTGTCTTCTATGTGTGCGTGTGTATCTGTGTGCGTGTTTGCGTGTGTGTATCTATGTACGTGTGTGTCTGTCTGTGTGTGTGCATGCATGTATGTGTGTGTGAGTGTGTGTGTGTGTCTGTGTGTATGTATCTGTGTGTCTGAGTGTGTGTCTGTGTCTGTCTGTGTCTGTGTGTCTGTCTGTGTGTGTTTCTGTGTGTGTCTGTGTGTGTGTCTGTGTCTGTGTGTCTGTGTATGTGTGTCTGTGTGTGTGTATGTGTCTCTGCGTGTCTGTGTGCGTGTATATGTGTCTGTGTGCATGTGTATGTGTCTGTGTGTGTCTGTGTCTGTGTGCGTGTGTGTCTGTATCTGTGTGTGTGTCTGTGTGTGTGTGTCTATGTGTGTGTCTGTGTGCGTGTATATCTGTCTGTCTGTGTCTGTGTGTGTGTCTGTGCGCGTGTGTGTCTGTGCCTCTGTGTGTCTGTGTGTGTGTGTCTGTGTGAGTGTGTATGTGTCTGTGTGTCTGTGTCTGTGTGTGTTTCTGTGTCTGAGTGTGTCTGTGTGCGTGTGTATGTGTCTGTGTGTGTCTGTGTCTGTGTCTGTGTGTGTGTATGTGTGTGTGTGTGTCTGTGTGTATGTGTCTGTGTGTGTGTCTGTGTCTGTGTGTCTATGTGTGTGTCTGTGTGCGTGTATATGTGTCTGTCTGTGTCTGTGTGTGTGTCTGTGTGCGTGTGTGTCTGTGTCTCTGTGTGTCTGTGTGTGTGTCTGTGTGAGTGTGTATGTGTCTGTGTCTGTGTGTGTGTCTGTGTCTAAGTGTGTCTGTGTGCGTGTGTATGTGTCTGTGTGTGTTTGTGTCTGTGTCTGTGTGTGTGTATTTGTGTGTGTGTGTCTGTGTGTATGCGTCTGTGTTTGTGTCTGTGTGTATGTATGTGTGTGTGTGTGTGTGTCTGTGAGTGTGTCTGTGTCTGTGTGTGTGTGCGCGCGGGAGTCAGGCCTCCATTTTGCCAGAACGTCGAGGAGAGAAGGAGGCGTGAAGCGAGGGCTGCTGGGAAGGTATGGGCTTAATTTATATTTGGGCAGTGGCTAAACATGTGTCGTATCTCCCTCCCGCAGCCCCCTCCTCTAACCGGAAGAAAAAGACCCACTTAGGTAAGGCTTTTATTTCTTATCGTTCTTTTCCATTTATTTAAGTGCATTGTTTGATTTCAGTTGGTTGATATAAAGCTAAGCTTACAATGGCAGGGGACCTCAGACCCATGGCATGTGCCTCTTGCTTGAGGTGGGAGTTTAGGAACGTGTCTGATGTTCCTGACTCTTACACTTGCATGAAGTGTGTCCAGCTGCAGCTCTTGTTTGACCACATGACGGCTCTGGAGCTGTGGATGGACTCACTGTGGAGCATCTGTGATGCTGAGGAGATCATGAATAGCACGTTTAGTGAACTGGTCACACCACAGGTTAGGATTGCTGAGGGAGACAGTGAATGGGTGACCAAAAGACAGAAAAAGAGTAGGAAGGCAGTGCATGTGTCCCCTGTGGTCATCTCCCTCCAAACCAGGTATACCGTTTTGGATATTGTTGGGGGAGATGGCTCACCGGGGGAGGGCAGCAGTTGTCAAGATCATGGCACCGTGGTAGGCACTGCTGTTCAGAAGGGTGGGAAAAAGACTCCTAGGCCCATAGTCATAGAGGTTTCTATTGTGAGGGGAGTAGATGGGCGAGTCTGTGGCCAAAAACAGGACTCCCGGATGGTATGTTGCCTCCCAGGTGCTCGGGTCAGGGATGTCACTGATCGGCTGCAGAGCATTCTAAAAGGGGAGGGTGAACAGCCAGTTGTCTTGGTGTATACAGGCACCAACGATATAAGTAGGAAACAAGATGAGGTCCTGAAAGGAGAATTCAGGGAGCTAGGAGGGAAGTTAAAGAGGAGGACCTCAAATGTAGGGATCTTAGAATTACTAACAGTGCCATGTGCTAGCCAGTGTAGAAATGAAAAAATAGGCAGGATGAACACACGGCTTGAGAGATGGTGCAGTAGGGAAGGGTTCAGATTTGATGGACATTGGGACTGGTTCTGGGGAAGGTGGGACTATTACAAAAGGGATGGTCTACATCTGAACCAGACCAGAACAAATGTCCTTGGGGGAGTTTTTGCTTCCGCTGTTGGGGAGGTTTTAAACTAATGTGACAGGGGACTGGGAACCAGAAGAGAAAACAAGTAGGCAGAGAGGTGGAGACTGGAGACTGTAAGAATTATGAAGATAGCATTAATAAAGGGAAGAATAGGCAGAGAGCAGGTGAGAGCAAAAGAACTGGTGTCCTGAAATGCATCTACTTTAATGCAAGGAGTATAGTGGGTAAGGCAGATGAACTTAGGGCTTGGATTGGTGCCTGGGAGTATGACATTATTGCCATCACAGAGACTTGGTTGAAGGAAGGGCATGATGATTGGCAACTAAATGTTCCAGGATATAGACACTTCAGACAGGACAGGGAGGAAAGTAAAAGAGGGGGTGGAGTTGGATTGCTGGTCAGGGACGATATCACGGCTGTGCTGAAGGAGGACACTACGGCAGTCCTGGGTAGTGAGGCATTATGGGTGGAGCTGAGAAATAAGAAGGGTGCAGTTACATTGTTGGGGCTGTCCTACAGGCCTCCCAACAGCGAAAGTGAGGTAGAAGAACAAATAGGTAAACAGATTATGGAAAGATGTAGAGGCAACAGGGTGGTGGTGATGGGAGATTTTAATTTTCCCAACATTGACTGGGATACACTTAGCGTCAGAGATCTGGATGGGGTAGAATTTGTACAAAGCATCCAGGAGAGTTTTCTAGAAGAGTTTGTCAATAGTCCGACGAGGGAAGGGACCATATTGGACCTGGTACTGGGGAAAGTGCCAGGACAGGTGGTAGGAGTTGCGGTGAGGGATTTCTTTGGGAACAGTGATCACAATTCTGTAAGTTTAGAATCCTCGTAGATAAAAAAGAGAGTGGTCCTAAGGGAAGAGTACTAAACTGGGCCAAGGCCAATTATATCAAAATTAGGCAGAAGCTGGGAAATGTGGATTGGACACAGCTATTTGAAGGGAAGTCCGCATTTGAGATGTGGGAGGCTTTCAAAGAAAGATTAAAGATTGTGCAGGATAGGCATGTCCCGTTGAAGGCAAGGGATAGGAAAGGCAAGATTCGTGAACCGTGGATGACAGGAGAAATTGTACGGCTAGCCAAATGGAAAAGGGAAGCGTACATAAGGTCTAGGCAGCTAAGAACAGAACGGGCCCTGGAGGAATATCGCAAGAGTAGGACCAGTCTTAATTGAGGAATCAAGTGGGCTAAAAGGGGTCATGAAATAGTTTTAGCAAGCAGAATTAAGGAAAATCCCAAAGCATTTTATTCTTATATAAGAAACAAGCAGGTAACTAGAGAAAGGATCGGTCCACAGAAAGATATTGAAAGAAGGCTGTGTGCCGAACCTGAGAGAATGGGTGAGATTCTGAATGATTAATTTGTATCAGTGTTCACTGAGGAGAGGAACATGATGAACCTTGAGATTCGAGATAGAAGTTTGATTAGTCAGGATCATGTTGGCATCAGTAGGGAAGATGTGTTGGGTGTGTTAGAGGTTATTAAGGTGGACAAATCCCCAGGACCGGATGGGATCTATCCCAGGTTACTGAGGGAGGTGAGAGAGGAAATAGCTGGGGCCCTGACAAATATCTTTGTGGCATCCTTAAGTACAGGTGATGTGCCAGAGGACCGGAAGTTTACTCATATTGTCCCCCTGTATAAGAAGGGTAGTAGGGATATTCCAGGTAACTACAGACCAGTGAGCCTGATGTCAGTGGTGGAGAAGGTACTGAGGGATAGGATCTATTTATATTTAGAAAAGAATGGGCTTATCAGTGATAGGCAACATGGTTTTGTGCGGGGAAGATCGTGCCTAACCAACTTAATAGAGTTCTTCGAGGAAGTGACCAAGTTGTTAGATGAAGGAAGGGCTGTTGCTGTCATATACATGGACTTTAATAAGGGGCTTGATAAGGTTCCCCATTGTAGACTAATGGAGAAAGTGAAGTCACATGATGTGCAGGGTGTTCTCGCGAGGTGGATAAAGAACTGGTTGAACAACAGGAGACAGAGAGTAGTAGTTGAAGGGAGTTTCTCGAAGTGGAGAAAGGTGACCAGTGGTGTTCTACAGGGGTCAGTACTGGGGCCACTGTTGTTTGTAATATACATAAATGATCTGGAAGAGGGCACTGTTGGTATGATCAGCAAATTTGCAGATAACACAAAGATTGATGGAGTAGCAGAAATCAAAAGGGACTGTCAGAGAATACAGGAGGATATAGATAAACTGGAGAGTTGGGCGGAAAAGTGGCAGATGGCTTTCAATCTAGACAAATGTGAGGTGTTGGAAGTCTAATTCTAGAGCGAATTATATAATAAATGGAAGAGCCTTGGGAAAAGTTGATGGGCAGAGAGACCTGGGAGTGCAGGCCCATTGTTCCCTGAAAGTTACTGCACAGGTGGATAGAGTGGTCAAGAAGGTACATAGTATGCTTGCCTTCACTGGGTAGGGCATTGAGTATAAGAGCTGGTAAGTTATGTTAAAATTGTACAAGACATTGGTTCGGCTGCATTTCGAATACTGTGTACAGTTCTGGTCGCCACATTACCAAAAGGATGTGGGTTCAGAGAAGGTTTACGAGGATGTTGCCTGGTATGGAAGGAGCTAGCTATGAAGAGAGGTTAGGTTTATTTTCATTAGAAAAAAGGAGATTGGGGGGGACCTCATTGAGGTTTACAAAATCATGAAGGGTATTGACAGGGTGGATAGAGGCAAGCTTTTTCCCAGGGTGAAGGGGATTCAATAACGAGAGGTCATGCTTTCAAGGTGAGAGGTGAAAAGTTTAAGGGGGATACTTCACACAGAAGTTGGTGGGCATTTGGAAAGCGTTGCCAGCAGAGGTGGTAGAGGCAGGCACGGTAGATTCATTTAAGATGCATCTGGACAGATGCATGAGTTGGTGGGGAGCAGAGGGACACAGATGCTTAGGAATTGACCGACAGGTTCAGACAGTACATTTGGATCGGCTCAGGCTTGGAGGGCCAAAGGGCCTGTTTCTGGGCTGTAAATTTTCTTTGTTCTGTGTGTGTGTGTATCTGTACTGAACTGTCTCTGTTGATCTATCTTTACTCTGTTGCTGTGTGCACATCAGCTGCTGTAGATGAGTGTGTGTATTAGTGTGCGTCTCTCTGTCTCAGTGTGTCTCTAAGTCTGTGTCACTGTGCAGCAGGATCTCTGTTGTTCTGGGGGTGAATCCATTGAAATGGTGTTTACCCGTCTCTCCCCTGTCTGTCTGTCTGTCTTTCTCTCTTGTGTGTAAAGTGATACAATTGTCATATTGGTGTGTATCTCTAAATGTGTGCCTCTATATGTTTGTGCTGTGGATCTGTCTCTCGGTGCAATGGGACTGGAGCCAAGTTTGAATAAATGAATGAATTAAAAAGTGATAAATCAAAGACTGAGTCTCTTTTGCACCGCCCAAACAGATTGTCTTTAATGCGATACAATGGCACCCTCTGGTGGTCTCGACATGCTACTACATGAGTGGATGATCTTTTTGGTGGTGAGAGCATCACAGCTTGTGAATCTCTCATGTTGCACAGATTTGTTATTCTTCAAACAATTTCATTGGTGACACAGCAGTTTTGGCTGACCGATGTTGCATCTGAGATATGAGCAACAGGAAACAAAAATGGGAGGACGAGAGAAAGAGGGGGACATTGGGCGGCACGGTGGCACAGTGGTTAGCACGGCTGCCTCACAGCGCCAGTGACCCGGGTTCAATTCCTGCCTCAGGCGACTGACTGTGTGGAGTTTGCACGTTTTCCCCGTATTGGCCTGGGTTTCCTCTGGGTACTCCGGTTTCCTCCCACAGTCCAAAGATGTGCAGGTCAGGTGAATTGGCCGTGCTAAATTGCCTGTAGTGTGAGGTAAGGGGTAAATGTATGGGTATGGGTGGGTTGCACTTTGGCGGGTCGGTGTGGACTTGTTGGGCCGAAGGTCCTGTTTCCACGCTGTAATGTAATCTAATTGTGAAAATGAGAGCTGAATATGAAGAGAGAGATGAAATCTGCCGAGGCCACGTCAGAGTCAGTGATCCTGAGGTGAAGGTAAAGGTTAGTGACTTAAACCCAACTCCTGAGCTCAGACCCAGTTCCCTCCCCTTCCTTAAGGACCAGGACTTGGGGCTGAATCTGTCTCTCTCCAGCTCAGCTGCTTCAACACAAACAACAAAATAGTTTGTTCTGCAGCTTGGAACTTCTCAATGAAGAATTTCATTATTTACAGATTGAAGTGAGAGATACATTCAGTGAAATGCTGCCTTTTTTCACTGATCACCGAGTTGAGAAACATTGAAATGTGTCCCTGTTCAATAAGGTTTGAAAAACCAGCACTACCCTCAGTCTGTTACCATAGCGACAGGCTGAAACATTGAACTGAAATGAAAAAATCCTGGATGGATTGATTAATGAGTAAATTTGATCGATTGATGAATTTGGGTAAAGGGATATCTCAGCACATTCTTCAGCTGCTGTCTGAACTTAGTCTGGGTCACAGCGTAAATCGCAGTGTTAGTGCAGCAACTGAGGAGCTGCAGCATGAAGCCCAATTCCCGCACAAAGCGATGCAGATACATAGAGGCATATGCCAAATTAAACATCCGATTCCATATCGAATACAGTTGACCATAACAGGATGAACTTGGCCAAGATCACAAACAATAAAATGATTGATGTTTTTCGATTTTGCATTTCTGTATCATGGTGAGATTCCCCATTGGTGTGAGTCCGGAGTCTCCTGTGGGCTCTGCTGGTCACTAAAATGTGTCTGATGGTGAAAACATTGAGCAGCAGAATCAGGAGAAATGGGACAGCTGGAGTTAGAAAGTGATGGAGAAACTCGATTGTGACCCAGACACGAGAAGATAGAACACCGTTCATTATGTAACAAAACCAGGGGGAGTTCGCCAACCGATAAAGACCTGTGAGCATGAAATACCAGAAAATGTTCTTTAAACAGCACAACACAGTCACTGTTCCCAGAACCACAGCCGCCGTTTTCTCACTGCAATATTTATTTTTAAGCTTCTGGCAACAAATGGGCACAAACCGATCAAAGGTGAAAGTGACAGTGAACCAGACAGAACAGTCAGTGGCTGCATAAAGCAGGACGGCGTGGATATTACACACAGGGATGTCCCACAGGAAATAAAACTGCTCCCGATAAATAATGGGAATGTGTCTCAATATCAGATCGAGGATAATGATCAGGAGATCCGTCACTGCCATTGCCCCCAGGTAACGCCTGACACATGGAGACAATCCACAATCTTTATAAAGCAGGACGAAGATCGTCATGACATTAACTGTGAGGAAGGAAAACCAACAATTTAGAACATCAGCCTGAACGATATTTTCCAAATGATTGAGATCAGAGTGAGATTTTCAAAATGAAACGTTCAGAGATTTATTGATGTAGTTGGAGCTGGAATAACACATAGTAAATTCTGAATTACTGACAGAAATGTGATGTCATACAGAAGAAACCCTCCCTCCCGAAACACACAGACATGCATCGAGAAGACCCGATGGTTTCTAGAACATTCCACACACTCGATCACTCAAAAGCAGACAGGTCACTTCTTTACAGTTCCTAAGACTGAGAGTAAACATTGCCATCCTGAAGGATTCTGTCCCAGTTCCTTGAAGACAAACAGACGTTACAAACTTCTGTCTTTTAGTCTAAATTGTGGTCGATCAATCCTCTGAGTTGAAGAAATGTAAACGTAAGGGAAAGTCCTTTAACTGCCTGAGAGGACTTCGAAACAGTGTTTCCTTCTCCATGGAACGGGATCTTTGCCCTCGGGATTTTATCTTCTTTCAATTAAATGTCATCCGGCTGTTCACAAATAATGTCAGTTTTAGAATGTTTTGGAGAATGTTGCTTATAGAATGATCAAGAGAATGTTGGATATAGATTGTTCAGGGGAATGTCAGTTAGAGAATGTTCCGGGGAATGTGGGCTGTAGAATTTTCCTACAAATGTTGGTAAAAGAATGTTCTGAAGAATGTTGGTTATAGATTGTTCCAGGGAAAGTGGGTCAGAGAATGTTCTGGAAAATGCTGTTTATAGAATGTTCCAGAGAATGTTGGTTATAGAATGTGTTAAGAGAATGTCAATAATAGAATATTCTGGGAATGTTGGTGATGGAATGTTCAGAGAATGTGACTTGTAGAATGTTCCAGAGAATGCCATTTATAGAATGTTCTGGAGAATGTCAGTTATAGAATGTGTTGGAGAATGTCAGTCATAGACTGTTCCGGAGGAATGTTGGTTAAAGAATGTTCTGGAGAATATCAGTTTGAGAATGTGATAGGGTCATAAAAAGTCCCATCACTAAGGCCCTTCTGTTTGGTGAAATCCACTCAACGTCATTGTGAAAATCTCTCTCCAAACCCAACTCAACTGGCACTTTGCGAACAGAAACAATAAGATTAAGCCAAAAATTTGAAGATTTGATGTAAGATTCTCTGTTTACAATCGTACAGATGTCAACTTTTACTTGGAGTTCTACCCCACCTCCTTTTATGTTTTGTATTACGTCCCCAATTATAAAAGTTCCTGGATGTTCAGTTCCAAATATCAGACACCCTGTAGCAAGGACTCTCTGATGTCATTAAATTGTATCCATTTACCTCAATGTATGCATTGAGTTCCTCAATCATTTTTGAGAATGCAATGTGTAATCAGATAGAGTGTCTTTCATTCAGCTTTTTAAGCCATTATTCCCTGCTCCATTGTCACCTTTAATCCTCATTTTGACAGGTCAGGGAACAGTCTGACATTGTCATTACACACAGAATCAAACCTGATGGGTAATGTTTCACGCAGCCCCATCACCATCCCTGGGTATATCCTGTCCCAACAGCAGGACAGACCCACCAATGGTGATGGCACCGTGCTGTAAGGTCAAGAAAGGAGCTACCTTGTAACTCCCCAACATTGATTCCAGAATCCAAGAATTCTCATGGTGACAGGTCAAAGATGGTCAAGGAAAGTGCCTGATGATGGACATCTCCTGCCTCCACACCAGCCGGCACACAGTCCTGGTGGAGGGAAAGGCTCAGCCTCATATTGAAGATACCATCCACTGGGATAAATCAGTCTTTATCAGTTTAACAGAAAATAACAACTGCACAGACACCTGCTGGGTCCTCAACTACTTGCAAATTATATCAACGGTTTAGATAAATGGAACAAATATATTCTCACGAAATTCGGTGATGATGCTGAGATAGGAAGGAAACAAAGTTATCAAGAGGAGGTGGAGGATCTGTAAATGGATAAGCAGGAAATAACCATTTGGCAGATGGAATGTCGCGTGGCTAACTGTGAACCTGTGAATTTTTCAGAAAGGATACAAGGCCATAGATTACATAAATGGAGGGAGATTGCAGGACCTAGTTCAAACATCAGAAGTGTTGCTCCATCTCCCTGATGGTCTGATCCCTGATGTTCCCAGTGTTCCCATTGCTCTCAATACACACGGGATATTTTGATGTGGTTGGTTGGCGGTGGGGAGTGGTGAGGAGCAGGGTGTTTTGAACCGTGTCCGAAGGGGTGGCCTCATCTGAGACACCATCATTTCTTTCTAGGTGGGGACCTGAAGATGATGGGAATGGCTGACTGCTTCTGAATGAAGAGACTGTGGCTGCTGCCAAGACAGTGGGTATTCACCAACATGATGTACTGTGCATGGTCACACTGCACCATTAATGGAGTGAGAGGTCCTTCAGTTCCTCGAACTCTCCCCATTGACATGGGGACCCTGCAGAGCCATGTACACCATCGGGAATCCCACTATACTGGGAAAACAAGGGTAACCCAGGCAGCTCCCTGCTGAGGGAGAAAACATTGTATTCACCTCATCCACCATATATATCCGGGAAGTGAACAACAGCCCGACCCAAACCTTTTTCTTGTTTCTGAGCTTCACAATGGCAGCACTCGATAGACTGGGGAGCGATAAACCAAGGCCAGGGAAAGATACAGAGGGACACAAAGATTTATATTGAAGACAGAAACAGATAATTAATTAATGGAGAATGTGGTGTGGGAACGTGGAGAAGAAGACAAGGGAATGGGACTAACTGGAGGAGTGTGAGCTTGGAGAGGACTGTCACAACAATGAGAAAATTGAATCAAGACATTGCCAGATCAGCTGAAATGGTTCATTCCATGGAATTCTGAGTCTCCCTGAGGGAATCAGCCCAGACACCATAAACTGGAAGAGGATGGGGAGGTCAGTGATGTTGGAAAGGGAGTGGTTAGGGGAATTGAAACGGGCAGTGACTGGGAGGATGGTGATATTGTAAAGGGAGTGGTTAGGGAAATTGAAACGGGCAGTGACCTGGAGGTCAGTGACTGGGAGGTCGGTCAGCCCCTGCGGATTTGGCTGCGATGCTCAGCAAACCGTTCCCTAAGTTTATATTCGGTCTGCCCGAAGTAGAAAAGGCCACATCGGGAACACCTGATGCGGTAAACTGGGTTGGAAGTGAGGCAGGTGAAGGTCTGTCTCACCTGGAAGGACTGTTTAGGGCCCTGCCTAGTTTTGCATATTTTCCTGTTGCAGGGCAACGTTCCTGGGGGAGGGAGCTGTCAGCAGGGAGAGTGGCATAAACCAAGGACTGTCAAAGGGAACGGTCCTTGTGTAAGGCAGAGATGGGGAGAGCATTTTCAGGAAGGGCGAGATAGAGAGAGAGGACCGGGGTATATTTCACACTTAAATGGGACTTACCTCGAGTATCAGCTGCCTATTTTCAGCAACAGAGGGAGCAGGGAGAGTGAGGAGCTGAATTGGAGCAGGGAGAGTGAGGAGCTGAGAGGGAGTGGGGAGAGTGAGGAGCTGAGAGGGAGTGGGGAGAATGATGAGCTGAGTGGGAGCAGAGAGAGGAGCTGAGTGGGAGCGGTGAGAGCTCACCAGGGGAAGGCAGCAGTAGACATGTTCATGACACCGTGGCTGGCTCTGCTGTACGGAAGTGCAGGAAAAAGAGTGGAAGGGCTATAGTCAGAAGGGGTTCAATTGTAGAGGAGGAGGTAGGCAGTTGTGTGGTTGAAAATGAGACTCCCGAATGGTATGTTGCCTCCCATGTACAAAGGTCAGGGATATCTCAGATCAGCTGCAGAACATTCCCAAGGGGGAGGGTGAACAGCCGGTTGTCATGGTGCATAAAGACACAAACAATCTAGGTAAAGAAAACGGGATGAGGGCCTACAAACAGAATTCAGGGAGTTAGGAGCCAAGTTAAAAAGTAGGACCTCAGAGGTAGTAATCTCAATATTGCTACCGGTGCCAGAGGGATAGAATAAACAGGATGAATGAGTGGCTTGACAGATGGTGCAGGAGGGAGGGGTTTAGATTTTTGGGACATTGGGACCGGTTCTGGGAGAGGTGGGACTATTACAAATTGGATGGTCTCCACCTGGGCTGGACTGGAACCAATGTCCTTGGGGGTCCTTTTGGTAACTCTGTTGGGGAGGGTTTAAACTGACAGTGAGGAGGTAGTAACTAAACTAGATAATGAAGTCAGCATGACGAAGGGGAAGAGGAGGCAGGGAGCAGATGATGAACGCAAAGGAACTGGTTGTCTGAGGTGCATTTGTTTTAATGCAAGAAGTGTCGTAGATAAGGCAGATGAACTTAGGGCTTGGATTAGTAGCTGAGAATATAATGTTATTGCTATCACTGAGACTTGCTGAGGGAAGATCATGATTGGAAGTGAAATATCCCAGGATATCGATGCTTCAGGCGGGATAGAGAGGGAGGTGAAAGGGGTGGAGGAGTTGCATCCCTGGTCAGAGAGAATGTCACAGCTGGGCTGAAGGAGGATACTATGGAAGACTCAAGCAGTGAGGCGATATGGGCAGGGCTCAGAGACAGGAAGGGTGCAGTAACAATGTGAGGGCTGTACTACAGCCTCCCAACAGCAAGCGGGAGATTGAGGTACAAATATGTAAAAGGATCATGGGAAGATGGAGGAGCAACAGGGTGGTGGTGATGGGAGATTTTAATTTTCCCAACAATGACTGGGATTCACTTTGTGTTAGAGCATGGAGCAGAATTTGTAAGGAGCATCCAGGAGGACGTTTTAGAGCAGTATGTAAATAGTCCAACTTGGGAAGGAGCCATACTGGACCTGGCGTTGGGGAATGAGCCTGGCCAGGTGGTTGAAGTTTCAGGAGAGGATTGTTTTGGGAATAATGATCACAATTTTGGAAGTTTTAGAACACTCATGGACAAAGATGAAAGTGGTCCTAAAGGAAGAGTGCAAAATTGGGGGAAGGTCAACTCTCCCAAAATTCAGCAGGAGCTGGGGAACGTAAATTGGGAGCAGCTGTTTGAAGGTAAATCCACCTTCGATATGCCTTTAAAGAGAGGTTGATTCGATTTCAGAAGAGGTATGATCCTGTGAAAATGAGGAATAGATATGGCAAGATTAGGGAACTGTGCATGACAGGTGAAGTTGTGATACTGGATTAGTGGTGCTGGAAGAGCACAGCAGTTCAGGCAGCATCCAAGGAGCAGCGAAATCGACATTTTGGGCAAAAGCCCTTCATTATTCCTGATGAAGGGCTTTTGCCCGAATCGTCGATTTCGCTGCTCGTTGGATGCTGCCTGAACTGCTGTGCTCTTCCAGCACCACTAATCCAGTATTTGGTTTTCAGCATCTGCAGTTATTGTTTTTACCTAGGTGAAGATGTGAGACTAGCTGACAGGAAAAGGGATGCAAACATAAGGTCTAGGCTCCTGAACACAGTCAAAGCTTTGGAAGAACATTGGGAATCTGGGACCAATCTGAAACGAGAAATTAAGTGGGCTAAAAGGGGTAATGAGGTACCTTCAGCAAATATGGTTAATCAGCATCCCAAAGTCCTTTTTTCATATCTAAGGAACTAGAGGGTAACGAGAGAAACATAGAATAGAACATAGAACAATACAGCACAGAATAGGCCCTTTGGACAACGATGTTGTGCCGAAACATTTGTCCTAGCTTAAGCACCCGTCCATGTACCTAGCCAATTGCCATTTAAAGGTCACCAATGATTCTGACTCTGCCACTCCCACAGGCAGCGCATTCCATGCCCCCACCACTCTCTGGGTAAAGAACCTACCCCTGACATCCCCCCTATACCTTCCACCCTTCATCTTAAATTTATGTCCCCTTGTAACACTCTGTTGTACCCGGGGAAAAAGTTTCTGACTGTCTACTCTATCTATTCCTCTGATCATCTGATAAACCTCTATCAAGTCACCCCTCATCCTTCGCCGTTCCAATGAGAAAAGGCCTAGCACTCTCAACCTATCCTCGTACGACCTATTCTCCATTCCAGGCAACATCCTGGTAAATCTTCTCTGCACCCTCTCCAAAGCTTCCACATCTTTCCTAAAGTGAGGCGACCAGAACTGCACACAGTACTCCAAATGTGGCCTTACCAAGGTCCTGTACAGCTGCAACATCACCTCACGACTCTTGAATTCAATCCTTCTGCTAATGAACGCTAATACACCATAGGCCTTCTTACAAGCTCTATCCACCTGAGTGGCAACTTTCAAAGATCTATGAACATAGAACCCAAGATCCCTCTGCTCCTCCACCTTACTAAGAACCCTACTGTTAACCCTATATTCCACATTCTTATTTCTCCTTCCAAAATGGACAACCTCATACTTGGCAGGGTTGAACTTCATCTGCCACTCCTCAGCCCAGCTCTGCATCATATCTAAGTCCCTTTACAGCCGACAACAGCCCTCCTCACTATCCACAACTCCACCAATCTTCGTATCATCTGCAAATTTACTGACCCACCCTTCGACTCCCTCTTCCAAGTCATTAATAAAAATGACAAACAGCAGAGGACCCAGAACTGATCCCTGTGGAACTCCACTTGTAACTGGGCTCCAGGCTGAATATTTACCATCTACTACCACTCTCTGACTTCAATCGGTTAGCCAGTTCTCTATCCAACTGGCCAAACATCCCACTATCCCATGCCTCCTGACTTTCCGCATAAGCCTACCATGGGGAACCTTATCAAATGCCTTACTAAAATCCATGTACACTACATCCATTACCACACCCTCATCCACATGCTTGGTCACCTCCTCGAAGAATTCAATAAGACTTGTAAGGCAAGACCTACCCCTCACAAATCCGTGCTGGTTGTCCCTAATCAAGCAGTGTCTTTCCAGATACTCATAAATCCTATCCCTCAGTATCCTTTCCATTACTTTGCCTACCACCGAAGTAAGACTAACTGGCCTGTAATTCCTGGGGTTATCCCAATTCCCTTTTTTGATCAGGGGCACAACGTTCGCCACTCTCCAGTCCCCTGGTACCACCCCCTTGGCAGTGAAGACGAAAAGATCATTGCCAATGGCTCTGCAATTTCCTCTCTTGCTTCCCACATAATCCTAGGATATATCCCATCAGACCCGGGGGAATTGTCTATCCTCAAGTTTTTCAAAATGCCCAACACATCTTCCTTCCTAACACGTATCTCTTCTAGCTTACCAGTCCGTTTCACACTCTCCTCTTCAACAATACGGTCCCTCTCATTTGTAAATACTGAAGAAAAGTACTCATTCAAGACCTCTCCTATCTCTTCCAACTCAATACACAGTCTCCCACTACTGTCCTTGATCGGACCTACCCTCGTTCTCGTCATTCTCAGGTTTCTCACATATGCCTAAAATGCCTTGGGGTTATCCTTGATCCTACCCGCCAATGATTTTTCATGCCCTCTCTTAGCTCTCCTAATCCCTTTCTTCAGCTCCCTTCTGGCTATCCTGTATCCCTCCAACGCTCTGACTGAACCTTGTTTCCTCAACCTTATGTAAGCCTCCTTCTTCCTCTTTACAAGACATTCAACCTCCCTCGTCAACCAAGGTTCCCTCACATGACCATCTCTTTCCTGCCTGACAGGTACATACATATCAAGGACACGTCTTATCTGTTCCTTGAAAAAGTTCCACATTTCCATGACATCCTTCCCTGACAGCCTATGCTCCCAAATTATGCTCCTCAGACCCTGTCTTGCAGCATCGTATTTACCCTTCCCCCAATTGTAAAACCTACCCTGTTACACACACCGATCTCTCTCCATAACCAAGGTGAAAGTCACAGAATTGTGGTCACCATCACCAAAATGTTCACCCACTAACAAGTCCATCAATTGTCCTGGTTCGTTACCAAGTACCAAATCCAATATGGCCTCCCCTCTGGTCAGACAATCTACATACTGAGTTAGAAAATCTTCCTGGACAAACACCGCCCCATCCAATCAACTTGATCTAAAGAGCTTCCAATCAATATTTGGGAAGTTGAAATCACCCATGACTACTATCCTGTGGCTTCTGCACCTTTCCAAAATCTCTTTCCCAATCTGTTTCTCCACATCTCTGCTGCTATTGGGGGGCCTATAGTAAACACCCAACAAGGTGACTGCTCCTTTCCTATTTCTGACTTCAGCCCATACTACCTCCAAAGGCAGATCCCCCTCGTCTGCCTTTCTGCAGTCATTATACCATTTCTAGTTAGCAACGCCAACCCCCCTTCTTGTTTACCACCCCCCCTAATCTTACTGAAACATCTGTAACCAGGAACCTCCAACAACCATTCCTGTCCCTCTTCTATCCACGTCTCCATGATGGCCACAACATCGTAGTCCCAGAAAGGGTTGGTCTACTCAAGGACAAAGGAGGAAAGTTACGTGTGGAGTCAGAGAAAATGGGTGAGATTCTTAAAAAGTACTTTGCATTGGTTTTCACCAAGGAGAGAGAGATATGATGGATGCTGAAGTTAGGGATAAATCTTTGACCACTCGAGGTCAAGTCGGCAGAAGGAGGGAGGGAGTTCTGGGTATTCTAAAAGGTAGACAAGTCCCCAGGTCAGATGGGATCTACCTTAGGTTACTGAGGGAAGCAAGAGAAGAAATAGTTGGGGCATGAACAGATATCTTTGCAGCATCCTTGAACACGGGTGAGGACCTCGAGGACTGGAGAATTGCTAATGTTGTCCCCTTGTTTAAGAAGGGTAGCAGGGATACTCCAGAAAAATTATAGACCTTATGCCAGTGGTAGGGAAGCTGCTGGAGAAGACATTGAGGGATTGAATCTATTTCCATTTGGAAGAAAATGGGTTTATCAGTGATAGGCAGCATGAGTTTGCGCGAGAAAGGTCATGTCTTACAAATCTAAGAGAATTCTTTGAGGAGGTGACAACATTGGGGCTATATTCATGAAGTTTAGTAAGGCATTTAATAAGGTTCCCCATGGTAGGCTGATGGAGAAGGTGAATAGCATGGTGTCCTGGGTGTTCAAGCTACATGGATAGAGAACGGGCTGGGCAACAGAGTGGTAGTGGAAAGGAGTTTCTCAAAATGGAGACCTGTGACCAGTGTTGAGAGTGCGTTGCTGGAAAAGCACAGCAGGTCAGGCAACATCTTAGGAGCAGGAGAATCAACATTTCGAGCATGAGCCCTTCATCAGGAATAAGGCTGGGAGCTCCAGCTTTTTCAGCAACACACTCTCAGCTCTGATCTCCAGCATCTGCAGGCCTCACTGTCACCTGTGACCAGTTGTGTTCCACAGGGATCTGTGCTGGGACGACTCTTGCTTGTGATATATATAAATGATTTGGAGGAAGGCAGAGGTTGCCTGAACAGCAAGATTGCAGATGACATCAAGATTAAGTTAGATTCCCTACAGTGTGGAAACAGGCCAGTTGTCCCAACAAGTCCGCACTGACCCTCCAAAAAGCAACCCACCCAGACCCATTCCCCTACATTTACCCCTTCACCTAACACGACAGGCAATTTAACATGGCTATTTCACCTAACATGCACGTTTTTGGACTCTGGGAGGAAACCCACACAGACACAGGGAGAATGTGCAAACTCCACACAGACAGTTGCCTGAGGCGGGAATTGAACCCAGGTCTCTGGCAACAGTGCCACTGTGCCACTGTGCTGCCCTGTGGAGTAGCAGATAGAGAAAAGGAGTGTCAGAGAATACAACAGAATATAGATAAATTGGAAAGGTGGGCAGAGAAATGGCAGATGGAATTCAAGCCGCTGTGAAGCAGCAGTGCTAACCACTGTGCCAACTGTGCCGCCCCATCGACAGTCACAGGTGAGCTGCCGGAAGACTGGAGGTTGGCAAACGTGGTGCCACTGTTTAAGAAGGGTGGTAAGGACATGCCAGGGAACTATAGACCAGTGAGCCTGACCTCGGTGGTGGGCAAGGTGTTGGAGGGAATCCTGAGGGACAGGATGTACATGTATTTGGAAAGGCAAGGACTGATTGGGGATAGTCAACATGGCTTTGTGCCTGGGAAATCATGTCTCACAAACTTGATTGAGCTTTTTGAAGACGTAACAGAGTGGATTGATGAAGGCAGAGCGGAAAATGTATAGACTTCAGTAAGGCATTCAACAAGGTTCCCCACGGGAGAGTGATGAGCAAGTTTAGATCTCAAGGAATACAGGGTAAATTAGCTATTTGGATACAGAACTGGCTCAAAGGTAGAAGGTGGTGGTGGAGGGTTGTTTTTCAGACTGGAGGCCTGTGACCAGTGGAGTGCCACAAGGATTGGTGCTGGGTCCTCGACTTTTTGCCATTTACATAAATGATTTGGATGCAAGCAGAAGACGTGCAGTTAGTAAGTTTGCAGACGCCACCAAAATTGGTGGTGGAGTGGACAGCGAAGTGGGTTCCCTCAGATTACAACAGATTTTGACCAGATGGGCCATCGGGCTGTGAATTGGCAAATGGAGTTTAATTCAGATAAATGCAAGGTGCTGCATTCTTGGAAAGCAAATCTTAGCAGGATTTATATACTTAATGGTAATGTCCTAGGGAGTGTTGCTGAACAAAGAGACCTTAGAGTGCAAGTTCATAGCTCCTTGAAAGTGGAGTCGCAGGGAGATAGGATAGTGAAGAAGGCGTTTGGTATGCTTTCCTTTACTGGTCAGAATATTGAGTACAGGAGTTTGGAGGTCATGTTGTGGCTGTACAGGACATTGGTTAAGCCACTGTTGGAATATTGCGTGCAATTCTGGTCTCCTTCCTATCGGAAAGATGTTGTGAAACTTGAAAGGGTTCAGAAAAGATTTACAAGGATATTGCCAGGGTTGGAGGATCTGAGCTACAGGGAGAGGCTGAACAGGCTGGGGCTGTTTTCCCTGGAGTGTCGGAGGCTGAGGGGTGACCTTATCGAGGTTTACAAAATTATGAGGGGCATGGATAAGTTAAATAGGCAAAGTCTTTTCCCTGGGGTTGGGGAGTCCAGAACTAGAGGGCATAGGTTTAGGGTGAGAGTGGAAAGATATAAAAGAGACCTAAGGGGCAATTTTTTCACACAGAGGGTGGTATGGATATGGAATAAGCTGCCAGAGGAAGTGGTGGAGGCTGGTACAATAGCAACATTTAAGAGGCATTTGGATGGGTATATGAATAGGAAGGGTTTGGAGGAATATGGTCCGGGTGCTGGCAGGTGGGACTGGATTGGGTTGTGATATCTCATCAGCATGGATGGGTTGGACCGAAGGGCCTGTTTCCATGCTGTACATATCTATGACACTTATAGAAAGACGGAGGTGAGAGGGGACCTGATTGAGGTTGACAAAATCATGAGAGGTGCAGACAGTGTGGATTGCAAGAAGCTTTTCCTAGAGTGCGGAACCCAATTACTAGGGGTCACAAGTTCAAAGAGACGGGAAAGGTTTTGAGGGGATATGCGTGGAAAGGTCTTTACACAGAGGTTGGTGGGTGTCTGGAACGCGTTGCCAGTGGAGGTGGTCGAGACGGGAAGAATCGTGTTATTTAAGATGTATCTAGACAGATACATGATTGGGCAGGGAGCAGAGGGATACAGACCCTAAGAAAATAGGTGATGGGTTTATATCAAGGATCTGGACATTGAATAAGGATGACAGCAATGACAGCAAGCAAAGTTGAACTTAATAGGAATGAGTTGTAAATTCCCCACTGGTTGGAGTCATTCAGAGCACAAATGAACAGGTTTGTGATCTCTGAACATCAATCCTCTCAGTCCCGGTACATTTGTGCAGGAGATCCTCAGGATAGTTTCCTCGGCACATCTTCAGCTGCTTCATCAATGTCTTTCCACATCATAAGATCAGAAGTGGGGATGTTCACTGAAGATTACACAATGTTCAAAACAATTTTTCAGCCCTCAGCCCCTGTGGCCATGTGCAGCAAGGGCTGGACAACATTTCAGCTTGTGCTGTTAAAGTGCCTGTAACATTCATGGAACAGGACTGTTGGGCACTGCCCATTTCCACAGTGAAGGGGAGGAGGATCTCATTCAGCACCTCAAGCTGGTTTCACAGGAAAATAACATTGAAACTGTTGGAGAAGAAGAGGCCCAGAAAAAGTCGTCTGTACTGCACATCGAGCTGTTAAACAGGAACCAGCGATCACCCAATCAGCCTCTTCCATGGGATCAGGACAACTCACCATTGAGGAGAAAGTGAGAACTTCTGCCTGAAACATCGAATCTCCTGTACCTCGGACCTGCCTACACTGCTGTGCTTTTCTAGAACCACACTCTCAATCCCCAAATCACTACATGAATCCCTAATACAGCAACAGGAAGAAGCCATTCAGCTCCTCAAGCTGCTTATACAGACATTGCAGTCATGCAGAGACTGCTCAGACAGACTTCTCCATATAGTCCCTCCTGGCTCCACTGATAATGGTACGCGCATGCTACTTCACCGAAGTTTGCTTAGGGTGAGGAGGGAAAGGGGATGGTTTTTGCCAAGTCTCAAGGATGCAGCTTCCATCTCCAAGAAGACAGACTGGCATTCTCGATGGGGGTCAGAATCTAGTGGGAATGACTAACTCTTTCAGGAGTAAGGCAGTGTGGCTGCTGACAGATTTGTGAACATTTGTGAACAACATGTCACACAGCAGCACACACTGAGGTGGTGAGAGATCATTCAGAACCTGGAGCTCTCTCTCAACCAACATGTGAGTTGCAGAGGTATGTAAACTATCAGGAAACACATATCATGGAGGAAATTAAGATGCAATTTTTCATGCTGGCGGTGTCATTTGTTTAGACATAATGAGTGTTTGACCATAACCCACCGGTACAGCACTACCACCACTTATTGCCTTCCAACACTACTCATTTCCTTCACACTCTCCTCATGGTACCATCTTCCCAGGGATTATTCTGGTGGACCTCCTTTACACTGTCTCTGTGGCTAGGAAATCATTCCTCATAAAGGCGAGAAAATCTGTACACAGTGCCCCAGATATTGTCTCACCAACACTCGACAACATCAGGAAACTGTATTTACTCCTGTACTTGAATCATTTTGTGACAAAGGACAACATACTATTAACTGTCCTGATTGCTCCTGTCCCGTATGAATTCTGTCCGTGACTCATGACCAAGGGCATTCAGATCCTTTCACCAACAGCACTTCCCAACCCCACACCTTCTAATCAATATACAATCAGAAGGATGGTATTTGTTGCCAACACCCAAATCATTCCTTTGCCTTGTGAATCCCGATGCTCCAAGCACTAATACAGATGATACCCCATGAGTGATGACCTTCAGTCCAGAGCAGAACCCGACTCTCTGTATTCTCTCCATGAACCAATTCTCAATAGTTACAAAGTCGAAGGAGTATATAGTTACTTTAAAAGAGGGGGTGTGTTTCTGAGCTGAGAGATTGTGACAGGCCATGTGCCTGTGAGTGCAGAGATTGCTGAAATTTGAGAAAATGTAACCGTTAGCTTGGGGTTGTGTTTTGATGTCAAGGCAATCAGATTTGAATTTAACCAATGAATTTAAATTATGCCCAGGATACCAATAATCAATTGAATTTGAATTTAATTGTATTGACAACATCTGACCAAATGAGTCTTGGACATTTAAAAGCAAGGGTATTTTAAAAATTAGTCTGAGCACATGTCATCTGAAGGGGCTCTTCACCCTCTCAAAGAAATCTCTTTGAAGGCACTATCTCTCAAACATACCTTTTCCAGTGAAAACAGGAAAAAGTGTAAGAAGACGGTCCAGGGAGATGACAGCAGAAATGGAAGGATAGAAGGAAGACAGCATAAGGGTCTGTATGGACTTTGAGGGATTAAGTCACTTTAATGGGTAATAATTGTGTTATTGGAGGAGAATTTTAAGAGTTGGAGTCAAGCAGTGATTAGTTAAGAAAAAGTGGGCTCAGATTTGTTAATCATTTTGTTGTGTTCACTGTTAGAGTGAGGAAAAGGAAATTGTTATTTTTCTCTAAACAGTGGAAATCAGGAGTTTTCTTTCATTCCCTCAGTCTTTTTTTTTACCAGATTACGAGGTGAGGGGAGCTTTCCTGGGGTGTTGGTTTTAATTAACAGAGGGGCGAGACCTCTGCATTAAAACAGGTGGGTGTCAGGAGTTGGGAGTTATCTTTGATAAACCGAATTCAAACCTCCTGGTATTGAGGAGGATGATCAAAGGAGTCAGAGGTGTGGACCATATGGGCAGACGGACTGTTGTTCCTGTCGCCACTGCCCTGTTTCTCCTGTCATGAAAATAAATTGCAATATTTCCCAGCTGCTTTCAATTTTCATGGATGGTCAGTGGACACGAAATTCGAACTCTGTTTTCTTTTGACACAGGCAGGCAAACCATTATCTTTTTCCCCAACATTTCTTTTTGTTTACAAATGGCAGAATCTTCCTTTGTTTGATTTAATTCTTAATTTATTTGATTTCACGGGAATGTCGGCATCACTGAGAAGGACAGCATTTGATGACCATCACTGATTGTCCTTGACTGTGAGGCCATTCCACAAGGCAGAATAGAGCCAAGCACATTGTTTTGGGTCTGAAGGCGCTCTTAACCCAAACCAGATAAGAATGTTCGATTTCTTTCCCAAATGACATCAGCGAAACAGCTCGGTTTTTAGATAAAATCTTGAGGGATTTATGGTTGTTATTAGGGAAATTCAATTTTGTTCCAATTCTTGTCATTTGAATTTAAGATCTGTTATCAGTTGTTGTCGGATATGAATCAGTGTCTTTAGATAATTAGCTTTTGGCTCTGAATTCCCTTCCAGTGACAATAATACTCTGGTACAGTGTCCCTATCATGGAATTACTTTAGTGACAAAAACAAGTTTGTGATCAAAATATTTGCAACTAAAAGTGTGACAAGAAGAGAGTTGCAAAAGTAAAATCTGAATTTTGCCAAGGCTTAGAGAATTGTTTATTCAGCAAATGTACTGAAATATGGGTGGAGTCTGGTGATATTATGGAGTCGGCAATGGACAGGTTTGGTGATGGACCCAATACCGAGACATAAATCAATTCAGGGCAAAAAGGGGCATCGACATTGTGAGCAGTCTGAGTATCAGATGCTTGTGAGGGAGGGGTCTGAAATTTGTGGATAATGAATGGAGTGTTTAATTGAAACTGAAGTTAATAGTTTCTGTCCTTGCCAAAGACAGACAACAGAAATAGCAATGGAGTTCAACGTGGTTTAGGGAATGAATGAATGGATAGACATAAAGAGACTTACCGGGAACACAAACAATAGCGAGGATGGGATAGTAACCCGCCTGAGTAATCAGCAGTACACCTTCTATCCGATAAGATAATAAAGACCATGAAAGGAAGTTACGACCCTAAGATAAGCTCCTGTCCATTGTTGGAACATTCCAGTCCATTGTTCTCAGATTCTGATCTCTCCTTTCCCTGTCTCTGCAGCTGCCGTTAGTGGTGGATGTGATGCACCCTTACTAATAGGAGAGGGAAAGCCTCCAGTTACACAATTAGATTCCATGGAGATCGACATTAATCACAGTCACTGAATAAACATTTCCAGTTAACCCCTTTTCAATACAACACTTTCAGTTCACAATCATAACTGGACTGGTCTGGATGTTGGCATTGCTGGCTATTGGTCTTATCTCCCAATACCAATTGTTGTAGTGAGGTCAGTGGGGAGGGAGAACGACAGGCGTTTCCTTGTTGCTCATGCTTCTGTTGTGTTGTTCATGTACAATGCTACGTCCAACAGCCGCCCTCAAAAACAGTCAAGAGGTTGTTCCTGTGCTGATCACTTGGATCAACTGTCAACCAACAGACTGTCACTGGGCATAATTACCCTGACCATGCGCAGGAAGTATGGATTTGCCTGAATGTTTCTTTCACTCATCTAATAAGGCAACTTTGTAACTTCACCATAAAATGCATTTCAGCTTTTTTAAAAAGAGCAAATATCTTATTGCAGTGAATTTGGTTTAAATCAGCAATATTTACATTCTTTGACTTTAGACCAAAGCTCAATGTGACATGTACAATCATCTTGTTTATTAAAACATTCCTTATTAAGGGATCAGGGACAGGATGAATTTAACATTGCCTCGGAGATACAGGGGAATGGGGCCTTTGGCTGTGGAGATTGGAGGGGAGTACAATGATATCCTCCAGTCACCAGTATTCAAATATCACGCTTTCTAACAGATGGAATGAAATATAATGCAGAGCAAGGAGGCAGATTACATTTGGGAGATGGACTGTCAATCGATAATCTGAATAGAACAGGAGAATTATAAATTTTATATTTTACAGACACACTTTTTCATTGTAGGATAACAGGTTGATTGTTCATATCTGCACAAGATATTCTGAATTCAAACAGAAACAGGCAACAAAATGTGTAGAGGTACAGGGAGATTCCAGAATAATAACAGGAGATATATAACTCAGTCTGTGTCAGTACAGAGATGGTGGGCTGAATGACCAATGTGTTTTGCTGTAATTAGTCTCTGATATGTATTAAAAGCATTTGGAGTCTGAGGAGACAAACCTGTTCACTGAATGACATAGATTGCGGCATCATCAATAATCTATTCCTATTGTTTCACGAAGTGCAGTTGCCTGCAAAATGCCTTTTCAACTAAAATCAAATTCCTGAGATTCCCATATTAGATGGATTTTAACAAAGCATTTTTTCCTTGGAACTTAAAGAAGATACAGCGTCCGATGTAACACAAGTGTCACTGACACATCAGCTCAAGTCACGGACCATATTGGGCAAATATAACCAAGTTCAACCTCTTGGTTCATCAGAGAAACCAAGATACTGGGTACAATGGAAACCTGAAATACAAACAGGAAATTGTAGAGACACCACCATAGGTAATGCATTCATGCATTCTCAACTCTCTGCATAAAGAACCTTCCTCTGACGTCTTCTCTATACCTTTCTCCTAATATCTTAAAACTATAACACCTCGTACCACTCATTCCTGCCCTGGGGAAAAGTCTCTGGCTATTGACTCTATCCATTCCTCTCATTATCTTGTACACCTTGATCAGGTCACCTTTCTTCCTCCTCGCCAGACAGAAAAGTCCGAGCTTATTCAACCTCTCTTCATAAGGCAAGCCCTCCAGTCCAGGCAACATCCTGGTAAACCTTCTTTGCACTCTCTCCAAAGCCTCTGTATCTTTCTGATAGGAGGTTGACTAGAACTGGACACAATGTTCCAAGTGTGGTCTCACCAGGGACTTGTAGAGCTGTAGCAAAACCTCGCAGCTCTTAAACTCGATTCCCCTGTTAATGAAAACTAAAACAACCCTATCCACTTGGATGGCAACTTTGAAGGATCTATGTATTGCACACCAAGATCCCTCTGTTGCTCCACACTGCCAAGAATCGTGTCTTTAATCCTATATTCAGCATTCGAGTTCGAACTTCCAAAATGCATCACTTCGGATTTATCCAGATTGAACTCCATCTGCCATTCTCAGCCAAGCTCTGCATCCTGTCTATCACACTGCAGACTGCAATAGCCCTTGATACTATCAACGGCAACTCCAACCTTTGTGTCATCTGCAAATTTACTAACCCACCCCTCAAAATCCTCATCCAAGTCATTTATAAAAACTACAAAGAGTAGAAGCCCAAGAACAGAGCCCTGCGGGACCCCACTCAACACTGACCTACAGGCAGAATACTTTCCATCTATAACCACTCTACAACCACTCTCCGCCTTCTGTCAGCCAGCCAATTCTGAATCCGGATAGCCAAATCTCCCTGTATCCCATACTTCCTGAATGAGCCTACCATGAGGAACCTTATCAAATGCCTTGCTGAAGTCATATGCATCGCATCCACTGCTCGACCTTTGTTGACCTGTCTTGTTACCTCCTCAAAAGAACTCAATAAGATTTGTGAGGCATAACCTGCCCCTCACAAAACCATACTGACTGCCTTTCATCACACTACGCTTTGCCAAATAGTCATAAATCCAACTCTCAGAATTCTTTCCAAAACTTTTTTGACCACAGACTAAGACTGACTGGTCTGTAATTGCCAGGGATTTCCCTATTACCCTTCTTGAAAAGAGGAACAGCATTTGCCTCCTTCCAATCCTCTGGTACGACTCCCATAGAGAGTGAGGAGGCAAAGATCTTCACCAGTGTCTTAGTAACCTCCTTTCTTGCTTCCCAGAGCAGGCTAGGATAAAACTGGTCTAACCATGGGGACATATCAATCTTAATGTTTTCAATATTTCCAGCACATCAACTTCATCAATCTTGATCTGGTCAAGACTGTATCCCAGCTCCTCAAAGTTCTCATTCACAACAATGTCACTTTGCTCAGTGGAAACTGAAGCAAAAAAACTCATTTAGGGCTTCCCCTATCTGCTCAGGCTCCACACACAAGTTCCCTACGCTATCCCTGATCAGCCCTACCTTCTCCCTGGTCATTCTCTTATTCCTCACATATGAGTAAAATGCATTTGGGTTCTTCCTAATCCTTCTTGCCAAGCCTTTTTTGTGCCCCCTCCTGGCTTTCCTCAGTCCACTTCTGAGCACCTTTCGAGTAAGCCTGTAATCCTCTAAAGCTGTTCGAGATCCTTGCTTCCTCCATCTTACGTAAGGCGCCTTCTTCCTTTTGATAAGAAACTCCTCTGTTCTCGTCATCCAAGGTTCCTTAATCCTACCCCTACTTACCTGTCTCAGTGGAACAAATTCGTGCATCACTCACAACAACTGGTCCTTGAATAGTCTCCACATGTCTGCTGTTCCCTTATTGTGGAACAATTGCTCCCAGTCTGTACTTCCCAATTCCTGTCTGATCGCGTCATAATTTCCTTTTCCCCAATTAAATCTCTTCCTTCGTTGGCTGCTCCTTTCCCTCTCCAAGGCTATGGTAAATGTGAGGCAGTTGTCGTCACTGTCACCAAAGTGTTCTCCCACCGTGGGATTTTCCACCTGTCCTGGCTCATTGCAGAGCACCAAATCGAAAATGGCCTCTCCCCTTGTCGGCCTGTCTACATACTGAGTAAGGGAACCCTCCTCAACACACCTGACAAAAACGGCTCCTTCCAAACCATCTGCACTTAGGAGGTTCCAGTCGATATTGGGAAAGTTGAAATCACCCATAACAACAACTCTGCTACATATGCACTTTTCCAAAATCTTCCAGCCTATGAGTTCTTCAATCTTTCTACTGCTATTAGGGGGTCTGTAGAAAACCCCCAATGAGGTGACTGTTCCCTTGCTGTTCCTAACTTCCACCCATACTGGCTCAGGAGACAAACTTTCCTCAACAACCTTCATTTCTGTAGCTGTGATGCACTCTCTGATTAGCAATGCTCCCTCCTGTTTTGCCACCCACCCTGTTCTTTTTAAACATTCTAAACCCTGGAACATCAAGCAACCATTCCTCTCCCTGTGAAACCCACATCTCTGTTATGGCCACAGCACAGTAGCCCCAAGTTCGTCATTCTTATTTCTGATACTTCTTGCATTAAAGCAGACACACTTTAACCAATCCCTTTGTTTCATCGTGTGAGAAACCTTCCTGATAGATTCACTACATTTTGTCACTGCCCCATCTATAAGTGCCCCCCTATCAGATATGTAACTCTGATTCCCACCCCTTACCAAACTAGTTTAAACCCTCCCGAACCATACAAGCAAATCTCCCACCCAGGAAATTTGTGCCTCTCCATTTCAGGTGCAACTTGTCCTTCATGTACAGGCCCCACCTTCCCCAGAAGGTCTCCAATGGTCTAGGTATCTGAAGCCCTCCCTCATGCACCAGCCTCGCTGCCACGTGTAAAGTTGCATTCACTGACTTGTATTCACTATCTTGTAGCACTGGTAACAAACCCAAGATCTTGTCCTGCTCTTCAGCTTCCAACCTAGTTCTCTGTGGTCACTTTTCAGCTATCACCCACTTAAAAACTTCCCGGCAGCCCTCGTTTTTCTCCTCACCATCCAGTCAAAACACAAATTTTGTTTGAACACACCTTCCCTGCCGTCCTCTGCTCCTCCTCCACAACTCTCAACAAATGGAGGCCCCGAAGCCTGAGGTAAGTCATTTAAACAGTTTACTCACTCTCCCAGCAGTCCTCCACTCCCCCTTCATATCTCTCAACAAAGAATCTGGAAATGGATAAGCAAAGGACAACACGTTGGCAGATGGAATACAATATTGGGAAATGTGAACCTGTGATTTTTTCAGGAAGAATAAAAGACTGAATATTACAGAAATGGAGGGATATTAAATGTGTTAGTGCTACAGTGTGTATTGGAGAGTTCAGTCTGACCCATTCTGACATCACTCCATTACCCTAATGGTCAGTGGCCCCATTGCTCTCGGTACACAGAGGATATTTCGATGTGTTTGGTTGGTGGTAGGGAGTTGTATGGAGGACAGAGCTTTGAACAATTTACAAAGCTGTGGCCTTTATCCAAGAGGCCATCCTTTCTTTCCCATTGAAGACCCGAAGATGATGGGAATGGCTGACTGCTTCTGAATGAAGAGGCTGCTGCTAGGGGTATGCATCAACATGATGTACTGAGCCTGGGCACACAACAGCATTAATGGGGCAAAATAGTTTGTTCTATCAAGATGAAGTTAACAACATCTTCATAACCTGGTCCATCTTATAATGTGTTGTGAGTGCTGAAAGGGAAATTGCATCAAATCAGCAGAACAAAACCAGGCCAGGCTGGTGTTTACACTTCTCCTATCTTGCTTCAAACTCTTAATATGCTCTCTGTGCCCTTTTTGACATCTAAAGTTCCCTCAAATACTCTTCATTGATGCTAATTTTTCCAACAACCCCTGGCAGCAGCAGGTTCTGCACACTGACTGCTCGGAGCAACAAATCTTCTCCTACAGTTTTATTGGATTTATTCGTGACCATCTACATTTAAGATGCAGTTGTAGATTGCCCCCATTCCCAACCAAGCAAGAAAGGCCCAACAATACAGGAAGGCATGCCTTCCCCCTTTCATACAATTGCAACCATTTCACACAGTGCAATTATCCATACTAACTTTTTGTCTGCTGTCAAAGTTGGTCAAACACTTCTGTAAGAGATAAACAAGGACAAAAAAAAATCAGGATGTACAAAAATTAAAGAGTACCACAAATTTGTGAAATTTGAAAGATCAGAAGTGAAATACAAGTAAATTTGGTTCCATTTTAGTGTGTAGACAAAAGTTAATCACAAATGATCTATCAAACTGTCAGGTCACATTTTACACATCACAAACTTTGCTCCAGTGAACCGGATCAGTACCAAGCTGATAACATTCTTCGTTATTCAACTACTCAGTAGGCAGTGACATCCAGGTAACGTATACACCTGTACAAAATTAATAAATGTGCAATTTTTCCAAACTTGTGATGGCACAGAAAAAAATAAGTCATATAGAGTCATAGAGATGTACAGCACGGAAACAGACCTTTCGGTCCAACCCGTACATGCCGACCAGATATCCCAACCCAATCTAGTCCCACCTGCCAGCACCCGGCCCATATCCCTCCAAAATTCATATACCCATCCAGATGTCTTTTAAATGTTGCAATTGTACCAGCCTCCACCACTTCCTCTGGCAACTCATTCTGCACACATACCACCTTCTGAGTGAAAAAGTTGCCTCTTAGGTCTCTTTTATATCTTTCCCCTCTCACCCTAAATCTATGCCCTCTAGTTCTGGACTCCCCCACCCCAGGGAAAAAACTTTGCTTATTTACCCTAACCATGCCCCACATAATTTTGTAAGCCTCTATAAGATCTCCCCTCAGCCTCGAACTTTCCAGGGAAAACAGCCCGAGCCTGTTCAGTCTCTCCATAAATCTCAAATCCTCCAACCCTGGCAACATCCTTGTAAATCTTTTCTGAACCCTTTCAAGTTTCACAACATCTTTCCAACAGGAAGGAGAACAGAATTGCACTCAATATTCCAACAGTGGCCCGAAGCAATGACCTCCCAACTCCTGTACCCAATACTCTGACCAATAAAGGAAAGCATACCAAATGCCTTCTTCACTATCCTATCCTATCAACTTTCAAGGAGCTATGAACCTGCACTCCAAGATCTCTATGTTCAGCAACACTCCCTTGGACTTTACCATTAAGTGTATAAGTCCTGCTAAGATTTGCTTTCCCAAAATGTAGCACCTCACATTTCGCTGGATTATACTCGATCTGCCACTTCTCAGCCCATTGGCCCATCTGATCAAGATCCTGTTGTAATCTAAGGTGACCTTCTTCACTGCCCACTACACCTCAAATTTTTGTGTTGTCAGCAAACTTAGTAACTATACCTCTTATGCTCACATCCAAATCATTTATATAAATGATGACAAATAGTGGCCCCAGCACCAATCCTTCTGGCATTCCACTGGTCACAGGCTTCCAGTCTGAAAAACAACCTTCCACCACCACCCTCTGTCTTCTACCTGCGAGCCAGTTCTGTATCCAAATGGCGAGTTCTCCCTGTATTCCGTGAGATCTAACCTTGCTCAACAGTCTCCCATGGGGAACCTTGTCAAATGCCTTACTGAAGTCCATACAGATCACATCTCCTGCTCTGCCCTCATGAATTCTCTTTGTTATTACTTTAAAAAACTCAATCAAGTTTGTGACACATGACTTCCCACGCACAAAGCCATGTTGACTATCCCTATTCAGTCCTTGCCTTTCCAAATACATGTACATCCTGTCCCTCTGGATTGTCTACAACAACTTGCCCACCACTGACATCAGGCTCACTGGTCTATAGTTCATTGGCTTGTCCTTATCACCCTTCTTAAACGGTGGCACCACATTAGCCAACCTCCAGTCTTCTGGCACCTCACCTGTGACCATCGATGATCCAAATTTATCAGCAAGAGGCCCAGCAATCACTTCCCTAGCTTCCCACAGCGCTCCAGGGTACACCTGATCAGATCCGGGGGATTTATCCATTTTTATGTGTTTCAAGACATCCAGCACTTCCTCCTCTGCAATATGAATATTTTTCAAGATGTCACCATTTATTTCCCTACATTCTATACCTTCCATGTTCTTTTCCACAGTAAATATTGATGCAAAATACACGTTTCGTATCTGCTCCATCTCCTGCGGCTCCACAAAAGGCTGGCTTGCTGATCTTTGAAAGGCCCTATTCTCTCCCTAGTTACCCTTTTGTCCTTCATGTATTTGTAAAATCCCTTTGGATTCTCCTTAAGTATATTTGCCAAAGCTATCTCATATCCCCTTTTTGCCCTCCTGATTTCTCTCAAAGGTACACTCCTACTGTCTTTATACTCTTCTGAGGATTCACTCGTTCCATCCTGTCTATACCTGACATATGCTTCCTTCTTTTTCTGAATCAAGTCAATATTCAACCAGCTGAAAAGCGATCTGTATGTTCCTTTATTAAGAAATTGTTTGATCCACCGCACAACGTACCAAATTATTCTAATCCATATCATTATTCTTCTTTTATTGGTTAATTTTCATCTACAAGCAACTTGCAATGAAAGTGAAATAATTGGTGCTCATCAGCAAAGAAGGAATCCAAAACCTTGCAAAACAGACTTACAAAACAATAGTAAGGGAAAACCGAATCCAGCACTCATAGGGACGGCACAATTCTCTGACCGATACCCGATAAAACGAGAGGTGAATTTGTTTCATCCATTTTGAATGTATTTCCTAAACATACCACTCATGCCTTATTTATCCCTTTTATTCTGCAACTAAATCAATTTAGACATACTTTTAGTTGATTTTTAGACACAGTTATACAGAGAAATACAAAAATAGGCCTGTAAAAGTCAAGCAAGTTCAGAGTTTGATCCCTGATCTGTGAAGTGTCAACCAAACTCAATATTTGTGTTAGTTGGTCATTGGAGGTTGGAAGTTTTCTAAGAATTGCAGAATTTCCCGTGAGGATGACAACAACATATCTCTCCAGATCTCCAAATTTTTGTCTCACTAAGATTAGGTCTCATTCTTCTAAACTCAAGAATGTATAGTCCTTCTTAATGTCCCTTCATAGGAATCGTCTCACCCCAAGGATTCATTTAGTGGTCTCATATGGAAGGTTGATTAAGAAGTGAAAATCCTAAGAGATCCACTGCCATTGGCAAATTGGATCCAACATTGGCTTCATGGCAGAAGGTAAGGATGATGTTTGAAGGGGGCCTCTGCAACTGGAGTCTTTCACCCAGCGATATACCACAGGTACAGTGGTGGTCCCTTACTGATGTGCACATAATGTCAAGAATGATCATTAATGATCCTTCCTCGTTAATAATCAGGGGCTACAGTGTAATACAAGAAGCAGAATGTTTAGAGGGGAATTGAGTAAAAACGTTTCATCCAGGAGGTGGTGGGTATCTACAACTCACTGCATAAAAGATTGGCAGAGACAGGAACCCTCGAGATATTGAAGAACTATTTTAATGGGGTCTTGAACTGCCTTAGCACCCAAAGCTCCTGGGTGGGGATGTGGTTCAGGGTGGTGCTTTTGTGGCATTGTGTAGATATCATTCCTATCTTTGGGGCATGGGATCCAGTTCTGGTTCTTCCTGCTTCAGAAGCTAGTCATAAGTCTGTCTGAATAGATAGATTAAAACACCAAGAAATGCAAATTCTTTAAAAGGGTCATGTGCTGAGCGAGGACATCTGGGTTTGAGTTCCACCTGTGCCAGACAAATGTCATCATGTGTCAGAATATGTTGATTAAAAATACCTGGATGGCTGTGGGCTATGTGGTAGAAAATGGGATAAGAATAGATGGCTGATTTAGGACTAGGGCAGAGACAAAGGGCACTGTCATGAATACTCTATTCAGCCAGCTACACAGAAGATGGGTATGTGAGTTATTATATAACCTGGGTTCAGTTCTTCCTTCCCTATCCTAAAAAGAATGAACAATTGCAGACCTCAGTCCCTGACTTTGTGAACATTCAAAAATGACAAGGTTTGCAGCAAGATGTTGGATGTTATTTACCAGACATGGGAAATGATTCCTGATGAAGGGCTTTTGCCTGAAACATCGATTTTCCTGCTTCTCAGATCCTGCCAGACCTACTGTGCTTTTCCAGCACCACTCTGATCTAAACTCTGGTTTCCAGCATCTGCAGTCCTCACTTTTGCCCGGATGGAATCTATCCCAGGTTACTGCGGGAAGCGAGATCGGAAATAGCTGGAGCCTTAACAGTTATCTTTGCAGCATCATTAAACAAGGGTGAGGTCCCGGAGGACTGGTGAATTACTAATGCTGTCCCTTGTTTAAGAAGGGTAGCAGGAGTAATTCAGATAATTATAGACCAATGAGCCTGACATCCGTGGTAGGGAAACTACTGGAGAAGCTACTGAGGAATAGAATTTAATCCCATTTGGAAGAAAATGGGCTTATCAGTGCTAGGCAACATGGTTTTGTGCAGGGAAGGTCATGTCTTATCAACAGAGTGGAATCACAGTTGGTGTGTTGCCTCCGAGGTGCCAGGGTTTGTGATGTCTTGGATCACGTTTTTGGATTCTTTGAGGAGAGAGGGGGAGCAGCCCCAAGTCATGGTCCACATAGGCACCAATGACAGGTAGGAGAAGGGGTTGGGATTTAAGGGAGAAATTCAGGGAGTTACAGTTGAAACTTAGAGCGAGAACAAACAGAGTTGTTATCTCTGGTTTGTTAACCGTGCCGCATGCTGGCGAGGCAAGAAATAGGAAGAGAGAGGAGTTGAACACATGGCTCCAGGGATGGTGCAGGGTGGAGGGACTCAGATACTTGGATAATTGAGGCTCGTTCTGGGGTAAGTGGGACTTCTACAAATGGGATTGTTTACACCTGAACCAAAGGGTACCAATTTCCTGGGAGGGAAATTTGCTCATGCTGTTTGAGAGAGTTTAAACTAATTCAGCTGGGAATCTGAATTGTAGCTCCACTCTACATGAGGTTGGGAGTAGTGAGGTCATCAATAAGAGTTCAAGGTCGAAAGAATGTACCTGCGAGCAGGAAGGTGGTTTGAAGTGCATCTACTTCAACACCAGGAACATCCGGAATACGGTGGGTAAACGTGCAGCATGTGTTGGTACCTGGGACTTCAATGTTATGGCCATTTCGGAGACATAGATAGAGCAAGGACAGGAATGTTGTTGCAGGTTTCAGGGTTTAGACGTTTCAGTAAGAACAAGGAAAATGATGAAAGATGAGGAGATGTGGCGTTGTTAGTGAAGGACAGTATTACAATGGCAGGAAGTGACGGAACAGCACTGGCCACCCTCCAGTCTTATGGCACCTCACTGTCACTGTCCATGACACACATTATCTCGGTTAGGGGTCCCTAGCTTGCCAGAATACCCTGGGATTCACCTGATGAGCTCCTGAGGATTAAGGTACCTCTATTCGTTTGAAGACTTCCAGTGCCTTTTCTTCTCTGATGTGGATTCTTTCCAAATCATCACTATTTATTTCCCATGTTCCCAACTGTTCATGTCTTTCTCCACAGTAAATTCTGACAGGAAATTTTTGTCAACATCCTACCCATCTCCTCTGGTTCCACACCTAGACGGCATTGTTGATCTTTACAGGCCTCTATTCTCTCCTTATTTATTCTTTAGCCCTAATGGAACCCTGTCAAAAAGTCTCTGAAACTTCAAATAAACCATATTTCCCCCACCACCATTCCCCTCCCTCATTCTTAACTATTCTACTAATTATTCTGCCTATAGCCATACCAACAAATAAGATCAAATAGGCTCATAAAAAGAAATATTTTTTATAAAACATGTCTCCCATTGTTTCTAACAGTCCTGTTATTCTTTATTGTCATATCCTTTCTAATACATTCCAGCACATTTCAAATTTACTGTCAGGCTAACACCATTTGGGTTCAGAGTGTTTGCTCAAAGGATTTTGGGAGTCCCTTGTGAATCAATCTGAAAAAGGTTGCTTTCAGGTTCCACGGGTAGTGGAGAAGGCAAATCAAATGCTGACATTTATTTCTATGGGAATGGAGAATTAAAAACAGGGAGGTGTTGCTGAAACTATACAAGGTACGAGTCACACCGCACTCAGAATATTCTGAACAGAATAATTGCATTGAAGGCAGGCGAGAGAATGTTCACTAGACTGATCTTGACAATCGAGGGCTTTGCTCATGAGAAGATCATGTATGGATTGAATTTGAACTCATTGGAGTTGAGAGGAATGTGTGAAACATTTCATGAAACATTCAAGATTCCAAAGGGTTTTGACAGGGTAGATGCCTGGAAGTTAGAAAATATATTAGTGCTCACCATGGCTTTTTTGACAATGATGTTATTCCAGTCGAATACCATCTGCCTGCAAATGGTCCATATTACTCTACTCGCTATATGTTCATATTTCTATCTAATTGCCACTTGAAAACTTTGCTAACATTTCTGCTTCTACAATCTCCCAAGGCACTTTCTATTCTTTACGTTAAAAAATCTTGCCTCAGGCATCTCATTTAAACATTTCTGTCTCACCTTAATCCTATGCACCATTGTATTTGATACTTGCACATTCAAAAAGAAATTTCAACTATTCACATTGTCCTTGCCTCTCCTAAATTTAAATTCCTGTACCTGGTCACCCTTTAGTCACTTACACTCTGACAAAACAATCTCACCAGAAAGCTAACACACTCTCAAAACATCGAAAACAGTTAATCTGCTTTTGCACCCGTTGCAAATTCTCCATATCCTTCCTATTGTGTGGTAATGAGAACTCCCCGCAGAACACCAATTGTGTCCAAACCAGTCTCAAACAGTTAGAGCTTGATGTTCAACCCTCGATACTCAAATCTGCAAGTAATGGGAACAGGCTTTCGATGTGCTTTCTTTCCCACCTTATCCACTTGTTTTACCAATTTCAGGCAGC
Organism: Chiloscyllium punctatum; assembly: GCF_047496795.1. Taxonomy (NCBI): domain Eukaryota; kingdom Metazoa; phylum Chordata; class Chondrichthyes; order Orectolobiformes; family Hemiscylliidae; genus Chiloscyllium; species Chiloscyllium punctatum. Next base: position 21,825,409 of record NC_092762.1, read on the forward strand.
GGTGAACATGCACCAAGATCTCTGAATATATCATTGCCCCACAGTCTCCTAACCATCTCACACTTGTCCACATGAAACTAAATTTGCTATTTCTACACCTACCTTTCAAGCTGATGTGTATCCTGCTATAAACTTTGATAGCTTTCCTTAGTGTCTACAACTCCACCAATCATCTTGTCATCTATAATAATTATCTTTGACATTCCCTTTGGTTTCTCTAGTGGGAGAAGCTGCAACCAGGTGGCATAAAATTCAACCAAGGGCTCACTCGTTCACCTTACATGATGGCTCAGCGGTTAGCACTGCTGCCTCACAGCGCTAGGGACCCGGGTTTGATTCCAGCCTCGGTTGCCTGTCTGGAGTGTGCACATTCTCCCCGTGTCTGCGTGGGCTTCCTCGAGGTGCTCTGGTTTCCTCCCATAATCCAAAAATGTGCAGATCAGGTAACTTGGCCATGCTAAGTTGCCCACAGTGTTAGGTGCATCAGTTAGAGTTAAATGTAAGGGAATGGGTCTGGATTGGGTACTCTTCAGAGGGACTTGTTGGGCCAAATAGCCTGTTGCCACACTGTAGGGAATCTAATCTAAAGACAGTGATGAGGAGGAATGTGTTCACTCAGAGGATCGTGAATCTGTGGAATTCCTTACTGCAGAGGGCTGTTAAGGCTGGGTCTTTCAGTATGTTTACTGTAGAAATGGCCACATTTTACTTAAGCAGGGAAACAAGGGTTACATGGAAAACACAGGAAAGTAGAGTTTGGGATCATCAGATCTGCCATGATCTCATTCAATTGCAGGAATACCTGATGGACCAAATGGCTTAATTCCACTTCTGTGTCGCATGATCTTCACTTAATCAGTATCAACCTCAATGAAAGATTGTATAATATTATGGTTCTGTGCTCATAGAACTTGTTTATAATGAGATTATTAGACATTTATCCTTCCACAGCATTTGATCCAGAATAGCCCATTCTATGTTGTGATAGAAAACCATCGCAGATACAATCAAGGACTCCATCCATTGCAGTTATCCAGTCGGGAATGAGACTCCTATCACACGTAGTTACTTTTGTGCCCTTGCTACAAGTACATCTAATTTCCTGACTGAAACCATATTTGCATGACCATCACTGGCTGGTGCCTGCAAAAGAATTTCTACTAACAGTTGCTGCCTTTTGTTGTTTCTCAGCTTCAGCCAGAAAGAATCTGCATTTTGATCTTTCAATCCACATGGCTGTCTTACTAATCCACTGACTGCATCTGTTCTTCACAACACAACTTGACCTCACTTGGTTTTTTGCCTATTTTGACTAAATCCCAACAACCCTTTGATATTCACTTCCCAGCCATGGTCATTCTGCAGCCGTACCTTCATATTGACAGTTCAATTATATCAGATCATTTCAGATAATGCTGTCATTCCACCTGCCTTGACACAAATGCAAGGAGTGATTCAGTGATTATGGGGGTAAAGGGACAAATCGATGTGTTACAGAGACAGCAAATCGTATAGGGATTCTAAGATGTTACAGAGTTAAGTACAGATTGAGAATATTAGTGGGTGAAAGGACTTTAGGGATTAGAGGATGTAACAGAAATAGTGGTGGCTGGAGTAGATTCCAGAGATAGAGCTGGGTGTTGGGAGAGAGTGGCAGACAGCCCGAAAGGCAAAGATAAGAGCATTTTAGAGAGAAGACAATTGTATAACCAAGAGCAACAAACAGAGATATGGAAGGTTATGGAGACTGAAGAAGTTTACAGGTATCAGAACAGAGAACAAAGAACAAAGAAAATTACAGCACAGGGACAGGCCCTTCAGCCCTCCAAGCCTGCACCAATCCAGATCCTCTATCTAAACCTTTTCCCTATTTCCTAAGGATCTGTATCCCTCTGCTCCCTTCCCACTCATGTGTGTGTCTACATACATCTTAAATGACGCTATGGTACCTGCCTCTACCACCTCCCCAGCCAATGCATTCTGGACACCCACCACCCTCTGTGTAAAGAACTTTCCAGGCATATTTCCCTGAAACATTTCCCCTCTCACCTTGAACTTGAGACCCCGAGCAATTAATCCCTCACTCTGGGGAAAAAGCTTTTTGCTATCCACCCTGTCTATATCTCTCATGATTTTGTAGACATCAATTAAATCCAACTTCAACCTTCGTTTTTCTCATGAAAATACTCCTATTCTATTCAACTTCACTTCATAGCAAGTGCTCACTATACCAGACAACATCCTGGTGAAACTCCTCTGCACCGTCTTCAATACATCCACATCCTCTGGTGATGCGGCAACCAGAACTGTACGCAGTACTCCAAAGTCCTGTACAACTCTGACATGACCTGCCAGTTCTTATACTCAATACCCTGTCCGATGTAGGAAAGCGTGCCGTATGCCTTCTTGACCACTCTATTGAACTCCGTTGCCATCTTCAGGGAACAATTAACCTCAACACCCAGTTCTCTCTCTACATCAATTTTCTACAGGGCTTTCCCTTTACTGTATAGTTCGCTCTTGATTTGGAACTTACAAAATGTACCATCTCGAATTTGCCCAGATTGAACTCCATCTGCCATTTCTCCGTCCAACTCTTCAATCTATCTATATTCTGCTGTATTCTCTGACAGTCCCCTTCACTATCTGCTACTCCAACAATCTTAGCGTCACCTGCAAATGTGCTAATCAGACCACCTTTCTCTTCCTCCCGATCACTTATGTATATCATAAGCAATAGTGGTCTCAACACAGATCCCTATGAAACATCACTGGTCACAGTTCTCCATTTTGAGAAACTGCCTTCCACTCCTACTCTCTGTCTCCTGCAGACCAGCCATGTCTCTATCCAACCGGCTCGCAAACCCTGGACCACACAAAACTACATTTTCTCCATCAGCCCACCATGAGGAACCATATCAAACACCTTACTGAAGTCCATGTATGTGGCACTTACAACACTCCTCTCATCAGTCACGTTTGTCATTTCCTCAAAGATTTCTGTTAGGTTGTAAAACATGACTTTTCCTGCACAAAACCATGTTGCCTATCACTGATAAACCCTTCTAAATGTCAATGGAACCTATCCCTCAGTATCTTCTCCAGCAGTTCCCCTACCACTGACATCAGGCTCACCGATCTATAATTACCTTGATTATCCCTTGCTGCCCTTCTTAAACAAGAGGAAACATTAGCAATTCTACAGTCCTCCAAGACTTCACCCGTGATCAAGCTTGCTGCAAAGTTATCTGTTAATGACCAGCTTTTTCCACTTTTGTTTCCCTCAGAAACCTGGGATAGATCCCATCTGGATCTGGGGACTTGTCTACTCAACATTTTCTCCCTCTTTATGCTGTCTTGACTGAGAGTAGTCAAACGTCTGTCCTGAAACTCACCATCCATCATGTCCCTCTTCTCGGTGAACACTGATGCAAAGTACTTGCTAAGACTCTCACCCATTTTCTCTGACTCCATGCATAACTTTCCTCCTTTATCCTGAATGGGCCAAAACTTTCTCTCATTACCCTCTTGCTCCTTATGTGTGAATAAAAGGCTTTGGGATTTTCCTTAACCCCGTTTGTTAAAGATAATTCATAAGTCCTTTTTGTCCTTGTAATTTCTCATTTCAGATCGGTCCTACTTTCCTGACATTCTTCCCAAGCTTTACCAGTTTTCATCATCTTGACCTTATGTATGCTTCGTTTTTCCTCCTAGCTAGTATCACAATTTCACCTGTCATCCATGGTTCTCTTAACTTGTAAGCTCTGTCCACATTTTCAAAGGAACATGTCTGTCCTACACTATAATCAACCTCTCTTTAATAGCCTACCACGCATCAAATGTGGATTAGCCTTCAAAAAGGCAATCCACATTCCCGACCTCCTGCTAAATTTTGCTATAGTTTACCTTCCCCCAATTTCGCACTCTTCTTTTATGACCACTCTCATCTTTGTTCATAAGTATTCTAAAACTTACGGAATTGTGATAACTATTTCCAAAGTACTCCCCCACTGAATGTTCAACCACCTGGCCAGGCTCATTCCCCCAAACCAGGTCCTTTCTGGCCCCTTCCCAAGTTGGACTATTTACTTACTGCTCTATAAAAAACCTTCTGCATGCTCCCTACAAATTCTGCTCCATCTCTACCTTTAACAATAAGTGAATCCTAGTCATTTTTGGGAAAATTAAAATCTCCTATCACCACCACCCTGCTGCTCCTACATCTTTCCATAATCTGGTTACATATTGTCCCTCTGTCTCATGCTCGTGGTTGGGAGGCCTGTAGTACAGCCCCAACATTGTTACCACACCCTTCCTATTTTTGAGCTCTGCCCATATTGCCTCACTGATCGGGTTCTCCATAGTGTTCTCCTTCAGCACAGCTGTGATATCCTCTCTGACCGGAAATGCGACTCCTTCACCCCTTTCACCTCCCTCTCTATCCCGCCTGAAGCATTGATATCCTGGGATACTTAGTTACCAATCATGCCCTTCCCTCAACCAGTAAGAGCAATAACATCCCAGATACTAATCCAAGCCCAAAGTTCTTCTGCCTGACCAATACATGAATGCGTCTCAGGCCAGCAGTCTCCTTACGTCATCATCTGCTCTCTGTCTTCTCTTCCCCTTAGTCACGCTGACTTCATTATCCAGCTCCTCACAGGCTTTAGTTGTTACCTCCTTACTGTCCACTAACCCCCTCAATTGGTTACTATTTCCCACCACATTAGTTTAAACCTTCCCGAACAAATATGTTCTCAAACTTATTTACATAGGAAGGCTGTGAATCTAGCAGCTTTTCCCAGTCAGACTCAGTTACAAACATAGGGAGTATCGCACAAACTGGAGGAGGTTCCAAAGGTGGAGATGGTTGTGAGGGAGGGTGAAGTTTACATCGATGAGGGTGAAAGAGCTGGAGAAGGATATGGAGATAAGTAGAGGGATGGAAAAACTGGATGAGCGAACATTGAAAATCAGCCTGACAGGAAGTGGAGCGTCACATGGATTTGAGTAGGTGCTACAGATCAGGAATTCTGCAGGGACTTGAAGGAATTACCCAACTCAGGAAGATTGTAAAAGCTCCACAGGTTGGGAGTGTCATCAGGACTGAAAGAGGTTACACAGAAAGGGAGGGCTTTAGGGGCTGCAGGATTTTCTGAACAAAGTGGAAGTGTTGGAGCAGTTTCCAAAATCAGGGCAGTTTTTAGACATAGAAGTAAGATACACTGAAAAATAATGTTTCTGGTGTTAATGTATGAAAGAATCAGAAACTTCATGGGTCTGGATAAACTAAGGGAGTTATGGACAGTTGTTTAGGCTGGAGAAGTTTACACAAGGGGGCGGCATGGTGGCTCAGTGGTTAGCACTCCTGCCTCACAGTACCAGGGTCCAAGGTTTGATTCCAGCCTCGGCCGACTGCCTGTGTGGAGTTTGCACATTCTCCCTGTGTCTGTGTGGGTTTCCTCCAGGTACTCCGGTTTCCTCCTACGGTCCAAAGATGTGCAGGTTAGGTAAATTGGTCATGCTAAATTGCCCATTGTGTTAGGTGCATTAGTCAGAGGGAGATGATTCTGGGTGGGTTACTCTTTGGAAGGTTGGTGTGGACTTGTTGGGCCAAAGGGTCTGTTTCCACACTGTAGGGAATCTAATCTAAAAAAACCTCAGAGAAAGACTTGTAGAAATTTGGACATTAGTGACAGCATGGGCTTCAGATACTGACACACATTGGAGGAACGCAAATAGGCCTGACAAATGGAGAGTGAAATAGGGACTGGAAAAGTTTGCAGTTCGGGACTGGAAGACATTACAGATGTAGGGAGGGTTATGGAGAGTGGTGGAGGTTATAGATAGGAAGGCTGCAGAGACTGCAGGGGTTCACATTGAGAGGGAGGTTTCTAAACAGGGGAAAGTAACAGATATAGAGAAAGTACAGTGCCTGAAGAGGTTTCAGCAATCAGGTGGTTTCATGGTGCAAGAAAATGTTACAAAGACAGGGATGGTTGTAGTGATCATAAGAATTTACAAAGAGACAGAGGTCTTTCAACACTGTAGGATGGTATGTAACAGAAATAGGAAGAGTTTAGCAATTGAAGGAAGTTACAAAGACTGGGAGGGTCGAAGGCATTGGAGCAGCTTTGACATATATGGAATGTTCTAGACTTTGAAGGAGGAGGTTACAGTGATAGAGAGCCCTGCCAGAGCTTGAGAAGGTTACACAGATAGGGAGGGTTGTGGGGACTGAAGAAGGTTAAGGAGATGGGGAGTTTAGAGAGAAACAGGGAAAGAGGAATAGATAATAATGAAGCCTGTGATCGTTCTTTTCTGCGTTTCTTGAACACATGAGCCTACCCCACCATTCAATATGATCATGACTGATCATCTAACTCAGTACAATGTTCCTGCCTTCACTTCATATTCTGATATTGTAGTGACTGGTGGCACTTAGTGATACAGAGGGCTGCAGTAACTGGAAGGGATTTAACCGAGATAGGGAGGATTGTGGAGGCTGTAACAGGTGACAGAGTTAGGAAGCATTTTACAGCGGAACAGAGGTATGTAGGAATGGGACGTGGTTACAGTTACAGGGAGGATTATGGGAGCTCATGTAGGTGATGGACATAAATTGTGTCATCATGTCTGAAGGAGGTTAAAGGTGTAAAGGTTTGTATTGATTGAAGGAGATTACATGCAAAGGGAGGGGAGTTTGCAGTGATTGAGTATGATTTAGAGACAGGATGAGTTGAAAGTCATCTTTGGACTGCAGAGACTAAATTATGTGATAAGGAGAGTAACTCTGGATGGTGTCCAGAGACAATGAAGATTCTAAAAGCTGGTGGAGGTTATAAAGGTAGAGAGTTTATTTTTGTAGAGATAGGGGAAGGTGTCATAGATAGTGAGGTTCATAAGAGCATGACATGGTTACATACGTAGGAAGGTTTTTTTTCCAGCCTGGAAGGGATTACACTGACAGAGCTGGCTCAAGGGACTAATAATTCTTTTTCACAGATAAGGAGGGCTATAGGGTCTGAAGAAAATTACACAGATAGGGACAGATATAGGATTAAAGGCAAATAGAGAAACATGGAGGGTTGTATTGGTAGGAGGAGTCAACTGGGATATGCAGGACTGTAGGGGTTTACAGAGATAGGGAAGGTACTGTCTACTGGGGAAGGTTACACTGATTCGGATTGGAGAAGATGACAGGGATAGAGAGTTTTCTGTGGACCAGAGGAAATTACAAACAAGATGACGATAATGAAGCCTGGGATCTTTCTCTTCTGTGTTCTTTGTCCAGTATTGTAACATGTCGTGTCCTCAGTCATTGAATATAGAAACCCTCGACCTCATCCCTCTCCTGTTTATTGTGAGTGATCTCACCGTGCTGCAGGACTGAGTAAAGGATCCAGACCTCTCTCTCCATCTGACATACAGGAGGCTGGAAGAACACAGTAAACCAGGCAGCCTGGCTTGTTGTGTTCTCCCAGCCTCCTGTTTGGCTGCTTTGGATTCCAGCATGTGCAGATTCTTTTGTCTCTCTCCATCCCTCTGGCTGACAAACCACCTTCACAGAGGCAATAGACGAGGCAAGAGTTGGGAATTCTGTTGAGTCAGGAAGTCCTTGACAGCAATAATGAGGGCTCTGGAGGCTACACATGATTAAAGAGATAGAACAAAGACCAAAGAAAATTAGAGCACAGGAACAGGCCCTTCAGCCCCCCCCAAGCCTGTGCCAATCCAGATCCTCGATCTACAACTTGCACGTATTTTCTCCGGCTCTGTATCCCTTTATTTCCTGCCCATTTATATGTCTGTCGACTACATTTTAATGATGCTATCGTGCCCACCTCTACCAACTCTGCTGGCAACGCATTCCAGGTACCCACCACCCTCTGCGCAATGAGCTTTCCACACACATCTTCCTATAAACATTTCCCCTCTGACTTTGAACTCGTGACCCCTCGTAATTGAGTCCCCCACTCTGAGAAAAAAGCTTCTTGCTATCCACCCTGTCTATGCCTCTCTATCAGGTCCCTGCTCAACCTCGGTCTTTCTTGTGAAAATAATCCTCTTCTACTCAACCTCTCCTCATAACTAGCACCCTCCAAACCAGACAACATCTTACTGAAACTTGTCTACAACCTCTCCAAATCATTCATGTGGTGACCAGAAATGTACACAGTATTCCAAATGTGGTCAAAACAAAGTCTTATACAACTGTACACCCCATCCAATGAAGGAAAGTATGCCGTATGCCTTCTTGACCACTCTTTTGACCTGCATTGCCACCTTCAGGAAACAATGCACCTGAACACCCAGATCTCTCTCTACATCCGTTTTCCTCAGGACTTTTCCATTTACTGTATAGTTTGCTCTTGAATTGTATCTTTCAAAATGCATCACATCACATTTATCAGAATCGAATTCCATCTGCCATTTCTCCACCCAACTCTCCAATCTATCTTTATTCTGCTGTAATCTCTGACAGTCCCCTTCTGTATTTGTTGACTCCACCAATCTTAGTGTCACCTGCAAACCTGTTAATCACACCATCGATATCTTCCTCCAGATCATTCAGTACAGATCCTTGTGAAACACCACCAGTCACAATTCTCCATTTTGAGAAACTCCCTTCCACTATTACTTTCTGTCTCCTGTTGCCCAGCCAGTTCTCCATCCATCGACCTGGGAACCCATGCGACTTCAACTTCTTCATCAGCCTACATTATCAAATTATCAAATGCCTTAAAAAGGGATGGATTCAGGTATTGGAGAAGGCTACAGAGACAGGAATGGTTTTCGCGATTGAATGAAGCTAGTAATACTGTAGACACTGGGTGAGGTGAGTAACAGTTGTTCAGACTGAAGGAGGTTCCAGATAGAAACAGCTGTAGGGACTGAAGTTGGACACAGCAATCAAAAGGGTATCACTATTTCATGGATGGTTTTCATGGCTTTTGGAGATTACAGTGTTAAGAAGGTTAATAGTGACAGGCGGAGGTAGAGTTAAGGAGGATTGCAGTGATGGGAGAAGTTCACAGAGGCAGTGGAGATTGCAGAGACTGGATGAGATTGCAGACATGGGGAGTAATTGGTGGCTTCAGAACACTATAAAAAAGGGAGGGTTGAAGGATTAAAGCAGGTTTCACAGGCAGGAACGGCTATAGGGACAGGAGGAGCATATACAGATGGAGTTCAGTAGGGTTGATCGAGGGTCACAGAGGTCATGAGGCACTGTCTGACAGGAAGCAGGACTGTTATAGAGACTGGAGAGAGTTACAGTGATTTCATGTGCTGTAAGGGGCTAGAATAAGGTGCACAGATGGGGAGGTTGGTAGAGGCTGCAGAATGTTATACTGACAGGGTGGACTATAGGTCTGGGACAAGATGACAGAAATAGGTATTATTGCAATGACTGGAGGAGGAGATGGCAGAGATTAGAAATGTTATGGAGATTGGAGTAATTTACAGAGATAGGAAGGGTAATCAGCATTGGAATAGGTTTCAAATGTACTGAGGGTTTGTTGGGAGAAGAGGGAGCTCACAGAGATAGGAAGGTTTTGTATGCATTTGTGGGACTTGGGCATAACTGGCTGGTCAGCATTGATAGCCCATCCCTACTTGCCCTTGAGAAGGTGGGGGTGAGATGCCATCTTGAATTGCTGCAGTCCCCTTGCTGTGGGTTGACCCACAATGCCAGCAGGGAGGTAATTCCGGAATTTTGATCCAACTCAGCAAGTACAATGCACCCCACAAACTTATATGTGTGTGTGTGTATGTGTGTGTATGTGTGTGTGTGTGTGTGTGTGTGTGTGCGTGTAGTGGGGGAGGGGGGAAATGGTTATGAGTATCTGTGAGAGAGTGTGTGCATGTGTATAAGTCTGAGTGTAAAGGAGTATAAGTCTGTGAGAGGATGCGTGAGTGTGTGAGTGTATGTGTGAGCATATGAGAGAGAGCTTGTGTATGACAGAAGCTGTGTGAGTATATGGGTCTGTAGGTGTGTCCCAAAGTCCGCCTTGAAGGACCGTCACCCGAAGGTCCGTGGTCGAATGTCCCAGCCTGCTGAAGTGTTCTCTGACTGGGAGGGAGCTCTCCTGTCTGTTGATTGTTGTGCAGTGTCCATTCATCCATTGCCATAGCCCCTGCTTGGTCTCACCAATGTACCATGCCTCAGAGCATCCTTACCTGCAGGGTACGAGATAGAAAACATTGGCTGAGTCGCCTGAGTACCTGCCGCATACACGGTGGGAGGTGTCCTCACACGTAATGGTGGTGTCCATGTTGACACTCTGACACGTCTTGCAGCATCGACCATGACAATGTTGTGTGGGGTTGTCCTGAAAGCCAGGCAATTTGCTGCTAAAAATGATCTGTTTGAGGTTTGGTGGTTGTTTAAATGTGGAAAGTGGATGTATAGGGAAGATCTTGACATGGTGCTCATCCCCATTGGTAATGTGTTGCAGGCTGCGAAGAATATGGTGTAGTTCTTCGGCTCCTGGGAAGTACTGGACAATGAAGGGGACCCTGTCGGGTGCAGCTCATATCCTCCTGAGGAGGTCATTACGGTCTCTCGCTGTGGCATATCACAACTGGTGGTTGATGAGTTGAGCATCATAGCGCATTCTTATGAGGGCGTCCTTGAGTACTTTCAAGTGCCCATCACGTTTTTCCTCATCTGAACAGGTCCTGGCATGTATTTGTTTTGCAGCCACAAGGTCATGCTGTTAAGCACCTAGAGTATTGTGTACAGTTCTGATCACTGCATTATACCAAGGATGTGGAAGCTCTGGAAAGGGTTCAGAGGAAATTGACTAGGATGTTGCGTGGTATGGAAAGGCTGAGGGAACTGAGGCTGTTTTCATTGGAGAGAAGAAAGTTGAGAGATTTTTAAGATTAGATTCCCTACAGTGTGGAAACAGGCCCTTCAGGCCAGCCAGTCCATACTGACCCTCTGAAGAGTAACCCACCCAGACCCATTTCCCTGTGACTAATGCACCTAACACTATGGGCAATTTTGCATGGCCAATCCACCTGGTCTGCACATCTTTGGACTGTGGGAGGAAACCAGAGCAAACTCACACAGACATGGGGAGAATGTACAAACTCAGTTGCCCGAGGCTGGAATCAAACCTGGGACCCTGGTGCTGTGAGGCAGCAGTGCTAACCACTGAGCCACCATGCCACCCTACATGGTGACTTAATGGAGACCTATAAGATAATAAGAGGGTCATATTGGGCGGACAGTGAGAGTCTTTTTCCTCAGATGGTGAAGGCTAACACAAGGGGACATAGCTTTAAATTGAGGGGTGGTAGTTTTAGGACAGATATCAGAGGTAGTTTTTTTACTCAGAATAGTAGGGGCATGGAACATCCTGCCTGCTACAGTGATAGACTCACCAACGTTAAGGGCACTTAACTGGGCATTGGACATGCATATGAGTTATAGTGGCGTGGCATGGTATAGGTTAGATGGGCATCAGGTTAATTTCACAGGTCTGCACAACAGCGAGGGCCAAAGGGCCAATATTCGTTGTTATTTTCTATATTCTACCTGTAATTCTATTGAAAGGCCACCCCTCATCCCCTCGATTAGATTCCAGCTTGTAACTCTGTGCTGTCCCTGTCCTCGGAATGTTTGATAGGGACAGCAGAGATGGAGCTTCAATTTCTATCTAATTCCGTGCTGGAACTGTCCTGAGATTGTTTGATCAGGACAGTGTTATGGGAGATATTATTCCACATCTAACATTGTGTCAGAGTCTCCTGAGTGGTTGATGTGAACAGGGTGCAGGTGAGTCCTCTGACTACTTGATGGGTGACAGTGCAGACAGAGACTTAAACTGTACCCCAACCTTATTGTGGAGAAAATGAAGATGCTGGAGATCAGAGTCGAGAGTATTGTGTTGGCAAAGCACAGCAGCTCAGGCAGCATCTGAGGAGCAGGAGAATCGACGGTTTGGGCATAAGGCCTTCATCAGGAACCAGGAGAATCAATGCTTCATGCATAAGAATTTCGGGCGTTATGATCGAAACATTGACTCTCCTGCTTCTCAGATGCTGCTTGACCTGCTGTGCTTTTCCAGCACCTCACTCTTGACCCAAAACTTATGGTCCCTGTCCTGGGCATATTTGATGGCGATAATGTATAGGAAGCTTTACTTGATATTGAACGCTATGCTGGATCTGTCCTGGGAGGGTTTGATGGAGGACAGTGTTGACAATTTAAAAGTGGGAAGGAATTTTACTTTCAGGTTAAAAAAGAAGAGGTTGAACATGGTACAGGAATATAAAATTAGGAGAGGCAATGACAATGTGAATAGTTTAAATTTATTTTTGAATGTGCAAGTATCAAATACAATGGTGCATAGGATTAAGGTGAGACGGAAATGTTTAAATGAGATGCCTGAGGCAAGTTTTTTTTTACGTAAGGAATAGAAAGTGCCCTGGGAGATTGTAGAAGCAGAAATGTTAGCAAAGTTTTCAAGTGGCATTTAGACAGAAAAATGAACATATAGCGAGTAGAGTAATATGGACCATTTGCAGGCAGATGGTATTCGACTGGAAATAACATCATTGTCAAAAAAGCCATGGTGAGCACTAATCTATTTTCTAACTTCCAGACAACTACCCTGTCAAAACCCTTTGGAATCTTGAATGTTTCATGAAATGTTTCACACATTCCTCTCAACTCCAATGAGTTCAAACTCAATCCATTCATGATCTTCTCATGAGCAAAGCCCTCGATTATCAAGATCAGTCTAGTGAACATTCTCTCGCCTGCCTTCAATGCAATTATTCTGTTCAGAATGTTCTGGGTGTGGTCTGACTCGTACCTTGTATAGTTTCAGCAACACCTCCCTGTTTTTATTCTCCATTCCCTTTGAAATTTGATTTGCCTTCTCCACTACCCGTGGAACCTAAAAGCAACCTTTTTCAGATTGATACACAAGGGACTCCCAAAATCCTTTGAGCAAATACTCTGAACCCAAATGGTGTTAGCCTGACAGTAAGTTTGAAATATGCTGGAATGTATTAGAAAGGATATGACAATAAAGAATAACAGGACTCTTAGGAACAATGGGAGACATGTTTTATAAAAGATATTTCTTTTTATGAGCCTGTTTGATTTTATTTGTTGGTATGGCTATAGGCAGAATAATTAGTAGAATAGTTAAGAATGAAGGAGGGGAATGGTGGTGGGGGAATATGGTTTATTTGAAGTTTTAGGAGCTTTTTGACAAAGTTCCGCAAGGGCTAAACAATAAATAAGGAAAGAATAGAGGCCTGTAAAAATCAACAATGCTGTCTAGGTGTGGAACCAGAGGAGATGGGTAGGATATTAACAAAAATTTCCCATCAGAATTTACTGTGTAGAAAGACATGAACAGTTGGGAACATGGGAAATACATAGTGATGCTTTGGAAAGAATCCACAACAGAGAAGAGATGGTGCTGGAACTCTTCAAATGAATAGATGTAGCTTAATCCTCAGGAGCTCATCAGTTGGATGCCAGGGTGTTCTGGCAAGCTAGGGACCCCAGACCGAGATTATGTGTGTCATCAACAGTGACGGTGAGGTGCCATAAGACTGGAGGGTAGCTCATGCTGTTCCATCACTTCCTGCCATTGTAATACTGTCCTACACTAACAATGCCACATCTCCCCCTCTTTCACTATCTTCCTTGTTCTTACTGAAACATTTAAACCCAGAAATCTGCAACAACATTCCTGTCCCTGCTCTATCTATGTCTCCGAAATGGCCATAACATTGAAGTCCCAGGTACCAACACATGCTGCAAGTTTACCCACCGTATTCCAGATGTTGAGGTAGATGCACTTCAAACCACCTTCCTGCTCGCAGGTACATTCTTTCGACCTTGAAATCTTATTGATGACCTCACTACTCTCAACCTCATGTACAGTGGAGCTACAATACAGGTTCCCAGCTGAATTAGTTTAAACTCTCTCAAACAGCATAAACAAATTTCCCTCCCAGGATATTGGTACCCTTTGGTTCAGGTGTAAACAATCCCATTTGTAGAAGTCCCACTTACCCCAGAACGAGCCTCAATTATCCAAGTATCTGAGTCCCTCCACCCTGCACCATCCCTGTAGCCATGTGTTCAACTCCTCTCTCTTCCTATTCCTTGCCTCGCCAGCATGTGGCACGGTTAACAAACCAGAGATAACAACTCTGTTTGTTCTAGCTCTAAGTTTCAACCATAACTCCCTGAATTTCTCCCTTAAATCCCAATCCCTTCTCCTACCTGTCATTGGTGCCTCTGTGGACCATGACTTGGGGCTGCTCCCCCTCCCCCCTCAAAGAATCCAAAAACGTGATCCAAGACATCACAAACCCTGGCACCTAGGAGGCAACACACCAACTGTGATTCCACTCTGTTGATAAGACATGACCTTCCCTGCACGAAATGCATGTTGCCTATCACTGATAAGCCCATTTTCTGCCAAATGGGATTAAATTCTATTCCTCAGTATCTTCTCCAGCAGTTTCCCTACCATGGATGTCAGGCTCATTGGTCTATAATTATCTGAATTACTCCTGTTACCCTTCTTAAACAAGGGGCAGCATTAGTAATTATCCAGTCCTCCGGGACCTCACCTGTGTTTAAGGATGCTGCAAAGATAACTGTTAAGGCTCCAGCTATTTCCGATCTCGCTTCCTGCAGTAACCTGGGACAGATTCCATCCAGGCAAAATTGAGGACTGCAGATGCTGGAAACCAGAGTTTAGATCAGAGTGGTGCTGGAAAAGTACAGCAGGTCTGGCAGCATCCAAGGAGCAGGAAAATCGATGTTTCAGGCAAAAGGCCTTCATCAGGATTCACCTGATTTCAGCACCACTCTGATCTAGGTTCCATCCAGACCTGGGGACTTGTCCACCTCAATGCCTTTTAGAATACCCAACACTTTCTCCCTCCTTATGTTGATTTGACCTAGAGTACTCAAAGATCTATCCCTAAACTCCGTATCCATCATGTCCCTCTCTTCGATGAATACTGACACAAAGTACTCATTAAGAATGTCATCCATTTTCTCTGACACCACACATTTCTTTCCTACTTTGTCCTTGAGTGAGCCAGTCAATTATCTCGTCAGCCTCTAGTTCCTTATATATGAATAAAAGGCCTTGGGATTTTCCTTAACCCTTTTGGCTAAAAGGTATCTCATGACCCCTTTTAGCCCTCTTAATTCCTCATTTCAGGTTGGTCCTACATTCCCAATATTCTTCCAAAACTTTGTCTGTCTTCAGTCACCTTGACCTTATGTTTATTTCCTATTTCTTCTTAGCTAGTCTCACAGTTTCAACTGTCATCCTTGGTTCCCTAATCTTGCCAATTTCATGCCTCAATTTCACAAGAGCATGTCGCTTTTGCAATCTAATCAACAACAACAATCTGCCATTCCAAGATGTCATAGTAGAGCCAACGCACAATGGGGAACTTCAAACGTGTATCGACAGGAAAACAACATGTACGGGCCAAATACTGAACAATGGAAGCAATCATCTTAAAACCCACAAACGAAACTGCATTCGGCCATTATTTCAATGAGCCATCACACACTACAGCACCGAGGAACTACGAAGAGCAGAAGAGAATTACCGATACATTGTATTCAAGAAGAATGTGTACCCAGTAAATACAGTCCACCGATTCCTCAGCAACAAACCCAAATAAGCAAACACAGCATGCCCAGAAACCCTAGCCACTTTACAACAAAAAGATCTCTGAAATAATATCCAGCCTACTCAGACCACTTGGCATCACGGTAGCCCACAAACCTAACAACGCACTTAAACAGCGGCGAATTAACTTAAATATCCCGTGACAAACAACAAGCAAAACGAATGTCGTTTACAAAATACCTTGCAAGGACTGAAGCAAACACTACATGAGACAAACAGGCAGAAAACTAGCTACCACAATACATGTACATCAACCTGCCACAAAATGATATGACCCACTATCATGAGTACATACAGACAAAGAAGGACACCACCTTGACAATACATCCATCCCAGGACAGGTAAAGCTGAGATACACACAAGAATTCCTTGAAGCAAGGCATTCCAACCAGAACTCTATCAATAAACACATTGATTTGGACTCCATCTCCCATCCTCTGAGAAAAAGAACTGGAAATGACATCACCCACCCAAAGAAACCTAAACACATAAATAGAAAGTGGAACGGGCCACCAGTGCTTCACCGGAGACTCACTGTTAATGTTACCGAGTGTGGTGATGAAACGTCTGACAACAAACCTTCCAGATAAGTGAGCAGACTTACATCCGAAATCTCTACCTGGGCTACAAATCTGCTCAAAAATTGATTTTCATTTATCCTTCCACTACTACTCTCTGTCACCTGTTGCCCAGCCAGTTCTCTATCCATCTCGCTCGTACACCCTGGACCCCATACGACTTCACTCTCTCCATCAGCCTAACATGGGGAATCTTATCAAACGCTTTATACTGTTTTTTTAAAATAAATATTTGTGTCTTGAAATCTCTTATGTTCTTTCAATTGATATTATGGGAGGTATCGAGTTATTATAGTAAGGGAATAATTGGTTTTCTTTGCACAGCTTCAGGGAGGAACTTCAAAATTTGTCACCCTTGGCAATAGTTTGAAGGAAACCAAATCGTGTACTGACTCACAAAACGCAAAAGGTGAAAAGAAAGCAGGTAAGTCATCCTTTATGTTCCTTATCAGAAATGAAACATTCTGAAATTGTAATACATAAACTTTAAACTATACAACTAAGTCTGATTCATCTTTGCACAAGCTGGCACTTTGTCCTCAATATGCTGTGAAACAGTTCTCCTTACAATTATAATGAAGGAATCAGCATTTGCATGTTTGAAGCTATAATCATTTGCTGTTTGCATGTACACATGTGTTGCTTTCTGAATAGAATATTTCTATGTGTAAGATGAGTGAACTTGTGGGCTGGGTTCGTATACATAAACATTTCCTATGTGGGAGGAAAAAGTGAGGACTGCAGATGCTGGAGATTAGAAACGTGAGTGTGGAACTGGAAAAACACAGAAGATTATGCAGCATCCAAGGAGCAGAAGAATCGATACTTCAGGCAAAAGTCCTTCATCAGGAATCATTTCCCATGCCTGGTAAATACATCCAACATCTTGCTTAAAACATTGTCATTTTTCAATCTTCACATAGTCAGGGATTGAGGTCCACCATTGTTCATTCTTTTGAGGATAGGGAAGGAAGAACTGAACCCAGGTTATATAATAACTCAGATAGCCATCATCTGTGCAGCTGGCTGAATAGAGTATTCACGACAATGCCCTTTGTCTCTGCCCTAGTCCTAAATCAGCCATCTATTCTTATCCCATTTTCTACCACATAGCCCACAGCCATCCAGGTATTTTTAATCAACATATTCTGACACATGACGTCATTTGTCTGGCACAGGTGGAACTCAAACCACCTCGCTCAGCACATGACCCTTTTAAAGAATTTACATTTCTTGGTGTTTTAATCTATCTATTCAGACAGACTTATGTCTACCTTCTGAAGCAGGAAGAATCTGAACTGGATCCCATGCCCACAAAGATAGGAATGATATCTACACAATGCCACAAAAGCACCACCCTAAACCACATCCCCACCCAGGAGCTTTGGGTGCTAAGGCAGTTCAAGAGTCCATTAAAATAGCTCTTCAATGTCTCGAGGGTTCCTGTCTCTGCCAATCTTTTAAGCAGTGAGTTGTAGATACCCACCACCTCTTGGATGAAGTGTTTTTACTCAATTCCCCTCTAAACATTCTGCTTCTTGTATTACACTGTAGCCCCTGATTATTAACAAAGAAGGAAATAAACTTTTCCATGCCCTTTTCAATCTTTACGCTTTAACCAGATTCCCCCTCAGCCTTCTGTGCTCTATTGAAGACATCCCCAACTTATTTAGTTCCTTTCCATAACTGAATTCTTCCAGAACAGACAATAGCCTGGGCAACAGGAATCTTATGTGCATCCTCTTGTGTGCAGTTACATACTTGCTATCATGTGGTGACAAGAACTGTACACGGTAGTCCATCTGTACCTTAACTCGTGTTATTTTCAATTCCGTCATTACCTCCTTGCTCTTACATTCAATGCCTTCACCCCAATAAAGGCAACTATACAATAGCTGCTTTAACGTCCTTATCCACTGGTCCTCCTGCATTCAAGAATATATCTGATCCTCTGTACTTCCCAAAATTTTAATTTAACATGCATTGTCCTGACTTATTAATCCACCCAAAACACTTCAGCTCTCATGTTTCAGGACAGAATTCTACTTGTCTCTGCACAGGCTTGTCACCATCTGTGTTATCTTAGACACTAAGACATTTTGTGATTGACCACATCTTCAAATGTTGTGTTGCCTGTGAACTTACTGTTCACACTTGGAACATTCGTGTCTTTATTATTAATGTGTACAGCAGTAAGGGGCCACCACTGTACCTGTGATGTATCGCTGGGTGAAAGACTCCAGTTGCAGAGGCCCCCTTCAAACATCATCCTTACCTTCTGCCATGAAGCCAATGTTGGATCCAATTTGCCAATGGCAGTGGATCTCTTAGGATTTTCACTTCTTAACCAACCTTCCATATGAGACCCCTAAACGAATCCTTGGAGTGAGACAATCCCTATGAAGGGACATTAAGAAGGACAATTTTCTTGAGCTTAGAAGAATGAGACTTAATCTTACTGAGATAAAACTTTGGAGATCTGGAGAGATATGTTGTTGTCATCCTCAAGGGAAATTCTGCAATTTTTAGAAAATTTACCATCTCCAATGACCAATTAATGCAAATATTGACTTTGGTTGACACTTCGCAGATCAGGGATCAAACTCTGAACTTGCTTGACTTTTACAGGCCTATTTTTGTATTCTTCTGTATAACTGTATCTAAAAATCGACTAAAAGTGTGTTTGAATTGATTTAGTTGCAGAATAAAAGGGATAAATAAGGCATGAGTGGTATGTTTAGGAAATACATTCAAAATGGATGAAACAAATTCACCTCTTTTCATCAGGTATCGGTCAGAGAATTGTGCCGTCCCTATGAGTGCTGGATTCGGTTTTCCCTTACTATTGTTTTGTAAGTCTGTTTTACAAGGTTTTGGATTCCTTATTTGCTGATGAGCACCAATTGTTTCACTTTTATTGCAAGTTGCTTGTAGATGAAAACTAAACCAATAATTTAAAAAATCAGTATGTTTAATGATGTGGATTAAAATAATTTGGTGCTTTGTGCTGTGAATCAAAGAACTTGTTAATAAAGGAACATATAAATCATTTTGCAGTTGATTGAATATTGACTTGATTCAGAAAAAGAAGGAAGTATATGTCAGGTACATACAGGATGGAATGAGTGAATCCTCAGAAGAGTATAAAGACAGTAGGCGTGTACCTTAGAGAGAAATCAGGAGGGCAAAAAGGGGATATGAGAT
Source organism: Chiloscyllium punctatum (assembly GCF_047496795.1). Lineage (NCBI taxonomy): Eukaryota > Metazoa > Chordata > Chondrichthyes > Orectolobiformes > Hemiscylliidae > Chiloscyllium > Chiloscyllium punctatum. The sequence goes on from NC_092762.1 coordinate 21,844,892, forward strand.
AGCTTTGGCAAATAGACTTAAAGGGAATCCAAAGGGATTTTACAAATACATGAAGGACAAAAGGGTAACTAGGGAGAGAATAGGGCCTTTCAAAGATCAGCAAAGTGGTCTTTGTGTGGAGCCGCAGGAGATGGGGCAGATATGAAATGTGTATTTTGCATCAGTATTTACTGTGGAAAAGGACGGGGAAGGTATAGAATGTAGGGAAATAGATGGCGATATCTTGAAAAATATTCATATTACAAAGGAGGAAGTGCTGGGTGCCTTGAAACATATAAAAATGTATAAATCCCCAGGACCTGATCACGTGTACCCTGGAACTCTGTGGGAAGCTAGGGAAGTGATTGTTGGGCCTCTTGCTGAGAAATTTGGATCATCAACAGTCACAATTCAGTGCCAGAAGACTGGAGGTTGTCTAACGTGGGGCCACCGTGTAAGAAGGGTGGGAAGGACAAGACAGGGAACTATAGACCGGTGAGCCTGACATCAGTGGTGGGCAAGTTGTTGTAGAGAATCCTGAGGGACAGGATGTACATGTATTTGGAAAGGTAAGGACTGATTAGATTAGATTAGATTACTTACAGTGTGGAATTAGGGACAGTCAACATGGCTTTGTGCGTGGTAAGTCATGTCTCACAAACTTGATTGAGTTTTTTGAAGAAGAAACAAAGAGAATTGATGAGGGCAGAGTGATAGATGTAATCTAGATGGACTTCAGTAAGGCGTTCGACAAGGCTCCCCATGGGAGACTGTTGAGCAAGGTTCAATCCAATGAATACAGGGAGAACTAGTCATTTGGATACAGAGCTGACTCACGGGTGGTGGTGGAAGGTTGTTTTTCAGACTGGAGGCCTGTGACCAGTGGAGTGCCACAAGGATCGGTGCTGGGTCCACTATTTGTCATCATTTATATAAATGATTTGGATGTGAGCATAAGAGGTATAGTTAGTAAGTTTGCTGACGACACCAAAACTAGAGGTATAGTGGGCAGTGAAGAAGGTCACCTTAGATTACAACAGGATCTTAATCAGATGGGCCCATGGGCTGAGAAGTGGCAGATGGAATTTAATCTAGATAAATGTGAGGTGTTGCATATTGGGAAAGCAAATCTTAGCATGACTTATACACATAATGGTAAGGTCCTAGGAAGTGTTGCTGAACATTAAGATCTTGGAGTTCTGGTTCATAGCTCCTTGAAAGCTGATAGGATAGGATCATGAAGAAGGCATTTGGTATGCTTTCCTTTATTGGTGAAAGTATTGGGTACAGATGTTGGGAGGGCATTGCTTAGGCCACTGTTGGAATATTGAGTGTAATTCTGGTCTCCTTCCTGTTGGAAAGATGTTGTGAAACTTGAAAGGGTTCAGAAAAGATTTACAAGGATGTTACCAGCGTTGGAGGATTTGAGCTTTAGGAAGAGACTGAACAGGCTAGGGCTGTTTTCCCTGGAATGTAGGAGGCTGAGGGGTGACCTTATAGGGGTTTACAAAATTATGAGGGGCATGGATAGGATAAATAGGCAAAGTCTTTTCCCTGGGGTGGGGGAGTCCAGAACTAGAGGGTTTAGGGTGAGAGAAAAGATATAAAAGAGACCTAGGAGGCAATCTTTTCACTCAGTGGGTGATATTTATATGGAAAAAACTGCAGGAGAAGATTTGTTGCTCCGAGCAGGCAGTGTGCAGAACCTGCTGCTACCAGGGATTGTTGGGAAAATTAGCGTCGATGGACAGTATTTGAGGGAACTTTAGATGTCAAAAAGGGCACAGGGAGCATATTAAGAGTTTGAAGCAAGGTAGGAGAAGTGTAAACACCAGTTGGCCTGTTTTTGTTCTGCTGATTTGATGCAATTTCCCTTTCAGCACTCACAACACATTATAAGATGGACCAGGTTATGAAGATGTTGTTAACTTCATCTTGATATAACAAACTATTTTGCCCCATTAATGCTGTTGTGTGACCAGGCTCAGTACATCATGTTGCTGCATACCCCTAGCAGCAGCCTCTTCATTCAGAAGCAGTCAGCCATTCCCATCATCTTCGGGTCTTCAAGGGGAAAGAAAGGATGGCCTCTTGGATAAAGGCCATAGCTTTGTAAATTGTTCAAAGCTCTGTCCTCCATACAACTCCCTACCACCAACCAAACACATCGAAATATCCCCTGTGTACTGAGAGCAATGGGGCCACTGACAATTAGGGTGATGGAGTGATGTCAGAATTAGATTAGATTATGTTACATTACAGTATGGAAACAGGCCCTTCGGCCCAACAAGTCCACACCAACTCGCCATACCCCTACATTCACCCCTTACCTAACACTACGGGCAATTTAGCATGGTCAATTCATCTTTGGACTGTGGGAGGAAACCGGAGCACCCGGAGGAAACCCACGCAGACATCGGGAGAACGTGCAAACTCCACACAGTCAGTCGCCTGAGTCAGGAATTGAACCCAGGTCTCTGGCGCTGTGAGGCAGCAGTGCTAACTACTGTACCACCGTGCCGCCCTTAATGGGTCAGACTGAACTCTCCAATACACACTATAACACTAACTCTTATGATAACCCTAAATTTATGTAATATTCAGTCTTTTATTCATCATGGCTACAGAAATGAAGGTTGTTGAGGAGAGTCTGTCTACTGAGTCAGTATGGGTGGAAGTCAGGAACAGCAAGGGAACAGTGACCTCAATGGGGGGTTTCTACAGACCACCTAATAGCAGTAGAAAGATTGAAGAACTCATAGGAGAGCAGATTTTGGAAAAATGCAGATGTAGCAGGGTTGTTGTTATGGGTGATTTCAACTTTCCCAATATCGACTGGAATCTCCTAAGTGCAGATGGTTTAGATGGACCCATTTTTGTCTGGTGAGTTCAGGAGGGTTTCCTTACTCAGTATGTAGACAGGCCGACAAGGGGAGACGCCATTTTGCATTTGGTCCTCGGCAATGAGCCAGGACAGGTGTCAGATCCCGCGGTGGGAGAACATTTGGTGACAGTGATCACACTGCCTCACGTTTAGCATAGCCTTGGAGAGTGAAAAGAGCAGTTAGTGAGGGAAGATATTTAATTGGGGAAAAGGAAATTATGACGCGATCAGACAGGAGTTGGGAAGTACAGACTTGGAGCAATTGTTCCACAGTAAGGTAATAGCAGAACTTGTGGAGACTGTTTAATGAGCAGTTGTTGCGAGTGATGTACAAATGTATTCCTCTGTGACAGATAAGAAGGGGTAAGGCTAAGGAACCTTGGAAGATGAAAAAAGAGGAGTTTCTGTGCAAAAGGAAGAAGGCAGCTTACATAATGTGGAGGAAGCAAGGTTCTCAAACAGCTTTAGAGGATTACAGGCTTGCTAGAAAGGAGCTTAGAAGTGGACTGAGAAGGGCCAGGAGGGGGCACAAAAAAGGCTTGGCAGGAAGGATTAGGGAGAACCCAAGGTATTTTACTCATACGTGAGGAATAAGAGAATGATCAGGGGGAAGGTAGGGCCAATCAGGGATAGTGTAGAGAACTTGTGTGTGGAGTCTGAGCAGATAGGGGAAGCCCTAAATGAGTTTTTTGCTTCAGTTTTCACAAAGGAAAGGAACTTTGTCTGAATGAGAATTTTGAGGAGCTGGGATACAGGCTTGACCAGATCAAGATTGCTGACGTTGATGTGTTTGAAATTTTGGAAAACATTAATATTGATAAGTCCCCATGGTTAGACCAGATTTATCCCAGCCTTTTCCGGGAAGCAAGAAAAGAGGTTGGTAAGACACTGGCAAATATCTTTGCCTCCTCACTCTCCATGGGAGTCGTACCAGAGGATTAGAGGGAGGCAAATGTTGTTCCTCTTTTCAAGATGGGTAATAGGGAAATCCTAGGCAATTACAGACCAATCAGTATTAGTCTGTGGTCAACAAAGTTTTGGAAAGAATTCTGAGAGATAGGATTTATGAATATTTGGCAAAACATAATGTGATTAAAGGCAGTCAGCATGGTTTTGTGAGGGGCAGGTTATGCCTCACAAATCTTATTGAGTTCTTTGAGGGGGTGACAAGACAGGTCGACAAAGGTCGTGCAGTGGATGCGGTGCATATGACTTCAGCAAGGCATTTGATAAGGTTTCCCATGGTAGGATCATTCATAAAGTCAGGAAGTATGGGATACAGGGAGATTTGGCTATCTGGATTCAGAATTGGTTGGCTGACAGAAGTGGTTGTAGATGGAAAATATTCTGTCTGTAGGTCAGTGTTGAGTGGGGTCCTGCAGGGCTCTGTTCTTGGGCCTCTGCTGTTTGTAGTTTTTATAAATGACTAGGATGAAGAGGTTATGGGGTGGGTTAGCAAATTTGCAGATGACACAAAGGTTGGAGTTGCCGTTGATAGTATTGAGGGCTATTGCAGTCTGCAGTGTAACAGACAGGATGCAGAGCTTGGCTGAGAAATGGCAGATGGAGTTCAGCCTGGATAAATGTGAAGTGATGCACTTTGGAAGGTCGAATGCGAATGCTGAATATAGCATTAAAACAGGATTCTTCGCAGTGTGGAGGAACAGAGGGATCTTGGTGTGCAAATACATGGATCCTTCAGAGTTGCCACCCAAGTGGATCAGATTGTGAAGAAACAGATGGCGTTTTGGCTTTCATTAACAGGGGGGATCGAGTTTAAGAGCTGTGAGGTTTTGCTACAGCTCTACAAGTACCTGGTGGGACCACACTTGGAATATTGTGCCCTGTTCTGGTTGCCCTACGAGAGGAAAGATACAGAAGCTTTGGAGAGGGTGCAAAGAAAGTTTACGAGGATGCTGCCTGGATTTGAGGCTTTGCCTTATGAAGAGAGGTTGAATAAGCTCGGACTTTTCTCTCTGGAGAGGAGGAGGAGAGGAGACCTGATCGAGGTATATGAAATAATGAGAGGAATGGATAGAGTCAATAGCCAGAGACTTTTCCCCAAGGCATAGTTTTCCCCAGAGGTCATAGTTTTAAGATATTAGGAGAATTGTATAGGAGGGACATCAGAGGAAGGTTCTTTATGCAGAGATTTGTGAATGCATGGACCGCGTTGCCAGTTGTGGTGGTGAAAGCAGAGTCATTAGGGACATTTAAGCCACTGCTGGACATTCACATGAATAGCAGTGAGTTGTTGGGTGCGTAGGTTAAGTTATTTTGTTTTATATTAGGATTACACTCGGCACAACATCATGGGCCAAAGGACCTGTTCTGTGTTGTACTTTTCTACATTCGATGTTCTAAAAGCACAGAAACAGGCCAGTCGGCCCATTGTATTCATGCGGTTCTCTAAATGACCTTTCCGACCATGTGCCATTTTCTTCCATTGTTTATCATCAAATAATCATTTAATGCTCTTGATTGAACCTGCCGAAACCACTGTTTTATGCAATGTCTTCCAGATCTAATTACTCGCTGAGTGAAGTTTCTTTCTCGCATCCATTTCCTTCTCTTGCAATGTATTTGCAATCAACCCTCTTATTCTCAATGCTTCTGCTACTGGGAGGGATTTGGTTGAGCCCAGTTGTCTGGGTCAATGGTTTGCAGAGCAGTGTGATGTCAACAGTGGGTTTAATACCCATTGCCAGTTTCAGGTTCCCATGAAGGGCTTTCCTTCTCAACCTCTTCCCTTGTCTGAGGTTTGCTGACCCTCAGATTAAATCATCACCACTTGCCTGTCTCTAGAATGAGGAAGCAGCCCCTTATGGTCTGGTAAGACTATGGCACCATGGCATACTAGTCAGCATGGTGTCACATTATCTACTCTGGGTAGGCTGTGCATGATTTTGAAAACTTCTTTCAAATTTTCTGCCAGCCTTCTCCAATCTAACTTTCTGACTGAAATTTCTTACTGCTGGAGCCATTCATGTGAAGGTGGTTTCTCCAAACCCCCCAGTATTCCTTCTGCTCCTTCTTTTCAGCTGAAACTAAACTAACCCCAGAACAGTCTCATGGTCCATCCTGGTGCCTGAGTCTCTTCACTCATAAACTAACTCCAGTTATACACCAAGAAGAATGAAGCCACTGTTTCCAGTCCCTGCTCCAATTTTCATTCCTGAGCTACCTCCTCGATCCCTCTCTCCTGTAACTTATTGTAATTCAGGCAGTTTGTTCACAACTTGGTGCTGCATTTGATTCTGAGAGGAGCTGCTGATCTCAGACTAAAGAAAAAAAACCGATTTTGTATACCCGAAAACATCAGACCAGCTCATTGGTTTGATGTCATTCATAATGGTAAAATACAAATTCAATTGGATTTTGGTATCTAGGGCATAATTTAAACTGATTGGTCAAATTTGAATTTGTTGTGTACAATGGCAACGCAGCTCCAGCTATTTGTTACACAACCAAATGTTATATTTTTAAATTTCCAGCACACTCTGTGACAGCCAGAAGTTTCAGCTCCCTTAGAGGTACAGTACAGTTTCAGAACCAAGAGGTCATGCTTCAGCTAGACAAGATGCTGATAGGACCTGGAGTATTGCATACAAGGATGTGGAAGCTTTGGGAAGGATTCAGAATGGATTTACTAGGCTGTTGCCTGGTATGGAAGGAAGGTCTTACGAGGAAGCGCTGAGGGAACTGAGGCTGTTTTCATTGGAGAGAAGAGGATTCAGAGGTGACTGAATTGAAATTTATGAGATAATCAGGGGGTTAGATAGGGTGGACAGTGAGAGCCTTTTTCCTTGCATGGGGAAGGCTAACAAGAGGGGATATAGCTTTAAATTGAGGGGTGCTTTAAATTATAGGAAGGATGTGGAGGCACTGGAATGGGTGCAGAGGAGGTTACCAGGATGTTGCCTGGTATGGTAGGAAGATCGTATGAGGAAAGGCTGAGGCACTTGGAGCTGTTTTCATTGGAGAAAAGAAGGTTTAGGGGTGACTTGATAGAGGTGTACAAGATGATTAGGTGTTTAGATAGGGTTGACCATGAGGACCTTTTTCCACGTATGGAGTCAGCTATTACGAGGGGGCATAGCTTTAAATTAAGGGGTGGTAGGTATAAGACAGATGTTAGGGGTAGATTCTTTACTCAGCGATCGTGAGTTCATGAAATGCCCTGCCAGTAGCAGTGGTGGACTCTCCTTCTTTATGGGCATTTAAACAGGCATTGGATAGGCATATGGAGGATAGTGGGCTAGTGTAAGTTAGGTGGGCTTGGATCGGCGCAACATCGAGGGCCAAAGGGCCTGTACTGCGCTGTATTCTTCTATGTTCTATATTCTTCTTCTATGAGGGGTTGAAAAATTTAGGACAGATATCAGGGGTAATTTCTTTACTCAGAGAGTAGTAGGGGTGTGGAACGGCCTGCCTGCAACAGGAGTAGACTCAAAGGCATTTAAATGGGCATTAGACAGGCACTGATAATAATGGAATGGTGTCGGTTAGATGGGCATCAGATTATTTTCACGGGTCGGCACAACATCGAGGGCCGAAGGGCCTGTAATACACTAGAACATTCTATGTTCTATGTTCTTTGAGTCACAAGAGCATGAAACCCGATCATGGAGACAGTCAACAAGTTCAGTGAGTGTATGGAAAGAAGAAGTTTATTCTTCTTTGATTAATAAAACTCTTATAGCTGGAAGAATGCATTATAATGAATGAAAAGCTGTGTCCATGGTATCGGTGTTGTTAAAGTTATAGTGGGAAACAGCTGGAATAACGTTGGCGTTGAGCAATTATTACAGTAACCATATTCTGTTTTATTCATTCACTGGATGAGGGCGTCGCTGGCATTGCAGCATTTTGTGTCCATCCCTAATTGCCCAAAGTGCAGTTAAGAGGCAACAATATTGCTGTGGGTCACATGGAGGCCAGACCATATAAGGATGGCAGTTTCCTTCCCTAATGGACATTAATGAAGCAGACCCAAATCCGTGAGAAATAAATCAATAATGGGCATTACTATGCACATCCCCAGGTTCCCATGATCTCATGGTGTTTACCAGACATTGTAGTGTCAGGCCATGGGATCTTTCTATGCATCCTATGCATTCGCATTCCAACATGACAAGTTATGCTCCCTCAGGTACGTTTCAGGCTTGCTTCTATCTAATTTACTGTTCCTTCACGATCATTTTTATAGAATTCTTGGAATCCCCTTACAAACAGCTCTGTGCATTCGACTGCGCCACTTGGATAGAAGAGGTTCAAGATGGCAGCTCTCTGTTACCTTGTCCAGAGCTGTTGGGGATAACAAATAAACTCTCCACTTGCTGGTGCCTTCCAAAACAAATATGTTAAAATACCAAGATATTTTATGTTTTCGTGGTTTGTTCTGAAGTCTTAGAAATGGAAGACCTTGCTGTATAAGTGTGACCCCAGTGACGTCAGGAGCATGACATGACATTGAGGGAACGATCTCATTTGTTTTCAAACAGTCAGAGGATTGATTTTGCGATGTCAATGCCACTGAGTTCAACATTTTCATGACAAGTTATAAAAAGGCAACAGATTATCGATATCGGGATGTTTAATATGGACTCTGAGTAATTTCTCATTTCCTGGCCATCACCAAATACTTGACAATGCTCTGACACGGGAGCTTTGCTGTTCCCATTCACAGCAGACAATTTGTCATTGTTCAAAAAGAAGAGAAACTGAGTAGGTCTGGCAACATCTGAATAGACAGAAACTGAGTTAACGTCTTGACTCCAATATAACTTTTTCACAATAGCTTCATATTAAAGTCGATATGTTAACTCTGTTTCTCTATTCAGATGTAACCTCATCTGCTACATGTCTCAACGATTTCCTGTTTGTATTTCAGGTTTCCATTGTACCCAGTGTTTTGGTTTCTTTGATGAACCAAAAGGTTGAACTTGGTTATATTTGCCCAATATGGTCCGTGACTTGAGCTGATGTGCCAGTGACACTTGTGTGACATCGGACGCTGTATCTTCTTTAAGTTCCAAGGAAAAAATGTTTTGTTAAAATCCATCTAATATGGGAATCTCAGGAATTCAATTTTACTTGAAAAGGCATTTTGCAGGCAACTGCACTTCATGAAACAACAGGAATAGATTATTGATGATGCCACAATCTTCACTGAACAGGTTTATCTCCTCAGACTCCAAATACTTTTAATACAAATCAGAAAATAATTGCAACAAAATGGATTGGTCATTCAGCCAACTACCTCTGCATTGGCAGAAGAGTGAGTTATATATCTGCTGTTATTATTCTGGAATCTCCCTGTACCCCTACACATTTTGTTGTCTGTGTCTGTTTGAATTCTGAATATCCTGTTTAGGCATGAACAATCTTATCATCCTGTTAGCCTGCGATGAAAAGGTGTGTAAGAAATATTGCCTGAATTACATTTATAATTTTCCTGTTCTATTCAGATTATCGATTGACATTCCATCTCCCAAATGTAATCTGCCTCCTTGCTCTGCATTATATTTCATTCCATCTGTCAGAATGAGTGATGTTTGAATACTGGTGACTGGAGGATATCATTGTATTCCCCTCCAATCTCCACAGTCAAAGGCCCCATTCCCCTGTATCTCCGAGGCAATGTCAAATTCATTCTGTCCCTGATCCCTTAATAAGGAATGTTTTAATAAACAAGATGATTGTACATGTCACATTTAGCTTTGGTCTAAAGTCAAAGAATGTAAATATTGTTGATTTAAAGCAAATAAACTGCAATAAGATATTTGTTATTTTTAAAAAAAAAGCTGAAGCACATTTTGTGGTGAAATTACAAAGTTGCCTTATTAAATCAGTGAAAGAAACATTCAGGCAAATCCATACTTCCTGCGCATGGTCAGGGTAATTATACCCAGTGACAATCTGTTGGTTGGTGGTTGATCGTGGGATCAGCACAGTAACAACCTCTTGACTGCTTTTTTTGAGGGGGGGGGGGCCGTTGGATGTAGCACTGTATATGATCAACATGACTGAATCATGAGCCAAAAGGAAATGCCTGTCATTCTCCCTCCCCACTGACTTCACAAGAACGGTTGGTATTGGGAGATAAGACCAATAGCCAGTGATGCCAATATCCAGTCCAGTCCAATTATTGTTGTGAACTGGAAGTGCTGTATTGAAAAGGGGTTAACTGGAGATGTTTATTCAGTGGCTGTGATTAATGTCAATCTCCATGGAATCTAATTGTGTAACTGGAGGCTTTCCCTCTCCTATTAGTAAGGGCTTCTTTCAATGCATCATCCCCTTGTTTCTGCAACTGCTTCACATCCACCACTAACGGCAGCTGCAGAGACAGGGAAAGGAGAGATCAGAATCTGAGGACAATGGACTGGAATGTTCCAACAATGGACAGGAGCTTATCTTTGGGTCTTAACTTCATTTCCTGGTCTTTATTACCTTTTCGGATAGAAGGTGTACTGCTGATTATTCAGGCAGGTTACTATCCCATCCTCGCTATTGTTGGTGTTCCTGGTAAGTCTCTTTATGTCTTTCTCCATTCATTTGTTTCCCTAAACCATGTTGAACTCCATTGCTATTTCTGTTGTCTGTATTTGACAAGGACAGAAACTATTAACTTCAGTTTCAATTAAACACTCCATTCATTATCCACAAATTTCAGACCCCTCCCCCACAAGCATCTGATACTCAGATTGCTCACAATGTTGAGGCCCCTTTTTGCCCTGAACCGATTTATGTCTCGGTATTGGGTCCATCATCAAACCTGTCCATTGCCGGCTCCATAATATCACCAGACCCCACCCATATTTCAGTACTGTTGTTGAATAAACAATTATCTAAGCCTTGGTAAAATTCAGATTTACTGTTGCAACTCTCTTCTAGTCACGCTTTCAGTTGCAAATATTTTGATCAGAAACTTGTTTTTGTCACTAAAATAATTCCATGATAGGGACACTGTGCCAGAGTATTAATGTCACTGGAAGGGTAATTCAGAGCCTCAAGCTAATTATCTGAAGGCATTCATTCATATCTAACAACAACTGATAACAGACCTTAAATTGAAATGACAAGAATTGGAACAAAATTGAATTTCACTAATAACAACCATAAATCCCTCAGAATTTTGTCTAAGTACCAAGCTGTTTCACTGATGTCATTTGGGAAAGAAATCTAACATTCTTATCTGGTTTGGATTAAGTGTGCCTTCATACCCAAAACATTGTGCTTGGCTCTATTCTGCCTTGTGGAATGGCCTCACAGTCAAGGTCAATCAGTGATGGTCATCAAATGCTGTCCTTCCCAGTGATGCCGACATTCCCATGAAATCAAAGAAATTAAGAGTTAAATCAAACAAAGGAAGATGCTGCCATTTGTAAACAAAAAGAAGTGTTGGGGAGAAAGATGAGTTATGCCCGCCTGTGTCAAGAGAAAAACAGAGTTCGCATTTTGAGTCCACAGACCATACATGAGAACTGAAAGCAGCTGGGAAATATTGTGATTTTTTTAGTGACAAAATTGTTTGTTTTCAGGGGGAGAAGGAGTGATTTGAATAGAAGGAGAAAGAGAGAGAGAGAGGGAGAGAAAAAGAAGCAAACAAAGGGATTATTGATCGGCTGGGATGGAAATAAAATGTGGCATAATCTTATTTAAGTTTCTGCCTTTTCCCAGACTCTTGAAAATCATTTCAAGTCGCTGTTTAAACTGAGTTATGTCCCCTCTGCCTCTCTTCCCAGAGTGTGCTCATCTCCTTATATTCACTAATGGGACATGGGTATCACTGACTGGGCCAGCATTTCTTTCCCCTGCCAATTGCCCTTGAGAAGATGCTGCTGAGCTGCCTTCTTGACCAACTGCAGGTGTCTCGGCCCATTCAGTTTCATTTCTCTGAGACTTTGTAGTGATTGATACAGCTGATTGGTTGACTTGGCCATTTCAAAGGGCAGTTGCGAGTCAACCCTGTTGCTGAGTGTCTTGAGTCACATGTCGGCCAGACCTGGTGAAGGTGGTAAATTTCCTTCCCTAAAGGACATTAGGGAGCCGGGTAGGTTTTCCTGAGAACAAACGATGGTTTCATAGTTTCATTTGAGTCATAATTCCAGATGTTTGATTGAATTCAAATTCCACCATATGCTGTGGTGGGATCAAATCCGGGGTCTCGGTTATTGCTTGGGTCCCTGGATTAATAGACCACAGGCTGGACCATCGCCTCCCCGTCTTCTCTAATCAACTCCCCATGCTGTCATCGTGACTGAGGTACAGAAAATGGTGCAATTCTACTGCTATGGAGACTGGAATTGCAAATATTTCAGGACAATGGGACTGTGCAGGGATGTAACAGTTCATCAGCAACTGACAAGAACCAGAAAATGAAGGCATTTTCAACACAGAGTGGGTGTGCCATGTATACATGGATTTGACCTGCTCTTGTCACTGGAACATCAGTGAAGGTTCTGTAAATGGTTCCCTCAGGTTTGTGTATCAGCTACTGCAGTCATTCAGGGAGAGCTGAGGGTCTGGTGACCCCACTCTGAACAAGGTGTGGGCAGGGCATTCACAGTGTATTGGGGTCTTCATCACAGCTAACAAATAGAGCAGAGACTGCATAGAAGGGAAGCTCTGTAAACAGTGGGGAGCAGGGCACTACAATCTCCTCTCTGGGATTTCCAGGAATATTTTCCAATGTTGTACCTTTTCCAGGTGCAATGTGTGAAGCCAGTTTGTTTAGACAATGAGGAGGTCACAGAGCTGTGTCACCTGCTTCAGCAGAACCTGTGGTCTCACACCAGGGAGAGGACTGTGCTGATACTGACCATGAAGTGAATTGGTTTGATTCTGGAACTTTCCGTGCAAGAATCGGTGTCATAGCCATCATGTGCCATCGTGCCATCCTCGGAGGTATTCACGAGGTGACATAGACTTTCTCTGTCCCCAGAGGTTGATTCAGTCTCCGCAGAGGAAGGAACCGAAAATCTTGCAGAAATATTAGGGAATAGGGTGACTGGTGAAGATGAGAAAGTGCAGGGAATTTGATTTATTAAAAAGCAATTACTTGAAAAACTGATTGCATTGAAGTGTGGTAATTGCTGCACCAAATGATTAATGAATTTCGTGGACTGCAGAGATGGGGCTGCAGACAGAGTATGCTGGACAGCTCTTTTGGGAGCCAGTATAAAGATAATGGGTCAGTGGCCTCTTTTGGTCCTTTAATTCCTTGATTCGATGAGGCATTCCCATGACTATTGAGGGAAGTCAAAGTTCTTCAAAGCTCTTTCGATCCTGGGAAAGATCCTGGACAGGAGTGAGGAGGTGCTATGACTGCAAATATTTAAAAGTTGATGCAGAGGGAATAATTTGATGCCAGTTGGTAGAAGATATGAGCACATTTTGTGAGGAATGTGATAGCTGGATAACTGGAGAGTGATGATGTGATTTTGCAGAGCCAGGCTACATTCAGAAATTATCTTTAATAAATCTGCTGGGGTTTGTGGAAGATGTTGTTTGTGACGTCTACAAATGAGAACAGTGGGACTGGAATATTTTAGTTTTCAGATGAATATTGAAACGCTTGCACACTGGTGAGTGAAGAAGGTAAGAGCCCAGAGGTAAGAGGAGAATATACTACGTGGATTGATGTTACAAAGTTGAAAGACTGCATGGTCACTTTAAGAAAGGCGATGCAGGAACCATGGTTTCAATGTCTGGCTGAAGGAGCAGCGGGTGTGTAGCTGGTAGTACTGCCAGTGCCACAAGTACCACCTGGTCACCGAGTGGCAGCGTATCATGGCAATGCAGAAAGGGCTCAACAACAGCAGCAGCGGGAGGAGGAAATGGGGATAACCGACCCTTCTCTGGGGGCAGACGCCAGAAACACCAGCCTCCGGCCACAGGGCAAGCAACAGGCCAGCTCCCCAGCCCAGTGTTGGAGGGAGACACCTCTGTCTCAGATAGGCATGACCCCTCAATGGGGCAGCAGGGGAAACAGGGCAGTGGTGACAGGAACAACAGTCCGTCTACCCATGTGGTCCACACCCCTGACTCCTTTGATCATCCTCCTCAATACCAGGAGGTTTGAACTCGGTTTATCAAAGATAACTCCCCATTCCTGACACCAACCTGTTCAAATGCAGAGGTATAGCCCCTCTGCTAATTAAAACCAACACCCCATGAAATCTCCCCTCACCTCGTAATCTGGGCAAAAAAAATGGTATGGGAGTGAAAGAAAACTTCTGATTTCCACTGTTTAAAGAAAAGTAACAATTTCCTTTTCCTAACTTGAACAGTGAACACTAAACAAAACTATTAACAAATCTTAGCCCACTTTTTCTTAGCTAATCACTGCTTGACTCCAACTCTTAAAATTCTTCTCCAATAACACAATTATTACCCATTAATAGAACATAGAACATAGAACATAGAAGAATACAGCGCAGTACAGGCCCTTCGGCCCTCGATGTTGCACCGATCAAAGCCCACCTAACCTACACTAACCACTATCCTCCATATACCTATCCAATGCCCGCTTAAATACCCATAAAGAGGGAGAGTCCACTGCTGCTACTGGCAGGGCATTCCATGAACTTACGACTCGCTGAGTGAAGAACCTACCCCTAATATCTGTCCTATATCTACCCCCCCTTAATTTAAAGCTATGCCCCCTTGTAATAGCTGACTCCATACGTGGAAAATGGTTCTCACTGTCAACCCTATCTAACCCCCTAATCATCTTGTACACCTCTATCAAGTCACCCCTAAACCTTCTTTTCTCCAATGAAAACAACCCCAAGTGCCTCAGCCTTTCCTCATAGGATCTTCCTACCATACCAGGCAACATCCTGGTAAACTTCCTCTGCATCCGTTCCAGTGCCTCCACATCCTTCCTATAGTATGGCGACCAAAACTGCACACAATATTCCAGATGCGGTCGCACCAGAGTCTTATACAACTGCAGCATGACCTCAGGACTCCGGAACTCAATTCCTCTACCAATAAAAGTCAGTACGCCATATGCCTTCTTCACTGCACTATTTACCTGGATGGCAACTTTCAGAGATCTGTGTACATGGACACCAAGATCCCTCTGCTCTTCCACACTACCAAGTAGTCTACCATTAGCCCAGTAATCCATCTTTTTATTACTCTTACCAAAGTGAATCACCTCACACTTAGCTACATTGAACTCCATTTGCCACCTTTCTGCCCAGCTCTGCAGCTTCTCTATATCCCGCTGTAACCTGCCATATCCTTCCTCACTGTCTACAACTCCTCCGACTTTCGTATCATCCGCAAACTTGCTCACCCAACCTTCTAACCCTTCCTCCAGGTCATTTATAAAAATGACAAACAGCAATGGTCCCAAAACAGATCCTTGCGGAACACCGCTAGTGACGGCACTCCAAGATGAACCTTTGCCATCAACTACTACCCTCTGTCTTCTTCCAGCCAGCCAATTCCTAATCCAAACCTCCAACTCACCCTCAATGCCATATCTCTGTATTTTCTGCAGTAGCCTAGCATGGGGGACCTTATCAAACGCCTTACTAAAATCCATATATTACCACATCTACCGCTTTCCCCTCATCTACCTCCTTAGTCACCTTCTCAAAGAATTCAATAAGGTTTGTGAGGCACGACCTGCCCTTCACAAAACCATGCTGACTATCCTTGATCACATCATTCTTATCCAGCTGTGCATAAATCCTATCCCTTACAATTCTCTCTAAGACTTTGCCCACAACAGAAGTGAGACTCACTGGCCTGAATGTAACTTAATCTCTCAAAGTCCATTCCGACCCTTATGCAGTCTTCCTTCTATCCTTCCATTTCTGCTGTCATCTCCCTGGACCGTCTTCTTACACTTTTTCCTGTTTTCACTGGAAAAGGTATGTTTGAGAGATAATGCCTTCTGAGAGATTTCTTTGAGGGGGTGAAGAGCCCCTTCAGATGACATGTGCTCAGACTAATTTTCAAAATGCACTTGCTTTTAAATGTCCAAGAGTCATTTGGTCAGATGTTGTCAATACTATTAAATTCAAATTCAATTGTTTTTTGGTATCCTGGGCATAATTTAAATTCATTGGTTAAATTCAAATCTGATTGCCTTGACATCAAAACACAACCCCAAGCTAACGGTTATATTTTCTCCATTTTCAGTAATATCTGCACTCACAGACATAATGGGCTGTCACAATCTCTCAGCTTAGAAACACACCCTCTCTTTTAAAGTAACCATGCAAAGTCACTGTGTGACTTTGTAACTATTGATTATTGGTTAATGGAGAGAATACAGAGAATTGGGTTCTGCTCTCTCCTGGTCTCTTCTGCTCTCTCACTCATGGGGTATCATCTGTATTCCTGAAGAAGGGCTCATGCCCGAAGCATCAATTCTCCTGCTCCTTGGATGCTACCTGACCTGCTGCGCTTTTCCAGCAACGTATTTTCAGGGTATCATCTGTATTAGTGCTTGGAGCATCAGGATTCACAAGGCAAAGGAATGATTTCGGTGTGGGCAACAAATACCATCCTTCTGGTTGTATACTGATTAGAATGTGTGAGGTTGGGAAGTGCTGTTGGTGAAAGGATCTGAATGCTCTTGGTCATGAGCCACTGACAGAATTCTTACGGGACAGGAGCAATCAGGACTGTTAATCGTATGTTGTCCTTTGTCACAAAATGATTCAAGTACAGGAATAAAGATTTTCTGTGTCTGCGTGGGTTTCCTCCGGGTGCTCCGGTTTCCTCCCACAGTCCAAAGGTGTGCAGGTCAGGTGAATTGGCCATGCTAAATTGCCCGTAGCGTTAGGTAAGGGGTAGATGTAGGGGTATGGGTGGGTTGCGCTTCGGCGGGGCAGTGTGAACTTGTTGGGCCGAAGGGCCTGTTTCCACACTGTAAATAATCTAATCTAATCTAATCTAAAAGACAGTTTCCTGATGTTGTCGAGTGTTGGTGAGACAATATCTGGGCCACTGTGTACAGATTTTCTCTCCTTTATGAGGAATGATTTCCTAGCCACAGAGACAGTGTAAAGGAGGTCCACCAGAATAATCCCTGGGAAGATGGTACCATGAGGAGAGTGTGAAGGAAATGAATATATCATCTGTAGTGTTGGGAGGCAATAAGTGGTGGCAGTGCTGTACCGGTGGGTTATGGTCAAACACCCATTATGTCTTAACAAATGACACCAAAAGTGTGAAAAATTGCATCTTTATTTCCTCCATGATATGTGTTTCCTGATAGTTTACATACCTCTGCAACTCCCATGTTAATTGAGAGAGAGCTCCAGGTTCTGAATGAACTCTCACCACTTCAGTGTGTGCTGCTGTGTGACTCTGCATTGAAAATCATATTGTTCACAAATCTGTCAGCAGCCACAATGCCTTACTCCTGAAAGAGTTAGCCGTTCACACCAGATTCTGACCACCAATGAGAATGCCAGTTTGTCTTCTTGGAGATGGACGCTGCATCCTTGAGACTTGGCACAAACCATCCCCTTTCCCTCCTCACCCTAAGCAAACCTCGGTAAAGTAGCATGTGCGCACCATTATCAATGGAGCCAGGAGGGACAATGTAGAGAAATCTGTCTGTGCAGTCTCTGAATCATTGGTTTGTCATGTTGGAGCATCAATGACATCCTGCAATGTCTGTATAAGCAGTTTGAGGGGCTGAATGGCCTTTTCCAGTTGCTGTGTTAGGGACTCATGCAGTGATTTTTGATCAAGAGTGTGGTTCTGGAAAAGCACAGCTGGTCAGGCAGGTCTGAGGTGCAGGGGAATCGATGTTTCAGGCAGAAGTTCTCACTTTCTCCTCAAATGGAGAGTTGTCCTGGTCCCATAGAAGAGGCTCAGTGAGCTGATTGGGTGATCGCTGATTCCTGTTTAACAGCTCGATGTGCAGTACAGATGGGCGGCATGATGGCACAGTGGTTAGCACTGCTGCCTCACAGCATCCGAGACCCAGGTTCAATTCCCGCCTCAGGCAACTGACTGTGTCGAGTTTGCACGTTCTCCCCGTGTCTGCGTGGGTTTCCTCCGGGTGCTCTGGTTTCCTCCCACAGTCCAAAGATGTGCAGGTCAGGTGAATTGGCCATCCTAAATTGCCCATTGTTAGGTCAGGGGTAAATGTAGGGGTATGGGTGGGTTGCGCTTTGGCGGGTCGGTGTGCACTTGTTGGGCCGAAGGGCCTGTTTCCACACTGTAATGTAATCTAATCAGATCTCTTTTTCTGGCCCTCTTCTTCTCCAGTCGTTTCAATGTTATTTTCCTGTGAAACCAGCTTGAGGTGCTGAATGAGATCCTCCTCCCCTTCACTGTGGAAATGGGCAGTGCCCAACAGTCCTGTTCCATGAATGTTACAGGCACTTTAACAGCACAAGCTGAAATGTTGTCCAGCCCTTGCTGCACATGGCCACAGGAGCTGAGGGCTGACAGATTGTTTTGAACATTGTGTAATCTTCAGTGAACATCCCCACTTCTGATCTTATGATGGGGAAAGACATTGATAAAGCAGCTGAAGATGTGCCGAGGAAACTATCCTGAGGATCTCCTGCACAAATGTACCAGGACGAAGAGGATTGATGTTCAGAGATCACAAACCTGTTCATTTGTGCTCTGAATGACTCCAACCAGAGGGGAATTTACAACTCATTCCTATTAAGTTCAACTTTGTTTGCTTTCCTTGCTGTCATCCTTATTCAATGTCCAGATCCTTGATATAAACCCATCACCTATTTTCTTAGGGTCTGTATCCCTTTGCTCCCTGCCCAATCATGTATCTGTCTAGATACATCTTAAATGACACGATTCTTCCCGTCTCGACCACCTCCACTGGCAACGCGTTCCAGACACCCACCAACCTCTGTGTAAAGACCTTTCCACGCATATCCCTTCAAAACCTTTCCCCTCTCACTTTGAACTCGTGACCCCTAGTAATTAAGTTCCGCACTCTGGGAAAAAGCTTCTTGCTATCCACACTGTCTGCACCTCTCATGATTTTGTAGACCTCAGTCAGATCACCCCTCACCTCCATCTTTATACAAGACTCATAAAGTCATAGAGATGTACAGCATGGAAACAGTCCCTTCGGTCCAACCCATCCATGCTGACCAGATATCCCAACCCAATCCAATCACATCTGCCAGTACCCAGCCCATATCCCTCCAAACCCTTCCTATTCATATACCCATTCAAATGCCTCTTAAATGTTGCAATTGTACCAGCCTCCACCACTTCCTCTGGAAGCTCATTCCATACACATATTACCCTCTGTGTGAAAACATTACCCATTATGTTTTTTTTATATCTTTCCCCTCTCACCATAAACCTATGCCTTCTAGTTCTGGACATTTCCCCCCCCCTCCCAGGGAAAAGACTTTGCCTATTTACCCTATCTATGCCCCTTACAATTTTGTCAACCTCTAAAAGGTCACCCCTCAGCCTCCAATGCTCCAGGGAAAACAGCCCCAGCCAGTTCAGCCTCTCCCTATAGCTCAAATCCTCCAACCCTGGCAACATCCTTGTAAATGTTTTTGGAACCCTTTCAAGTTTCACAACATCTTTCCAATATGAAGGAGACCAGAACTGCATGCAATATTTCTACAGGGGCCTAACCAATGTCCTATACAGCCATAACATGACCTCCCAACTCAATACTCTGACCAATAAAAGAAAGCATACCAAACACCTTAATCACTATCCTATCTACTTGCGACTTCACTTTCAAGGAGCTATGAACCTGCACTCCAAGGTGCCTTTGTTCAGCAACATTCCTTAGGACGTTACCATTGAGTGTATAAGATCTGCGAAGTTGCAAACTTACTAACTGTACCTCTTATGCTCATATCCAAATCATTTGTGTAAATGACAAAACATAGAGGACCCAGCACTGATCCTTGTGGCACTCCACTGGTCACAGGCCTCCAGTCTGAAAAACAACCCTCCACCACCACCCTCTGTCTTCTACCTTTGAGACAATTCTGTATCCCAATGGCTAGTTCTCCCTGTATTCCATGAGATCTAACCTTGCTAATAGTCTCCCATGGGGAACCTTATCGAATGCCTTACTGAAGTTCAATTAGATCACATCTTCCGCTCTGCCCTCATCAATCCTCTTTGTTACTTCTCGAAAAATCTCAATCAAGTTTGTGAGACATGATTTCCCAGGCACATAGCCATGTTGACTATCCCCAATCAATCCTAGCCTTTCCAAATGCATGTACATCCTTTCCCTCAGGATTCCCTCCAACAACTTGCCCACCACTGATGTCAGGCTCACTGGTCTCTCGTTCCCTAGCTTGTCCTTACCACCCTTCTTAAACAGTGGCACCACGATTGCCAATCTCCAGTCTTCCGGCACCTCATCTGTGACTATCGATGATACAAATATCTCAGCAAGAGGCCCAGCAATCACTTATCTGTCTTCGCACAGAGTTTTCGGGTACACCTGATCAGGTCCTGGGGATTTTTTCATCTTTACCTGTTTCAAGACATCCAGCACTTCCTCCTCTGTGAAAATAATCCTAATCTATTCAACCTCTCTTCAAAGCTTGCACCCTCCATCCCATGCAACACCCTGGTGAACCTCCTCTGCACCCTCTCCAAATCATCCACATCTTTTTGGTAAAGTTGCAATCAGAACTGTCAGCTGAATTCCAAATGGGGCCGAACCAAAGTCGTATACAACTGTAACATGATCTGCCAACTCTTGTACTCAATACCCCGTCCAATGAAGGAAAGCATGCCATTAGCCTTCTTGACCACTCTACTGACCTGCACCTTCCAGGTAACAATGGACCTGAACACACAGATCATTCTGTACATCAATTCTCCCCAGGACTTTTCCATTTACTGTTTCGTTCGCTCTTGAATTGGATCTTCCAAAATGCATCACCTCGCATTTGCCCGGCTTGAACTCCATCTGCCATTTCTCTGCCCATCTTTCCAATTTATCTATATCCTTCTGTATTCTCTGACAGTCACTTTCACTCTCTGCTACTTCACCAATCTTGATGTCATCTGCAATCTTACTGTTCAGGGAACCTCTACCTTCCCCCAAATCATTTATATATATCACAAACAAGAGTCATCCCAGCACGGATCCCTGTGGAGATCTACTGGTTACAGGTGACAGTGAGGCCTGCAGATGCTGGAGATCAGAGCTGAGAGTGTGTTGCTGAAAAAGCTGAAGCTCCCAGCCTTATTCCTGATGAAGGGCTCCGGCTCAAAATATCGATTTTCCTGCTCCTCAGATGTTGCCTGACCTGCTGTGCTTTTCTAGCAACACACTCTCAACACTGGTCACAGGTCTCCATTTTGAGAAATTCCTTTCCACTACTACCCCTGTTGCCCAGCCCGTTCTCTATCCATGTAGCTAGAACACTCAGGACACCATGCGCTTCACCTTCTCCATCAGGGGAATCTTATTAAATGCCTTACTAAAGTTCAAGAATATAGCCCTTCCCCCATCAGTCAATGTTGTCACCTCCTCAAAGAATTCTCTTAGGTTTGTAAGACATGACCTTTCCCGCACAAACTCATGCTGCCTATTACTGATAAGCCCATTTTCTTCTTTCTATCCCTCAATATCTTCTCCAGCAGCTTCCCTAACACTGACGTAAGGTCTATAATTTTCTGGAGTATCCCTGCTACCCTTCTAAGACAAGGGGACAACATTATCAATTCTCCAGTCCTCCAGGTCCTCACCCGTGTTCAAGGATGCTGCAAAGATGTCGATTAAAGTCCCAACTATTTCTTCTCTTGCTTCCCTCAGTAACCTGAGGTAGATTCTGGATTAGTGGTGCTGGAAAAGCACAGCAGTTCAGGCAATATTCAACGAGCAGCGAAATCGACGTTTCGGGCAAAAGCTCTATCGCTGCTCATTGGATGCTGCCTGAACTGCTGTGCTCTTCCAGCACCACTAATCCAGAATTTGGTTTCCAGCATCTGCAGTTATTGTTTTTACCTCGTTGAACCTAAGGTAGATCCCATCTGACCTGGGGACTTGTCTACCTTTTAGAATACCCAGAACTCCCTCCCTCCTTATGCTGACTTGACCTCGAGTACTCAAAGAACTATCCCTAACCTCACCATCCAGCATATCCCTCTCTCCTTAGTGAATAATAATGCAAAGTTCTTATTAAGAATCTCATCCATTTTCTCTGACCCCACACATAACTTTCCTCCTTTGTCCTTGAGTAGACCAACCCTTTCTCTTGTTGCCCTCTAGTTCCTTATATATGAAAAAAAGACTTTGGGATGTTACTCAACCCTGTTTGCTAAAGATATCTCATGACCCCTTTTAGCCCTCTTAATTTCTCGTTTCAGATTGGTCCCAGATTCCCAATGTTCTTCTAAAGCTTTGTCTGTGTTCAGCAGCCTAGACCTTATGTCTGCATCCCTTTTCCTGTCAGCTAGTCTCACAACTTCACCTGTCATCCACAGTTCCCTAACCTTGCCGTATCTATTCCTCATTTTCACAGGATCATACCTCTTCTGAAATCTAATCAACCTCTCTTTAAAGGTATATCGAAGGTGGATTTCCCTTCAAACAGCTGCTCCCAATTTACGTTCCCCAGCTCTTGCTGAATTTTGGGAGAGTTGACCTTCCCCCAATTTTGCACTCTTCCTTTAGGACCACTTTCATCTTCGTCCATGAGTGTTCTAAAACTTCCAAAATTGTGATCATTATTCCCAAAATAATCCCCTCCTGAAACTTCAACCACCTGGCCAGACTCATTCCCCAACACCAGGTCCAGTATGGCTCCTTCCCAAGTTGTACGATTCACATACTGCTCTAAAATGTCCTCCTGAATGCTCCTTACAAATTCTGCTCCAAGCTCTAATACAAAGTGAATCCCAGTCATTGTTGGGAAAATTAAAATCTCCCATCACCACCACCCTGTTGCTCCTCCATCTTTCCATGATCCTTTCACATATTTGTACCTCAATCTCCCGCTTGCTGTTGGGAGGCCAGTAGTACAGCTCTCACATTGTTACTGCACCCTTCCTGTCTCTGAGCCCTGCCCATATCGCCTCAGTGCTCGAGTCTTCCATAGTGTCCTCCTTCAGCCCAGCTGTGACATTCTCTCTGACCAGGGATGCAGCTCCTCCACCCCTTTTACCTCCCTCTCTATCCTGCCTGAAGCATCGATATCCTGGGATATTTCACTGCCAGTCATGATCTTCCCTCAACAAGTCTCAGTGATAGCTATAATGTTATATTCCCAGCTACTAATCCAAGCCCTAAGTTCAGCTGCTTTATCTACGACACAAATGCACCTCAGACCACCAGCCCCATTGCGTTCATCATCTGCTCCCTGCCTCCTCTTCCACTTCATCATGCTGACTTCATTATCTAGTTTATTGCAGGCTTTAGTTACTTCTCCTCACTGTCAGTTTAAACCCTCCCCAACAGAGTTACCAAAAGGACCCCCAAGGACATTGGTTCCAGTCCAGCCCAGGTGGAGACTGTCCAATTTGTAATAGTCCCACCTCTCCCAGAACCGGTCCCAATGTCCCAAAAATCTAAACCCCTCCCTCCTGCCCCATCTGTCAAGCCACTCATTCATCCTGTTTATTCTATCCCTCTGACGAGCACGTGGCACTGTTAGCAATATTGAAATTACTGCCTCTGAGGTCCGACTTTTTAACTTGGTTCCAGACTCCCTGAATTCCATTTGTAGGTGTTCATCTTGTTTTTAACCTTTATTGTTTGTGTCTTTATACACCATGACAACTGGCTGATCACTCTCCCCCTTGAGAATGTTCTGCAGCCGATCTGAGACATCCGTGACCCTTGCACATGGGAGGCAACATACCATTCGGGAGTCTCGTTTTCAACCATAGATCTGCCTACCTACTCCTCTACAATTGAACCCTTTCTGACTATAGCCCTTCCACTCTTTTTCCTCCCCTTTCGTACAGCAGAGCCAGCCACGGTGCCATGAACATGTCTACTGCTGCCTTCCCCTGGTGAGCTCTCACTGCTCCCCCTCAGTTCCTCACTCTCCCCACTCCCTCTCAGCTCCTCACTCTCCCCAATCCCCCTCAGCTCCTCACTCTCCCCGCTCCCACTCAGCTCCTCACTCTCCCCACTCCCCCTCAGCTCCTCACTCTCCCCACTCCCACTCAGCTCCTCACTCTCCCCAATCCCCCTCAGCTCCTCACTCTCCCCAATCCCCCTCAGCTCCTCACTCTCCCCACTCCCTCTCAGCTCCTCACTCTCCCCACTCTCCCTCAGCTCCTCACTCTCCCCGTTCCCACTCAGCTCCTCACTCTCCCCACTCCCTCTCAGCTCCTCACTCTCCCCACTCCCTCTCAGCTCCTCACTCTCCCCACTCCCTCTCAGCTCCTCACTCTCCCCAATCCCACTCAGCTCCTCACTCTCCCCACTCCCCCTCAGCTCCTCACTCTCCCCAATCCCACTCAGCTCCTCACTCTCCCCACTCTCACTCATCTCCTCACTCTCCCCACTCCCTCTCAGCTCCTCACTCTCCCATCTCCCACTCAGCTCCTCACTCTCCCCAATCCCACTCAGCTCCTCACTCTCCCCACTCCCTCTCAGCTCCTCACTCTCCCTGCTCCAGTTCAGCTCCTCTCTCTCCCCACTCCCTCTGTTGCTGAAAATAGGCAGCTGATGCTCGAGGTAAGTCCCTTTTGAGAGTGAAATATACCCCGGTCCTCTCTCTCTATCTCGCCCATCCTGAAAATACTCTCCCCATCTCTGCCTCACACAAGGACCATTCCCTTTGACAGTCCTTGGTTTGTGCCACTCTTCTCACTGACAGCTCCCTCCCCTGGAACGTTACCCTGCAACAGGAAAATATGCAAAACCAGGCAGGGCCCCAAACAGTCCTTCCAGGTGAGACAGACCTTCACCTGCCTCACTTCCAACCCAGTTTACTGCATCAGGTGTTCCCGATGTGGCCTTTTCTACTTCGGGCAGATCAAATGTAAACTTAGGGAACGGTTTGCCGAGCATCGCAGCCAAATCCGCAGGGACTGACCGACCTCCCAGTCACTGACCTCCCAGTCACTGCCCATTTCAATTCCCCCAAACATTCCCATTCTCACATGACCACCTCCAAGTGCTCTGGTTTCCTCGAACAATCCAAAGGTGTGCAGATTGAGTGAATTGGCCATGCTAAGTTGCCCATCGTGTTCAGGGATGTGAGGTATGGGGCATTCGTCAGGGGTAAATGTCAAGTAATTAGGGAGGGGAATAGGTTTAATTGGGATCCTCTTCAGAGTGTTGGTGTGGACTTGTTAGGCCAAAGGGCCTGTTCCCACACCGAAGAAATTCTATAAATGATACAGAAATGATCTGGAAAAGGGCACTGTTGGAATGATCAGCAAGTTTGCAGATGACACGAAGATTGGTGGAGCAGCAGGAAGCATAAGGGACTGTCAAAGAATACAGGAGGATATAGAAAGACTGGAGAGTTGGGTGGAAAAGTAGCAGATGGAGTTCAATCCAGACAAATATGAGGTGATGCATTTAGGCAAGTCTAATTCTAGAGCGAATTATACAATGAACGGAAGAGCATTGGGAAAGGTTGATGGGCAGAGAGATCTGGGAGTGCAGGTCCATTGTACTGTGAAGGGTGCTGCACAAGTTGATAGAGTTGTGAAGAAGGCATATAGTATGCTTGCCTTCATTGGACGGGGTATTGAGTATAAGAGCTGGCAAGTCATGTTAAAATTGTACAAGACATTGGTTCGGGCGCATTTCGAATACTGTGTCCAGTTCTGGTCACCACATTACCAATAGGAGGATGCAGGGAAGGTTGACAAGGATGTTGCCTGGTATGGAAGGTGCTAGATGTGAAGAGAGGTTGAGTAGGTTAAGATTGTTTTCCTGAGAAAAAAGGAAATGGTGGGGGGCTGATTGAGGTCTATAAAATCATGAAGGGTTCAGACAGGGTGGATAGAGATACGCTTTTTCGCATGGTGAAGTATTCAGTAACGAGAGGTCACACTTTCAAGGTCAGAAGTGAAAAGTTTAAGGGGGTTACACGCAGCAAGTACTTCACACAGAGGGTGGTGGGTGTCTGGAACGTGTTGCCATCAAAGGTGGTAGATGCAGGCACAGTAGATTCATTTAAGATGCATCTGGACAGATGCACGAGTAGGTGGGGAGCAGAGGGGTACAGATGCTTAGGAATTGGGCGACAGGTTTAGACAGTGGATTTGGATCGGCTCAGGTTTGGAAGGCCGAAGGGCCTGTTCCTGGCCTGTAAATTTTCATTGTTCTTCTCTTTGTTCTATATAGCTATAACTAACATCTCATCTTCCGCCTGGGCAACCAAGAGCCCAGAGGACTCACAACTGAGTTCTCCAATTTCAAACTGCCTTCCTTCCCATCAGCCCACCCCTTTCCCAACCCTCCCCATCCCTTCCACTGCACCCTGCCACCAAACGGATTCAGTCCTCCCATTGACCAATCAGGTTGTACCTTTCACGTGCCTTCACCTATCCCCACTTCACCACCGAGCCCTCTGCAAACCCCTATATCTGCAGCTCCCCCTACACCCACTGCCAGTCCTGAAGAAGGGGTACACCTTCGATTTCTCCACTTCCTGATGTTGACCGGCTTGCTGTGTTCTTCCAACCTCCTGCCTGTCTGTTCTGGGCTGCTATCTTCTCCCAATTTATGGTATCTGGGCTAATTCTCTTGGGGAGACTCAGAATTCCATGGAACAAACTGTTTCAGCTGATCTGGCAATGTCCTAATTCAATTTTCTCATTGTTGTGACAGTCCTCTCCAAGTTCTCACTCCTCCAGTTAGTCCCACTCCCTTGTCTTCTTCGCCATCTTTCCACAACACATTCTCAATCAATTAATTATCTGTTTCTGTCTTCAATATAAATCTTTGTGTCCCTCTGTATCTTTCCCTGGCCTTGGTTTATCGCTCCCCAGTCTATCGAGTGCTGCCATTGTGAAGCTCAGAAACAAGAAAAAGGTTTGTGTCGGGCTGTTGTTCACTTCCTGGTGTGTCCCATGTGATGCTCCATGTGGGACGGGGGTCACAGCAGCTTTGACACACATCCTTGAAACTTGGTCTGTGCCTGTCCACTGAACGCCTGTGTTTGTCCCTCTCAGCTGATCGTGCGGTCAGTAACACGGGGAAACCCCTCGAGTATTATTGTAAAGGAGCAGCTGTCTGACTTGTAGCTGAGGGGCTTCTGACTGACTCCTGTTATTGAAACGTTAGTGGAGGAGCTGGGGATGGTTTGCTGGAGGTTGTGCTGTCAGCTGCCTCAGACATTCAGGGAGACCTGAGGATTTGGTGACCCAACTCTGGATGGAATCTGGGGCCTGTAGTTATAGCATCTGGGTCTGTAACATGAACAACAAATGGAGCAGGGGATAGAGAGAGCGGCAGCTCTGAAACCACGGAGTGAGTGTGGGTGGGGAAAGGGATCTGCCGTATCCACTCCGGGTTTTCCAAGAACAGCTTCCCAAGCGACACTTAACCCAGGAGCAGGGTGTGAGGGGACCCTGATTGAACAAGGAGCTGGGCACAGAGCAGTGTCACCTCCTTCAACACGACCTGCAGCTTCACACCAGGGGCGGACGGTGCTGCCAGTGGCTGTTAGCGTCGCAGCTTCATTCTAGGATCCAGAACTTTCCAGACAGGCGTGGGGGACATATCCATTATCTCCCAGTATGTCGATATCAATGTCACCATTCAGTGACGGAGGGTATATATGGCGGATGAGGTGAATACAATGTTTTATCCCTCAGCAGGGAGTTGCCAGCGCTACCCTTGTTTTCCCAGTATAGTGGGATTCCCGATGGTGTACTTGGCTCTGCAGGGTCCCCATGTCAATGGGGAGAGTTCGAGGAACTGAAGGACCTCTCACTCCAATAATGGTGCAGTGTGACCATACACAGTACATCATGTTGGTGAATACCCACTGTCCTGGCAGCAACCACAGCCTCTTCATTCAGAAGCAGTCAGCCATTCCCATCATCTTCAGGTCCCCACATAGAAAGAAAGGATGGCATCTCAGATGAGGCCACCCCCTTCGGACACAATTCAAACCACCCTGCTCCTCACCGCTCCCCACCGTCAACCAACCACATCAAAATATCCCGTGTGAACTGAGAGCAATGGGAACACTGGGAACATCAGGGATCAGACCATCAGGGAGATGGGGCAACACTTCCGATGTTTGAACTAGGTCCTGCAATCTCCCTCCATTTATGTAATCTATGACCTTGTATCCTTTCTGAAAAATTCACAGGGTCATAGTTAGCCACGCAACATTCCATCTGCCAAATGGTTATTTCATGCTTATCCATTTTCAGATCCTCCACCTCCTCTTGATAACTTTGTTTCCTTCCTATCTCAGCATCATCACCGAATTTAGTGAGAATATATTTGTTCCATTTATCTAAACCGTTGATATAATTTGCAAGTAGTTGAGGACCCAGCAGGTGTCTGTGCAGTTGTTATTTTCTGTTAAACTGATAAAGACTGATTTACCCCAGTGGACGGTATCTTCAATATGAGGCTGAGCCTTTCCCTCCACCAGGACTGTGTGCCGGCTGGTGTGGAGGCAGGAGATGACCATCATCAGGCACTTTCCTTGACCATCTTTGATATGTCACCATGAGAATTCTTGGATTCTGGAATCAATGTTGGGGAGTTACAAGGTAACTCCTTTCTTGACTGTACAGCATGGTGCCATCACCATTGGTGGGTCTGTCCTGCTGTTGGTACAGGATATACCCAGGGATGGTGATGGGGCTGCGTGAAACATTACCCATCAGGTTTGATTCTGTGTGTAATGACAATGTCAGACTGTTTCCTGACCTGTCAAAATGAGGAATAAAGGTGACAATGGAGCAGGGAATAATAGCTTAAAAAGCTGAATGAAAGACACTCTGTCTGATTACACAATGCATTCTCAAAAATGATTGAGGAACTCAATGCATACATTGAGGTAAATGGATACAATTTAATGACATCAGAGAGTCCTTGCTACAGGGTGTCTGATATTTGGAACTGAACATGCAGGACCTTTTATATTTGGGGACGTAATACAAAACATAAAAGGAGGTGGGGTAGATCTCCAAGTAAAAGTTGACATCTGTACGATTGTAAACAGAGAATCTTATATCAAATCTTCAAGTTTTTGGCTTAATCTTATTGTTTCTGTTCGCAAAGTGCCAGTTGAGTTGGGTTTGGAGAGAGATTTTCACAATGATGCTGAGTGGATTTCACCAAACCTAATGACAGAAGAACCTTCGTGATGGGGCTTTTTATGACGCTATCACATTCTCAAACTGATATTCTCCGGAACATTCTTTAACCAACATTCCTCCGGAACAGTCTATGACTGACATTCTCCAACACATTCTATAACTGACATTCTCCGGAACATTCTATGAATGGCATTCTCTGAACATTCCATCACCAACATTCCCAGAATATTCTATTATTGACATTCTCTTAACACATTCTATAACCAACATTCTCTGGCACATTCTATAAACAGAATTCTCCAGAACATTCTCTGACCCACTTTCCCTGGAAGAATCTATAACCAACATTCTTCAGAACATTCTTTTACCAACATTTCTGGGAAAATTCTACAGCCCACATTCCCCGGAACATTCTGTAACTGACATTCCCCTGAACAATCTATATCCAACATTCTCTTGATCATTCTATAAGCAACATTCTATAAGCAAGATCCCGTTCCATGGAGGAGGAAACACTGTTTCGAACTCCCCTCAGGCAGCTATAGGGCTTTACCCTTCGTTTACACTTCTTCACCTCAGAGGATCGATCGACCACAATTTAGACTAAAAGACAGAAATTTTTAATGCCCGTTTTCTTTAAAAAACTGCAAGAGAATTCTTCAGGATAGCAATGTTTATCCTCCGTATTGGGAACTGTAAAGACGTGACCTGTCTGCTCTCGAGTAATCACGTGTTTGGGAATGTTCTAGAATCCATCTGTTCTTCTGGATGTGTGTCTGTGTGTTTAAGGGGGGGGGGGGGGTTTCTTCTGTAATACATCACCTATCTGTCAGTAATTCAGAATTTGCCATGTGTTATTCCAGCTCCAACTACATCAATAAATCTCTGAACGTTTCATTTTGAAAATCTCACTCTGATCTCAATCAATTGTAAAATGTCCTTCAGGCTGATGTATAAATTGTTGCTTTTCCTTCCTCACAGTTAACGTCATGACGATCTTCGTCCTGCTTTATAAAGATTGTGGATTGTCTCCATGCATCAGGCGTTACCTGGAGGCAATGGCAATGACGGATCTACTGGTCATTATCCTCGATCTGATATTGAGACACATTCCCATTGTTTATCAGGAACAGTTTTATTTTCTATACTCCGTCCCTGTGTGTAATATCCACGCCGTCCTGCTTTATGCAGCCACTGACTGTTCTGTCTGGTTCACTGTCACTTTCACCTTTGATCGGTTTGTGGCCATTTGTTGCCAGAAGCTTAAAAATAAATATTGCAGTGAGAAAACGGCGGCTGTGGTTCTGGGAACAGTGACTGTGCTGAGCTGTTTAAAGAACATTTTCTGGTATTTCATGCTCACGGGTCTTTATCGGTTGGCGAACTCCCCCTGGTTTTGTTACATAATGAACGGTGTTCTATCTTCTCGTGTCTGGGTCACAATCGAGTTCCTCCACCACATTCTAACCCCGTGTGTCCCATTTCTCCTGATTCTGCTGCTCAATGTTTTCACCATCAGACACATTTTAGTGACCAGCAGAGCCCGCAGGAGACTCCGGACTCACACCAATGGGGACTCTCACCATGATACAGAAATGCAAAATCGAAAAACATCAATCATTTTATTGTTTGTAATCTCGGCCAATTTCATCCTGTTATGGTCAACATTAATGCTGTATTCAATATGGACTCGGATGTATGCCTTGGCATATAATTTTGTGTATCTGCATCGCTTTGTGCGGGAATTGGGCTTCATGCTGCAGCTCCTCAGTTGCTGCACTAACACCGCGATTTATGCTGTGACCCAGACTAAGTTCAGACAGCAGCTGAAGAATGTGCTGAAATATCCCTTCACCCAAATTCATCAATCAATCAAATTCACTGATTAGTCAATCCATCCAGGATTTTCTCATTTCAGTTCAATGTTTCAGCAACGAAACAGCCTGTCGCTATGGTAACAGACTGAGGGTAGTGCTGGTTTTTCCAACCTGATTCAACAGGGGATTACAGAGACACATTTCAATGGTTCTCAACTCGGGGATCAGTGAAAAAAGGCACCATTTCACTGAATGTATCTATCACTTCAATCTGTAAAAATGAATTTCTTCATTAAGAAGTACCACACAGCAGAACAAACTATTTTGTTGTTTGTGTTGAAGCAGCTGGGCTGGAGAGAGACAGACTCAGCCCCTAGTCCTGGTCATTAGGGAAGGGGAGGGAACTGGGTCTGAGCTCAGGAGCTGGGTTTAAGTCACTCTGTCCTTTCCTTTCACCTCAGGATCACTGACTCTGACCTGGCCTTGGCAGATTTCATCTCTCTCTCCATGTTCAGCTCTCATTCTCACAGTGTCCCCTCTTTCTCTTGTCCTCCCATTTTTGTTTCCTGTTGCTCATATCTCAGATGCAACATCGGTCAGCCAAAACTGCTGTGTCACCAAAGAAACTGTTTGAAGAATAACAAAACTGTGCAACATGAGAGATTCACAAGCTGTGAAAAGATCATCCACTCATGAAGTGGCATGTCACAACCAGCAGAGGGTGGCATTGTATCACATTAAACAATTCCGGGGAGAATGAGGGATGGTTGGTGGGTGTGTGTGTGCAAAAGAGACTCAGCCTTTGATTCATCACTTTCTAATTCATTCACTCATTCAAACTTCCCTCCAGTCCCATTGCACGAGAGACAGATCCACAGGCACAAATATATAGAGACACAATTTGGAGATACTCACCAATATGACATTTTACACACAAGACAGACAGACAGACAGAATGGGGAGAGACGGGTAAACACCATTTCAATGGATTCACCCCCAGAACAACAGAGATCCCACTGCACAGTGACACAGACTTAGAGACACACTGAGACAGAGGGACACACACTAATACACACTCTCATCTATAGCAGCTGATGTGCACAATAAGAGCTGAAATAGATCAGAAGAGACAATTCAGTACAGAAATACACACACAGATACAGACACATAGAATTATATATACATACATACACACACATAGATACACACACACTGACACAAAGACACAAACAGATACACACACAAAGATACACACACAGAGGCATACATACACACAGAGACACACACACACAGATATACAGATACACACGCGCACACAGACACACACAGATACACGCACCCAGATACATGCAGACACACAGACACACACACATGCACACAGACACACACAGATATACACACACATACAGATATACACACATACACAGATACACACACACACGCACCCACACACACACAGATACACACATATACACACAGACATACACAGACACACACAGATACATACACACACATGCACACACACACACAGATGTACACACACACACGCACACACATATACAGAGATACACACAGGTACACACACAGACACACACACAGATACACACACACACACACATGCAGATACACACACATACAGACATGCAGAAACACACACAGATACATATGCACACACACACAAACACATACACAGACACGTACAGATACACACACAGACACAAGCGCACACACACACATGCACACACACATACACACAGATACGCATACAAACATACAGACACACACAGATACATACACACACACACGCACACACACAGATCAACACTAATACACACATCCATAAACACTGCCTCAAACACTCAGAGCTACGAATGTGCAGATATAGTTCGTTTGGGATAGACAAGCAGACAGTTACAAAGAGAGAATCACATACACAGAGACACACACAGGCACATTTATACACACAAACATACAGACCGACATAGATTCATACACATACAAAGACAGAAACAGACACAGACTGAGGTGCAGACATGCAAACAGACCTTTACACTGACACAGACAAAGACACAGAAACATATACATACAAACGCACACACACAACCAAGCGCACAGACACATATTGTTGTGGGTAAAAACAAGGACTGCAGATGCTAGAAACCAGATTAGAGTGGTGCTGGAAAAGCACAGCAGGTCAGGCAGCATCCGAAGAGCAGGAAAATCAGTGTTTTGGACCAGGCCAGACCACCTCAAATATATTTTGGTAGCTTAGATCCTAACCTTTTCTTATTTTAAAGGCAGATGGGAAATCAATATTCCAGGTGTGATGCAACTGGTCAGACCACTCAATACAGAATTTCTGAAAATACAACAGTATAACAAAAGAAAATCGTAATTAGAATAACACAATTATTGGAAAACCTAACTATCCAGATACAGCAAATTAACGAAGGGACTGTACGCATTCAGACATCCGAGAACACACACTTTGGAAAAATAGGTAAACTGAAACAGATTCTTGCAGGCAGGAGGGAACAACATCCAAAGAAATTCGAGAGTGACAGTAAGTTAGGATTCATCTGCTGAGGGTTGGAATCATTTCTGGACTTGTGACTGCCACAGCTAAACCAAACTGGAAAGAAAAACGTGAACAGGGAGAACTGGCCAATCCCCTGCCATTGTTAACCTCGGCTCTTTCTAACCCCTTCAACACCTCCGCCTTTACAACCTCTCTTATCCGTATCGTGCAATTGAGCAAATGCATAGGTATAAACAAAATCATAGCTGGAGTTATGTACAGGCCTCCAAACAGGAGTCAGGAGATGGGGCACAAGATACAACTGGAGATGCAAAAGATTTGAAGGAAATGCAAAGTTAGAGTGATCATTGGGGATTTCAATATGCAGGTGGACTGGGAAAATCAGGTTCGGAATTTGTGGATAGCTTTTTGGACCAACTTGTGGCGGAGCCCAGTAGGGAACAGGCAACACTGGATTTAGTGATGTGGAATGAAGTAGACTTGGTCAGGGAGCTTAAGGTAAAGGAATCCTCAGCAGGCAGTGATCATAATATGTCTGAAATTACTCTGCAATTTGAGAGGGTGATGATAGAATCAAAGGTAATAGTATTACAGCTGAATAAAGGCAACTACAGAGGCATGAGAGAGGAGTTGGGTAAAATTGACTGGAAGAGGAGTGTATCAGGAAAGACAGTGGAACAGCAATGGCAGGAGGTTCTGGGAGTAACTCAGGAGACACAGCAGAGATTCATCCCAAGGGAAAAGAAGCATGGTACAGGGAGGATGAGGCAATCATGGCTGACGAAGGAATTCAGGGATATCGTAAAAGTAAAAGAAAAAACAGATCATTTGGGGAAGGGTAGTGGGAAACCAAAGCATTAGGCACTCGCAAAGACCAATAAAGAGCAACAACAAAAGAAATAAGAACGGTCATGATGAAATATGACAGTAAGCTAGCCAGACATATCACGCAATACCGTAAGAGTTTCTTTCGACAGATAAAGGGCAAATGAGATGAAGAAGTGGACATTGGGCCGCTGGCAAATGACGCGGAAAGATAGTGGTGGGGAAAAGGAAATGGCTGAAGAATTAAATAATTATTCTGTGTCAGTCTTTATTGTGGAAGACATGATTAACATCCCAAAAAAATCAAGAGAGGGTAGGGACAGAGCTCAGTGTGGTGGCCATCACCAAAGACATCAACTTCATTAATCCTGATCTGTTCCAGCCTGTTTCCCAGCTCCTCAAAGTTCTCATTCTCAACACGGTCCCTTTCCTCAGTGAAAACTGAAGCAAAAATCTCATTTAGGGTTTCCTCTACCTCCTCAGATTCCACACACACAAGTTCTGTACGCTATCCCTGACTGACCCTACATTCTCTTATTCCTCACATATGAGTAAAATGCCTTTGGGTTCTCCCTAATCCTTCCTGCCAAGCCTTTTTCATGCCCCCTCCTGGCTCTCCTCAGTCCATTTCTGAGCTCTTTTCTAGTAAGTCTGTAATCCTGCTCCCAATCTGTACTTCCCAACTCCTGTCTGATAGCATCATAATTTCCTCTTCCCTAATTAAATATTCCTTGGTAACTGCTCCTTTTCCTCTCCAAGGCTATGGTAAATGTGAGACAGTTGTGGTCACTGTTACCAAAGTGTTTCCCACGACGAGATCTGACACCTGTCCTGGCTCATTGCCAAGCACCAAATCCAAAATGGCTTCTCCCCTCATCGACCTGCCTACATACTGAGTAAGGAAACCCTCCTGAACACACCTGACAAAAACAGCTCCATCCAAACCATCTGAACTAAGAAGGTTCCAGTCAATATTGGGAAAGTTGAAGTCACCCACATCAACAACCCTGTGACATCTGCATTTTTCCAAACTCTGCTCGCCTATGAGTTCTTTGATCTCTCTCCTGCTATTAGGGGGTCTGTAGGAAACCCCCATTGAGGTGGCTGCTCCCTTGCTGTTCATACTGACTCAGTAGACAAACCTTCCTCAACAGCCTACCTTTCTGTAGCCATGATGCATTCTCTGATTAGCAATGTCACACCCCCTCCTCTTTTTCCACCCTCCCTGTTCTTTTTAAATGTTCTAAACCCTGGAACATCTAGTAACTATCCCTGCCCCTGTGAAACCCACGTCTCCGTTATGGCCACAACATCATAGTCCCAAGTACTGATCCACGCTGTCAGTTCATCACTCTTATTTCTGACACTCCTGGAGGTACTGGCCCTGGAGTCTGTTCAGAGAATGTTCATGAGAATGGCCCCAGGAATGAAAAGCTTAACATACGAGGAATGTTTCAGGACTCTGGATGGGGTTCAGAAGAATGAGGGGGAATCTAATTGAAACCTGGAATACTGATTGTCCTGGACAGAATGGATGTTGGGAAGATGCTTCCATTGGTAGGAAAGACTAGGACTGAGGGCACAGCTGGAGGGTAAAGGGAAGACATTTTTAAATGGAGTCAAGGAGAAATCTCTTCAGCCAAATAGTGATGCATCTATGGAATTCACTGTCTCAGAAGGTTGTGGAGGTCAGGACTTGGAATATATTTAAGATGGAGATTGATAAGTTTTTAACTGTCAAGGTTATCAAGTGTTACAGGGAGAATAGGGATGAGAAACGTAGCAGCCATGATTGAATAGCGGTTAAGGTTCGATGGGCTGAATGGCCTAATTTCTGCTTTTATGTCTTATAGATGTTTTTCAAAAAATGAAGGACAAAATAAGCTTGTAAAAGTGACAGCATTGTCACATCCAGATGCACTGACACAGACATACATACAGATATACAGAAACACACACACCGACACACATAAACGCACACAGAAACATGTACACACCGACACACATAAACGCACACAGAAACATGTACACACAGACACACTGACTCACACATCCACACAGATACACAGAAACATGCTCACACAGACATACTGCCTCACTCATATATACAGACACACAGAAACATATACACACAGTGCAGTAAATGACACTTGCCTGTGTTTAACCATTGAGAGAGTGAGACAGTGCTGTGATGTCCCTCAGCTATTGTCAGGGAGGGGGTGAATGTGTCTAACAAACTCATAATCATTTGTACAATGAACAATGAGAGAGCTGGTACAATAGATCCATTAGTCCCTTTGTGCCCATCTGTGAAATAGTTTGATGTTCACTCTCAGAATCTCACTAACTTTACTGGTTAAGTTAGAACATAGAACATAGAACATAGAACAATACAGCACAGAACAGGCCCTTCGGCCCACGATGTTGTGCCGAACTTCTATCCTAGATTAAGCACCCATCCATGTACCTATCCAAATGCCACTTAAAGGTCGCCAATGAATCTGACTCTACCACTCCCTCGGGCAGCGCATTCCATGCCCCCACCACTCTCTGGGTAAAGAACCCACCCCTGACATCTCCCCTATACCTTCCACCCTTCACCTTAAATTTATGTCCCCTTGTAACACTCTGTTGTACCCGGGGAAAAAGTTTCTGACTGTCTACTCTATCTATTCCCCTGATCATCTTATAAACCTCTATCAAGTCACCCCTCATCCTTCGCCGTTCCAACGAGAAAAGGCCGAGAACTCTCAACCTATCCTCGTACGACCTACTCTCCATTCCAGGCAACATCCTGGTAAATCTTCTCTGCACCCTCTCCAAAGCTTCCACATCTTTCCTAAAGTGAGGCGACCAGAACTGCACACAGTACTCCAAATGTGGCCTAACCAAAGTCCTGTACAGCTGCAACATCATCCCCAAGTTCATCCCACTCACACCTTGTGTTTGTCAGTGTAGAAATACGATGTTCCCCTGTGGGATAAATCTGTGTTCCTTGGCGGCAGAAGACTGTTCCCTTGTCTGAATAAAAGCATTTTGTAGCTGGTTTGAAACTGCAGCTTTGTCTCTGTGTGGATTTCAGGTATGAGGCCAGTTGGTGTGTGTGTGTGTGTGTGTGTGTGTGTGTGTGTGTGTGTGTGTGTGTGTGTGTACTGCTGGAAGCTGAGTTCCAGTTTTGAACTTAAATCAACCCGTCCCTGAAGCAGACCCTGTCTGATGTGACCCCTGGAGCAGTGGCTATCCCTCATGGGAGCGAGGGAGTGTGAGAAGTCAGAGAGAGAGCTGGGACCCACAGTAATGGTGAGCATCACCTTTTCAGACTGTGTCTTTCCTGAACTCCCGCCTGTCTCTTGCTGATTTCCCGTCTCTTTCTCACATTGTCACTTTATGTCTCTTTGTTTCTCACATTGTGTCCCAGTATCTTTCTCTCAAAGTCTCTCCTCCTTTTTGTCTTTTGGTCATTCTGCCTTTCCCTCCTGTGTCTCTGTCTGTCACACTCTCAACTTTTTATTTCATTCTCCCTCTGTCTGTCCATTCCCACCAGCTGTGTGTCCCCCCTCTCTCTGTCTGCATTTTTTCTGACCCCTGTATCCACCTTTCTGCCCCTCCCTCTCTCTGCATTTTTCCTGCCCCTCCCCAAAATGTTTTTCTCGATCCAAAATTACTGAATGTGACTCCCTGCCAAATGTGACTTCTCGAACTTTGTGTCATCCAATCTTGCGACCCCATACACCCCCCATTTCACACCCACGCCTTCTCTTTCCCCCCCAGATATTCCCTCAACATATTTCACTACCTCCCACTTTTGCCCTTGTCTTTACTCCACAACTTTGCCCCACCCACACTGTAATTTGCCCCATTCCAAAATCTTGAGTCAACTCAGAAGAACATTACCACCCTCAGATATTAACATCCCCCCGCACAAATATCTCGCCCACCATCTGCCAAATATTGTCTCGTTAAATGTAGTGTTCCCATCAATTCTGTAGTCCCCAAATATCATCCCTAAGTTTGTCTTCCATCCCAATTATGGCCCTTTTGGGAAGACCAGGTCCCCCAAACCTCTCCACAGATACAGCACTACCCCTGACACAGGAGACTCTGCTGGATTAGGGCCAAGCCCTCAGTAGGGTCATTAACCTTGACCATGATTTGATAAAGGCAGCGAGGCCCACACCCCACCAGGAGGCACTTCATCCTTTCCAACCTGGGGACTATGTAATGATCAAATCACTGGGCAAAGATTCTCTCTCTCCTGGTGGAAGGGCCGATACTTGGTGCCTCTGACAACCCCGACAGCTGTCAAACTGGAGGGGTAACCTGACTGGACACACAGGACCTGCTGCAAGTGAGCTCCGCACCCAACAGACAACAACCAGGAAGCACAGCAAACGACAGCTCCACACCCCGAGGAAAGCTCCAGCTAACCGCTACAGCCATCACCATCTTTATACTCCCCCTGATCATCCTGCCACAGGATGACTGGAACCAGGATCATGCAGTGACACACCTTACCGTTCGCGAGTCACTGGTCAATACATTCCTCTGTGTGACCTGTGTGTATGCTCAGAGGGTCAGCCAGAGTAGCTGTTGGGTTTGTGCTCATGTCCCCATGCACTCCCAAGGGGGCATTCCCCTGAGATCCTTCCCCTTTAATGAATCTGACATGGCTGAAAGGTGGGTGGGACGGGACAGGTCCCCTGAAGTAACCACTCTCAGCCGGAATGGGATCTTACAGAGGTAATTCTCCAGCCTGCTGGAAATCTGCAGAGTACCCATTAAACAATTTTCAGGGATGGTTCTATCCCTCATACAATCTTCCCCATGAACCCCCAGCCCTACTCCTCACAGACACTCCCGAACAGGGCACACCCATCGGATCGATCTGCCTCAAAATCAGCCATCCATCTGGATGGAATGCTGACTGGAGCCGGTGTGGTAACACCTTGCTCCTCACCCTGCAGCAAGTCAGTCCACAGCAGAGGGCAGGATACTGAACCTTCACATCCTCAACAGGAGCAGGCAAAACCCCACTTTCACCACCACCTGGACAGGGACCCAGACCGACCGCCTGAGAACCTATAATGGCACTTACTTTATTTACAGTCATAAAGCCTCCCCTTGGTTCCTGTTATCCTGGACCAGGAGCTGCTATGTTGGGTACGTGGTCCCATTTGTATACCATTCCCAGTCTTCTCCCTTCATGAAGTCACCGTCTCGCAGGAAGTGAACCCTCAACACCCTTGACCAGATTCTCTCTGTCTTTTCACCCACCTATGCAGCCATTCGATTGGAAATAGAAGCCCAGCTGCTGGCCATCCCCTTGGAGGAGGTAGCCAATGCCACATCCAGCTGAATGCGAAAGTTGTTGGCATTCACACTGTGGCCCAATAAAACAGGTCTGCCCTGGATTCTCTGCTGGCGGAGACAGGGGGCACATGTACCCTCATCGGCTCTGATTGCTGCAGTTACATACCCAGCCCCAGTGGGAACATTACGAACTCAGCCCGACATATCCAACAGGCTGCCGCTGTACTGCACAGCCAAAAACCACAATGGGACCCGTGGAACTGGGCAAGCTCCTGGCTGGGTTCCTGGGGCACGGCCTTGCTCCAGGGTCTCATAGTCCTCATTACTATCATTGTCGTTATTGCAGTTCTTGTCATGGCTATTAAAATGCGCTGTCTGAGCTTGTGCTCAATGCTGCTACCCCCCCCTGCCCTGACCTTACCACCCAACTAGTGAAGGTCCACAGGGACAATAACTTTGCCCCGACACGGAATATGTGGTTTTAGACTCAGACTCTGAATCTTACCCCACTGATTCCGGCCCTCCCCTGGCTCTGGCTACATATTCCCTTTCGCCTCTACCCCTAACTCAGCAAAATAAAATAAAAAAAGGGGAATTGTAGGAGAAAAGATAAACCACTCTGCCTGCCTTGTTCACAGAACCATGTCTGATCTTAGCAAAACAGAGCATACTGGGAGTGCAGGTCCATTGTACCCTGAAGGTTACTGCACAGGTGGATAGAGTGGTCCAGAAGGCATATGGTATGCTTGCCTTCATTGGACACGGTGTTGAGTATAAGAGCTAGTAAGTCATGTTAACATTGTACAAGGCATTGGTTCGGCTGCATTTGGAATAATGTGTACAGTTCTGGTCACCACATTACCAAAAGGATGTGGACACTTTGGAGAGGGTGCAGAGAAGGTTTACGAGGATGTTGCCTGGTATGGATGATGCTAGCTCTGAAGAGAGGGTGAGTAGGTTGGGTTTATTTTCATTAGAAAAAAAGGAGATTATGGGGGGACCTGATTGAGGTTTACATAATCATGAAGGGTATGGACAGGGTGGATAGAAACACTATTTTTTCCCAGGATGAAGGATTCAATTGCGAGAGTTCACATTTTCAAGCTGAGAGGTGGAAATTTTAAGGGGGATAACACGCGGCAAGTGCTTCACACAGAGAGGGTGGTAGACATTTGGTACGTGTTGCTAGCAGAGTTGGTAGAGGCAGGCACGGTAGATTCATTTAAGATGCGTCTGGACAAATGCTTGAGTGAGTGGGGAGCAGATGGGTACAGATGCTTAGGAATTGACCGACAGGTTAAGAGAGTACATTTGGATTGGCTCAGGCTTGGAGTGCCGAAGGGCCTGTTCCTGGGTTGTAAATTTTCTTTCTTTGTTCTATAATCCCTCAACTTCACTACAACCAGCTCAGGAACTAAAAACCAAAACCAGACATTACCTAAACAGCTTCCAGACTGAAGGAATACACTCCTCAGATGATCTGATAACAGACTTCCTACCTCACAATAGCATCATCGCTCCTGCAGCCCCGAGGGCATCCACAGTGCCCTCAGGTACTGAAGCCCCACAAAGCCTCCCTAGACTGAGTGACACCCAGATACCTGACAAGAATACGCACCACCCTGCAGGCCCATTGGAACCAGGATACTGGACATTAGCACCTGCTCTCACAGAGGAACGGAACCTCCTGTTCCAGTTATTACCTGATTGCTCCGACCGGCCAGCCGATTGTATTCCATTAAATGTAATTTAATTCATCTTGTCTTGTAATTAACACTGCACTACTGTAACACTACTGTAACACTATAAAAACTGTATCTGCAGCTTGGGGAAGAGAATCCTTGACGTAACTGGGTAAAGTGTCCGTTTCCTATGAGTATTGCCAATTTCTCTTTCCCACCACATAGTGAGAAATAAACTAGTGTTCGTCAATTTCACAAGATCGGTGTGTGGCCTCTATTTGTAATTGGACGATTCTCCGACAATGTCCTATATTGCAACAAGTGGCTCAGAGTCAAAATGTCATTTGCAGAGGCTGTGATTTTACATTTTCTTCCTCACTCTCTGTCCCGCTGTGTCCATTTCCTTCTGTCTGACCTCCCTCAGTCTTGGGTCTTCCTTCATTTCTCTCTCTCCATCGTCTGGCTCTTTCTT
The DNA here is from genome assembly GCF_047496795.1 of Chiloscyllium punctatum. NCBI lineage: Eukaryota > Metazoa > Chordata > Chondrichthyes > Orectolobiformes > Hemiscylliidae > Chiloscyllium > Chiloscyllium punctatum. The sequence goes on from NC_092762.1 coordinate 21,886,620, forward strand.
CCTCACTCTACTCCCCTCTCTCTCGCTCTCTCTCTCTCTCTCTCTCTCTCACACACACACCCTCCCTTTCTGATTCTCCATCACAATTCCTCTGTCTGTCCCCTTCCCCCGCCTCCCCATCAAACTCTCCAGATCGTCCCATCATGTTAATCCATCAATGCTCTAATGTTTCGAGTCAGGTTTACAAAATGACAGGAACTCCAACATTTCAGAGACAGAGGTTTCAATCTCAGAAACATTTTTTAAATATTCTTTTGTGGGACTTGGGCGTCACTGGCTGGCTAACATTGACAGCCCATCCTTATTTGCCCTTGAGAAGGTGGTGGTGAGCTGCCTTCTTGAATCACTGCAGTCCCCTTGCTGTGAGTTGACCCACAATGCCGGTAGGGAGGGAATGCCAAGATTTTCACTCAACAACTGTAAAGGAACGGCGATATATTTCCAAGTCAGGGTGGTGAGTGGCTTGGAGGGGAACTTGCAGGTGGTGGTGTTCCCCAGTACCTGCTGCCCTTGTCCTTCTCGATGGATGTGGTCGTGGATTTGAAAGGTGCTGTTGAAGGATCTTTGGTGGATTTCTGCAGTGCATCTTGTAGATAGCACACACTGCTGCCACTGGGCACCGGTGGTGGAGGGTTTGAATATTTGTCGATGTGGTGCATTTCAAGTGGGTTGCTTTGTCCTGGATAGTGTCAAGCCCCTTGAGTGTTGTTGGAGCTGCACCCATCCAGGCAAGTGGGGAGTATTCCATCACATTCCTGACTTGTACCTTGTAGACAGTGGGTAGAATTTGGGGAGTCAGGAGGTGAATTACTCGCCACAGTATCCCTAGTCTCTGTCCTGTTCTTGTAACTACTGTGTTCATGTGGTGAGTCCAGTGAGTTTCCGGTCAATGGTAACTCCAAGGATGTTGACAGTGGGGGAATCAGTGACGGTAACACTGTTGAATGTCAAGGAGTGGTGATTACAGTGTCTTTTATTGGTGATGGTCATGGTCTGACATTTGTGTGGCGTGAATATTACTCATCACTTGCTGGTCGAAGTCTGGATATTGTCCAGATCTTGTTGCATTTGAGCACGGATTGTTTCAGTATCTAAGGAGTCATGAAATGTGCTGAAAACTGTGCAAACATCAGTGAACATCGCCACTTCTGACCTTATGACTGAGGGAAGGTAATTGATGAAGCTGTTGAAGATTATTGGGCCTAGGACACTACCCTGAGGGGCTCCTGCAGAGATGTCCTGGAGCTGAGATGCCTGACCCTCTACAACCACAATCATCTTCTTTTGTGCCAGGTATGACTCTAACCAGTGGAGTGTTTGCCCCCAATACCTATTATTCCATTTTTGACAGGACTCCTTGATGCCATACCCATTCAAATGTAGCCTTGATGTCAAGGGCTGTCACTCTCACCTCATCTCTGGAATTCAGCTCTTTTGTCCATGTTTGAACCAAGGCTGTAATGAGATCAGGAGCTGAATGACTTTGGCGAAACCCAAACTGGGCATCACTGAGCAGGTTATTGCTGAGCAGGTGCTGTTTGATAGCCCTCGACAAAAGTGAGGACTGCAGATGCTGGAACCCGAGTTTAGATCAGAGTGGTGCTGGAAAAGCACAGCAGGTCAGGCAGCATTTGACTCCTCGGATGCTGCCTGACCTGCTGTGCTTTTCCAGCACTACACTGTTTGATAGCCCTGTTGATGGAGAGTCGGCAGATTGGGTGGCAATTAGCCAGGTTGGATTTGTCATGCTTTTTATGTACAGGAAATATCTGGGCAATTTTCCACATTGTCAGGGAGATGCCAATGTTGTAACTGTGTGGGAAGAGTTTGGCTAGGGGAGCAGCAAGTACTGGAGTGCACTTCTTCAGTACTATTGCCAGAATGTTCTCAAGGCCCATTGCCTTTGCAGTATCCACGGGGAGTGAATCGAATTGTCTGGAGCCTGGTAACTGTGATGCTGGGGAGCACTGAAGAAGTCCAAAGATGTGCAGATCAGGTGAATTGGTCATGCTAAATTGCCCGTAGGGTTAGGTAAGGGGTAGATGTAGATGTAGGGGTATGGGTGGGTTACGCTTCGGCGGGGCGGTGTGGACCTGTTGGGCCGAAGGGCCTGTTTCCACACTGTAAGTAATCTAATCTAATCTAATCTAATCTCATCTAATTATAAAAACAAAGTCCAAGATGGATCATCTACTCAGCACTTCTGACTGAACTTTGATATGAATGCATCAGCCTTATCTTTTGCACTGATGTGCTGGGCTCCTCCATCAGTGAGGATGGGGATATTTGTGGAGCAGCTCCGCCAGTGAGTTGTTAAATTATACACCACCATTCACGACTGGATGTGAAAGGACTGCAGAGCTTAGATCTGATGCATTGGTTGTGGGAGCACACAGCTCTGTCTATCACTTCCTGGTTATGCCACTTGGCAAGTACTCCTGTTTAGTACCTTCACCAGGTTGACACCTCATATTTAGGTCTGCCTGGTGCTGCTCCTGGCACGCGCTCCTGAACTCTCCATTGAACCAAGATTGATCCCTGCTTGATGGTAATGGTTGAGTGGGGATATGCTAGGCCATGAGGTTACAGATTGTGCTGGAGTACAGCAGTTTTGATGACCCACAGTGCTTCATGGATGCCCAGTATTGAGCCGTAGATCGGTTCGAAGTCTGTCCCAGTTAGCACAGTGATAGCACCACACAACAAGATGGAGGGTATTCTCAATGTGAAGGCAGGACTTTGTCTCCATCAGGACAGTGCAGTGGTCACTTTTATCTATACTGTCATGGACAGAGGTGATTGCAACTGGCAGATTAGTAAGGGTGAGGTCAAGTACATTTTCTGCTCTTGTTGGTTCCTTCACCACCTGCCAGAGACCCAGTGTAGCAGTTATATCCTTTAGGACCCAACCAACCCAATCAGTAATGCTGCTGCTGCTGAGCCACTCTTGGTGGTGGACATTGAAATCCGCCACCCAGTAGACATTTTACCACCCTCAGTGCTTTCTCCAAGTGTTGTTCAACATGGAGGGGCACTGATTCATCAGCTGAAGGAGGATAATATGTGATAACCAGTAAGAGGTTTCCTTGCCTCTGTTTAACTTGAAGCCATGAGACCTCATGAGGTCCACAGTCGATGTCAAGGACTCCCAGGGCAACTTCCTCCCACCTCGGCTGGGTCTGTCCTGTCAGTGGGACCGGACATATCCAGGGATGGTAATGGTGGTGTCTGGGTATGTAAGGTATGATCTGATAAAAATGAATGGATCAGGCTGTTGCTTGACTCGTCTGTGAGACAGTTCTCTCAATTTTGGCACTAGCTCCCAGATTCCAGTATAGAGGACAGGGCCGTTGTCTTTTCTGGTTCCAAGGATGATGCCAGATGATCCAGGGTTTCATTTCTTTGTTGTGAGTTTCTAGCGATTGATATGACTGAGTGGCTTGTGAGGCCATTTCAGAGGGCAGTGGAGAATCAACCACATTGCTGTGGCTCTGGAGTCACATGGAGGCCAGACCAGGTAAGGATGGCAGATTTCCTTCCCTAAAGGGCATTAATGAGCCAGATAGTTTTTTCCGACAATTGACAATGGTTTCAAGGTTAACCCTTAATTCGGTTTTTTTAAAATTGAATTCAATCTCCATCATCTGCCATGGCACGATTTGAACCCAGGTCCCCACAGCATTATTCTGAGTTTCTGGATTAATAGTCAAGTGACAATACCACGAGACCATCGATTCCACTGAGGAGGTGGATGGGGATGCAGTGAGAGGGAGGTTGTGGAAAGGCAGGGATGGGAGTCAGCCTGGAGGGCCGTGGGAATGGGGATGTGGGGGGCAGGGAATAGGTACCAGGGCTGAGTCGAGGGGTGGTGATAATCTCCTGTCAGTGAACACTGAAATTGCAGTAGAAATAGTTCTCAGCACATGACTGAAGATGATATCCTGGGATAGAGAGAATGAGACAGAGAGAAGTTGGACAGATACACAAACATGAGGGGAGGAGGTGACAGTGTCTCAACCTTTGCAGCCTCTGGTTTCTAACCGTGTGTGTGATGTGTTTTTGTTGAAATGCAGTGAGACTGTGTGTGGGATCTTCCTTCATTCGACAAGGTGTTGCACAAAAGGGCCTGGAATAAACTAAACATACCGGCCATGTATTAGCATGGATACAGGATGGGTTAACTGACAGGAAGCAAAGAGTGGGGATAAATGAGTGCGTTTCTGGTTGGTGATCAGTGACGGGTGTTTGCCTCAGTGATTACCATTAGGACCACAATTATTCACAATTTATAGAGATGATTTGGAGTTTGGGGATCACAGTTAGTGCCAATGTTTGTGGATGACATGAAGGTAAATGGTAGAGTAAAGTGTGCAGAGTACTCTGAAAGTTTCCAAAGGGACATCGATAGTTCAAGTGAGTGAGCAAAGGTCTGGTAGATGGAGTACAATGTGAATAAATGTGAAATCATCCAATTTGGAATAACTGTGAGAGGGACTATTTCTGAACGGTGAAAGAAACTTGCAGCATGATGCTGTGCAGAGAGACCTGGGGGTCCTTGTGCATGGATCAGAGAATGCTCGTCTACAGGTGCAACCAGTAAGTCAGAAGGAAAATGGAATTTTGTCTTCCTAAAGGGATTGTATTTAAAAGCAGAACGGTTATGTTGCAGCTGTATAGGGTGCTGGGGAGACCACACCTGGAGGACTGTGTGCAGGTTTTGTTTCCGTACTTGGGAAAGGATGTACTGGCACTGGAGGTGGTGCAGAGGACAAGGTTCACTAGGTTGATTCCGGAGTTCGGGGGGGTGGCTTATGAGGAGAGACTGAGAAGACTGGGATTATATTCCTTGGAATTTCCTAGAATAATGGGGATGGTGTGGTGGGAGTGGATCTCAGAACCATATGAAATTTCTGAAGGGAATAGATAAGATAGAAGTAAAGAGAGTGTTTCAACTGGCCGGTGAAACTGAGACAAGTGGGCATAGCCTCAAAATAAGAAGGAACAGATTAGGGCTGAATTGAGAAGGAAGTTCTTCTCCCAGAGGGTTGTGAATCTGTGGAAATCCCTGCCCAGTGAAGTAGTTGAGGCTTCCTTAGTGAATGAATTTTAAGTTCAGAGAGATAGATTTTTGAACAGGAAAGGAATTAAGGGTGAAGGTGAGAGGGTGGGTATGTGGAGCTGATCCCACAAAAAGACCAGCCATGATCATATTGAATGACTCAGGAGGCTCAAAGGGCCAGACAGCGATTTCCTGCTCCTCATTCTTATGGTCTTATGGATTTGAACATTAACCTCTTCTGGGGGGTTGTGTGTATGGGTGGGGTGGGGTGCGGTGAGGAGGGCGGTGTTGGGGGGAGGGGGGTGAGGGTGGAGTCCTGAGCCTCTGAAGCATTTTTCAATCATTGTGGAAGGGTTGTATTATTACTTCAGACAGTGCTAAATGGAAGTTGCAGGTGCCACTCAAATGTCGTTTATTGGTCAGCTGAGGCTCATGGGGAAAGGAAAGAGAGGGTTGGATTTTTCTGTCTCTCCACCCAGCCGTTTTCTTTTCTGTATTTCCTCTCGGAATATCTGGGACAGACTCCACTGGGACTTGTCACCATTTTAATGGGGCGGTGGGTGAGTGGTCAGTGGGGATCATGGTGTGGGAAGGGAGTGGGATCCCAACCCCTGCTTCCCCACAACATGTCCCACTCCCTCCTCCTACCATTCTCAGTTTATCTGTGAGGATTAGGGGATGGACAGAAGGAATTGTTGCCATTGACTGGGATCTTATTACGGGTAAAAACAATGACTGCAGATGCTGGAAACCAGATTCTGGATTAGTGGTGCTGGAAAAACACAGCAATTCAGACAGCATCCGAGGAGCTGTAAAATCGACGTTTCGGGCAAAAGCCCTTCATCAGGAATACAGGCAGAGAGCCTGATGGGTGGAGAGATAAGTGAGAGGAGGGTGGGGGTGGGGAGAAAGTAGCATAGAGTACAATAGGTGAGTGGGGGAGGGGATGAAGGTGATAGGTCAGGGAGGAGAGGGTGGAGTGGATAGGTGAAAAAGAAGAAAGGCAGCTCGGCATGGTTGAAGAGCTTCAGGACAGAGGAAATGACCTGGGAGTTGCAGTGGGAGAGGGACTCCCTGAGATTCTTGTAGAGAGAGGAGGAAAACATCTTCAAGGCAGGCATTCGCAGTAGGGTTAAGATCAACTAGGTAAAAACAATGACTGCAGATGCCTTCCCCGCTCACCTACTGTAGTCTATGCTACTTTCTCCCCACCCCCACCCTCCTCCAGCTTATCTCTCCTCACTTCAGGCTCTCTGCCTTCATTCCTGATCAGGGGCTTTTGCCCACAACATCGATTTTACTGCTCCTCGGATGCTGCCTGAACTGCTGTGCTCTTCCAGCACTACTATCCAGAAAATGGGATCTTATTACTGTCTCTTGGGTTGGGGGGTTGGGGAGGGTGGGGTTTGGTGAGGGGGTGAGGTTTTGGAGTCGGCTCTGGGACTGAGGAGGATCCTTAGCATTGCAAAGGGGCAAGAAATGCAGGATCTGACACACCCGACCCCACCACCCTCCCACGCCGCCCCCACTCACTTTTGGCCAACGTTCAGGATGATATTAACCCACTCCATCAACGGTTGGCCATTTTCACATTTTGCTTCCTGTGGGATCCCACACAGTGGAATGTGGGAGCAGGGGTTGTTGCACGGAAAAGGAAGACAGCTGAAAGAGGGATGGGGTGGTAGGGGGCTAGGTACCGGATCTGGAGGGAGGGTGTGAGGGTTTACTCCAGTGATCAGACCCAGCCCAGCTCCAGGTTGAAACAGGAGAGTTTAGTATTTGCTGATGGCTTAGTGGGGATGGAGGGGTGGGGGGGCTGCTGTTTTCACATTACAGCCTGTGGGATCTTGCTGTGCGGGGATAGACTACAGCCATTTCCTTTACAGTAGTAGGGAGCAACACTTTTCACATTCAGGAAATTCAGGAGGTGAGGGCAAGGGGTTCTGAACGTGGGTGGTGAAGGTACAGAAACCTTCAGTTTCATTCAACATGTAACCGAGGAAACTGGGGACAGCTGGTGGGATCCAGCTGTGCAGAATACCCTTCACTCCAATATCAGCCCCTCTCTGTGGGGGTAATGGGGAGGTGGGGGATGGTGGTGAATGGAGGTGGGCTCTGACAGGTTGTTGAAGGAATACCATGGCGCTCCGCATACAGCTACCTGTGGGATCTTGCTGTGCACTCCCTCGGCCTGCAGCTCACCCTCACATGTTACGCTAGCCTATCCATAGGGCCCCAGGCTGAGGTCACTGATGGTCTGATAGTGGTTAGGGTACACCGTCCCTCCATTTCCCCCATAGCTCTGACCCTCCCACCACCTCTCATCATCCCCACACCCTCCGAGACATGGCACAGAGATTGGAGCACAAGGCAAACGTGAGGCAGGAGAGGGCATTTCAATCAAAACAAGTGTGGAATGGAGAGAGAGAGAGAGAGATAAAGAGATTATCGAAATGAAAGGGGAATCTGGCCAGAGATGGAGGTGTGGGTGGGACAGTGAAAGAGGAAGAGGGAGAAAGGGACAGAGAAAGAAAGACATTGATCGATTTGCGAGAGCAGGAGGAGAAAGCTGAACAGAGATGGACAAGTGGATAGTGTCAGACAGAGGGAGAGAGGAGTGAAAGAGAGAGACAGGGACACACAGATAGAGAGGTGCCTGTACCAGGGGAAGGTTCCTCATTAATATTTCATGTAGAAACTGCACCAATCCCGGATGGAGTGGGCACGGGGGTGATGCCCTTTGAATGGGAGTGGGTCAGGGGAACATTGGACTTGTTTTTTGTGCTTCTCGTACCCCCGGATTGTCAGAGAACCAGCTGGACGGGGCAGATTAAACCCAAGGGATGGTGGGGGCTGAGGAGGGCGGGGGGGCGCGGGTGGTGGGAAAAGGGGAGAGGGACACAAGTTGTGGTGAGTGACTCTCCACCACTGAGTCATTGCCCAGCCCCTCAGAAAATAAACCCTAGGGGCAGTCAGAAAGCATTTGCCCCTGATCACATTTGAAATCTGTTCCTATTCTCTGGGTTTAAGATCAGGGAGAGGTGCTGATTAAACATAGAGACTTTGGAAGTCAGTCAGTGATGGGATCTCGTTTGTTTCTTCTCAGTTTTGTTTCAGAACATTTTAGCTTTGATCTGATCAATTTCCATCTCTCTCCTGGAGGGAATTCTGAGAGACTGAACCTTGGACACTGAGGGAGAGACAGACTCTGGCAGTGGGAATGGGGGTGGTGTGTGGGGAGGGAGAGTTGGAGGCTGAGAGACAATAAATATTTCTGTCCCTGCTCCCCTCAAACAGAAACACTGCGACAGTCCTGAGGCAGTCTGAGTAACCTTCCTGTTCCCGGTCCCTGGGTTTAATATCAGGGGCTGTGTTGGGAGGAGACTGTCTGATTGTGGAGGCAGCGAGTAGTGGGATCTTGCTGTGCTTTTGGTGCAGGAGTTTGTGAAAAACTAATTAATTTTCATTTCTCTCTCAGTCCTTCCGCCTCCCGTTCCCGGGGAGATTTGATTCGGGAGCTGAAACACGGGAAAATGCAGAGACAGAGAGAGAGAGACAATTATTATAAACTGTCCCATCTCCTGTCATTCATTTACACACAAACACACAGTCCCGGGGGAGAACAATTGTGGGGCTCAGGCAGTCTCTGGGGTTTGTATCACAAGGGGGTGAGCTCTGGGGGGTAGAGGATGTGGGAAGATAGAGGGCCAAAAAGGGAGCTGCTGCACAGTCTGATCCCACAGATTTCACTACCTCCCTCTCTCTCTGCCTCCATATTCCCAGTTGCCTGTCCCTCACGCAGCTTTCTATAAATTCTCCTCTCTGCCATATCCTTCACATCTACCCCTGCCCACTCTCTCACCCTGTCCCCAGGTTTTTCAGGAACTGATCTTCCATTCAGTATTTCCGATCTTTGGCCTTTCCCACCAACCTCTCTCTGCCCTCTGTGACCTTGCTATTGCTCCCTGAGGGTCATTTGAGCCACATCCCCCTCATTCTCTGTCCCTCTCTATCGCTCATGCTCAATGGTATCTCTGTTTACCTTTCTCCCCACCGACTTCTTTCTCTCTTTTGTTTCCATAGATTCCCCACAGGATGGAAGCAGGCCATTCAGCCCATTCACACCAACCCTCTGAAGGATAGCCTCCCCAAACCTTTCCCATCTCTGTAACCCTGCATTTCCCATGGCACGTCCACTTAATCTGCTCATCCTTTGACTGTGGGAGGAAAACAAAGCACCCAAAGCAAACCCAGGCAGACACAAGGAGAATGTAGAAACTCCACACAGTCATTCAAGACTGGATTCGAACCTGGGTGTTTCTCTCTCTCTCTCTCTCTCTCTCTCTTTTCTTCTGTCTCCGTATCCCTGTGTTTATTTTTCTCTCTTTCTCCTTCTCACTTTCTCCATTTTCCCCTATTCTCAATGGGATTTCTCTCTCCTGCTTCCTATCTGTCCTTTTTGGTCTGTCTCTCTCTCGGATCTTTCTCCCTGTGTCTTACTGTTTCTCTCCCTGTATTGCTCTGTGCCCCCGTTTTCACCTTTTCTGCCCCAGTTTCTTTCTCTCCTATCTGTCCTTCTATCTCTCTCTCTCTGGGGTCTTTCTGCCCCCCTCAATTCGTCCCTCTTCCTCTGCCTCTCCATCTCTGTCTCTATCCTGCACTGTTTCTCTCCCTATGATCATTCTCCGTCTCTCCCAAGTTTTCTCTCTCTCCCTCTACCCCCGACTCTCCAGATGGAGGTTTCCTTCTGTTTACCTATGTCTCCCTATTCCCCATGTATATACCTGGAGTTTCACTCTCCATTTGCCTGTGGCTGTTTATCCCTGTCCCTGGGAGCAAATTTGGGGTGGAACGGTGGCAGGGCTGAATACTTATTGGAGTGGGATTCTCCTTCTGTTTCCTTCTCTCTCCCTGTCGGTCCATCTCTCCCATGGCTTTTCTCACCTTTATGCCTCAGACCTGAAATCCACACAGAGACAAAGCTTCAGTTTCAAACCAGCTACAATAGGCTTTTATTCAGACAAGGGAACAGTCTTCTGCAGCCAAGGAACAAAGATTAATCCCACAGGGGAACATCGTATTTCCACACTGACAAACACAAGCTGTGAGTGGGATGAACTTAACCAGTAAAGTTAGTGAGTCTCTGAACATCAAACTATTTCACACAAGGACATGAAGCGACTATATGGATCTGTTGTACAAGTGGACATTTGTTCATTTTACAAATGATCATGAATTTTCTCACTGAGATTTTTTTAGAATTCTGACACTGTGAACAGGCCCTTCAGCCCAACACATCCACACTGACCCGTCAAAGAGTAACCCATCCAGATCCATTTCCCCATCCTATATTTACCCCTGACTAATGCACCTAACATACACATTCCTGAACACTCAGGGCAATTTAGCACAACCAATTCACCTAACTTGCACAACTTTTGACTGCGGGTAGAAATCGGAGCATGTCGACAGAGGGAGAATGTGCAAACTCACACAGTCGTCCGAGGCTGGGTTCCAGGTATTTGAGGCAGCAGTGCTAACCACTGAGTCACCTCTGATTGACTCAAATTGTGTTCAAGATGGTTAATCTCAGGGAAGTGTAATTTGCTGCTGACTTTGCCTATTTTCCCACACACTTCCAAGTATTCAGAAATCTCATCTTTCACAATGGATTCCAAGATTTTACCCAGGACCGAGGTTAGGGTAATCGGACTGTAATTTTCTGTTTTGTGCATTACTTCCATTTAAAACAAGTATGTTTGCATGTTTCTGTGTGTTTGTATGTGTGAGTCAGTGTGTCTATGTGTGTGTGCATGTTTCTGTGTGTGTTTATGCGTGTTAGTGTACATGTTTCTGTGTATATGTATACATGTCTGTGCCAGTGCGCTTGGATGTGACAATGCTGTCACTTTAACAAGGTTATTTTGTTCTTGGTTGTTTTTTAAGACTATAAGACATAAAAGCAGAAATTAGGCCATTCTGTCCATCGAGCCTGCTCTGCCATTCAATCATGGCTGCTACGTTTCTCATCGAGGAGAAAGTGAGGACTGCAGATGCTGGAGATCAGAGCTGAAAATGTGTTGCTGGAAAAGCGCAGCAGGTCAGGCAGCATCCAAGGAACAGGAGAATCAATGTTTCGGGCATAAGCCTGAAGAAGGGCTTATGCCCGAAACATCGATTCTCCTGTTCCTTGGATGCTGCCTGACCTCCTGCACTTTTCCAGCAACACATTTTCAGCTCTGCCACATTTCTCATCCCCATTCTCCCTGTAACACTTGATCCCCTTGACAATCACAAACTTATCTATCTCTGTCTAAAAGATATTCAATGACCTGGCCTCCACAGCGTTCTGTGGCAGTGAATTCCATAGATTCACCACTCTCCAGCTAAAGAGGTTTCTCCTTGTCTCCATTTAGAAAAGTCTTCCCTTTACCCTACTGCTGTGCCCTGGCGTCCTAGTCTTTCCTACCAATGGAAACATCTTCCCAACATCCATTCTGTCCAGGCTATTCATTTAGATTCCCCCTCATCCTTTTGAACTCCATCGAGTACAGACCCAGAGTCCTGAAACTTTCCTCATACATTAAGCTTTTCATTTCTGGGACCATTCTCGTGAACCTTCTCTGAACACCCTCCAGGACCAATACATAATTCCTAAGATACGGGGCCCAAAACTGCACATAATTCTCCAAATGTAGTCTGACCAGATCCTTCTAGAGTCTCAGAAGTGTATGAATTCATACTTTCCCACATTGTACTCCATCTGCCACTTCTTTGCCCACTTTCCTAACCTGTCCAAATCCTTCTGCAGACTTCCTACCTTTTCACTGTTACCTGTCCCTCTACTTATCTTCATATCATTGGCAAACCTGGCCAGAATGCCCTCCGTTCCTTCATCTTGATCATTAATATATAAAGTGAAATGTTGAGCTCCCAACACTGAGCCTTGCGGAACACCACTCGTCACTGGCTGCCATCATGAGAAGGACTCTTTCACCCTCACTCTCTGCTTTTGGCCAAACAGCCAATCTTCTATCCATGCTAGCACCTTGTGTCTAACACTATGGGTCCCTCACTTACTCCTCTCCCAGTCAATTCTCCCCACCTCCTCTCTCATGCCTCTGTATTTGCCTTTATTCAGCTGTATTACCATTATCTTTGATTTTGTCTTCCCTCTCAATTTGCAGAATAATTTCAGTCATATTATGATCACTGCCTGCTGAGGGTTCCTTCACCTTAAGCTCCCTGATCAAGTCTGCCTCTTGCCTGTAAGAATCTGTCTTCCAGTTTATATTATAGAACATAGAACATTACAGCACAGTCCAGGCCCTTCGGCCCTCAATGTTGCTCCAACCTGTGAAGCCCATCTGAATCCCATCGAACCTACATTATTCCATATGTCTATCCAATGACCATTTAAATGCCCTTAAAGTTGGCGACTCTACAATTGTTGTAGGTGGTGCATTCCATGTCCTTACTACCCTCTGAGTGAAAAAAAGTACCTCTGACATCTGTTTTATAACCATCACCCCTCAATTTAAAGTATGTCCCCTTGTGCGAGCCATCACCATCCGAGGAAAATGCTCTCACTGTCCACCCTATCTAACCCTGTAATTATTTTATAAGTCTCAATTAAGTCACCTCTCAACTGTCTTTTCTCTAATTAAAACAGCCTCAAGTCCATCAGCCTTTCCTGGTAAGACGCTTCCCTCCATACCAGGCAACATCTTAGTGAATCTCCTCTGAACGCTTTCCAAAGCTACCACATCCTTCCTATAATGCGGTGACATGAACTGTATACAATACTCCAAGTGCCTCTTAAATGTTGCAATTGAACCACTTCCTCTGGCAGCTCATTCCATACCTGTACCACCCTCTATGTGAAAAAGTTGCCGCTTAGGTCTCTTTTATATCTTTCCCCTCTCACCCTAAACCTATGCCCTCTAGTTCTGGACTCACCCACTCCAGGGAAAAGACTTTGCCTATTTATCCAATCCATGCCCCTCATAATTTTGTAAACCTTTATAAGGTCACCCCTCAGCCTCCGATGCTCCAGGGAAAACAGTCCCAGCCTGTTCAGCCTCTCCCAATATCTCAAATCCTCCAATCCTGGCAACATCCATGTAAATCTTTTCTGAACCCTTTCAAGTTTCACAGCATCTTTCCGATAGGAAGGAGATCAGAAAGGCACACAATATTCCAACAGTGGCCTAGCCAATGTCCCTGTACAGCCGCAACATGACCTTCCAACTCCTGTACTCAATACACTGACCAATAAAGGTAAGCATACCAAACGCCTTTTACACTATCCTATCTACCTACAACTCCACTTTCAAGGAGCTATGAACCTTCAGTTCAAGGTCTCTTTGTTCATCAACACTCCCTAGGACCTTACCATTTACTGTATAATTCCAGCTGAGACTTGCTTTCCCAAAATGCAGCACCTAGAATTTATCTGAATTAAACTCCATCTGCCACGTCACAGTCCATTAGCCTATTTGGTCTAAATCCTGTTGTAATATAAGTTAACCCTCTTCGCTGTCCACCACACCTCCAATTTTGGTGTCATCTGCAAACGTACCCTCTTATGCTCGCATCCAAATCATTTATGTAAATGACAAAAAGTAGAGGACCCAGCACCGATCCTTGTGGCACTCCACTGGTCACAGGCCTCCAGTCTGAAAAACAACCCACCACAACCATCCTCTGTCTTCTACCTTTGAGCCAGTTCTGTATCCAAAATGGCTAGTTCTCCCAGTTCTCCATGAGATCTAACCTTGCTCATCAGTCTCCTATGGGGAACCTTGTCGAACGCCTTACTGAAGTCCAAATAGATCACATCTACTGCTCTGCCCTCATCAATTCTCTTTGTTACTTCCTCAAAAAACTCAATCAAATTTGTGAGACATGATTTTCCACACACAAAGCCATGCTGACTATCCCTAATCATTCCTTGCCTTTCCAAATACATGTACATCCTGTCCCTCAGAATTCCCTCCGACAACTTGCCCACCACCGACGTCAGGCTCACTGGTCTATACTTCCCTGGCTTCTCCTTACCACCCTTCTTGGCACCACGTTAGCCAACCCCCAGTCTTCTGGCACATCACCTGTGACTATCGATGACACAAATATCTCAGGCTCACCAATCACTTCTCTAGCTTCCCACAGAGTTCTCGGGTACACCTGCTCAGGTCCTGGGGATTTATCCACCTTTACCCATTTCAAGAAATCCAGCATTTCCTCCTCTGCAATATGGACATTCTGCAAGATGCCACCATCTATTTCACTCCAGTCTATGTGGAGTATCTTCCATGTCCTTTTCCACAGTAAATACTCATTTCGTATCTCCCCCATTTTCTATATCTCCACACAAAGGCCGCTTTGCTGATCTTTGAGTACCCCTATTCTCTCCTTAGTTACCTTTTTGTCTTTAATATATTTGGAAAAGCTCTTTGGATTCTCCTTAATTCTATTTGCTAAAGTTATCTCAAGTCCCCTTTTTGCCCTCCTGATTTCCCTCTTAAGTATCCTCTTAACTTCCTTTATACTCTTCTAAGGATTCACTCGATCTATCCTGTCTATACCTTACATATGCTTCCTTCTTTTTCTTAACCAAACCCTCAATTTCATTAGTCGTCCAGCATTCCCTATACCTACCAGCCTTTCCTTTCACCCTAACAGGAATATACTTTCTCTGGATTCTAGTTATCTCATGTCTGAAGGCCTCCCATTTTCCAGCCGTCCCACAAAACCTCCTGTCTGTCCTCCAAACTATGGAGTTTCCAATGACTAAAGCTCTGCTCCTCCTTTCTCTTCCCCTCTCAGCAACAGGGTCAGACTCTGTGCCAGAGGCCTGTACCCTATTACTTACTCCTGGTAAATTGTCCCCCCAACAGTATCCAAAATGGTCCACTTGTTGTTGAGGGGAATCATCACAGGAGATCCCTGCACTGCCTGCAGGTTCCCTTTCCTACCCCTGTCGGTAATCTATCTACCTTCATGTGGCTGTGGAGTAACTACCTCCCTGTAACTTCTCTCAATAACCCCCTCCCCTTCCAGAATGATCTGAAGATCATCCAGCTCCAGGTCCAGTTCCCTAATGGTCCTCAAGGGTGCACTTCCCAAAAACGAAGTCAGCAGGGACACTCAAGTTGACACTTACCTCCCACATTCCGCAGGAGGAACTGCCCTAACCTCCATTCCCACGATTCTAAATTCCCAAGTAGACCTCTGAGAAAATGAAACACGAAAGAAAACAGTTGTTACCTTACCAACTGATGCACAGAACTATTTTTTTGGCTTAGAGGAGGAGGATGGGTGGGAGACATTCCCAAGTATTATTTAGGGTAAAGTAACCACCCAAATGTGTAACCTCATGACCTTCCAGATATTCTAGAGGGAGTCAGAAACTAGATTCTGAGGTGAATAGCAGTGGTTTAGATACAGAATACGAGATGCACAGGAGTGAAGTACTGACTGGAATATATTTAAGGAGTTCAGGGTGATTAATAAGGAAAATAAGAGAATCACATAAGTGAGCTATAGGGCCAGAAGGTCGAATTTGAATGCATAACACAAAGGTAAAGGCAGGATTCTTGACAGTGTGGAGGAACAGAGGAATCTTGAGGTCCATGTCCATAGATTCCTGAAAGTTTCTACCCACGTTGATAGGGTTGTTAAGAATGCATATGGTGTGTTGGCTTTCATTAGCTGGTATATTGTGTTTAAGAGCCGCGAGGTTATGCTGCAGTTCTGTCGAGCCGTGGTTAAACCACACTTGGAATATTGCATTCAGTTCTGGTCGCCTCATTACAGGAAAGATGGGGAAGCTTTACAGAGAGTGCAGGGGAGATTTATGCCAGGAACAGAGGGCATGGTCTAGATTAGAATGGTGCTGGAAAAGCACAGCAGGTCAGGCAGTATCCAAGGAGCAGGAAATTCCTCATTCCTGATGAAGGGCTTTGCCTGAAACGTCGATTCTGCTGCTCCTCAGATACTGCCTGACCTGCTGTACTTTTCCAGCACCACTCTAATCTAGACTCTGATCTCCAGCATCTGCAGTCCTCACTTTTGCCTAGGAACGGAGGGTATGTCTTATGAAGAAAGGTTGAGAGAGTTAAGGCTTTTCTCATTGGAGCAAAGAGGTATGAGAGGTGACTTGATAGGGGCGTACAAGATGATGAGAGGCATAGACAGAGAGACTATCATAGACAGAGACTTTTTCCTCTGAAGGAAATGTCTATCATGAGGGGGCATAATGTTAAGGTGATTGGGGGAGGGTTTAGGGGAGATGTCAGAGGTAGGTTCCTTACACAGAGAGTGGTGGATGTGTGGAATTCTAGTAGAGTAAGACATGCTGGGGACTTTTAAGTGACTGTTGGATAGCCACATGGAAGATATTACAATGGAGTTTATGGAGGTTAATTTGATCTGAGAGTAGGATAAAAGGCCAGCACAGCCATGAGGACTGAAAGGCCTGTACTGTGCTGCACTGATCTCTGTTCTCAATTAATCAAGGGATTCAGGGTGGTTTATATATCGAATAACAGATACTGCGGAGTAAGTTACAGGTTGGAATCTAATTGAGGAGTTCAGCATATTTCTGTACAGTCATACATACAAAGGAATGCAGAATGATTTTTGAGGTCATTTTGAATATGGAGCAACAGATACTCTGGAGTGAGTTAGAGACTGCAATTTAACCACATGTTTTGGGTCATTAAAAACTGGTTGCAAATTTGAGAGATGTAAACTTTGAGGTGGTGTGATTGGAGTTGGCAAAAATGATTGGGTGTGCAACGAAGGGAGTGGCAGCAGATAACATGGGGTGGCTGTTCATTGGGAATGAAAATAAATACGGGCTGGGAAAATATTTGGGGGATCCTCAAAAATTGGAAGGATGAGTGGTGAGTGCCAAATCTGTCGTTAGGACATCTGGGGAGGTGCAAAATTTGAGGGCATGATTGAAGAGGAACTTGAGGTTTGCAAAATGTTTGGAAGGTTGCAAATTATGGGGGTACTCAAAACCTAAGCAGATGCAACATTTGGGGAGTTTGAACAGAGTGAGGACTGGAGATGCTGGAAAGACAGAATTGATAAAATCTGGAGAGGCAAAAAGCACAGCAGATCAAGCAGCCTCACAGGAGCAGGAGAGTCAATGTGTGGGATTTGGGACCTTCATCAGGGGGACTGAGGAAAAATCTGGGGTGGTGGGTCTGGGGGAAGGTAGGTGGGGTGATGAAATGTAGATGCAGGTCGGTGGTGATTGTGATTAATCAATCAGAAGGAAGATAGACAGGTTCGGTCAGGTCAAGAGGACAGGGGTGGAGAGGGAGGGCTGGACAGTTCGAGGTGGGAAGTGGGAAGATTTGGAAGCTGGTGAATCCTATATTGAGGCCATTTTGTTGTAAGCTTTTTCCTCAAGTTCTCGTTTGGCTTTATTTTGATCTTGGAGCAGGCTCATGTCTTTGGGGGAGTTGAAATGGCTGACCCAGAGGTGGGGTTGATTGGAACATGTGGGCCTTAGATGTTGCCTGATCTGGTCCCAGTGTTTGTGTTCAGGCTCCCACTGAGAGGAGAACACATTGGGAACAAGGGATGCAATAAATCAGGTTAGAGGAAATATGGGTGAATCTCTGCTGAACTTGGAAAGATGTTTTGGGTCCTTGGATGGAGGAAAGAGGGGAGGTGTGGCATCAGGTGTTGCACTTCCTGGGTTCACAGGTGAAGGTGCCAGGTGTGGAGGAGAGGATGGTGGGAAACGAGGATCTAACTAGGGAGTCATGTAGGGAATGGACCCCAGGAAAGCAGATGGGGTAGAGTGGGAAATCTCATTTTCGTGTTAGGGGTCAGATTGCAGGTGGTGAAAATGGCAGAGGATGATGCATTGGATTTGGAGATTAGTGGGGTGGAATGTGAGGGAGTTCTATCCTTGTTGTGGCTGGGAGGGGTTTGAGGGTAGAATGTGGTTGTAGGACTCATTGTTCACGGGGAAGGGGAAATTACGCACCTTGAAGAAGGGGAGGTGATGGCCTCATGGTATTATTACACGTATTATTATCCAGAAACCCAGAAAAATGTTCTGGGGACCTGGGCACGAATCGTATCACAGCAAATGGTCGAATTTAAATTCAACAACAAAATCTGGAATTAGGAGTCGACTGATAGCCATGAAACTATTGTCAATTGTTGGAAAAAAACTATCTGGTTCATTAATATCCTTTCGGGAAGGAAATCTGCCATCCTTACCTGGTCTGGCCTCCATGTGATTCCAGAGCCACAGCAATGTGGTTGATTCTCCACTGCCCTCTGAAATGGCCTCACAAGCCACTCAGTCGTATCAATCGCTAGAAAGTCACAACAAAGAAATGAAACCCTGCACTATCTGGCATTGACCTTGGAACCAGAAAATACAACAGCAAAAACACAAACAGCTCTGTTGACCATGCAAAATCCTACTTACTGACATCTTGGGGCTCATGCCAAAATTGGGCGAGCTGTCTCACAGAGTAGTCAAACAACAGCCTGATATAGTTGTTCTTACGGAATCATACCTTACAGATAATACCTCAGACACTACCAATACTTTCCCTGGATATGTGCTGTCCCATGAGCAGGATAGATCCAGCAGAGGTGGCTACACAGTGGCATGCAGTCAGCAGGGAGTTGCCCCAGGAGTCCTTGATATCAACTATTGACGTCCCCAGGTCTCATGGCTTCAGGTTAAACAGGGGCAAGGAAACCTCTTACTGGTTATCACATGTCATCCTCCTTCAGCTGATGAATCAGTGCTCCTCCATGTTAAACAATACTTGGAGGAAACATTGAGGCTGACAAAGGCACAGAATGTACTCTGGGTGGGGGATTTCAATGTTCAACACCAAGGGGGTGCTTGGCAGCATCATTACTGATCGAGCTGGTCGGGTCCGAAAGGATATAACTGCTAGACTGGGTTTGTGGCAGGTGGTGAAGGAACCAACAAGAGGGAAAAACATACTTCAGGTCATCCTTACTAATCTGCCAGCTGCAGAAACATCTGTCCATGACAGTATAGATAAAAGAGACCACCTTCCTGTGCTTATGGAGACAAAGTCCTTCCTTCACAATGAGAAGACATCCACATTCCGGCAATAGTACTGAAGAAGTGTGGTCCAGAACCTGCTGCTCCCCGAGCCAACCTCTTCCAGTACAGTTACAACTCTGGCATCGACCTGACAATGTGGAAAATTGCCCAGGTATGTCCTGTACACAAAAAGTAGGACAAATCCAACCCAGCCAGTTACTGCCTAATCTGTCCACTCTCCATCATCAGTAAAGTGATGGAAGGGGTCATCGACAGGGCTATCAAACAGCACCTGCTCAGCAACAACCTGCTCAGTGATGCTCAGTTTGGGTTTTGCCAGGGTCACTCGGCTCCCGATCTCATTACAGCCTCGGTTCAAACATGGACAAAAGAGCTGAATTCCAGAGGTGAGATGTGAGTGACAGCCCTTGACATCAAGGCTGCATTTGCTGAAAATGTGTCGCTGGAAAAGCGCAGCAGGTCAGGCAGCATCCAAGGAACAGGAGAATCGACGTTTCGGGCATAAGCCCTTCTTCAGGAAGCCATAACGTCGATTCTCCTGTTCCTTGGATGCTGCCGCACTTTTCCAGCAACACATTTTCAGCTCTGATCTCCAGCATCTGCCATCCTCACTTTCTCCATCAAGGCTGCATTTGACCAACTATGGCATCAAGAAGCCCTTGGCAAAACTAGAATCAATGGGTATGGGGGCAAACACTCCACTGATTCTCGTCATACCTGGCACAAAGAAAGATGGTTGTAGTTTTGGAGGGTAAGTCATTTCAGTTCCAGGACATCTTTGCAGGAGTCCCTCAGGGTAGTGTCCTAGGCCCAATGATCTTCAGCTGCTTCATCAATTACCTTCCCTCTGTCATAGGTCAGAATTAGGGATGTTCACCAATGATGAACAGTGTTCAGCGCCATTTGTGACTTCTCAGATACTGAAGCAATCCATGCTCAAATGAAACAAGATCTGGACAATATCCAGATTTGGGCAGACAAGCAGCAATAACATTCACGCCACACAATTGCCAGACAATGACCATCGCCAATAAAAGACAGTCTAACCACCGTCCATTGACATTCAATGGTATTACCATCACTGAATCCCCCACTGTCAACATCCTTGGGGTTATCATTGAACAGAAATTCAAATTGACTCCCCACATAAACACAGTGGCTACAACAGAATGCCAGAGACGAGGGATACTGTGGCGAGTAACTCACCTCCTGACATCCCAAAGTCCATCCACCATCTACAAGGCACATGTCAGGAGCATGATGGAGTACTCCCCACTTGCCTGGATGGGTGCAGCTCCAACAACACTTAAGAAGCTTGACACCATCCAGGACAAAGCAACCCACTTGATTGGCATCACATCGACAAATATTCAACCCCTCCACCACCGGCACTCAGTGGCAGCGGTGTGTGCTATCTATAAGATGCACTGCTGAAATTCACCAAAAATCCTTCAACAACACCTTCCAAACCCATGACCACATCCATCTAGAAGGACAAGGGCAGCATGCACTTGGGAACAGTACCACTTTCAAGTTCCCTCCAAGCCACTCACCACACAGTCGTTGAGTCAAAATTCTGGAATTCCCTCCCTGCCGGCATTGTGGGTCAACCCACAGCATGGGGACTGCAGCAATTCAAGCTGGCATCTCACCCCCACCTTCTCAAGGGCAAGTTGAGATGTGCTATCAATGCTGACCAGCCAGTGATGCCCAAGTCCCACAAATGCATACAAAACCTTCCTATCTCTGTGAGCTCCCTCTTCTTCCAACATCCCTCAGTACATTTGAAACCTAATCCAATGCTGATTACCTTTCCTATCTCTGTAAATGACTCCAATCTCCATAACATTTCTAATCTCTGCCATCTCCTCCTCCAGTCATTACAATAATACTTATTTCTGTCATCTTGTCCCGGACCTATCGTCCACCCTGTCAGTATAACATTCTGCAGCCTCTACCAACCTCCCCATCTGTGCACCTTATTCTAGCCCGTCACAGCACATGACATCACTGTAACTTTCTCCAATTGGTGATGGTCATTGTCTGGCATTTGTGTGGCGTGAATGTTACTTGCCACTTGTTGGCCCAAGCCTGGATATTGTCCAGATCTTATTGCATTTGAGCACGGATTGCTTCAATACCTGAGGAGTCGCAACTGAACACTGTTCAATCATTGGCGAGCATCCCTAATTCTGACCTTATGACAGAGGGAAGGTAATTGGTGAAGCAGCTGACGATCATTGGGCCTAGGACACTACCCTGAGGAACTCCTGCAGAGATGTCCTGAAACTGAGATGACTGACCCTCCACAATGACAACCACCTTCCTTTGTGCCAGGTATGACTTGAATCACCCAATATCCATTGATGCCAGTTTTGCCAGGGCTCCTTGATATACTTCTTTAAGAACAAGTCTTTAGTTTCAGGAATTGGCAATTCTCCATTCGTTCCCAGATAAGGCAATCCAAATAAGATTTCATAGGGGGATATTTTGTTTGACATTTTCCTTCCATCAGGTTACATCCAATGCCCGTCTGCTGTTTTTGCAACCTCTAAATCTTGCAATTCTTTTTCCTCTCTTACAGTAAATGTAGGAGCTTCCCGAGGATCTGGGACAGTCGGTATTAGGGAATGAATCATCACTTCTTGTGGGTTCAGGGCTGCTTCCTTCGCCACTTCATCAGCTAATCTATTCCCCCTAACTTCTGGTTCATTTCCTTTCTGATGACCATTTATATGCACTACCACTATTTCTCGGGGGAGTAATAGAGACTCCAAGACCCGTTTAATCAACTCCTCATGTGCTAATTCCTTCCCCCAGCTATTAATCAGTCCCCTTTACTGCCATATCTTTCTGAAAGTGTGCACAACACCAAATGCATAATTCATAATTAGAATCAGTGTATATGAGATTAGATTAGATTAGATTACTTAGTGTGGAAACAGGCCCTTTGGCCCAACAAGTCCACACCGACCCGCCGAAGCGCAACCCACCCAAACCCCTACATTTACCCCTTAACTAACACTACGGGCAATTTAGCATGGCCAATTCACCTGACCTGCACATCTTTGGACTTTGGGAGGAAACCGGAGCACCCGGAGGAAACCCATGCAGACACGGGGAGAATGTGCAAACTCCACACAGTCTGTCGCCTGAGGTGGGAATTGACCGTCTCTGGCGCTGTGAGGCAGCAGTGCTAACCACTGTGCCTCCATGCCGCCCACATATTGTTCACTCTTTATTTTCTAATGCCCTAAGGGCTCTTTCCAATACATAGAGTTCGCAGGTCTGAGCTGACCACCCATTTGGCAACCTTCCTGCCTCTACCACACTACCTTTCGTCCCGTCTACGACTGCATACCCATTATGTCTTTTCCCTTCAGTCACCCAGGATGATCTGTCTATAAAAAGTCAGGCTCCTGCCTGAAGCAGAACTTCTCTCAGGTCCATGCGGACCTTAGTTTGGTATTCTATAATGTCAAGGCAGTCGTGCTCTGGATTCTGAGGAGATTCTCCTTCCCCTTTCCAAAGAAAGGCAGCTGGATTTAAACAATTGTCCGTGACCAACACTAGATCATTCTTTTCTATTAATATTGCCTCATATTTCAGAATCCGCGAGTCTGTCAACCATCGCCCAGCTTTTTGGTTTCGGATCGTTCTCACTTGGTGTGGAGTGCTTATTGTTCGGGCTCCCCCAAATTTAAGCTTTCCGCTTTCCTCCACCAATAGTGCAGTGGCAGCCACAGCCTGCATACACTCAGGCGAGCCCCGGGATACTGGATCCAATAGTTTCGAAAGATATGCTACTGGCTGTCTCATTCCTCCCCACCTCTGGGTTAATACTCCTAAAGTTGCTCCCTAAAGTAGCAAAGAGGTGGAAATGTTTATCTAGGGAAGGTAATGCTAACACGGGGGCATGGATCAGATCTCTTTTGAGTTCCTCAACTAGTTCTTTTTCCTCATCATCCCAACTTAGACACTTTGGTTCCTCCTCTAATAGTTTAAGATATAATTTCTTATTCTTTTGAGCATAAGAATCAATCCACAATCTGCAATATCCCGTTAGACTCAAAAATTTACATAACTCCCATTTAGTCCTGGGCAGCAGCATCCCCACTATTCCCTCGATCCGTTCCGGGCTTATCTTTTGCTTTCCCTCACTTACTAAATGTTCCAAGTATTTCACTTCTCGCTCCACATATTGTAGTTTGTTTTTAGATACTTGCAGTACCTGCTGATCCAGGAAATTCAATAATTTTTTAGTGGCGTCTACTACTCTTTCTCTTCTTTTTCCTGTTACTAAGCGATTGTCTTCATACTGCAACAGTGTAGTTCCCTTAGGACTGCTAAATTTCTCCAATATTTGTTCTAGCATCTGTCCAAATAAATTCAGGGATTATGTAAACCCCTGGGGGAGCACGGTCCACTGGTCTTGCTGTTTCCATCCTGTCTTGGGATCTTCCCATTCAAAGGCAAACAAATTCCTATTTTCCTCCGCCAAGGGACAAGAACAAAAGGCATCCTTTAAGTCTATCACGCTAAACCATTTGTGGTCATGAGGGATCTTAACAACATAAAGAGATTTGGCTCCACTGGGTGCCTGATCTGTACTATTCGATTCAATGTTCTCTAATCCTGCACCAATCGATAAGTTCTATCGGATTTCCGTACTGGTAGAATTGGGGTATTATAAGGAGACATACATGGCTCCAACAGTCCATCTCTAATCAGTCCCTCAATTACTGGCTGCAGTCCTCATTTACCTTCTGTGGAAATGGGATATTTTCGCTCACAGACAATGTCCCCTTTCCTTTTTAAACTTATTTCTAGGGGAGGGATCTGTATTTTTCCACGATTCCCTTCTCTAGCCCATACAATAGGATCTATCTCTCTCTCCACATCCTCTGTCAATATTGCCCTTTGTACAGATAATTCTTTTTCCTGAATTCCAATCTCCAGTCCTAAGTGGATAATTAAATCTCTCTCTCGTAAGTTACTTCCTATGTCAGGGATATACAACAGTTTCCCTGTGACTCTATCCTTAGGACCTTCTATCATCATAGGTTCAAATACTGGAACAGTAAATTTACCCCTTTTACCCCTGAAACAGTAATTGACCGTGTTGACATTTCTACTTTCTTTGGTTTAAAATTCAGCGACGACCGTGCTACCCCCGTATCTACGAGGAAGACTACCTCTTCCCTACAGGGTCCCACCTTCAAGTTTATCAAGGGTTCCTGGTGGGCCCCTGAGGGCAGGAACCCCTGACACCCCTATTTTTCATCAAAATTCATAAGTGGAATTGCCCTTTCTTCCATTTGTAGATCAGGACACTCCCGCTTAAAATGCCCTAATTTTCCGCAATAGCATTCTGCCTGTGGAGACTTCCATCTCTGCCCCTGTCACCCAAACCCTCTATCAAATGCTCCACCTTGTCCTCTCCCTCTCCCTCTCCCCCTTCCTCTCTGTCCTACATGCTGCCACTCGCCGCTCCGATTGCTCACTATTGGTTCCATTCTTTTCTTAACTATCTCATCAACCGTAGCTACCATCATCTAATGGTTTTTCGCTCCACCCTTCTATCTTCTGTATCTTTCTCTGTATGTCTGGCCATGCCTTTGTCACAAAATGTACTTTCAAAAGACCCTGTGCCACTGGGTCCTCAGGGTTCATTTCAGAGTATTTCCACATTGAGTGACTGAATCTTTGCAAGAAAGCTGAGGGAATCTCACCTTTCTCCTGTCTAACTTCAAAGGCTCTAGTCAAATGCTGCGATTTCGGAACTGCCTCTCTTATTCCTTTTAGAATCAGGTCTTTCAATTCCCTCATTTCTTCTCTATGCTTCGGGTTTTGATTTTCCCACTGGGCGTCTGAGGGGAAACTTCGTCTCTCCCTGTCCAGCATCCCCATCTCCAATGGGATGCTCCCTGTCCCATATTTTAATGGCTGCTCCTCGTATAAGTCCCCTTTCTTCCCCAGTAAATAGTATATTCAAAATATATATTAACTCAGTCCACGTATACAGACTGGGCCCCAAGAATTGATCAATTTGTTCAGACAACCCTACTGGATCCTCAGCCAGGACCTTCATCTCCTTTTTAAATGTTCTGACCTCCCCACTGGTGAGGGGGACACATACAAATCCAATCTCTTTCTCCCCTATTGGTACCTCCTGAAGGGGATAAGACGTTATAGTCTTCCCCTTTTTTTGTTTTTGTTTCTCCCCCTTAGGCTTTGGTTTAGATACTCCGGAGGCCTCCTCTATATATACTTTATCTTTCCTTTCTTTTGTTGAGGATTGACGGTTGGGAACAATAACATCCCCATCCACCACCCCTTCGTCCTCCTCTTGTGGGTCATCCGTTCCCTGTCCCTGTCTGTCTGTCTCTCCTCCTCCCTCATTTTCACCTAATCTGATTTCATGGTACGGTGTGGGGTGGGGGGGGAAGGGGGAGGTGGTGGGGTGGGGGTGGGGGTGCTAGCAGCCAAGAGGATCCCAGGGACTGTGTGCGGCAGAGGGGGAATCCTTTGTCTTTACTACCATCATTCCCAAACTGTAGTCCGCCTCTTCTTGACTAAAAGGTTGTTTTTCATTCACATACAAATCTAAATAATGACAGACCCAATCCTCGTCCGAACCACACTTTGGCCAGATGACAGCCAGGAAAAGGATTGGTTCTTTGGTCCATACTAAACAACAATATTTAATCATTTTCTTTTTATCTTTTACCACAAGTGTTATTTGTCCATTCCCGCAACATCCTCCCCAACAGACTTTCAGGAGGAATGTTACCAGGGACGTTTTCTTCCTTTACTCCGTGACAGTTACTCTGCCTACCTCCCATTTCTCGAGGCCCTCGCCAGTCCCTCAGCAGTTAAATACCTCTTTTCCCGGCCACCAAGGCAATACTTAAAAGCCAGTTTTCTTACCTTGGTCTGTGCACAGAGTTGCCTGGCCCCTTGTTGCCGTATTTTCTATCGACCTCCTTTCACTATCTGATTCAGATGTCTCGCTTGTGGGATTTGTACCAGTCGCCCAAGGGAGCGGACCAAACCGGGACACGAGACCGCTCCCCAATTGGGAACAGGACACATCTTCCCAGTGTCCAGGGCCAGCCACTCCCCCGGCGATGGAAGAACATCCCGGATGGCCCCCAATTGTGAGAAACGAAGCTCACTCACTTCAATAATTTCAGTCCGAGACAAGATCTGAAGCAATCAGTATGTTTATTATATGCTTGCAAGCGTGGTGCTGGGAATTGGCACACAGAGTTTAGCAAGTACATATCTTATATAGGATTCACTACTCCAAACCCGGTGCCCATTACTATTGTTTATCTCTTGCCTTATCCGGCCTTGTGCATAACAAAGTACATGTTTCACCACATCCTGCTGTGGCCCATTGTTGGGTATATCCTTCTTCATGATTATCTACTTCCTCCACCTGTGCCATTTCCTCCCTTTCCCCAACCATATTGATCCTTATGACCTTTTAATTGGGGTTTGTTTTTGTGTTTTTGCAAAAGTGGGAAACAGATGCTTATAACTACTGCTTGTACAAGCATATCTGGCTTAACTACATCCTCACAACACCTTATCTATTTGTCTACCATTGTTTGCAGGCATGTTTCATTCTTGCATTCACATTTTAGCTAATACAAAAACAATTACATATTTCCTCCACATAGTTTTCATTCTTGTCGACTCAGCTCTTGGTTGAAACAATTATACACTGATGTGAGCGCATTTACCTTGCATAAATAATTATAATTGCAGAAGTAACACTACCTATATCCCACAATGTTTTGCATTGATGCAACTTTTTTACAACAAACAAAATCTCTAATCTCTCAGAAAAAATGCTAACATAATAGACACATTCAAGCAACTTTGATAATGTGACTGCTGTAATCTGCTGTTTGTTGCATTGTTCTGGCATGAACTCATCAAGAAGCCCCTCCATAGAACTTATAGGAAGTGGCAGCAATTTTCCTTCACATTGTTGTATTCTGGATGAAACTAAATTAAATGACACATTGGAGTAAAGTTTTCTTTTTGCTTACTGCATTCATGACTGGAATATCCTCTGCCTCTGAAGTTTCCAGTGTCAAAGTTTCCATATTTGCAATTGGCGATACAGCAAAAATGAAGTGATTTTAAACAAACGCTTGAATCAATAATTTGCATTCAGCCATTGAAAAAAACTCAGATGAGACATAATCATATTAAATGTTCTACTCCTACCTATTTGAATAAGATGTGGCAGATGTGATATAAAATGCCCAATTGGAGTTTCAATTCAAAGTTTTAAAAAGCCAAGTAATGGAGGCTTCTAAGACCCAAATCTTGAATCTTCAGAGTTTTAGTTTAAATCCACATTCCTGCCCACTCTGACAACCTTTCACCACCACCCCCCACCTCAGCAAGAATCTAACTATCTTTGCTTTTAAAATATTCCAGAGCTTAACTTTTCCTGAAAAGTTAATCAGAATGTTCCAAATATTTTGAGAGAAAAAAACTAATTTGTTTTAACTGGACAACCACTGACATTTAGAAAATATCCCTCCAGATCTACCTAGTCACAAGCCCTCAGGCTCTTCTATGTTTCAATCAAGTTGCCTCTTCCTCTCCTAATCGCAAACTGATGCAAGCCTAGCCTATCCAACTTTTCTTTGTAAGACAAGTCACCCGGTCTTGGTATTCTTCTGAACTGTCTCCAATGTATTTCCTTCCTTCCTTAAATAAAGTGACCAGTATGAATGAGAGCATTAGAGATATAGGCTCACCATCACTCCATACTTCTGTGTTTAAATTCTCCCATGATAACATTTATTCACTTTCCTAAGTACTTACTGTATCTGTATCCTGGCATTTTGTGATTCATGCATGAGGGCACCCAGATCCCACTGCATCTCAGAGCTACAAAATCTCCCTCCATTAAAAACAAATTGCTATTCTTACTGCCAGGATGGACAACTTCAAATTTACCTACATAAAACTTTATTTGTCACACCTTTAACTATTCACTTAACCAATATTTCTCTGTAGTATCCCAATGTCCTCTTAGGTTAATTTTTTTAACCCATCTTTGTCTCATCAGCATATCAGTCAGTCATACATTCATTCCTTCATAAGTCATGGAGTGTTTGTCAACACTTAGAAAACTTAGGCAGAAACAGGTGTTTAAAATGGCTGCTCAAATTATATGATCCTAATAATTTTGAACTCTAGGTACTTCTCAAATAAGCCAAAGTAAAAAGGGATTCATGTAAAAAGGGATGAATTCTTTGGATCAAATTAGGGAACACCAAAATAACTATAGTAAGCCTGTCTCTCTCTTTCACCATGGATAAAGGAAAATCTTGAAATGTAAGGCAAATGGATGCTGTATTACACTGTATAATGATGATCTTTTCGCAAAGTAACATGGTTGACTCAAACACAAAATTAAACACAGCACCCCTCTCGTTGGAAAAAGGGACTTGAACTTTTGAATCTCACAATGACAAGGAAGCCATTTTGTTGCTGACTTTTTAAAAATGCCAAGCTACTTGCAGATGGAGAATTCCATCAAAAGCCAATTCCATCAAAAGACAGTCAGCGATCCAAGCAGCCAAAGTAATGTATAGTTCTATTATGAAAGGAGGAGACAGTAAATACAAAAGATGATTGTCTTAAACTAAGTCACCTTGAAGTTTAGTGAGAATCAACCTCCTGAAATTTGAACAAATCTTAGTTTGAATAGAATCCCTACAGTGTGGAAACAGGCCCTTCAGCCCAACAAGTCCACACTGATCCTCCAAAGAGTAACCAACCTAGACCCATTTCCCTACCCTATTATCCTACATTTACCCCTGACTAATGCAACTAACCAACATATCCTGTTTCCACACTGTAAGTAATCTCTAAATCTGTAAATCTAATCTGTAAGTAATCTGTAAATCTGTAAATATCCCTAAAAACTACGGGGAATGTAGCATGGCTGATTCACCACACCTGCACATCTTTGGATTGTGGGAGGAAATCAGAGCACCCAGAGAAAACCCATGCAGACACAAGGGAGAATGAGCAAACTCCACATAGACAGTTGCCCGAGGCTGGAGTCAAACCTGGTCCCTGGTGCTGTGAGGCAGCAGTGCTAACCATTGAGCCATGGTATCAGCCTACACTGAGATTCCTCGGTTTTACAAGATTTTCACTTCACCTTTAAAAAAGTACTGCCATCTGAGATGACTACAAGCCTAACAAAAAAGTGAATGAGAAAGTAATAACCCGTACTTTTTGGTTTTATCTACTATCTAACCATTGAGTGAGTGATCTGTCATGTTTACTCATACTTGCCTTGGTTTTTTAATCTTTTTTTAAAACTCAAAAGCTGGAAATATTTAGTTGGACTATTTATTTTTGTGGGAAAGAAAACAAAGAAACTTTTGGCCATGGGCAAAAAAGAAAAACCCAAAATCCCTTTTCAAAGTTACAACTGGATCAGTTTCTGCAACCTCGGTCATTGTAAATTCTAATTGCCTCTGGTTCTTTGCTGATCCTCTCAAATTTCAAAACCACAGCACATTTAGGAAACTCTTCGTCCCCAATTGCACTTTGTCACTTTAATGCCAGTGGTATATCTGAAGGTCAGCAGTGGTGAGAATTGCTGTG
The DNA here is from genome assembly GCF_047496795.1 of Chiloscyllium punctatum. NCBI lineage: Eukaryota > Metazoa > Chordata > Chondrichthyes > Orectolobiformes > Hemiscylliidae > Chiloscyllium > Chiloscyllium punctatum. Next base: position 21,916,421 of record NC_092762.1, read on the forward strand.
TCCCCGACTAAGGTTTGATCAGTAACCGCAATAAACCACTGGTGAAGTGCACAAACTGTTAAATACTGCCCCAACATTCAGAAAACTGATGCATAAAAACTCAGGTAACAAGAGAAACCATCATTCTTTCCTGTTGTGAGCTTTCTGCTGAGATCAGGATGCTGTAGCTTCACAGGATATGGAATCCTCTTTGCTGTAGATTGGGTATCTCTATACAATACACTGATCAATCTTACGGAGCCGAGCTTCCGAAAAAAAAGGGGGTTACAGTCGATGTAATATTCAGTCCTCAGGCCTCCCAGTAATATATGCTGCTCACTGATGCAAACATTATTAGCTCACACCAACTTCTTGGCAGCAGTGAGGAGACCTATCAGACAGAAGCAGATTTCCTACTGTGAAAAGTCACTAGATTGCAGACTGCAAACAAAATATATATATACGGAAATGAATGCTTATAATAAAATACGATTAATTGCCTCGAGTTAATCAATGTATCTGTGCACAAACTTCAAAAGCCATTCATTTATATTATATGAACAAATCATATTACATTTAAAACTGCATTTTCACACAGCATTTGCCTGTGTTGAGTATGAATGCTCAATCCCCCATATCCGTCAAAGGATACGTGCGTTCTACTAAAGAGAAGAAAGTGTTCATTTACATTATGTAAAATTTAATTTAGATATAGACAGCAAGTTTTATTAATTCCATAAAGGAATGAAGACTTCATTTGAAAGAGAATTGCATCACACATGGTGGTTTTGGTCCAGGTTAGTCTTCTGCAAGCCTTCGTCTACGTATTGCACTTGTGTGAAATTCTCACCACATTTCACCATGACTATCATCAGTATTCTTACTTGGTGTTATGCATTTCAAAACCAAGCTGATTTCCAAACACAATCAACATCTGAAACCATTCTTTTTTAAGTACTGACAGTCATTACCCCAAACCTTCTATCACCTCCCCAACAAGTTAAACAGGTGCCAACAAATTCATTAAGAACAGAAAATGCTGCCGAGACTGTGCCTTGAGGGGAGGGAATCTGACATCCTTACTTAGTGTGGCCTAAATATGACTTTAGACACACTGTAATATTATGAATTCTTTATTAACTACCTTCTGAAATGACCTTGTATGCCATTGCTAAAAAAAAAGAAAGAAAATTTTCTGCTCTCATTGCAAAGAAGAAGGTTAAGAGTGGATTTGATAGAGAAATACAAGATGATTGGAGGATTAGATAGGGTAGACAGTGAAAGACTTTTTCCTATGATGATGACCTCAGCTTGTATGAGAGTGCATAACTACAAACTGAGGGGTGATAGATTTAAGACAGAAGTCAGAGGCAGGTTCTTTACACAGAGTGGTAAGGGCATGGAATGCCCTTGGATAAGCACATGGATGATTTGGGGGATAGTGTAGGGGACGAGCTGAGAATAGTTCACAGGTTGGCGCAACATCGAGGGCCGAAGGGCATGTTCTATGCAATATTATTCTGTGTTCTATGTTCCATGATGTTTCTGTGTTTCCCAACCTTTTTAAACAGAAGAAGATTTGTATGAAAGTTAAAACTGATAACAGACATTATCAGACATTGCTTGGTCTGTTGAAATATAAGGGAATTGTTTTATCTCAGCATAATGGGGTATATAGCGTTGTCACGCTTAAGAGAAAAATAAAGCTTAAAAATCAGAAAGTTTCACTAAATTTTGGAAGGTCATTGAACTGTTCAGGACGGGGTGAACTGACCAACTGTAACGAGCTCCAGTTTTCTGTTGTCTCCACAATGTTGGCATGTGCACAATAGACAATATACAGAAATGTCAGCAAGTACTTTATTAAACCAGCTACAATGTTTCGCAAAGCTCTAACGCCACAGAAACTGATATCTAAACTTCGAAACCCTACTGCAGGGTTTCAGTCAAGGAGCTGAGCCCATTTCAGGCAAATTTGACAAAACTGCATTCTAGAAGCACGTGTTATGTAGCTATCAGTCGACAGCTGGAGAACATTAAACTGGGCAATCATCAACTGAGTCTTTATTTCCAGGAGATAGTTTTATTTGTTATAACGTAGAATTTTTGAAAATATCATTTACCTGTTTACCTACAAAATGACTGTATGTCAGGAGTGCATTCTGACATTGTACTTTTTACCAGATTCGCATTCTTCCACTTTAATTTTCTTTGATTTTTCATTCTGTCATGTAACTGTCCATTGCCTTTTTTTTAAACCCTGTCTCCTGTTGCTGGGGTCAAAGTTAGAGGGAGTACCTGATTGCTCCAGGCTGGCTGTGCAAATCTGGTTGCAGAGTAGCCTTTTAAAAACAGCATTGGTGCAAGAATACCAGTCAACTCGGCATCTGCACTTGGTGGCAAATTTATCCTGTGTAGGTGAGGTTAAAATAGGGGATCGTGTTTGCCATGAACGCAAGCCCTATCAGTCCAGCTGAGGGATGACCTTATAGAGGTTTATAAAATCATCAGAGGTAGGGATAGGATAAATAGACAAAGTCTTTTCCCTGGGGTGGGGGAGTCCAGAACTAGAGGACATAGTTTTATGGTGAGGGGGAAAGATATAAAAGAGACCTAAGGGCAACTTTTTCATGCAGAGAGTGGTGCATGTATGGAAAGAACTGTCAGAGGAAGTGGTGCAGGCTAGTATAATCGCAACTTTTAATAGGCATCTGGGTGGATATATGGTTAGGAAGAGTTTGGAGGGATATGGGCTGGGTGCTGGTAAGTTGGACTAGATTAGGTTGGGATATCTGGTCGGCATGGACGAGTTGTACCGAAGGGTCTGATTCCGTGCTATACATCTCTATGACTCTCTGATGCTATCACCCACACTTTACAAAAATACCTTAAGATGTGGTTCCTAATCTGAATGCAAAGTGAGAGGAAGTTATACATTCCTTATTTGTTGTGAAAGGTCATGAGGCACATACAGAACACTTGAGACACAATATAAAGTGTTATAAAATGATGCGCGGATTTAAAAGGTAATATATTGACAGTGAACAGCATGTGATCAGAAACAAGTTGGTTTCTGGGATCTTACCAGATGAACAGTATCCTGTTACCAAATATTTGGGATGCACAGTTTTCTAACCTTTCATCTGAAATAAACACAGAGATAAACAAACCAAAACAACAGATCATGATGACACAGATGTCCTACCCCAGTCTTGTACCTTTGCTATGGTTACAACTTTAATTCTTTTTTTGGGGGGGTTTGCTTTCTAGTTTGTTTGTATTGCTTTATCAGATGCCACTTGAAGACCATAAACAAGATATCATCGAGAAATTCCTGAATAAGAAATGCCGTTTCAATTGCAACTCAAAGAAGTTTCTCATTGTATCAATAGATTATATTGGACAGGAACATGATACTTTATTACTTCAAATGTTTTACTTAGAGTCATAGAGATGTACAGTACGGAAACAGACCCTTCGGTCCAACCCATCCATTCCGGCCAGATATCCCAACCCATTCTGTCCCCCCTTGCCAGCACCTGGCCCATATCCCTCCAAACCCTTCCTATTCATATACACATCCAAATGCCTTTTACATGTTGCAATTGTATCAGGCTCCACCAGTGCCTCTGGCAGCTCATTCCCGACATGTACCACCCTCTGTATAAAAAGGTTGCCCCGTAGATCTCTTTTATATCTTTCCCCTCTAACCCTAAACCTATGTCCTCTCATTCAGGACTCCCCGAACCCAGGGAAAAGACTTTGCCTATTTATCCTAGCTGTAAGTGGGTGGCATGGTGGCTCAGTGGTTAGCACTGCTACCTCACAGCACCAGAGACCTGGCTTCAATTCCTGTTTCAGGTGATTGTCTGTGTGGAGTTTGCACATTCTCCCTGTGTCTGCATGGGTTTCCTCCCATAGTCCAAAATCTGTGCAGGTTAGGTGAATTGGCCATGCTAAATTGCATGCAGTGGCTAGGTGTAGGGGGATGGGTCTAGGTGGGTTGCATTTTGGCAGGTTGGTGTGGACTTGTTGGGTGGAAGGGCCTGTTTCCACACTTTAAGTAATCTAATCTAATTGTAAGTAATCTAATGCCCCTCATAATTTTGTAAATCTCTATAAGGTCACCCCTCAGCCTCTGACGCTCCAGGGAAAACAGCCCCAGCTTGTTCAGCCTCTCCCTATAGCTCAAATCCTCCAAACCTGGCAACATCCTTGTAAATCCTTTCTGAACCCTTTCAAGTTTCACAACATTTTTCCGATAGGAAGGATACCAGAATTGCCCGCAATATTCCAACAGTAGCCTAACCAATGTCCTGTACAGCTGCAACATGACCTCCCAACTCCTGTACTCTATACTCTGACCAATAAAGGAAAGCATCCCAAACGCTTTCTTCACTATCCTATCGACCTGTGACTCGACTTTCAAGGAGCTAATAACCTGCACTCCAAGGTCTCTTTGTTCAGCAACACTCCCTAGGACCTTACTATTAAGTGTATAAGTCCTGCTAAAATTTGTTTTCCCAAAATGCAGCACCTCACATTTATCTGAATTAAATTCCATCTGCCACTTAATTTCAGTACGTTTTATTGCATCAATAAATGTAAGCGTGAATGTGAATGCATTAATTTGTTTGTTCAAAGTACTGTCACTAACTCTGACAATGTTCCAGACTAATTGATCCCCTTGAGGTGAAAATCAGATATAAATTCTCGTGGCATGGTGCTGCGTTGGGAGACACAGTGCACCAGTGCAGTGCTCTCACAGAAAATGCATGCACCAGGAAATGGACCAGCATTTGCCATTTATTATTCTCTTCTCGCAGCTTTTGGAGTCCTAGGTAATGTCTTTAATGAAAGGAGTACCAAGGCATTGGACATTTAACTATGTAAGTTTAGATCAGAGTGCTGCTGGAAAAGCACCGCTATTTAACAATGTAATCTCAGAGAGCATAGCCCTGAGTGGAATCGTGGTTCAGTGGTTAGCTCTACCGCCTGACAGTGCGATCAGACCCAGGCTCGGTTCTGGCCTGTAGCCACTGCCTGTATGAAGGTTGCACATGCTCCCCATGCCTGTGTGGGTTTTCTCCAGTTGCTCTGGTTTCTGTCCACGGTCCAAAGATGTGCAGGTTAGGTAAATTGGCTATGTTAGGTTGGCCGGAGTGTTCGATGCATTAGTCGGGAGTTATCGTATTGAATACGTTTTCCTCACAGCGCCCTTCTGAATTTTATTCTGAGTGCTCTGCAATGCCATAAATATCTACTTGTGCTTTAATGGTCTGACCTGTTCACGTTGGATTCAAATTAATTAACATCAATTTTCTTGTTTGATCCTTCGTATTTCAATAGACGTCACCCGTCCTTTTACAAGTGAATTAATATTGCAAACTGTACTATCCTGTATATATAAAAAAAGACATAGTGAATTAGGTCATCAGAGCAGCAAATTAAAATGCACAGAATAATATTTATTTTTCACATTTAGTTTTGATCTGAAAACAACAGACTGTGACAATATATTGTTCTTTGTTCGATATTGCTGTTCCTCTTTCCGTTATTGTCTCAGTCATCAGGGTTGCAGCATCTGTTATGTTAAGTAATTTCAGCAGTCTTGTTCTCTTACCTGCACATTGGCTGACATCAATTTTGCATTGAACAATTTTATTAAATCATTGTTAACTGCTCATCTCCATGTATAATTCCTTAAATCATATTCTGTATTTTACTTATACAGCCTAACATACTGATATACAAATATATTATTTGACAGAGGACAGGGTCGGAGGGTTGGGGGCGGCATATTTCGTGTCTGTTCTGACTTGCCATTGGGCGGTGTTGGTGAGCTGCTATTTTGAAAAGCTGCAATCCACATGATCAAGTTTGATGCATAATCCTGTAATGGGGATCTTGGTCAATCATCAGTGAAGGGATGGTGATATATTTCCAAGTAAGCATGGTGATTGGTTTGGTGGGGCACCTTCAGGTGGTGGTCTTTTGTCCTCTTCTCTCCAGATGGAAGTGATCATGGGTTTGGTAGATATTTTCTAAGGATTTTTGGTGAATTTCTGCAGTGCATCTTGTCGATAGTGTATGCTTTTGATTTTGAACATTGTTGGTGGGGAGCGAGATGCTTGTGGATGCAATGCCAATGGAATAGGCTCTTTTGTCTTCTATGGTGTCAAGTCTCTTGAGTCTTGTTGGAACTGCATTCACCCAGCCAAGTGGGGAATATTTCATTACACTCCTGAATTGTGTGTTGAAGATGGTTGGCAAGTTTTGGGGGAATCAAGATTGGGTTACTCACTGCAGTAGTTTTGCCTCTGACTTGTTCTTGTGGCCACTGTGTGTATCTGTCGAGTCTAGTTGAGTGTCTGGTCATTTATGGATGCATGTTTTGGGGGATTTAGTGATGATACCATCATTGAATGTCAAACACGGTGATTAGACCATCACTTTTATTGGAGATTCTCTTTGCCCGGCATTTGTGTGGCACAAATATCACTGGCCACTTGTCAGCCTGGATAATGGCCAGATCTTGTTGCAATTGAACATGGGCTGTTTTGGTATCTGAGAAGTCACAAATGGTGCTGAACATTGTGCAATCATGAGTGAACACCCCCTCTTCTGATCTTGCTATGAAAGTCACTGATGAAGTATCTGGGTGGGACTTAGACACAACCTTTTGGACCTCCTGCAGAGATGTTCTGGAGCTCAGATGACTCACTTCCAACAATCACAAGCATCTGCCTACGTACCAGTAATGATACTAATCAATGAGCGTTTGCCCCCGCTATTCATTGATTTCAGTTTTGCTAGAGCTACTTGATGATATATTCATAAAATGTGACTTTGATAATAAAGGCTGTCACTCTCAGTTCACCTCTGGAATTCTTCTCTTTTGTCCATATATGAGCCAAGGCTGCAATGAGGTCAGAAGCTGAATGGATCTGGTAACACATTCCATCTCGTTACTGATGATTATGAGTAGCTTAATGTGGTGGTCATTGGATTTGCGCACATTTCTGTGTACAGGACATACTTAGACAATTTTCCACATGATTCATTGGATGCCAGAGTTGTAGCTGTTCTCGAAGATCTTGACTATGTGAAATGGCAAGTTCTAAAGCAGAAGTTATCATGATTATTGTAGGAATTTTGCCAGCACCCATAGAAAATGCAGTATACTATGCCTTATCCAATTTATTTATTATCCTTACAAGGATGTTGCCAGGGTTGGAGGATTTGAGGTATAGGGAGAGGCTGAACAGGCTGGGGCTGTTTTCCCTGGAGCATCGGAGGCTGAAGGGTGACCTTATAGAGGTTAACAAAATTATGAGCCGCATGGATAGGATAAATAGGCAAAGTCTAGGGTCGGGGAGTCCAGACTGAGAGGGCATAGGTTTAAGGTGAGAGGGGAAAGATATAAAAGAGACCTCAGGGGCAACGTTTTCATGCAGAGGGTGGTACATGTATGGAATGAGCTGCCAGAGGAAGTGGTGGAGGCTGGTACAATTGCAACATTTAAGAGGCATTTGGATGGGTATATGAATAGGAAGGGTTTGGAGGGATATGGGCCGGGTGCTGGCAGGTGGGACCAAAGGGTCTGTTTCCATGCTGTACATCTCTATGACTCTGTGACTGTATGTGGAATGAACTGAATTAGCTATAGATTGGTATGTATAATGTGAGGGACGAGTGAAGGAGGCCAAGATGGATCATTACCTCGACTTTGTTGCAAAAGCTTCAGCCTATTTTTTATACTGTTGTGTTGGACTGTACCATCTTTGAGGATGAAGATATATGCGGAGTCACCTCTCCCCATGACATTGTTTAATTGTTCACCACCATCCACAACTAGATTTGGAGCTGATGTTCTTTCTGTGGGCTAGATTAGCTCTGAAGATTGCTTGCTCCTTATTTCAGCATGCAAGTAGTCCTGTTTGATATTTTCATCACCTTGCCACTTCAATTTTCGGTATGCCTGGTGCTGCTCCTAGCATATCCTCCTGCGCTCTCCGCTGAAGCAGTGTTGAACTCGTCACTCGATTGCAATAGTTGACTGGGCACTATCCTGAGCAAGCTGTTGTGGATTGTACTCGAGTACGAATCTATTTCTGTAAATGGCCCACATTACCTCTTGAATACTTAACCTTAAGTTGCTAGATATGTTCGAGGTCTGTCCCATTTAAGATGGTGATAGCGACACACATTGAGGGTTTTCTCAGTGTGAAGGCAAGATTTTGCTTCAAAAGCAACTATGGGGTGGTCACTCTTACCAATACTGTCACGGGCAGGTACATTGTTATGGACCAAGCCAGACCCCCTCAAAACATTTCAAGTAGGCAGCCCCGACCCTAAGTTCATGAGTTGTTTATGCAGATGTAGAGAGGATATTCCAGAAGTGATGCAGCTGGCCCTACAACTCAGTTTTGCACAAAATATAATTTATTTACAGACTACTAACAGAAACACAAAATAAAGAACCATATTTAGAATAGTTTAACATACTGAAAACCGAGGTAAAAACAATGACTGCAGATGCTGAAAATCAAATACTGGATTAGTGGTGCTGGAAGAGCACAGCAGTTCAGGCAGCATCCAACGAGCAGCGAAATCAACGTTTCGGGGAAGGGCTTTTGCCCGAAAGGTTGATTTCGCTGCTCGTTGGATGCTGCCTGAACTGCTGTGCTCTTCCAGCACCACTAATCCAGTTACTGAAAACCGAATCTACTCTACAGCATATTAATGATGCTGCTCCAAATATTAGCAACATTCCTATAAACTTTCCCTTGACAAGAATAGTTAAAATCAAATACAGGTTCTTACAGGATAGATGTCAGAGTGAGAGAGAAAAATCAATATGGAGCTGTTTTTATTTGACCCGCAGCTTCAATTTTCGACTGCTTGATAAAACCAAACCCTGCACTGGGAGAACTGGCCATTCCCCTTTAGAAAGCATATATGTTTTCTCAAAAAGACTTAAAACTTTTCAAGAAGATAATTCCAGACGTATCAGAACCTCTGCCTGAGAATCCTGTTGAAAAAAAAAGACAACATAACCTTATCAAAGAGACAGTTTCATCACAGCTTCAAAAGACAGAAGATTGGCAAGGATGAGGTCAAGTATGTTTTATGTCCTGTTTTCTGTTCATTCATTAGCTGCCATGGATCCAGTCTCGTAGCTATGTTCTTTAGGATATGCTCAGCCCGACTAGTAATGCTGCCACTGAGCTATTGTTGGTGATGGACATTGAAATCACCCATCACTGCTTGGTCTGTCCTGCCTGTTTGACAGGACATATTCAGCGATAGTGATGGCACTCTCGGGGACATTTTCAGATATGATTCCATGAGTATGACTGTTTCATGCTGTTGCTTTAACAGTCATTGAGATAGCTCTCCCAATATTGGCACTACCCTCCAGAAGAGAGTAAAGAGGACTTTGCAGGATCTGTAGGGCTGTTTATGCCTTTTTCTTTTTGAGTCCTTCGATTGATGGCAGGTGCTCCATTCAGTTTCATTTCTCTGTTGAGACTTTGTAGTGTTTGATACAACTAAGTGGTTAGCAAGGCCATTTCTAAGCGCAGTTGAGAGTCAATCTCGACTGCATTCAATTCTTTGACCTCTGCTGTTCATTGCATTCTTACTAATCTTCATTATTTCACTGAGATAAAACACAGCTGGTTTGGTGCTTATTTTATCTTTTTCCTTCATTCATGGTGAATGTGGTAGAGACAAGTAGTAGAGGAGAATTCTGCACGAATTTAGTGTTCAACTGGAAGAAGAGCATCCAACAGAAGGTAGCAGTGAGAAGGAACTGAGAAATCATTGAGAGAACTTTGAGTTCTTACTGACAGCATATAAAAGGGAGGTAATCTCGAGCTGTGAGATAAAAAGGCTGCTGTTGAGGCCAAAGTATGGACTTCCATGATCATCAGGTTTTGCTGAGGAGGGCAAATAGCATTGATGTACAGCCAGGTATGGAATTGAAATTTGTTTTAATATGATAGTTTCTATAACAGTAGTAATTGCAGTTACTAAAGTGGTATGTTCATCCTGAGAGAGTGTGAGATCAGGGAGAAGTCAAATATCTTAATCACTTGCTCGACAAGAAATGTATTGACCTGAATTTCCTTTCAGAACATAGATTTGTTAGAACAGCAGTTGAACACGGGATGGAGCATTGAAAAGACTGGAAATTTCTGGATGGAAGTTTGAAGGGGGTGGTCACATGAAACGTTCAGCCAGATAGATAAGTGGCAGCCAGGAGAGGCAAAAAGGCAGTCGAGGAATCCCTTGTGGCTTTTCCTTTTCAAACGTATATACAGATTTATATTATTCTAGGGTGGAGTGCTAGGTATGACTTACAAGAGAAGACGACATCAGCAGCCAGATCAGTGGCACCATGGTTGATTCTGTTGCACAAAAAGGAGGGTACAAGTATTGGCGAGAGAAAAACTTTGGGAACATTGTAGTTAAGGACACAGATAGTCATTCAGGTGGCTGCAAGCAAGACATCATATGTGTATTGCTTCACTATTGCTCGGGTCAAGGATGTCTCTGAGCAGTCATTAGGTGTTGTCAAAGGGAAGGATGAACAGCCAGTATCATGGACCACATTGGTGCTGAAGATATAAACAGGAAGATATGATGTCCTGCAAACATAATTTAGGGAGCTGGATACAATGATTGAAAGCAGGACCTCTGGGGTTTTAATCCTTATGCCACATGCTTGCAAGGCCAGAAATATGGAGATACTACATTTGAGCATGTGACTAAAGAGCTGATGGAGTTGTGAGGGCCTAAGATGGATCATTGCGATCTCTTTCAGGGGAGGAGCATCCACAAGGATGGCTTGTTTCTGAACTAGAGGGGCACGAACACGTTTGCAGGGAGACTTGCTTCTCCTAGTCAGTTGGGCTTGAATTACTGTGGAACAGTGGATGGAAACAGAACAGCAACTAGAGTCATTGAGGAGAAGATAAAGGTTAAATCAGATCACTCTAATAGGAAGTAAAGGCGAGGGCCAGTTGAAAGAAAATGACGCACGTTGCTGTGTGAAGTACATTTATTTTTGGCAAAGTGTACAATACGTCAGGCAGATGAGTGCAGAATCTGCTTGGATAGAAGCCTGTTTAAGAGAAGGGCAGGATAGGCAATTCAAGTGAGTTTTGAGAAGGTTTGTAGCTCAAGTTGAGCTTTTGGATGTAGGTTTGCTCGCTGAGCTTGGAGGTTCATTTCCAGATGTTTTGTTACCTTACTAGGTAACATCTTCACTGGAATTCATGTGAAGCAATGCTGAAAATTCCTGCTTTCTATTTATATGTTTGAGTTTCTTTGGGTTGGTGACATCATTTTCTACGATGATGTTATTTCCTGTGATGAAGTAACTTCCTGTTCCTTTTCTCAGGGGTTGGTAGATGGAGTCTAACTTGATGTGTTTGTTGAGAGAGTACCGGTTGGAATGCCATGCTTCTAGGAATTCTCGTGCATGTGTTTGTTTGGCTTGTCCTTGGATGGATGTGTTGTTCCAATTCAACATTCCAGACTTTAGATGTTTTGGGTGGGATAACGAAGGATGTAAATAATATATTTTACTAGATTACTTACAGTGTGGAAACAGGCCCTTAGGCCCAACATATCCACACCGACCCTCCGAAGAGCAACCCACCCAGACCCATTCCCCTACATTTCCCCCTTCACCTAACACTATGGGCAATTTACATGGCCAATTCACCTAACCTGCACATGTTTGGAATGTGGGAGGAAACCGGAGCATCCTGGAGGAAACCCACGCAGACACAGGGAGAATGTGTAAACTCCACACAGACAGTTTGCCTGAGGCAGGAGATTGCATTACTAATGAGGAGAATGTCGAAGTTGCTTTCATATATAAATTCTTTCATATATAAATCTCAGAACCTTTTTTTAAATTTACGTTCTCAAGTGAACTTTGAGAACAGGTGCCATCTCATCTCATTTGAGGTATGAGGAGCCCTGTGTGGGGCTGTCTGTGCCCCGATGTTCAGACAAATTCTATTTCTAAGATAGGGATTTACAGAAGCTTATACGGATTACAGTTTGAACAAAATAAAGTGTAATTCTGCAAATACAAATTCACCCCATAAACGTATATATATATATAAAATGTGTATGTGCGTGTGTGTGTGTGTGGGGGGGGTATGAGTGTTTGTGTGAGAGTGTGTCCATGTGTATGTGTGAGTGTATGGGAGAGGGCTGCGTATGAGAGAAGGTCTGTCTGTGTGTGTGTGTGTGTGTGTGTGTGTGTGTGTGTGTGTGTGGTGCATCTGTAGTGGGTACCGAACTTGATTATCAGTCTTTGTTTGGCCACTTTGCATTGTTGCCTGCCCCAAAATTCACCTTGGAGGATGGTCACCCAAAGGTCCAAGGTCAAATGTCGCAGATGGCTGAAGTGTTATCCGACTTGGAGGGAACACTCCTGTCTGTCGATTGTTTAATAGTGTCCATTCATTTTATTTGGTCTCACCAATGTACCATGCCTCAGCGTATCTTTTCCTACAGCGTATGAGGTAAACAACATTTGCCAAGTCACATGAGTACCTGCCATGTACATGGTGTGTGGTGTCCCCACGTGTAATGGTTGTATCCATGTCGACACTGACTCATCTTGCAGCATCTGCCGTGACAGTTTTGTATGGTATTGACCTGAAAATCAGGCAGTTTTCTGTGAACAATGATCTGTTTAAGGTTTGGTGGTTGTTGAAAGGCGAAAAGGAGGCAAGAGGAAGGTTTTGGTGAGGTGCTCATACTCTTTGCAGGCTGCGAAGAACATGTCATAGTTTTTCAGCTGCTGGAAGTACTGGACAATGAAGGGGTTGCAGCTCGTATATGTCTCCTGAGGAGTTCATTCCAGTTTCTTGCTGTGGCAAGTCAGAACTGGCAGTTGAGCATTGTACCCCATTCTTATGACGACAAGTGCCCGTTACATTCCTTCTCATCTGAACAGATCATACGTCTGCAAAGGGTGTGTCCATAGGGGATGGATGTTTTAATATGTTTTGGATGGAAGCTGGAGAAGTGTATCATCGTGAGGTTATCCGTGGGTTTGCAGTAGAGTGAGGTGCTGAGGTACCCATCCTTGGTGGAGATGAATGTGTCCAGTAATGAGACATATGCTAAAGAGTAGTCCATGATGATGGTTTGATGAAACTTGTTGATATCACTGTGTAGTTGTTTCAGTGACTTCTCAACATGGATGAGAGGAAGAAAATGTCATTAATATACCGAGTATATCGTGTTGATTGGAGATCCTGCATGGAGAAGAAGTCTTGTATGAACCTGTGCATGAAACTGTTGGCATATTGGCGTGCAAATTTGGTCCCCATGGCTGTTCCGTGTTCGGGATCAAGAACTGGTTGCTAAAGATAAAGACATTGTGGTCGAGAATAAAGTGGATGACTTGTAGGACGGTGTGTAGAGATTGGCATTTGGTGGTGTTAAGTATTGAGGCTGTTGACGTGATCATGTCATTGTGGGGGATGCTGATGTGGAGTGCTGAAACGCCCATTGTGACGAAGAATGTTCCCAATTCAACTGGTGCATGAATGATGAGTTTCTGTCAGAAATCTCTGGTGTCACGACAGAAACTGGAGGTCACTTGTACAATGGGTTTCAAGATTCCTTCGACATAGCTAGAGAGGTTCTCACAGGGTCCAATTGTCTGATACAATGGGACGTCCTGCTGTGTTGGCTTTGTGTATCTTTGGAAGACAGTAGAAGTCACCTACATGAGAATTACACGGGATGACGATATGTAGGGAACTCTGAAGGACTGGATCCAAAGTTCTGATCAATGTTTTTAGTTCATGGGTGTGTTCTTTGGTCGGATCAGCCCGTAGTTGCCTATAGTGTTTCAGGTTATTCATTTCTCGGTACACTTCGTTGCAGTAAGCTGTAAGGCTACGGCAACAGATGAACAGACACTGCACAACAATCAACAGACAGGAATGTTCCCTCCCAGTCGGAGAATACATCAGCAGTCAGGGACATGATCATCCTTCAAGGTGGACTTTGGGACAGGCAACAACGCAAAGTGGCCGAACAGAGGCTGATAACCAAGTTCGGTACCCATCAGGATGGCCTCAACCAGGACATTGGGTTCATGTCACACTACAGGTGACCCCCACTGCACTACACACACACTCTCTCTCTCTCACTCTCACACACACACACAAATGCACACATACATATGCACACACATGTACAGATGCATAAACTCATGCAGACCCTCTCTCATACACAAGCTCTCACACGTACACACCCACACTCACACTCACACCCACACACATACACATACTTTCTCACAGACACTCATACCCTTCCCCCCTCCTCCCCCCCCCCCTCCCCCCAACACACACAGCAACATGCACACTCATACATTAAACATTTGTGGGGTGAATGTCTACTCGCAGAATTATATTTTATTTTGCTCAAAAACTGCATGAATCCACCGAAGGTTTTTTAGAAATAGAATTAATCTGATTATTGGAGCATAGACAGTCTCACACAGGGCACCTCACACCTCCATTGCATTACCTGAGATGACATGGCAACTATTACTAATGTTCACTTGAGAACATAACGTTAAAAAATGTTTTGTTATTTACATATGGAAGAATTGAAACCAACATGGCCATTCTAAAAGATTCAAAAAATCCAGGTCTTTTTCAATATATAATTTCAATGCATCACTGTGTAAATGTTTGCTATAAATTCTGTGTCTTACGATCTTATACTCCACAACCACATGAAGAAGGAGCAGTGCTCCAAAGGTTAATGCTTCCAAATTAATCTATTGGACTATAACTGTGTGATTCTTAACTTTGCCTACTGAGGACAGTAAGCATGTCATTTGCCTTCTTTGCCACATTAGCCAACTTGGTTACCATGTTGAGGGAGCAATGGATGTCTAACCCAAAACCTACTATTATTTCAATGTTTCTAAGAGATCTGACATTACTGTATAGTTTCCTGTTGAACTTGACCATTCCAAATGCTTCAATTCACACTTGAACTCCATTTTCCATTTCTCTGCACAACTTTCCAATTGATCTATGTCCTGCTGTAACTTTTGACAAATGTTCTTATTAATTACAACTCCATCAATTTGCATGTCATCTGCAAACATACTAATCAAGACACTGACATTTTCAGTAAAATCACTTACATGAATTACAAACAGAAGTCCCAGTACTGATCCCTGTGGAACACAACTGATCACAGACCTCCTGTTAGAAATCTATGCCTCCATAACTACCCCCATCTTCTATAAGCAAACCAAATGTGCAAACATCTTACCGAATCACCATAGGTCCCATGGGACTTACATTTCTGAACCAATCCACCATAACGAATCCTGTCAAATTTTTTTTGTGAATTCCATGCAGACAACATCGGTCAACTGACCTTCATCAAACATCACTGTTACTTCTTCAAATAACTCAATATAATTTGTAAGACAGGATGTTCCCCATACAAATTTATGCTGTCTGTATTAAGTCAATTCTTGATTAATTTGATCTGTTACTGTCACATCGGCTGTAATTCAGTGAAAAGGGTTGTTTTATGTGCTTTATAGGCGGATTGTACAAGTGCATCATGTTAACAGAACAGAGTGCAGGATGCATTGATACAGGTGCGCAGAAATGCAGAGAGATTAGCATTAACATTTAAAATATCCATGCAAAAGTCTGATAACAACAATGAAGAAGTTGTTCTTGAGTCTTTTTGAATGTGTATTCAAACTTCTATATCTTCTGCATGATGGAAGAGAGTGGGAGAATGTATAATTGAGGTGGGAGTCTCTTTGATTATACTGGTTGCTTTTCTGATTCAGTCGAAGTATCGATAATGTTAATAGATGAGAGGCTGCTTTGTGTGGTGGACTGTGCTGTGTTCACATTTGCCTGTAGTTTCTTGCACCTTGGGAATAGCAGTTACCAAGCCATGCTGTGATGTGTCCTGACAGGATGTTTTCTACGATGCTTCTATAGAGGTTTTTAAGATACTTTTTAGATTAGATTACCTACAGTGCAGAAACAAGCCCTTTGGCCCAACAAGCACACACCGACCCTCTGAAGAGTTACCCACCCAGACCCATTCCCCTACTAATGCACCTATTACTATGGGCAAATTAGCATGGCCAATTCACCTGACCTGCACATCCTTGGACTGTGGGAGGAAACCGGAGCAGACACAAGGAGAATGTGCAGAATCCACAGACAGTCGCCCAAGTCTAGAATCGAACCCGCGTCCCGAGCACTGCAAGGCAGCAGTGCTAATCACTGAGCCACCGTGCCGCTCAAGCATACCAGGTTTCCTTAGCCTCAAGAGGAATGTTGTGCTTTCTTAATCATAGTGTCAAAATGTGTAGATCAGGACCGATTGTTGGTGATCATTTTCCCAGAATCTTGAAGGTCTCGACCATCCCCAGTTAGCACAATTGATGCAGACAGAGGTGTGCCTTCCACTGAAATTCTGGAAGTCAATCACCAGCTCTTTCATTTTGCTGAATTTGATGGAGTGATTATTGTCTTTACACCATGCCACTAAGCATTCCGTATCTTTCTTGTCCTCTATCTTGAGACCCAACTACAATGACGGTGTTTTCAGCAAACATGGAATTTAGCCACACAGTCATGTGAATATCAAAAGTTAATAGGGAGCTGAGTACACAGCTTTGTGGAGAACCAGTGTTGAAGATTATCATGAAGGAGGTGTCATAATCTATCCTTCCTGATGGCAGTGCTTTGGTCAGGAAGTCAAGAATCCTATTATAGAGGCTCTCCTCTATAGAGCAGAGACCTAGCCTCCGGAGGATAGAGATGAGTTTGTTAATATGGTATTTAAGGGGAGCTGCAGTCAATAGGAATGAGCCTAATTTACGGGTATCCTTAGTGTCTAAATAGAATCATAGAATATAATAGAATCCCTATCATGTGGAAGAGGGGCATTCAGCCCATCAAACCCAGCCCAATTCTCTGAAGAGAATCCCACTCATACCCTACGTTTTCCTTGGCTAATCCACCCAACCTACACATCCCTGGACGCTATGGGCAATTTAGCATTGTCAAATCTGCGCAGTTTTGGACTGTGGGAGGAAAGCGCAACACCCACATAAAAGCCACACAGTCATGGGGAGAGAATGCAAACTCCACACGCACACAGTCAATCTCAGATCAATCTATGATCACTGACACTGTGAGGCAGCTGCTAATGACTAAGCTAACATGTCACCCAAGGGATGCTCCAGTGATGTGTGTAGGGCCTGGGAGCTGGCATTAGCCATGGGCTATTTGCACTAGTAGGTGAATTGCAAGAGATCAAGTTGATCTGGGAGGCTGGCTTGATGTAAGCCGTGGCCCACCTCCTGAAACATTTCAAAATTATGGATATTAGAGACACCAGGCTGCCGTCATTGATGCATGCTCTATGATTCTTCGCCTGCACTGCGATAATGGTGGGCTTCCTGCAGCAGTTGAAGACACAAGATCGTAGTAACAAGAGGCTAACGATGTATACAGATGCTTCTGCCAGTGGTCCACACAGCATTCCATCTGGACCAATCACATTTGGTGAGTTCACCTTGAAGATGATGATCTAGCAGTGACCGAGTGTACAGATGTATTCAAGGCTGTTAGAACAGGTGATATTGTTTCATGCCCTTCTGTTCAAAGTGAGTGTCCAGTGCATTGTGCTCATCAGGTAGGAATGCACTCTTGCTCACAATTCTGTTTGAATTCACTGTGCGACCTGCTATAATGTTAATCCTTGCAACAAACTTGGGGTGGACACATGGTTAGTCTGGGTCTTCAGCTTAGTTTGATATTGCCTCTTGGCATCCATGATGGTCTTGTGAAGGCGGTCCCTGCATATCCTCTGTAGGTCAGGATTCCTGACTTGATTGTCTCAGTCATGGACTACAATACAGAGTGGTTCTCCTGACTCAGCCATGCTTTCTGGTTGGGGAATGTTTTGATTAATTTCTTATGAGGTCGTCATTTACACTCTTACTCATGAAGTCTGTTACGGTAGTGGCATGCTCGTTCAGGTTGGTCACAGAATTCTTGAATATACACCACCAAATCTAAGCAGTCCTTCTTTTTCCTCAAGCCAACATTGCATGACTTTCCAAACTGGGTCCACAAGCTTTAATTTCTGCTTGCAAGCTGTAAAGGGAGCACAGTGTTGTGGTCTAATTTTCCAAAATATGGATGGGAGATGGAGTGGTAGGCAGTTTTGGTGCTTGCAAAGCAATGCTCAAGGATGTTCAGACTTCTGATAGGATAGATGTGCTGGTGATATTTTGCTACCATATTATTGACGTTGGCCTGGTTGAAGTCACCTGCTACTATAAACAAGGCCTTGAGATATCCTGATTTGGGGCGGCACGGTGGCACAGTGGTTAGCACTGCTGCCTCACAGCGCCAGAGACCTGGGTTCAATTCCTGCCTCAGGCGACTGACTGTGTGGAGTTTGCACATTCTCCCCGTGTCTGCGTGGGTTTCCTCCGGGTGCTCTGGTTTCCTCCCACAGTCCAAAGATGTGCAGGTTAGGTGAATTGGCCATGCTAAATTGCCCGTAGTGTTAGGTAAGGGGTAGATGTAGGGGTATGGGTGGGTTGCGCTTCGGCGGGTCGGTGTGGACTTGTTGGGCCGAAGGGCCTGTTTCCACACTGTAAGTAATCTAATCTAAAAAAAAAAAAAAATACTGCACAGAGCATCATATGTGCACTATTCACTTCCACAATGGATGGGATGTAGACCTCTGTCAAGATAGCAAAGGCAAACTCATGCACCAGGCAGGGTGACCAGCATTTCACGATTAAATATTCTAGATTGAACGTTTTTTCAACTTTGACGTACATTGTGTCCCTAAGAATCTTCTCCAATAATTTCCCTACTACTGAAGTAGTGCTTCTTTGCCTATAATTTCCAGGATTATCCCTATTGCCGTTCTTGAACAAGGAACAACACTGGCTACTGTTCATTCTTCTGAGAGATTTCATGTAACTAAAACAAAATAAAAATATCACTGTCAAGGCCACAGAAATCAATTCCCTTGACCACTCAGTATTCTAGGATTGATCCATCAGGCCCTGAGAATTTATGCACCTTGACGCTATTCAATCATTGCCCATAACTGCTTCCATTAAAAGTTGTATTATAACTATAGTGCTGCCTTCTTGAAACTTTGCAGTCAATTCGTTCTGCAATATGATTAGGGAGCTATTTCAAGAATTTGGACCCATTAACACTGATATAACAGACATAAACTGGTGAGTTGCAGCAATGTAAATGAACTGATGGCAGACATATTTGTTCAGAAGCCATATTTCGTCCATTGCCCATTTTTACTGCACACTCATCATTTCAAATATTTACTGTGAAATTGTTGTTAAGTATGTAATGTTTTCCCTCAATATCTTGATTCCACTGTTATTGAGATACATCTTATTGTCATTGTTCATAATGCCTACAAATTAATTAACTTATTTAGTAAACAATCATTATTTCTGGCTTTTTCTATCGTGTTGAAAGCTTTAACGTAATTCAGTTGCTGCTATTTCAAGGCAATCTAACATATGAACTGTTTTGGAAATTAAATAAGATTTCTAAAAAAAACGGAGTTAATATGAAGTGAGACATCTTCTTGTAGCAAGTAAGGCATAATTTAGCATGTAGGAAGCTTAAATGTCAAAAGGGTCTGTGGCAGTGGAAATGGATGTTGATAGAAATTGGATATCAGGGTTCTTAGCAGAGGCAGTAATGCAGAGACTTGAGCAAACAGATCTGCCAACCATCCAACCCAATTCTGGGTCCGCTATGTGGATGACACCTTTGTCATTACTAAACAAAACAAGTTAGAAGAAACCTTCAGGACCATCAATAATATCCTTACTGGCATAAAATTCACTAAATAAGAGGAAAATAACAACAAACTGCCATTCCTAGATGTCACAGTAGAGCGAACAGCCAATGGGGAACTTCAAATTAGTATCTACAGAAAAACAACACACACAGACCAAATATTGAACTAAAGAAGCATTCATCCCAACATCTACAAGCGAAGCTGCACCAGAACATTATTTCAATGAGCCAACACACACTGCAGCACAGTGGAACTATGCAGAGCAGAGAAAAATCACCTGAACCATGTAGTCAAAAAGAATGGGTACCCAATGAACACAGTCTACCGATTTTCTCAGCAACAAATCTAAACAAGCAGAGAAACATGCCGCCCTCCCCTACATCAAAGACATTTCGGAAATGACTGCCAGACTACTCAGACCCCTTGACATCACGATAGCCCACAAACCCCCAACACACTAAAACAACAGCTAATGAACTTGGAAGACCCGATACAGACAATGAGCACAACAAAATATCGTGCAAGGACTATACCAAATGCTACATTGGACAAACAGGCTGAAAACTAGCCACTAGGATACATGAACACCAACTACCCACAAAAAGACATGACCCTCTCTCACTAGTATCCTCAAATACAGATAAGGAGAAAGTGAGGACTGCAGATGCTGAAGATCAGAGCTTAAAAATGTGTTGCTGGAAAAGCTCAGCAGGTCAGGCAGCATCAAAGGATCCAAACACCCATGTGAATTGAGGTCAAATCAGATACCAAAAAAAGAGACAGCGTAGGAGAAGGAAAGGTAGGGTCTCGACATGCAGAGACAGGAAACGTAAAAGTTTTGTTTAAATTTGTTTAAGTGCCTGAAACATCGATTCTCCTGCTCCTTTGATGCTGCCTGACCTGCTGCGCTTTTCTAGCAACACATGTTTAAGCTCAAATACAGATAAGGAGGGACACCACTTCGACTGGGCCAACACATCCATTCAAGGACAAGCCAAACAAAGACGCACATGAGAATTCCTAGAAGCATGGCTTTCCAACTGGAACTCTACCAACAAACACATCGAGTTAGACCCCATCTACCACCCTCTGAGAAAAGGAACAGGAAGTGACTTCACCACAGGAAATGACATCACCAACCCAAAGAAACCCAAACATCTAAATAGAAAGCAGGAATTTTCAGCACTGCTTTGCATGACGCCCACTGAAGATGTTACCTAGTAAGGTAACAAAATGTCTGGAAATGAACCTCCAAGCTCAGCAAGTTAACTTACATCCAAAACCTCAACCTGAGCTACAAATCTTCTCAAAACCCGCTAACATTGGCCAGTGATTGGACAGTATTGTTTGAATGTTCCCAAAGTTAAAGCTGCATAAAAGAATAACAAAGGTATGAATAAATTATAAAAATGTTGCACTTGATTATGTGTCACTGCATCATTAGCATTTTCTTTAGATCATATAGAATATAATATATAAGCAATAATGTATTATAATATATTATAATATATAATAATATAATCGTATTATAATATATAAGCAGTATTGTATTGATTTGAAATTCATAAAACTGAGAATACTGGAAGTCAGAAACAAAATCATAAAGTTTTGGAAAAAAAAATCTCAGCAGGACTGGCAGCATTCTGAAGAGAAACTGAAGTTAACATTTCAAGTCTAATGAGCGTCTTCAGTAATATGTCAATATAGCTCTCAACTTTAGTAATGCATAAAATATCAACAACATAGATTTCAAAATCATTTTGCTTGAAACAGACTGGGAAGGTGATCAATAATTCATGCTTTTTCTCTGTAATTTACTTACAGCTAATTTGGCAACAATTGTGATTCTCTGCCGTGGAAAATGTGGTCTATCCAAGTGTATTACACAGTATTTGATATCGATGGCAGTGACAGATCTCTTGGTTATTATCACTGCTGTGATATTAAGTCGACTTCGTGCTATTTATTTTCCTGCTAGTTTCCTTTCTACTACCCCAGGATGTAGCCTCATTATTGTTCTCAGTTGTGCTTCCAGAGACAGTTCTGTTTGGTTAACCGTTGCTTTCACCTTCGATCGGTTCCTAGCCATTTGCTGCCAGGAACTCAAAACAAAATACTGCACGGAGAAAACAGCAGCTGTGGTGATAACAATCGTATGCTTGATGTGCTGTGTAAAAAACATTCCTTTTTATTTCATATTTGAACCAATGTATATGATTGATAATGTACCCTGGTATTGCAGTATAAAAGCAAGCAATTACAATCTAATTGCATGGAGAGTATATGACTGGCTGGATCGTATACTAACCCCTTGTCTTCCTTTCATTTTAATTTTACTGCTCAATGTTATAACTGTTAGACATATCCTGTTGGCCAGCAGAGCCCGCCGGAGACTTCGAGCAAAAAGCAATGGTAAGAATCAGAGTGACACAGAGATGGAAAGCCGCCGAAAGTCCATTATTTTACTCTTTGCCATCTCGGGAAGTTTCCTCTTATTGTGGTTGGCCTATGTTATAAATTTCTTATTTGTTCAAATTTCAGGCAGCAATTATTCAATCGGTTCCAATGCTAATGACCCAAAATTTATCCTCCAGGAATGCGGATATATGTTACAACTTCTCAGTTCTTGCACCAATACGTGTATTTATGCAGGGACCCAGACTAAATTTAGAAGAGAATTAAAGGACGCATTTAAAATATTTTTTAATCTCATTACCAAATGGCATAAACAATGACAATGGCTGAATACATAGTTGCCATAATGAAGTCCTTGCATGTGAATCAAATAAAATTGAAGTCAAATTTTAAATGGTATATGAATAACTTGTGTTTACTATTACTCAGTAATATTTTCATAACTTCAAATGAGGGTGAAAGATCTGTCCATGGGGCTGGTACTTGGATGGCAACCAAAAGTTGTCCTTTGTCCAGAAGTTGTTTGCTTAAATTCTCCAAAGTTTTTTTTCTGTCTTTTGTATAGTGTTAAAGGAAAAGAAAAGAAACAAGGTGAGCCATTAGAGTCTGGTGCAAATTGTTTGCTCTCGCATTGACATGTAGGAAAAGGGAAAGTCCACATTTCCCAAATCAAGCCTTAATATGGTTCTAGGTCCTCGCCATAAGAGTTGCTTTTCATACACTCAGGGTAACCAGAAGGGGACAAATGTGGACAATAGAAGTTTAAACTGGAGGAATAAAAATGGTGTTTTTCATTTGCCACCAGGACATGAAACAGTACACTACACAGTTGACAGCTTCAGATAAGAGAACATTTCACTCAACCATTGTATTAAATTGCACTAAAAGAGCTACTCTGAACAATCTAGAGAACAAGAGGGCTTCACTTAAGAGTATCTATAATTTTGTCCAACGTTTTCAGAGTACAAAGCTGCTGCAGTAAATATTTTATGATGTGAAGCCAATATTGTTGTTCAACTCACAGTTTTCACTCCCAAGATGTGAGACAAATTTATAGTGCTTAATTGGGTGGGAGTGGGGGCAACAGTGTTGGTGCAACAGGGTAACAGCAAACTTTAACAAAGGAATGGTTCAGAGGGAATATAAGCATTTTAATATTCAAGGGAGTATGATGATGCTGGCAGGCACTGGTTCAATGCAATCAATATTAAAAGTAAGAGAGCGTGGTGCTGGAAAAACTCAGCCAGTCAGCATCCAAGGAGGAGGAGAATTGACGTTTCGGGAATGACGCTTGTGGGCCAGCGCTAAGAGAGAAATGGGAGGAGGGTGGGGTTGGGGGAGGTAGCTGGGAAAACAATAGGTGGGTGAAGGTGAGAAAGAAGGTGATAGGTCAGAAGGGGCAGTGAAGGGTGGGTCCAGAGGGCAGTGCCGATTTGGAGGCTTGGGACTGAGGTAATGTGGGGTCAAGGGAAATGAGAAAGCTGTTGAAATCCACATTTATCCCATGTGGTTGCAGGGTCCCAAGGCAGAATATGAGGCGTTCCTCCTCCAAGCGTCGGGTGGTAACAGTTTGGCGGTGAAGGAGGCCCACTACCTGTATGTGGGAGGGGGAGTTGAAGTGTTCAGCGATGGGGCAGTGGGGTTGCTGTGTGTGAGTCTCTCAGAGATGTTCTCTGAAATGATCCACAAGAATGTGTCCTCTCTCCCACATGTAGAGGAAACCACACCGGGTGCAGAGGATGCAGTAAATGACATTGGTAGAGGTGCAGGTGAATTTCTGACAGATGTGGAAAGATTCCTTGGGGCTTTGGACAGAAGTCAGAGGAGTAGTATGAGCGCAGGCTTTGCACTTCCTATGGTGACAGGGAAAGGTGCCAGGGATGAGGTACGAGCTGATGGAGGGTGTGCACCTGACGAGGGAGTCGTAGAGGGAATAGTGTGATTGTGTGAGGCATGTGACTACATTTACTAAATTGAGGACTTATTTACAGTCTGAACTGCTACCTGATGAGGATAAAATGGTTATATTTGAAGCTGACTCATGTTAGAGAGATCATGATTGAAACCATATGGGGTTTGCAGTTGTGCAGCAAGAACACTCTCAGTTTAGAACAATTAAATTGGAGGCCTGTTTGCAACCTTGTTCAGCACAGCTAGCTGAGCTTAAGGCACTAACAGCAGCATGTGAGTTATCGACGATGAGATGGGGAATATCTATACTGACTCAGCTTATGCTCATGGAGTCTGCCATCTACTTGGGGCAGTCTGGAAGCAAAGGGAGCTCAGGAAGAGCAACAGAGATCCCATCCAACATTACCAACAGATTGGAGATTTGACGACTGCATTAATGAAGCCAAACGCTGGCTATTATAAAGTGCCAGAGTCACAAAAAGAGGCAGTGATATGGTGGTTAAGGGTAATTGTTCAGCTGATGAAGCAGCTAGAATGGCCTCTTCAGCTGTCATTGCACCCCAGGTGCGTTTAGATCCGGAGTTTATCATAGCAAACGTCATTGAGATGTAAGGTAAGGTGACCTTAGCTAAATACTGGGGAGACAAAGGGGAGCCAGGTGAAACCAAGAAGGTCTGTGGAACACAGAGGAAGATTTCTAGGTGGTACCTATACCATTGTTGACCATTCTCATCTCGGAGGCACAAGGGTTGGATTACTGTGCTCGAGCGGAAGTGCTGAAAAAGATAAAGAAGGACAGCTTCTGGTCACCTTACTTGCAGGCCTCCATTGGATTACATATTGTCACAATGTGATGTCTGTTCTCAAAATAATATCAAAGGGCATAGCAACCCCCATGAGACAACTACCTGAGGGATCATTTAATCATTTAGTGATTGACTATGTAGACATGACAAAGAGAGTGAGAAGGGAGACATATATGTTAGTGGCAATTGATAGGTTTAGTAGATGCGTAGAGGCAGCTCCATCGAAAGAGTCAGGTGCAGGCATGGTAGTGAAATTCTTAACAAATGAAGTTATTCCAAGGTTTGGCATACTTTCAGATCAGGTCAGACAATGGGTCTGCTTTTATCCAAGGAGTGGTAAATTTGGTGCTGCAGACTTTGAGGATCAAGCAGAGATTTGGATGTATCATCCCCAGTCACAAGGTATGGTGAATTTTGAGAAGAATTGTATAGTGGAACAGATTATCGGAACTT
Source organism: Chiloscyllium punctatum (assembly GCF_047496795.1). NCBI lineage: Eukaryota > Metazoa > Chordata > Chondrichthyes > Orectolobiformes > Hemiscylliidae > Chiloscyllium > Chiloscyllium punctatum. The sequence continues at coordinate 21,941,896 of NC_092762.1, forward strand.
TAAAAGCTAAGTTGCATAAAATTTGTGCAAGTACCAATCGTAACTGGGTCGATGCTCTGCAACTGGCATTGAGCTACCATATACAAACTAACCACATGACTAATTTGACGCCGCATGAAATGTTTACTGGTAGATCCATGCTAGTGCCCAAGTGGAGGGGTTCATATGACAGGCATAGCTTAGAACAATTGGAGCTACAACTTAAGCAGGAGAGGCAACAACTAACTATGATGCACGAGGAAACACAGAGGGAGCCGATGTCTGGTAAACCCGGAGATCAGGTGTATATACAGGGTTTCTGGAGGAAGTGGAATGAGCCAAGGAGAGAGAGATCCTACACAGTAAGCAAGGCATCGCCCACTGCCATTCAAGCAGAGGGCTGATCCACGTGGTATCATTTCAATCACTGCATTGAGTTGTTCCACAAACACAGAGGGACTCTGGAGCTAAGGTACTTGAGGGTGGAGAAGGGGCATCAGTGACTGGAAGGGATGCTCTGAGACTCAATACTCCTTCTCGTGATTTTGAGCAGTCAATGAGTGAGGTCTTTGGGGATACTGGTGCCTCCAGAGTTACCAATGATGGGTCTGTGGAAGGTGAATTTCATCTCTAATGAAAACTGAAGCAAAGAAACTCATTTCGAGACTCCCCTACCTCTTCAGATTCCAGTCAGAAGTTCCCTCCACTATCCCTGATCAGCGTTATCCTCTTTATGATCATTCTCTTATTCCTCACTTACTTGTAAAACAACTTTGGGCTTTCTCTAATCCTTCCCACCAAGGCTTTTTGTGCCCCCTCCTAGTTCTCCTCCGTCCACTTTCCCAGCTACCCTGTCATCATCTAATGCTGTGCTTCCTCAACCTTAAATGAGCTTACTACTTCCTTTTGATGAGAAGCTCCTCTGCTCTTGTGATCCAAGATCCCTTCACTTTACCACCCTTCCCTGTCTCAGTGGGACAAAGTTATCCAACACTCGCAACAAGTGCTCCTTAAACAGCCTCAACATTTCTGTTGTGCTTTTCCTAGAGAACAATTGTTCCCAAATGATACTCCACAGCTCCTGTCTAATAGCAGTATAACTCCCCTGCCTGCAGTTAAATACTGTCCCGTACTGTCTGTTTCCGTCCCTCTACATGGTTATGTAAAGTTGAGGCAGTTATGGTCACTGTCACCAAATGCTCTTCCATTGAGAGATCTGACATCTTGCCTGGTTCATTGTCTAGGACCAAATCCAATATTGCCTCCACCCTAGTTGGCCTACCTACATCTTGAGTAAGGAATCTTTTCAAAATTGGCTCCATCCAGACCTCCTGCAGTAAGGCAGTCCCAATCAATATTGGGGAAGTCACCCATAATAACAACTCTGCAGCTTTTCAAGATCTGCTGTCCAATCTGTTCTTCCATTTCTCTGCTACGATTAGGGGTGTTGATAGAAAATACCCCAAAAAAAAATGACTGATCATTTCCCGTTACTGACTTCCACCCACATTGATTCAGTAGACAAATCCTCCTCCACATTTTTCTGCAGTTGTGATGCACTCTCTAATTAATAATGCTACTCCCCCTCCTCTTTTACCTCCCTCCCTTTTATTTTTAAAAGATCTAAACTGTGGAACATCCAGTAACCATTCTTGCCCCTGTGAAATCCATGTTTCTCTGATGGCCACAATGGTGTAGTTCCAAGTGCTCTAAGTTCATCACTCTTATTCCTGACACTTCTTACATTGAAACAGACACACTTTAATTTATCCCTTTGCTCTATCAACTGTGTATTCTTCCTGACACACTCTCTGCATTCCATTTCTGACCATGCCACAAAACTACCCTCCTCTCTGATTTTTGGCTCTGGTTCCCATTCTCTTGCTCAACTGAGTTAAACTCTACTGAAGTGCTCTAGCAAATCTCCTGCCCAGGACAATAGTCCCCTCCCATTTAAGTGCAACCTGTCCTTCATGTACAGGTCCCACCTCCACCAGAAGGTACCCCAATGATGTACATATCTGAAACCCTTCCTCCCACATCAGCTCTGTAGCCACGTGTTTAGCTGCACTCACTCCCTATTCCTTGCCTCATTAGCATGTGACACCAGCTGTAATCCGGCTTTTTTTAGTTTCCAACCTAACTGCCTGAAATCACATTTTAGATCTTCATCCCTTTCCCTGGTTAGGTCATTGGTGCCAACGTGCAGCAATATTTCTGGCTGCTCACCTGCCCCCTTCAGAATCTTAGAGACTTGATTAGAAACATCACAGACCCTAGCACCTGGGAGGCAACAACCTTCCAGGAGTCCTAATCACCACCATAGAATCTCCTGTCTGTACCTCTAATTATTGAATCCCCTCCCGCTAGCACTTTTCTGTTCACCTCTCTTCACTTCTGAGCCTCAGAACCAGGTACTGTGCCAGAGACCTGGCCTCTATGGCTTTCCCCTGGTAGGCTGTCCTTGCTTGTTAGGAGAAAGTGAGGACTGCAGATGCTGGCGATCAGAACTGAAAATATGTTGCTGGAAAAGTGCAGCAGGTCAGGCAGCATCCAAGGAGCAGGAGAATCGATGTTTCAGGCATGAGAAGTGCTCATGCCCGAAACGTCGATTCTCCTGCTCCTTGGATGCTGCCTGACCTGCTGTCCTTGCCTGTTCCCATTCTGTCCCCTGACTGTATCCCATCTACCAGTTTCCTGTACCTGAGTGTGACTTCCTGCTTGTAACTCCTCTCAATTACCCTCTCAGCATCGTGAATGACCCGAAGTTCATCTATCTCCAGCTTCAGTTCCGTTATGCAATTTCTGAGGAGCAGGATTTGAGTGCACTTCCCACAGATAAAGTCAGTGGGGATACTACTGGTGACCCTTACCTCCCACATTCTACAGAAGAAGCATGAAACTGTTCTAACATACATTCTGAGTGTTCTGAATTCCCAAAGAGTCTATTTGAAAAAAACATTCGTAGCTTTGGATGTAAGTTTGCTCGCTGAGCTGCAAGGTTCATTTCCAGACATTTCGGAACCTTACTAGATCATCTTCAGTGGGCCTTAGGCAAAGCAATGCTGAAAATTCCTGCTTTCTATTTATATGTTTGTGTTTCTTTGTGTTGCTAATGTCATTTCCTGGTGATGTTATTTTCTATGGTGAACTCACTTTCTGTTCCTTTTCTCAGATGGAGTCGAGCTCGATGTGTTTGTTGATAAAGTTCCGGTTGGAATGCCATGCTTCTAGGAATTTTCATGCATGTCTTTGTTTGGCTTGACGTAGGACGGATGTGTTGTCCCAGTCCTTCCTTATCTGTATGTGAGGATACTAGCGAGAGAGGGTCATGTCTTTTTGTGGCTAGTTGGTGTTCATGTATCCTGGTGGCTGGTTGGTCCAATGTCATGTTTGTTACAGTCCTTGCAGTACTTTGTAAATGACGTTAGTTTTGCTTGTTGTCTGTATAGGGTCTTTCAAGTTCATTATTTGCTGATTTAGTGTGTCGGTGGGTTTGTGAGCTACCGTGATGCCAAGGGATCTGAGTAGTCTGGCAGTCATTTCTGAGATGTCTTTGATGTAGGGGAGAGTGGCTAGGGTTTGTGGATGTGTTCTGTCTGCTTGTTTGGGTTTGTTTGCTGAGAAGTTGGCAGACTGTGTTCATTGGGTACCCATTCTTTTTGAATATACAGTATAGGTGATTTTCTTCTGCTCTGCGTGGTTCCTCTGTCTTGCAGTATGTGTTGGATTATTGAAATAAAGTTCTAATGCAGCTTTGTTTGTGGGTGTTGGGATGATTGATTTTGTAGTTCAATATTTGGTCCATATGTGATGTTTTTCTGTGGACGCTGGTTTGAAGTACACCATTGGCTGTTCGCTCTACTATGACATCTAGGAATGGCAGCTTGTTGTTGTTTTCCTCCTCTTTAGTGAATTTTATGCCAGTAAATAATACCCTTGCTGGCAATAACCTACCATTCCTAGATGTCACAGTAGAGTGAATAGCCAATGGGGATCTTCAAACCAACATCCATAGGAAACCAACAGATACGAATCAAATATTGAACTACAGAAGCAATCATCCCAACACCCACAAAAGAAGCATCAGATTACTATTTCAAAGAGACAACATACACTGCAGCACAGAGGAACGACAGCAGTGGAAAATCACCAATATTGTGTATTCAAAAAGAATGGGTACCCAATGAACACAGTCCACAGATTTCTCAGCAACAAACCCAAACAAGCAGACAAAACACGTCCAGGAACACTAGCCACTCTCCCCACATCAAAGGTATCTCGGAAATGACTGCCAGACTACTCCGACCCCTTGGCATCACGGTAGCTCACAAACCCACCAACACACTAAAACAGCAAATAATGAACTTGAATGACCCTATACAGACAATGAGCACAACTAACATTATTTACAAAATACCATGTAAGGACAGTAACAAACACTACATTGGACAAACAGGCAGAAAATTAGCCACCATGATACATTAACACCAACTAGCCACAAAAAGATATGACCTTCTCTCACTAGTATCCTCACATACAGCGAAGGAAGGACACTACTTCGACTGGGACAACATATCCATCCTAGGACAAGCCAACAAATACATGCACGAGAATGCCTAGAAACATGGCATTCCAACCGGAACTCTATCAACAACACATCAAGTTCGACCCCATCTACCACCCACTGAGAAATGGAACAGGAAGTGAGTTCACCATAGAAAATAACATCACCACAGGAAATGACATCACCAATCCAAAGAAACACAAACCTATAAATAGAAAGCAGGAATTTTCAGCATTGTTTCACCTGAGGCCCACTGAAGATGTGACCTAGTAGGGTACCAAAATGTCTGGAAATGAACCTTGCAGCTCAGCAAGCAAACCTACATCTAAAACCTCAACCTGAGCTACAAATCTTCTCAAAACTCACTAAAAACTGGTAGCCTTACCAAATCAGCTCATAGACCATTTCTTTTGGTTTGAGGAGCAGGATGGATGGGATGCATTTCAGGTAAAGCAACCATCCAAATATATCACCTCACTTACTCAGCAGTCCCATGTCTCATCCTGCTCAGCATGCGCTCCGCTTATGCATGCGGTAAATTTTCAAACCACCTCAAGGTGATGAGAATCATCAGGGAATGGCTCGTACCCATTAGGGACCATGGTGGCAATGTGTGTGCCAAGACAGAGGGCAGTGAGAAAGTGTCAAACCAGAACTTCAAATTGGGCTTCATCTGGGAAAAGGGTACAGAATTCTATAATATGGATAGTAATCATCTTGTTTGACAAAGGGATTGAGGACATATTGAAGTTTTTGTCAGGCCTAAATGGAGATAAATCTGGAAGTCCAAATGAGATCCAGCCAAGGCTGATGTACAATATGAAAAAAGTAATCATTCGGTCCCTGACCCAAATTTCTTATTCCTTTCTGACCAGAGGAAAAGTGTCAAAGGACTGGAGGAGAGCAAATGCGTTTCTAATTTTCAAGAATATAGTACAGATAGACCAGAGAGCTCTAGATTAGATTTCCTACAGTGTGGAAACAGGCCCTTCGGCCCAACAAGTCCACATCGACCCTCCAAAGACTAATCCACCCAGACCCATTTCCCTCTGACTAATGCACCTAACACTATGGGCAATTTAGCATGGCCAATTCACCTGACCTACGCATCTTTGGATTGTGAGAGGAAACCGGAGCGTCCAGAGGAAACCCATGCAGACACAGGGAGAATGTGTAAATACTTTACAGACAGTTGCCCAAGGCTGGAATTGAACCTGTGACCCTGGTGCTGTGAGGCAGCAGTGCTAACCACTGAGCCACCATGCCACCCCCAGTGAATCTCACATCAGTGGGACTGAAACAATTTGAGAAAATCCTGAAGTAGAATATTCACTTCAAATGTGAATGTGTGACCAGGGATAATCAGCATGATTGTATGAGAGGGAGGTAATGCCTACTAAATTTAATTGAATATTTCAAGGAGATGGTCTGGTGTGTTGCTTAGGTACTGCAGTTAATTCAGTTTGTATGGATTCCACACAGCCATTGACAGACTCCCACATGAGAAACTAAGAAAGAAGTTGAAAAATGCACTTGATCCAAAATTGGCTTAATGGTAGAAAACGGAGGGTGTTGACTGAAGGCTGTTTGTGACTGGATGCATGAAAGCATCCTCAGGCCTTGGAGTTGGGTAACTTATTGTCTTTTAGATATAGAAATGATCTCTATAAGAAGGTGGTGGGGGCTGGAGATGTTTGGGGGAAGGGATAGTAAATAGGTTTGTAGATGGCGCGGGCCATGTTGACAGATTCGACACAAGATTGATAATGTGAAAGAAGGTGTTAGGTTACATGAGGATATAAATAGAGTCGTCGGGGATACATCACTGATGGATGGAATTGAGACCTGATAAGTGTGATCGATGCATTTTGGAAGAAATAACCATGACACAAGAAATGTTGTGTATTTTAGGAAACTAAGAAGTTCAGAGGAAAATAAAGATCTTGGCCTACTTACCCACAAAACACTGAAGGTGGCAGAATGGGTTCGTAGAGCAGTTAAAAGATTTGTAGGGCACCTGCATAACTCAGTCGAGGCAGATGTGATTGCAGCAGGGAGGCTATTTTGCAGTTGACAGTAGTTTTGTTTGACCAGAGCTGGAATACTGTATGCAGTTCTCATCACTGCATTACCTGAAGGATTTACAGTTGGGCATGTAGATACATTTCAACAGGACATTGCCTGTGCTGGCGTGTTTTCACACTGAAGAGAATCCCAATAAGTCCAGGCTGTTTTCTTTGGAGCAGAGATTGAGGGTGAGGCTGAACTGATAGAAGTGTCCAAAGGATGTGTGAAGAAAAAACAGCTGTTCCCTTTCGTTGAAGTTCGATCATTGAGATGGCAGATTTTAAGCCAAAAGCCAGGTTTTTAGAGACAATTTGAGTATTTTTTTCACTGACAGCGCGTGGACTGATCTGGAATGCACTGCCTGGGAAGGTAATTGAGACATTAAAACTCAACTTTCAAATAACTATAGGTACTTCGATGAATGTTTGAAATGTCAGAATATTGAATGCTATAGTGTTAGTCCTGGAAAGTGGGACCAATGTAGATTTAGCATTGTTTTGCCATTACAGACTTAATGGGCAGAAGAACCTCTTCAAAACTGTACACTTGCGTGATTCTATGACTAATGTGCGGTTGTATTCATTTTGCACTCTTACATTGGACTCGAATATGTTTTGCTGTGCACTGAGTACCCAATGGATCAGATACATTATTCAAATTAAAGATTCTTGAAATGTGAAAGTTTTTGAAAAGAGCAACATTCGTCTCCATTCCTCTTTTTTCCCTCTGTAGCCAGATTCATACCATCACTCTGTCCGGTGGACACAATCATGCCCACACTGTGAACTAAGCTGTTTCTGATGTTCATACGTTGTTTGCTGCTGCATCGGCAGCCGTGCCTATGGCTCCAGATACATGTTCACAATCTGAAGCTGAGCATTATCTCATTTTCTGATCATCTTATGAATAGAAGTGATTGTCTTTGTTATTGCCTCTCCCATCTGTTCGAGTGTGTTTATACTGTCCTGTTGAATATGAAGCTACTCATTCAGTGGACCATTCACTGGGAGCTGTTTTGGGAGAAACCTAATGAAGTAGTAGCATTGAGAAGGCTTGTGATTTTGAATAAATTTGTTGTACTGCAACCAAGTTTCAGACTTCTGACTTGTTACACTCCCAGACCAATGCCAGCATCTCCACATCATGCTTATCCTCAGAAATGAAGGACTCCTGCACAAGCTCTGCATGTGTTTGCTTGTGTTCATGGACTGGTAAGGAAGAACTATGAAGAATTATGATGTTTTGGGCAGATGCAAAATGTAAATTGCAGTAGTGATGCAGCTGGTCAAATTAGTTGGCTTTAAAAAGAATGTATTTACACAACACTGAATGAAATACAAGCAAAAGAAAAGAATTTGAAATAACAACAATATTTGAAAGACCAACCGATACAATATCCCCACAACTTAACAAAGGAACTGTTCCAACTTCATGCAGCATAGCCATAAACACACTCCATGGCAAAAACGGTAAATTGAAATGCAGGTTCTCACAAGATGAAGAGACAGTAGAGAGAATCAGCCAGGGATCAATTGCTGAAACATGGAACCTCTTTTCACTGTAGCTGTTTCTCTGGGTCCCCAGCTAAAACTAAACAAACTAGAAAAATCCATGAACTTGGACAACCTTTTACTGTACAACAGTTTGTAAAAAAAATCCCAAAGGCTTCCCCTGATTGTTGACTTGGGCAGTCTTTGTTAGCCATGTCGGTACCTCTGCCTTTATGACCAGTCTAAAAAAAAACAAGTACAAAATAACTTTCTTAAAGGGACAGCATCATCATACCACCTTCCTTAAAAAAAAAGAATGATCAGCCTCCAAAGATGGCTTCACTTCAAAACTAATTAGTCTTACATTGTTTGCACAGTACAACATTTCTCCATCACATTGATTATAACTATCAAACACACATACTACATTCTATTTCAGTCTATTTACTTCTGCCAACAAACGCCTCTGTTTCTCAGCCAACTCACAACAAGACATTAGCAAACATATTCACATTCCCTGCGACATGGGCAATTTTCAAATTGAATGGCTGTAATAATAAACTTCATCTAAACAGCTTGGAATTTCTGTCCTTACATTTCTGCAGAAAGCTTCAATGAGTTATTATCATTGTATATTATTGTCTCAGACACATTTATGTTACCAGTAATGTTGTAATGCCAACACCAAGCTCAGAGTCTCCTTATGGGGTTGAGTACCATCTTGTTTTGGCACCATTCCTATGGGTGAGCTCCAGTCACTGCAATTCACTTTGATTATGTCATCTTGGAGCATGTGTTAATAGTTTCATAGTAATAGAAGCAGGGACAGGCCATACGACCTGTTGAACCTGCGCTGCCATTCATTAAATCATGGCTGACCTATCCATCATCTCAGCTTCTCCTACCTGCATTACCCCATGAGGCCTTAATTCCCCTTGCACTGTGTCTCAATACATTTAATGAAGCTGCTTCCAAAGCTTCATTAGGCAGATAATTCCATAGATTAACTACTCTCTGGTAAAAGCAGGTCCTCCACATCTCTGTTCTTAATCTACTCCCCTTAATGTTGAAGCCAATTTCTCCTCATCCTTGCCTCACCCACCAGCAGAATAACTTGCCTGTTTCTATCTTATTTACCCCTTTCATACTTTAATATTTTTCTATAAGATCCTGGCTCAAACTTCTAAATTTTAGTGAGTACAGTCCCAAGTGGCTCAATCTCTCCCCATAGGGTAACTACTTGCGCCCCCACCCATCTCTGGAATCAATCTGGTTATCCACCTCTGCACCATCTTAAAAACCAGTATGTACTTACTCAAGAAAGGAGACCAGAACTGCACACATACTCCAAGTGCAGCCTCACCAACACTTGCACAATTGCAGTAGAACCTCCCTACTACTAAATTCAATCCCTCTAACAATAAAAGCCATTTTCTGCTTGTCTTCTGATTGCCTGTTGCACCTGCAAGTCAACCTTTCATGATTCACATGCGGGCACTCCTAAGTTCTTCTGCATAAAAGCATGTTGCAACTTTTAACCATTTAAATAATAATAATAATTTAAATAAACCTCTTGCTTTTTAATTCCAAAGTTGATAACCTCACACTTACTAACATTGCCCTCTACCTGTCAAAGCCTTGCTCACTCACTTGACCTATCTAAATTTCTCTGCCGACCCTCCGCATCCTCTGCACAGTTTGCCTTGTCATCAACAAATTTGAATTTGTTACAAACTGTCATCGCCTCCAAATCATTTATTGATATCATGAACAGTTGCAGGCCCAACACTGACGCTGTGGCACTCTGTTCATCAACCAGAGAAACAACCATTGATATTAACTCTCTGCTTTCTATTTGTTGACCAGTCTTCTAACCATGCTAATACATTCCCCGAACTCTTAACTTATGGGTGAGTCTTCTCTGTGGCACCTTATCAAATGCCTTCTGGGCATCCAAGTATATAACATCTACCCCCCTCCATTCACCTGCTTGTTATATCCTCAAAGAACTCCAGTAAGTTTGTCAAATATGACCTTTCTTTAGTAAATTCTTACTGCCTGATGGAACTCTATCCATTCAGATGTATCACTATTTCTTCTTTAATGACAGCCAGCATAACTTTCCTGACTACAGATTTACTCTAATTGCCCTCTTCTTAACTGCCTTTTGCCTACACACTTTTTAAAATGCTGTCAAAACAACCACTGTCTTCCAATCTGCTGGGATCTTACTGGAGTGCAGTGAATGCTGTTAAATTACCACTAATACATCTGCTATAGCTTCCACCATTTCTTTCAGTGCCCTGGGATGCATTCCATCAGAACGAGGGGAGTTATATACCTTTAGATCCTCATGTTTGCTCAACACTACCATTTCGTGATAACTATTGCAATGAGGTCCTCACCTCCCATTGTATCCTTCACATCATTCTTGGGCATGTCAGACACATTATTGAATGTAAAGACTGACCCAAAATAGTTTTCACATTCAAAAAGAATATTCCTGCATGTGGCAAATTGCAATTAATTTTGGAATAATGTACTGACTCCACAGACTCAAGCGCCTGAGGATGGAAGTTATCCTCGATCTCTGGCTCTGTAAGGTAGTGGTGCTACCCACTGACAACCGAGCTTATCTGACACTTATTTAGTGGGTCAGTCCGTTGCCAAGCCTTCCATCCGATTCACTCAAACTGTCTCCATATCCTGTATTTCTCAGTTACAAAACAACCATATCATTTATTTATAACAGGCTATTCAACCCAATGAGCATCGTCAGCTGATACTAGTCCATAATTCTGCTCACTTCTAAAACGTTTTCAGCCCCTTGCTTACCAAGAATCTACCTGAAGATTTTTTTTTAATCTTCTTGAACTGTTTTTGATTATGAGAAAACTGCAATTGAAGAAACGTATTTACTTTTAGACATAAATGAGCAAATTGTGATTTTTCAAAAGTGACTCTTCATTCTGGACTGTCCTTCCATGCCCTCATCCAGATCACTTATAAAAATGGCAAACAGCAGTGGTGTTGGCCTTGGCAGTGGACAGCATAGATCCTTGCATTACACCATTCATAACTGAATCCCAGGATGAACATTTCCTATCAACCACCATCTTTCTTTCAGCTAGCCAACTTCTGATCCAAACCATTAAATCACCCTCAATCCCATGCATCTGTATTTTCTGCTATAGGAACCTTATCAAATGCTTTACTGAAATCCATATACACATATCAACCACTTTATCCTCATTCACCTGCTTGGTCACCTTCTCACAGAACTCTATAAGGCTTATGAGACACAATGTGCCCTTCACAAAACCATGTTGACTATCCCTAATCAAAGCATTCCTTTCTAGATGATTAGAAATCCTTTCTCTTATCATTTTTTCCAATACTTTACCAACAATTGAAGTAAGGCTCACTGGTCTATAGTTACCAGGATTGTCTCTACTCCCCATCTTGAAAATGGAGACAACATTTGCTAACTACAAGTCTTCTGATACTATTCCTGTAGATAATGATGACATAATGACCAAAACCAAAGGTTCCACAATCTCCTCCCTAGCTTCCCAGAGAATTCTCAGATGAATCACACTTGGCCCACAGGATTTATTGATTTTCACACTTCCAGAATTGTTAACACCTCCTCCTTATGAACCTCAATTCCGTCCAGTCTAATAACCTGAGATAAGGCGACCTTAACTGCACACTGCGCACTAGACGTGGTCTGATCAATCCCCTACACTTTCAAAGCAAGGTCACCTTTCAGGATTCCATAGACTCTGAAACAGTCCCTCCAGATCAGAGGGTAGCTATTGTCACTCCAATGTTCAAAAAAGGAGGTAGAGAGAATCTAGGGAATTGTAGGTGAATAAACCTAACATTGACAGTGGGGAAACTTCTTGAATCCTTTATAAAGGACATTATACTGGACATTCAGAAAGCCACGTCAGGATAAAAAGTCAGCATGGATTTATGAAGGGGAAATCATAATTGACAAATCTGTTGAAATTCCAGTAGAATTGACAAGTAGGAGCCAGTCAATATGGCATATTTCTTCATACAGAAAGCATTCAACAAAAGAGATTATTGTGCAAGATTAAAGTGCAAGGGATTGAGGGGAGTAAATTGAGATGGATAGAAAACTGGTTCGCAGGGATAAAACAAACATAGAACAATACAGCTCAGTATAGGCCCTTAGGCCCTCGATCTTGCGCCGACCTGTGAACTATTCTCTGCTTGACCCCCTACGCTATCCCATCGTCTTTCATATGCTTATCCAAGGATTGTTTAAATCTCCCTAATGCCACTCTCTTGAATGGTGTCACACTTCTTAACAAGAATCCTTCCAGATCCTTTCTGGGATATGGCTGTCACAACTTCTTTCCCCTTTATTTGTGGAATCTGGGCATCCCTATCTAAGCCGGCATTCATTGCACATCAGTTAATTGCCTGAAAGGCAGGTAAGAGTTGACCCCATTAGCTTTGTATCTGGATTCACATGGAGGCCAGACCAGGTAAAGAAGGCAGCTTTTTCACCTAAAGGGTATTATTGAACCAGATGGGTCTTTTCTGCAATGGTTGTGTGCTCACTTTCTGACTCTTAACTCCAGATTGTTTGTTACTGAATCCAAATTCCATCATCTACCGTGGCGAGATTCAAACCCAGGTCACCAGAATGTCTCTGGAGTAACAGTCCAGCAAGGCTACAATATCTCCACTACACACATTACCCCAACAGCTGAGGTCAAACTAATGTTTTCATTAAGTTCAACACAACCTCCTTAGCCAATACTCTTTTGCCCTTATTAACCAATCCTCAGATCCTTAGCTAATTCTTTTCTCTTTTTTTCCCCATATTTGTAAGTTTGGCTTTATTCAAAAGATTAGTGGCTTGTCACCACTGACGCATGGAGCTTCTGATGTTTTGCTACCCACCAATATTTTCTGTGACACAATCCCTGATTGTCAATGGGGATTATGTTGCAAGGAAATATAATTGGCAGCTGCCCCCATTAATCAATGAATCCACAGGTAGACAAATTGTAATGGAATTTGTAATGGAAGGCTCCACAAATATCCCCATTCTCAATTATGGTAGTGCTAAAGATAAGGTGAAAGCTTTCACAACCATCTTTCACAGCCAGAAGTGTGGAGTCGATGATCCATCTCAGCCTCCTCCAGTGGTCCACAGCAAAACAGATACCAGTCTTCTGCCAATTAGATTTATTCCACGTGATAGCAATAAATGGTTGGATGCACTTGAAACTGCAAATGCTCCGGGCCCTGACAATATTCCTGCAATAGTACGGAAGACGTGCGCTAAGGAGTTTCCCACTCCCCTACCCAAGCTGTTCCAGTACTGTTACAACACCAGTATCGATAAGACAATGTGGAAAATTGCCCAAGTTTGTCCTGTATATATATATATATAATATTGCAGGACAAATCCAACCCATCCAATTGAAGCCCCACCAGTCTTCTTTAGATTATCAATAAAGTGATGGAAGGTGTCATCAAACAGTGCTGTCAAGCAACACCTGCTCAGTTACGTCCAGTTTGGATTTCATCAGGACCACTCAGCTCTGGACTTCATTACAGCCTTAGCCCATACATGACAAAGGAACTGAAATCTGGAGGAAAGGTGAGAGGTGGCATCAAGTAACCTGATGAAAACTGGCATCAATGGGCACCAGGAGGCAAACTCTCTGGCGTTTATACCTGACACATAGGAAGATGGATGTGGTTATTGGAGGTGAGTCATCTTAGCTCCAAAACAACTCTGCAGGAGCTCTTCAGGATAGTGTCCCAGGTCCAACCATCTTCACCTGCTTCATCAATAACCTTCTCTCCATTATAAGGTCAGATGTCAGGATGTTAGCCAATTATTGCATGACATTCAGCACTATTTCCGACTCCTCAGACACTGAAGCAGTCAATAGACCTGATGCAATGTTTATCATGGATAAGCACGCATAGGGCCGGATAAAATGATACAACTAATATCGAATTGCTGGTTGTGGAAAGGAATGGGAATACGGATAGCTAAATTTTGCCAGAGATGCACGACATGTGCATGAGCAGAACCGAGATAGAGAATTGACATTAAAACGATGCAAGCCCTCGAGGGCTTCTGAAATAAGGCTATTTGAGCTCATGACAGGACATGCAACTGCACTCCTCCAGCGCCTATTCACACGGGGAGCAGAACTGACTCACAGAAAAGGTCAATTAAGGAATCCCTCCAGAAGCATTTACACATTCTTCACAGACAGGCACGAGATCAATTGCTTGTCAAGGACTGGGAGTCTGAGGGACGGCAAGGATGAATAGAAATGCTAGCCCCAGGATCAAAGCTGACCATAATCCCAAGCAAGAGGGCCTTGTCCACCGGATGGGATGGACCTCGTGAGGTAATATAAACAAGTAACAGGAGCGTACTTATTAATGAAAAGGGAGTCGCTAAATTGAATCATCCTACACAGCTAATTACATGGGGGTTAATACAGCAACACTGGATTAGTGGTGCTGGAAGAGCACAGCAGTTCAGGCATCCAATGTGCAGCGAAATCGACGTTTCGGGCAAAAGCCCTTCATCAGGAATAAAGGCAGTGAGTCCACCCTGTTCATCGGAAATGTTTTCTCTCTGTATCTCGCTCTTTCCATCACAGGTATTAAAGTGCCCTCAGCTGTAATTGCCGACAAGCAGCAGGAACAGGATCCTCGCCATCAGGACAGCAACCAAAACAGACTAACATCGCATGTGACACATTTGCACGGTGCAGACTGCCATTAAGAATATTGCTGAAATTAGCGTGAGTATGAAAATGCTAAGTTCCCCCTCACTTTGTGAGTTCCCCCTCATTTTGACGCCATCAGAGGCTGATAAGCAAATGATTATTCTCGGGACGAATGTGTTGCGAAGTTGAGCAGAGTAATTGTAGTTTGGGAGGTGGGAAGCTAGAATTTAGTGGTGTGAGTAAAATTGTAAAGTGGGGAAACATGTGTGGTTCCTTTTAAAAGACAGTGTTTTTCCTGAGCTTAATTTAAAATTGGATGTCAGTGACAGCAACTTTAAAGTGTTCCGGTGCACTAAGAGCACCCGAACTGAAATAGGTTTATTGAACGCAGACCAAGCTAAGGTTTTTTTTAAAATCAAGGCAACAGGTTTTGCATTGAGCCAATCCATTTAAACTAGCCCCTTAGATGCTGAAAACCTATCCCCTTTTATGCTTCAGAACCAACCGAATGGGTATTGAGGCGGAATAGTTCAAAGAAGAGAGATAGAGACGGGTAGCCTTACAGTGGGGAGGTGGTAATAATAGATTCTGATTGGGATAGCGCCCAATGGAAGTCAGCAGGGCATAACCTGAATACCGTTGCAGGGTGATTCAAGCCCAACGATAAGACATTACAACAGCCTCTTGTTGTCACACTAACACTTCAGGAATAGGAAAACACAGCATTATGATTTTGTTTCGAAAGAACAGACCCTGAAAGAGTTGAAAATGGAATGTAGTAACTGCACTCAGACAATGCAAAGCCACATGCCTGTTTTCAATTCGAGAATGACATCTGGTTGACCTTTAGGATTCGCATGAGTAAGGGAAGGAACTTACTGGTTCAGAAGCAGCAGTACCACTATCTACAAGATGCATCTACAGGATACGCTGCAGAAATTCAGCAAAGATCATCAGACTGCACCTTGCAAACCCACAATCACTTCCACCTAGAAGGACAAGGGCTGCAGATGTATAAGATTACCCGACCTTTAAGTTGCTCTCCAAGGCAGTCTCTCAAGGCATCAAATAATTATTATGTCAATTTCAAATTTCTAAATTAATGTTTTGAGATGTGGGCATCACTAGTTGGCTTATTCCCCATCCCCAGTTGCCCTTGAGAAAAGGTGATGGTAACCTGCCTTCTTGAACCACTGCAGTCCATGTGCTCTAGATTGACCCACAATGCCAATAGGGAAGGAATTCCAGATGTTGACATAGTGACAATGAAGGAATGGTGATATATTGCCAAATAAGGATAGTGAGTAGCTTGGAGAGCAACTTACCAAGGTCTGGTGTTTTTATATATCCGCGGCCCTTGTCTCCTGGGGTTTGTGGAGAATGTTGTTTCTGACATTGACAAATGAGAGCAGTGGGACTGGAATATTTCAATTTTCAGAAGAATTTGAGATGTTTGCTCACAGATAAGTGAGGTTAGAGCCCAGGAGTAAGATGGGACTATACTGCATGGATTGATGCTTAGACTTTGAAAGAGTGTTTGGTCACTACAAGAAGGAGGGTGCATTTCTGAGCTGAGTGTTTCATAGCCCTTGTGCCTGTGACTAGGTGACAGGTGCAGAGAGTGCTGAGAATTGAGAAAATGTAACCAAAGGCTTCGAGTTGTGTTTTTGTGTTAATGAAACTGGATTTAAATTTAACCAATTAATTTAATTTATGCCCAGGATACCAAAAACCAATTGAATTTGAAATTAATTGTACTGACAATATTGGAACAATGTGAGGTTACAAGTCTTGGTGTTTTAAAAGGTAGGACATTTTAAAAAGTAGTCAGAGCAAATCCCATTGAACATGAGAGCATGTCATCTAAAAGGGCTCGCACTGCTCTCAAAGAAATCTCTTAGAAAGCACTATCTATCAAATCCTGATGAATAGGATTCGTCTGTTTGGAAAGGCAAGGGCTGATTATGGAGAGTCCTATGTCTTTGAGCATGGGAAATCATGTTTCACTAACTTGATTGAGTTTGTTGAAGAAGTTATGAAGAGGATTGGTGGATATGATCTGTATGAATGTTCAACAAGATTCCTGATTAACATTTGAACAAGGTTAGATCACATGGTTAGAGGGAAAACAAAGTATTTGGATACTGAACTGGCTTGAAGATAGAAGTCAGGGGGCAGTGATGGAGACCTATGACCCATGGTGTGTCACAAGGATCAGTACTGGGTCCACTGATATTCTTCATTTGTATAATAATTTGGATGCAAACATAGAAGGAAGAGTAAATATGTTTGCAGATGATATCAAAATTGGAGGTGTAGTAGTTAGCGAAGAAGGTTACTTCAGAGTACAATGGGATCTTGAACCGATGGGCCAGTGGGCCAAGGAGTGGCAGATGGAGGTTAATTTATGTAAAAATGAGGTACCACAGTTACGAAAGGCAAATCAGGGCAGGAATTATACACGTGATGGGATGGTCTTGGGGAATGTTGAAGGTTCATAGTTCCTTGAAAAAGGAGTCACATATAGATAGGATAGTGAAGAAGGCATTTTGTGTGCTTTCCTTTATTGGTCAGTGCATTAGGAGTTGGGAAGTCATGTTGCAGCTGAAGATGACATTGGTTCGGCCACTTTTGGAATATTGTGTGTAATTCTGTTCCCCTTCCTATTGGAAGGATGTTATAAAACTTGAAGGAGATCAGAAAATACTTACAAGGAGATTGCCAGGTTTGGAGGGTTTGAGCTACAGAGAGAGACTGAATAGGCTGGGGCTGTTTTCCCTGGAGCATCAGAGGCTGAGGGGTAACCTTATAGAGGTTTATAAAATCATGAGGGGGATTAATCAGACAAATAGACAAGATTATCTCCGAGGCGGGTGAGTCCAGAACTAGAGGGCATATGTTTAGGGTGAGAGTGGAAAGTTTTAGAAGGTACCTAAGGGGCAGCTTTTTCAAAGTGGGACATGAATGGAATGATCTGCCAAAGGAAGTGGTGGAGGCTGGTACAGTTAGAACATTGAAAATGCATCTGGATGAGTATATGAAAAAGAAGGTTGGGAGTGTTATGGACCATGTGCTGGAAAGTAGAACTAGATTAATTTAGGATATCTGTTCAGCATGGACCTATGCACTGGAAGGGTCTGTTTTCATGCTGTACATCTCTATGACTCTATGACTCTTTAGAGGGTCTGACGACTCTCCTGTTGTTCCTCTGTAACAGACACTACTCCACATACAAGGAAGAAAGATTAAAAAGATTTATATTCCATCCCTCAGAAATCTTTATCCATTCCATCTCGACCAAGTAAATATTCCCTTTTTATTGTGATATGAAAAGTGATGTAAGGAGTGGGCTAGCTGAACCTGTTTGTTCAGTGACTGTGATTAACGTCAATAGCCATCGATGCTAATTATCCCAGTGGAGGGTTTCCATCCTTTAATGAGAAATGGGCTCCGTTCAATGTGCTATCCCATGGTTTGGGCAGATCATCACCAACAGCACTAACATGAATCCCCAGCTCCCGAGAGAGGGGGATGAGCGATCAGAATCTGAGAACAACAGACTGGAATATTATAACAATGGAGAGTCTGAGAACATTAGACTGGGATGCTGCATCTCTGGAGAGAGGTTTATCCTTGCTGCTGTTATTGTGTCCCACTGAGACTCTGTGAACTCAGATATTCACCCTACAAGCCACCACTAACTGCATCAGTAAATGTCTTCATTCACTCGGTCCCTCTTTGCTCCTGGCAGTGTCCCTCATGGGTCTCTATGTTGACCTACTCTGTTTCAGATTGAGCCATAATTCATTGTACCACTGCTCTTGTTATCTAAATATTGGGAACGGGAGATCACTGCCTTCTCTTCTGGTTACAAACTCCATTTCCTTCCTCTGACTCCATCCCATCCCTGGTCAATATCTGAGGCTGAAACAAATGAATCACAACTGTGTTGATCCCTTCAGCCATGAGCTGATTCCTGACCCCATACCTTGACCATTCCTAATTTTAACTACTTATACTTCTAGAGTATACGTTACTGGCTCATTCTATCTGCTACTTGAACCTTGAGAAATGAAATACAGTCCTAATGATGTTAATAATCTCCTGCTGACATTCCCAACTTCAAACCTGCAGAAGCAAATCTGAGTTACACACCACGGTCCTTATTCAAATTTACACCAAAATCCTATCCAACCATCACCCCTGTGTGGATTGATCTGTATTGTTACTGGGTCTTAAAATATCTTTATTTTAACATTCTCAAAATCGTCATCACATCTGTCCATTAAACGCCTCTCAGTTTTCCTCTGTGAGTTACCCAAACTCTTGCCAGATGTTCATATTTAAACTGATTTCTACCTTGCATATTCTTTCTGAAACAATGACTTTCAAACTTAGATTAGATTCCCTACACAGCCCAACAGGTCCACAGGGACCCTCTGAAGAGTAACCCACCCAGACCCACTACCCTCTGACTAATGCGCCTATCACTATGGGCAATTTGGCACTGACAATACACCAGATCCGCATATCTTGGGACTGTGGGAGGAAACCAGAGCACCCACAGGAAACCCACGCAGACACGGGGAGAATGTGCAAACTCCACACAGACAGTTGCCTGAGGCTGGAATCGAAACTGGGACCCTGGCGCTGTGAGGCAGCAGTGCTAACCATTAGGCCACCGTGCCGCCCCAAAACCCACAAAGAACACATGCACAAACGCACACACATACACACATTTACACACATAAACATTACCCATCAGGTTTGATGCTGTATGTAATGACAATGTCAGACTGTTTCCAGAACTGTCAAAACGAGGAATAAAGGTAACAATGGAGCAGAGAATAATGGCTTAAAAAGCTGAATGAAAGACACTCTATCTGAATGTATGTTGCATTCACAAAAACGATTGAGGAATTCAGTCCATACATTGAGGTAACTGGATATAATTTAATGACCTGACAGAGACCTCACTACATGATGACTTACATTTGGAACTGCACGTGCAGGACCTTTTATTTTTGGGAGAGTTCTACAAAATATAAAAGGAGGTGGGGTGGATCTCCAAATAAAGGATGACATCTGTATGATTGTAAACAGAGAATTTTAGATCAAATGTTCAATGTTTTTGGCTTAATCTTATTGTTTCTGTGCACAAAGTGCCAGTTGAGTCGAGTTTGGGGAGAGCTTTTCACTGTGAGGCCGAGTGGGTTTCACCAAACTTAATGGACAGAAGGGCCTGAGTGATGTGGCTTTTTATGACCCTATCACCTTCTCCAACCAACATTCTCTGGAACATTCTCTAACTAACATTCCAGGAACATCCTATTACTGACATTCTCCAGTACATTCCATAACCCTGACATTCCCTGTAACATTCTGTAAACAACATTTTCCGGAACATTCTACAAACGATCTTCGCCGGAACAGTCTATTACTGACATTCTCCAGAACATTCCATAACTGACATTTCTTGGAAATTCTATCACTTACATTCTGCGGAACATTCCATAACTGGGATTCTCCAGGACATTCTATAACCGACATTCCACTGAATAATCTACAATCTCTGGAATATAGTATAAGCAATATTCTCCAAAAAATTCTAAAACTGACATTATTTGTAAACAGCCAGATGACATTTAATTGAAAGACCACAAGATCCCAAGGGAAAAGATCCTGTTCTATGGAGAAGGAATCACTGTTTCAAAGTCCCCTCAGGCAGTTAAAGGGGATTCCCCTGCGTTTACATTTCTTCATGTCGGAGAATCAAACACAATTTAGACCAGAAGACAGAAATTTCCAGCGTCCATTTGTCATTGAGGAACTGGGAGAGAATCCTTCAGGACGATAATGTTTACCCTCCGTATTGGGAACTGTAAAGCAGTGACCTGTCTGCTCTCGAGTCATCAAGTGTTTGGGAATATTCTAGAATCGACCTGTTCTTTTCGATGCATGTCTGTGTGTTTCGGGAGGGAGGGTTTCTTCTGTAATACATCACATTTCTGTCAGTAATTCAGAATTTACCATGTGTTATTCCAGCTCCAACTACATCAATAAATCTCTGAGCATTTCATTTTGAAAATCTCACTCTGATCTCAATCATTTGGAAAATGTCGTTCAGGCTGATGTTCTAAATTGTTGCTTTTCCTTCCTTACAGTTAATGTCATGACGATCTTCGTCCTGCTTTATAAAGATTGTGGATTGTCTCCATGTGTCAGGCGTTACCTGGGGGCAATGGCAGTGACGAATCATTATCCTCGATCTGATATTGAGACACATTCCCATTATTTATCGGGAGCAGTTTTATTTCCTAATGTGGTACATTCCCGTGTGTAATATCCACGCCCTCCTGCTTTATGCAGCCACTGACTGTTCTGTCTGGTTCACTGTCCCTTTCACCTTTGATCGATTTGTGGCCATTTGTTGCCAAAAGTTGAAAAATAAATATTGCAGTGAGAAAACAGCGGCTGTGATTCTGGGAACAGTGACTGTGCTGAACTGATTAAAGTACATTTTCTGGTATTTCATGCTCACTGGTCTTTATCGGTTGGTGAACTCCCCCTGGTTTTGTTACATAATGAACGGTGTTCTATCTTCTCGTGTCTGGGTCACAATCGAGTTTCTCCATCGCTTTCTAACACCAGCTCTCCCATTTCTCCTGATTCTACTGCTCAATGTTTTCACCATCAGACACATTTTAGTGACCAGCAGAGCCCGCAGGAGACTCCGGACTCACACCAATGGGGACTCTCACCATGATACAGAAATGCAAAATCCAAAAACATTGTATTGTTTGCGATCTCAGCCAATTTCATCCTATTATGGTCAACATTAATGCTGTATTCGATATGGAATCAGATGTTTAATTTGGCAAATGCCTCAGATATATCTGCATCGCTTTGTGCAGGAGTTGGGCTTCATGCTGCAGCTCCTCAGTTGCTGCACTAACACCACGATTTACATGATGACCCAGACTAAGTTCAGACAGCAGCTGAAGAATGTGCTGAGATATCCCTTTACCCAAATTCATTAATCAATCAAATTCGCTTATTAATCAATCCATCCAGGATTTTCTCATTTCAGTTCAATGTTTCAACAATGAACCAGCCTGTTGCTATGGTAACAGACCGGGGTAGTGCTGATATAGATTAGATTAGTTGCAGTGTGAAAACAGGCCCTTCGGCCCAATAAGTCCACACCAAACCTCCAAAGAGTAATCCACCCAGTCCCTTTTCCCTCTGACTAATGTACCTCACACTATGGACAATTTAGCATAGCCCATTCACCCTAACCTGCACATCTTTGGACTGTGGGAGCACCCGGAGGGAACCTCATGCAGACACAGCGAGAATTTGCAAACTCCACACAGACAGTAGCTTGAGGCTGGAATTGAACCTGGGACCCTGTTGCTGTGAGGCAGCAGTGCTCACCACTGAGCCACCGTGCTGCCCCGTGCCATAAATTTGTCCAACCTTATCCCACAGGGGGTTACAGGGATACATTTCAATGTTTCTCACAACTCGGGGGCCACTGATAAAAGGCACCATTTCACTGACTGTATCTACCATTTCAATTTGGAAGCAATGAAAATGTTCATTGAGAAGTGTCAAACAGTAGAACAACCAATGTTATTGCTTATCTTTGTGTTGAAGAAGCTGAGCTGGAGAGAGACAGACCCGATCCCTAGTCCTCATCCTTAGGGAAGGGGAGGGAACTGGGCCCAAGCTCAGGAGTTGGGGTTCAGTCACTCTGTCCTTTACTTTCACCTTAGGATCTGACCTGGCTTCACCAAGATTCATCTCTCTCCCTTGTTTCCTCTCCCTCCCCTTACAGCTCTCACTCTCACAAAGTCTCTCTCTCTCTCTCTCTCTCCTCTTCCCACTGTTGTCTCCTTTTGCTCACATCCAGATGCAACATCAGTCAGACAAAACTATTCTGAGTCGCCAAAGACGTTGTTTGAAGAACGAGACACCCGTGTAACCTCGGAGCAATAAAATCGACATTTCGGGAAAAGCCCTTCATCAAGAATTTATTCCAGCACCACTAATCCAGAATCTGGTTTCCAGCATCTGCAGTCATTATTTTTACCCGTGCAACCTGAGAGATTCACAAGCTGTGATGCTCTCTCCGAAGAAAAAGATCAGCCACTTTTGTAGTGGCATGTCGTGGCATTATATCACATTAGACACAGGAGGGGAGCAGGAGAGACTCTGAGCCTTTAATTCATCACTTTTTAATTAATTGATTCAAACTTTCCTCCAGTCCCATTGCAGCCAGAGATAGACTCACAGGCACAAACACATACAGATACACATTTGGGGATAAACATCAAAAGGACCATTGAATGTGCACACAGATTCATAACACAGTTCGGTCGACATAGACACACATACACACACACACACACATAGATATGGAAAAACACACTAATACGCACATCCATATACACTACCTCACACACTTATAGCTACAAACACACAGAGGTAGTTCGACTGAGATAGACACACACACACACAGAATCACATACAGACACAGAGACACATACAGGCACATTTATATCCACAAACATACAGACCGACATAGATTCATACACATGCAAAGACAGAAACAGACACAGACTGAGGTGCAGATGTGCTACAGGCTTTGACACAGACACAAACAAACACACAGAAACATGTTGTTATGGACTAGGCCAGATCACCTCAAAGTATTTGAAGACAGTAGCTTAGCCCCAAGCGTTTTATTCTTTTAAAGGCAGCTGTGAAATCGATATTCTTATACAGTAAGGTCCTCCGGAGTGTTGCTGAACAAAGAGACATTGGAGTGCAGGTTCATCGCTCCTTGAAAGTGGTGTCGCAGGTAGATAGGAGAGTGAAGAAGGCGTTTGGTACGCTTTCCTTTGTTGGTCAGAGTATTGAGTACAGGAGTTGGGAGATCATATTGCGGCTGTACAGGACATTGGTTAGGCCACTGTCAGAATACTGCGTACAATTCTGGTCTCCTTCCTATTGGAAAGATGTTGCGAAACTTGAAAGGGTTCAGAAAAGATATACAAGGATGTTGCCTGGGTTGGAGGATTTGAAATATCGGGAGAGGTTGAACAGGCTGGGACTGTTTTCGCTGGAGCATCAGAGGCTGAGGGGTGATCTTATGGAGGTTTACAAAATCATGAGGTGCATGGATAGGATAAATAGGCAAAGCCTTTTCTCTGGGGTGGGGTAGTCCAGAACTAGAGGACATAGGTTTAGGGTGAGAGGGGAAAGATATGAAAGAAACCTAAGGGGCAACTTTTTCACTCAGAGGGTGTTACGGATATGGAATGAGCTGCCAGAGGAAATGGTGGAGGCTGGTACAATTGCAACATTTAAGAGGCATTTAGATGGGTATACGAATAGGAAGGGTTTGGAGGGATATGGGCTGGATGCTGGCAGGTGGAACTAGCTTGGGTTGGGATATCTGGTTGGAATGGGCACGTTGTTTCCATGCTGTACTTCTCTATGACTCTAGATAGGATTTATGATCATCTACAAAGGAATAATTTGATTAAGGATAGTCAATATGGTTTTGTGAAGGGTAGGTTGTGCCTCACAAGCATTATTGAGTTCTTTGAGAAGGTGACCAAACAGGTGGATGAGGGTTAAGCAGTTGATGTGGTATATATGGATTTCAGTAAGAAATTTGATAAGGTTCCCCATGGTGGCCGATTGCGCAAATGACGCAAGCATGGGATTGAGGGTGATTTAGCAGTTTTGATCAGAAATTGGCCAGCTGGAGGAAGACAGAGGATAATGTTTGATGGGAAATGTACATCTTGGAGTTCAGTTACTAGTGGTGTACCGCAGTGATCTGTTTTGGGTCCACTGCTGTTTGTCATTTTTATAAATGATCTGTATGAGGTCATCAAAGGATGGGTTAGTAAATTTGTGGATGACACTAAGGTCGGTAGAGTTGTGGGTAGTGCCGAAGGATGTTGTAGGTTATAAAGGGATACAGGTAAGCTGCAGATCTGGGCTGAGAGGCGGCAAATAGAGTTAATGCAGAAAAGTGTGAGGTGATTCACTTTGGAAGAAATACAGAGCACTGGGCTAATGGTAAGATTTTTGATAGTGTCGATGAGCAGAGTGATTTTAGTGTCCATGTACATAGATCCCTGAAAGTTGTCACCCAGGTTGATAGGGTTGTTAAGAAGGCATTTAGTGTGTTAGCTTTTATTTAGTAGGGGGACTGAGTTTCAGAGCCATGACGTCATGCTGCCATGGAAAGGGTTCAAGGGAGATTCACGAGATGTTGCCTGGTATGGAGGGAAGGTCTTACCAGGAAAGGCTGATGGACTTGAGGCTGTTTTAATTAGAGAGAAGAAGGTTGAGAGGTGACTTAATTGAGACATATAAAATAATTAAAGGGTCAGATAGGGTGGACAGTGAGAGCATTTTCCTCGGATGGTGATGGCTAGCATGAGGGGACATACTTTAAATTGAGGGGTGATGGATATAAAACAGATGTCAGAGGTAGTTTTTTTTTCACTCAGGGACATGGAAGCACTCCCTGCAACAATTGTAGAATCGCCAACTTTAAGGACATTTAAATGGTCATTGGATAGACATATGGACGAAAATTTTCTGTGTTCTATAACATACCCCTTGGCAAAAAAAAGATAAATTGGAACACAATGCTTACAGGCAAGAGGCAGACTTGGTCAGGGAGCTTAAGGTGAAGGAATCTTCAGCAGGCAGTGATCATTATATGACTGATATTACTCTGCAATTTGAGAGGGAGATGATAGAATTAAAGGTAACAGTATTACAGCTGAATAAAGGCAACTACAGAGGCATGAGAGAGGAGGTGGGTAGAATTGACTGGGAGAGGAGTGTATCAGGAAAGACAGTGGATCAGCAATGGCAGGAGGTTCTGGGAGTAATTCAGGAGACACAGCAGAGATTCATCCCAAGGGAAAAGAAGCATGGTACAGGGAGGATGAGGCAATCATGGCTGACTAAGGAAGGCATGGATAACATAAAAGTAAAAGAGAAAGCAGATCATTTGGGGAAGGGCAGTGTGAGACCAAAGGATTGGGAACTTGCAAAGACCAATAAAGAGCAACAACAAAAGGTATAAGGAGGGTCACGATGAAATTATGAGGGTAAGCTAGCCAGACATATCAAGGAATACTGCAAGAGTTTCTACAGATGCATAAAGGGCAAAAGAGAGGCAAAAGTGGATATTTAGCTGCTGGAAAGATAGTTGTGGGGAAAAGGCTGAGGAATTGCAAAATTATTTTGTGTCTGACTTCATGGTGGAAAGTACAAGTAGTATCAATTATGTTCAAGAGAGTCTCGGGGCAGAGCTGAGTATGATAGCCATCACCGAAAGAGAAGGTTCGAGAAAAACCAAATGGCCAGAAGGTGGATACATCACCTGGACCACCAGTTCTCAGGCAGTTAGCTAAAGAGAGAGTGGAAGCATTAGCAGAGATCTTTCAGAAATTGCTCGAGTCAAAGAGGTTCCCATAGGACAGGAAATTCGCTAATGGGACACTTGTTTAAAAGGCGACTAACACCCAAAACAGTCCAATTACCCTCACCTCAGTCATGGGTAAGATCCTGGAATCCATTCTGAAGGATGTGATCTCTGAATATTTGGAAGTGTATAATAGAATAGGCAAATTGAGCATGGTTTCATCAAGTGGAGGCCATGCTTGACAAATCAGCTAGAAATACTTGAGAGATTAGAGAGATTTAGCATCAATGGTCAGCATGGACAAGTTGGACCGAAGGGTCTGTTTCTGTGTTGTATATCTCTATTAGCTATGATTCTAAATAACAAGCATATTAGACCAAGGAGAGCCAATGGGTGTTATCTATCTGAACTTCAAGAAGAACTTTGACAAAGTGACAGACACGAGGCTGCCAAGTAAATGAGGGACCCATAGTGTTAAACACAAGGTGCTAGCATGGATAGAAGATGGGCTGTCTGGCCAAAAGCAGAGAGTGGGGGTAAAAAGGTCCTTCTCATGATTGCAGCCAGTGACGAGTGGTGTTCCGCAAGGCTCAGTGTTGGGAGCTCAACGTTTCACTTTATATATTAACGATCGAGATGAAGGAACTGAGGCCATTCTGGCTATGTTTGCAGATGATACAAAGATAGGTCAAGGAACAGGTAACAGTGAGAAGGTAGGGAGTTTGCAGAAGGATTTGGACAGGTTAGGAAAGTGGGCATAGAAGTGGCAGATGGAGTACAATGTGGGAAAGTATGAATTTATGCACTTCTGAGGCTCTATAAGATTCTGGTTAGGTCACATTTGGAGAATTGTGTGCAGTTTTGGGCCCCGTATCTTAGGAAGGATGTATTGGTCCTGGAGTGTGTTCAGAGAAGGTTCACGAGAATGGTCCCAGGAATGAAAAGCTTAAAGTACGAGGAACATTGCAGGACTCTGGGCCTGTACTCGATAGGGTTCAGAAGGATGAGGGAGAATCTAAGTGAATAGCCTGGACAGAATGGATGTTGGGAAGATGTTTCCATTGGGAGGAAAGACTAGGATGCAAGGGCACAGCAGTAGGGTAAAGGGGAGACCATTCTAAATGGAGACAAGGAGAAACTTCTTTAGCTGGAGAGTGGTGAATCTATGGAATTCACTGCCACAGAACGCTGTGGAGGCCAGGTCATTGAATATATTTAAGACGGAGATAGATAAGTTTGTGATTGTCAAGGGGATCAAGTGTTACAGGGAGAATGGGGATGAGAAACGTAGCAGCTATGATTGAATGGCAGAGCAGGCTCGATGGATTGAATGGCCTAATTTCTGTATGTCTTATATTCTTAAAAAAAAGAACAAAATAACCTTGTTAGAGTGACAGCATTGTCACATCCAGGCGCACTGGCACAGACATGTATACAGATACACAGAAACATGCACACTGACACACATAAACACACACAGAAACATGCACACACACACACACAGAAACACTGATTCACATACATAGAGACACACAGAAACATGCACACATACTTGTTTTAAATGAAAGCAATGCACAAAACAGAAAATTACAGTCTGATTACCCTAACCTCGGTCCTGGGTAAGATCCTGGAATCCATTGTGAAAGATGAGATTTCTGAATACTTGGAAGTGTGTGGTAAAATAGGCAAAGTCAGCAGTAAATTACACTTCCCTGAGATTAACCATCTTGAACACAATTTGAATCAATCAGAGGTGACTCAGTGGTTAGCACTGCTGCCTCAAATGCCAGAAACCAGGGTTCGATCCCAGCCTTGGACGACTGTGTGAGTTTGCACATTCTCCCTCTGTCAGCATGGATTTCCTTCGGGTGCTCCGATTTCTACCCACAGTCTAAAGTTGTGCAAGTTAGGTGAATTGGTTGTGCTAAATTGCCCTGAGTGTTCAGGAATGTAGATGTTAGGTGCACTAGTCAAGGGTAAATCTCGGATGGGGAAATGGGTCTGGATGGGTTACTCTTTGGAGGGTCAGTGTGGATGTGTTGGGCTGAAGGGCCTGTACACACAGTGTCAGAATTCGAAAAAAAATCTCAATGAGAAAGTGAGACAGTGCTGTGGTGTCCTCCAGCTGTTGTCAGGGAAGAGGTGAATGCATTTAATAAAATCATGATCACTTGTAAAATGAACAAACGTCCACTTGTACAACTGATCCATATAGTCGCTTCATGTCCTTGTGTGAAATAGTTTGATGTTTGGAAACTCACTAATTTTACTGGTTAAGTTTATCCCACTCACAGCTTGTGTTTGTCTGTGTGGAAATACGATGTTCCCATGTGGGATAAATCTGTGTTCCTTGGCTGCAGAAGACCGTTCCCTTGTCTGAATAAAAGCGTTTTGTAGCTGATTTGAAACTGAAGCTTTGTCTCAGTGTGGATTTCAGGTGTGTGTGTGTGTGTGTGTGCACTGCTGGAAGCTCAGTTCCAGTTTTGAACCTTCACCAACCCATCCCTGAAACAGGCCCTGTCTGAAGTGACCCCCAGGAGCAGTGTCTATTCCTCATGGAAGCAAAGGAGTGTGAGAAACCAGTGAGAGTGAGAGAGAGCTGGGACCCACAGTAATGGTGAATATCACCTTTTCAGACTGTGTTTTTCCTGAACTCCTGCCTGTCACTGACTGATTTCCCATCTCTTTCTCACATTGTCACTTTATGTCTCTTTGTTTCTCACTTTGTGTCCCTGTATCTTTCTCTCAAAGTCTCTCCACTTTTCTCTCTTTTGGTCTTTCTCTCTTTCCCTCCTGCGTCTCTGTCTCTCACATATCCAACTCTTTATTTCATTCTCCCTCTGTCTGTCCGCTTCCTTCACCTTTCCTCCCCTCCGTCTCTCTGCAGTTTTCCTGCCCTTCCTCCAAAACTTTTTCTCCCAAAACAAATTGCCGAATGTGACTCCCTGCCAAATGTGACCTCTTGAATTTTGTGTCATCCAATTTTGACACCCCATTTCACACCCTCCCCTTCTTCCATTTTCTGCCCCCCCCCCGATATTCCCTCAACATGATTCTCTACTTCCCAATTTTGCCCTGTCTTTACCCCACCCACACAGCTATTTGCCCCATCCCTGAATGTTGAGTCACCCCAAAAGAATATTGCCCTCCATCACATATTGCACTCTCCCACAAAAATATGTTGCCCACAACCTGCCAAATATTGTCATCAAATATTTTGTTCCCTCCATTTCTGCTCCCCCGACTATTATCAAATATTTTGCCCCCATCCCAATTTTATAGTCTGCACTCCCTGTCCCGGAAACTATTTAACCCCCAACAAAGTTTTGTGCCTGACAGAGAGGGCCGGAAGGAAAGAGTGAAGTAGAGGGATGGACAGAGGGAAGGAGGGAGACAGAAATAATTCAAGACGAGAAAAGAGGCATAAAGGTGAGAACAGCCATGGGGAGAGGTGGATTGAGAGGGAGAGAGAAGGAAACAGAGGGAGAATCCCACTCCAATAAGTATTCAATCCCGCCACCGTTCCACCCCAAATTTGCTCCTGGGGATAGGACTGGGATAGAGAGCCACAGGCAAATGGAGAGTGAAATTCCAGGGAGAGAGATGGGGAATAGGGAGACATAGGTAAACAGAGGGAAAGCTCTATCTGGAGAGTCAGAAGGGTAGAGAGAGAAAGAGAGAAATCTTGGGAGAGACAGAGAAAGATCCTCAGGAGAGAAACAGTGCAGGACAGAGACAGAGATGCTGAGGCAGAGGAAGAGGAATAGAGGGACGGATCGAGAGGAGCAGAAAGATCCCAAAGAGAGAAACAGAAGGACAGACAGGAGAGAAAGAAACTGGGGCAGAAAAGGTGAAAACGGGGGCACAGAGCAATACAGGGAGAGAAACAGTAAGACGCAGGGAGAAAGATCAGAGAGAGAGAGAGAGACAGAGCAAAAAGGACAGACAGGAAGCAGGAGAGAGAAATCCCATTGAGAATAGGGGAAAATGTAGAGAGTGAGAAGGAGGAAGAGAGAAAAATAAACCCAGGGATACAGAGACAGAAGAAAAGTGAGATAGAGAGAGACACACACACCCAGGTTCGAATCCAGTCTTGAATGACTGTCTGTGTGGAGTTTGTACATTCTCCTTGTGTCTGCCTGGGTTTCCTCTGGGTGCTTTGGTTTCCTCCCACAGTCCAAAAATGAGCAGATTAAGTGGACAAGCCAGGAGAAGTGTAGGGTTACAGAGATGGGAAAGGTTTGGGGAGTCTGTGGAATCATTGGGCTGAAGGACGTGCTTCCATCCTGTGGGGAATCTATGGAAACCCAAGGAAAGAAAGAAGTCGGTGGGGAGAAAGGCAAACAGAGATACCATTGAGCATGAGTGATAGAGAGGGACA
Source organism: Chiloscyllium punctatum (assembly GCF_047496795.1). NCBI lineage: Eukaryota > Metazoa > Chordata > Chondrichthyes > Orectolobiformes > Hemiscylliidae > Chiloscyllium > Chiloscyllium punctatum. Next base: position 21,972,587 of record NC_092762.1, read on the forward strand.
GAGAATGAGCGGGATGTGGCTCAAATGACCCTCAGGGAGCAATAGCAAGGTCACAGAGGGCAGAGAGAGGTTGGTGGGAAAGGCCAAAGATCGGAAATACTGAACGACGGATCAATTCCTGAAAAACCTGGGGAGGGGGTGAGAGAGTGGGCAGGGGTAGATGTGAAGGATATGGCAGAGAGGGGAATTTATAGAAAGCTGTGTGAGGGACAGGCAGCTGGGAATATGGAGGCAGAGAGAGAGGGAGGTAGTGAAATCTGTGGGATCAGACTGTGCAGCAGCTCCCTTTTTGGCCCTCTGTCTTCCCACACCCTCTACCCCCCAGAGCTCACCCCCTTGTGGTACAAACCCCAGAGACTGCCTGAGCCCCACAATTGTTCTCCCCCGGGACTGTGTGTTTGTGTGTAAATGAATGACAGGAGATGGGACAGCTTATAATAATTGTCTCTCTCTCTGTCTCTGCATTATCCCGTGTTTCAGCTCCCGAATCAAATCTCCCCGGGAACAGGAGGTGGAAGGACTGAGAGAGAAATGAAAATTTTTTTTTTCAAACTCCTGCACCAAAAGCACAGCAAGATCCCACCACTCGCTGCCTCCACAATCTACAGTCTCCTCCCAACACAGCCCCTGATATTAAACCCAGGGACCAGGAACGGGAAGGTTACTCAGACTGCCTCAGGATTGTCGCAGTGTTTCTGTTTGAGGGGAACAGGGACAGAAATATTTATTGCCTCTCAGCCCCAAACTCCTCCTCCCAACACACCACCCCCATTCCCACTGCCAGAGTCTGTCTCTCCCTCAGTGTCCAAGGTTCAGTCTCTCAGAAATCCCCCCAGGAGAGAGATGGAAATTGATCAGATCAAAGCTAAAATGTTCTGAAACAAAACTGAGGAGAAACAAACGAGATCCCATCACTGACTGACTTCCAAAGTCTCTATGTTTAATCAGCACCTATCCCTGATCTTAAACCCAGAGAACAGGAAGAGACTTCAAATGTGATCAGGGGCAAATGCTTTCTGACTGCCCCCAGGGTTTATTTTCTGAGGGGCTGGGCAATGACTCAGTGGTGGAGAGTCACTCACCACAACTTGTGTCCCTCTCCCCCTTTTCCCGCCAGCCCCCGCCATCCATTGGGTTTAATCTGCCCCGTCCAGCTGGTTCTCTGACACTCGAGGGGGTACGAGAAGCACAAAAAACAAGACCAATGTTCCCCTGACCCACTCCCATTCAAAGGGCATCACCCCCGTGCCCACTCCATCCGGGATTGGTGCAGTTTCTACATGAAATATTAATGAGGAACCTTCCCCTGGTACAGGCACCTCTCTATCTGTGTGTCCCTGTCTCTCTCTTTCACTCCTCTCTCCCTCTGTCTGACACTATCCACTTGTCCATCTCTGTTCAGCTTTCTCCTCCTGCTCTCGCAAATCGATCAATGTCTTTCCTTCTCTGTCCCTTTCTCCCTCTTCCTCTTTCAGTGTCCCACCCACACCTCCATCGCTGGTCAGATTTCCCTTTCCTCTCGATAATCTCTTTGTCTATCTCTCTCTCTCTCTCTCTCTCTCCATTCCACACATGTTTTGATTGAAATGTCCTCTCCTGCCTCACGTTTGCCTTGTGCTCCAATCTCTGTGCCATGTCTCGGAGGGTGTGGGGATGACGAGAGGTGGTGCGAGTGTCAGAGCTATGGGGGAAATGGAGGGACGGTGCACCCTAACCACTATCAGACCATTAGTGACCTCACCCTAGGGCCCTATGGATAGGCGAACGTAACATGTGAGGGGGAGCTGCAGGCCGAGGGAGTGCACAGCAAGACGATATTCCTTCAACAACCAGTCAGAGCCCACCTCTGCTTACCACCACTCCACGTCCCCAGTGCCCCCACAGAGAGGGGCTGATATTGGAGTGAAGGGTATTCTGCACAGCTGGATCCCACCAGCTGTCCCCAATTTCCTCGGTTCCACTTTGAATGAAACTGAAGGTTTCTGTACCTTCACCACCCACGTTCAGAACCCCTTGCCCTCACCTCCTGAATTTCCTGAATGTGAAAACTGTTGCTCCCTGCTACTGTAAAGGAAATGGCTGCAGTCTATCCCTGCACAGCAAGATCCCACAGGCTATAATGTGAAAACAACAGCCCCCCCACCCCTCCATCCCCAGTAAGCCATCAGCCAATACTAAACTCTCCCGTTTCAACCTGGAGCTGGGCTGGGTGTGAACACTGGAGTAAACCCTCACACCCTCCCTCCAGATCCGGTACCTAGCCCCCCACCACCCCATCCCTCTTTCCCTCCAACAACCCCATCTTCCCCCCCCCGCCCCCACACTCCCTGCTGTGCAGGATCCCACAAGAAGCAAAATGTGAAAATGTCCAATCATTGATGGAGTGGGTTAATATCATCCCAAATGTTGGCCAAAAGGGAGTGTGGGAGGGGTTCAGATCCTGCATTTCTTGCCCCTTTGCAATGCTGAGGATCCTCCTCACTCCCAGAGCCTACTCCAAAATCCCAACCCCTCACCAACCCCCATCCCCCAACCCCAGAGACAATAATAAGATCCCAGTCAATGGCAACAATTCCTTCTGTTCATCCCCCAAACCTAACAGTTAGTCTGAGAAGGGTAGGAGGAGGGAGTGGGACATGTTGTGGGGGAGATGGGGGGGTGTTGGGATCCCACTCCCTTCCCACACCACTCACCCACCTCCCCATTAAAATGGCGACAAGTCCCAGTGGAGTTTCTCCCAGATATTCCGAGAGGAAATACAGAAAAGAAAATGGCTGGGTGGAGAGACAGGAAAATCCAACCCTCCCTTTCCCCCCATCCCCCATTAGCCTCAGCTGACCAATAAACTACATTTGAGTGGCACCTGCAACTTCCATTTAGCACTGTCTGAAGTAAAAAACAATCCTTCCACAATGACTGAAAAAAAGCTGCAGAGGCTCAGGACTCCACCCTCGCCCCCAACCCCCCCCCCCCCCCCCAACCCAACACCTCCATCCTTACCACCCCCACCCCCGCCACACACTTACCTCCACCCCCCCAATGCCTCCATCCTCACCGCCCCAACTCCCGACACACACGCACCCACACCCTCACCCCCTCAACGCCTCCATCCTCACCGCCCCCACCCCTGCCAAACACACACACATCCACCATCACTCTCCCATCCCCACACAAATACACACAACCCCCAGATGAGGGGAATGTTTGAATCCATAAGACCATACGAATGAGGAGCAGGAAATCGCTGTCTGGCCCTTTGAGCCTCCTGAGTCATTCAGTATGATCGCAGCTGGTCTTTTTGTGGGATCAGCTCCACATACCCACCCTCTCACCTTCACCCTTAATTCCTTTCCTGTTCAAAAATCTATCTCTCTTAACTTTAAATTCATTCACTGAGGAAGCCTCAACTACTTCACTGGGCAGGAATTTCCACAGATTCACAACCCTCTGGGTGAAGAACTTCCTTCTCAATGCAGCCCTAATCTGTTCTTTTAGGGAAGGAAATCCGCCATCCTTACCTGGTCTGGCCTCCATGTGAGTCCAGAGCCACAGCAATGTGGTTGATTCTCCACTGCCCTCTGAAATGGCCTCACAAGCCACTCAGTCGTATCAATCGCTAGAAACTCACAACAAAGAAATGAAACCCTGGATCATCTGGCATCGTCCTTGGAACCAGAAAAGACAACGGCCCTGTCCTCTATACTGGAATCTGGGAGCTAGTGCCAAAATTGAGAGAACTGTCTCACAGACGAGTGAAGCAACAGCCTGATATAGTCATTCTTATTAGATCATACCTTACATATCCAGACACCACCATTACCATCCCTGGATATGTCCGGTCCCATTGGCAGGACAGACCCAGCCGAGGTGTCCACACAGTGGCATACAGTCAGGAGGGAGTTGCCCTGGGAGTCCTTGACATTGACTCTGGACCTCATGAGGTCTCATGGCTTCAAGTTAAACAGAGGCAAGGAAACCTCTTACTGGTTATCACTTATCGTCGTCCTTCAGCTGATGAATCAGTGCCCCTCCATGTTGAACAACACTTGGAGGAAGCACTGAGGGTGGCAAAAAGTACATTGGGTAGGGGATTTCAACGTCCACCACCAAGAATGTCTCAGCAGCAGCAGCATTACTGATTGGGTTGGTCGGGTCCTAAAGGATATAACTGCTACACTGGGTCTCTGGGAGGTGGTGAAGGAACCAACAAGAGCAGAAAATGTACTTGACCTCACCCTTACTAATCTGCCAGTTGCAATCCCCTCTGTCCATGACAGTATAGATAAAAGTGACCACTGCACTGTCCTGATGGAGACAAAGTCCTGCCTTCACATTGAGAATACCCTCCATCTTGTTGTGTGCTGCTATCACTGTGCTAAATGGGACAGACTTCAAACCAAACTAGCAGCTCAATACTGGGCATCCATGAAACTCTGTGGATCATCAACAGCAGCAGAACTTTACTCCAGCACAATCTGTAACCTCATGGCCTGGTACATCCCCCACTCAACCATTACCATCAAGCCAGGGGATCAACCCTGGTTCACTGGAGAGTTGAGGACAGCATGCCAGGAGCAGCATCAGGCAGACCTAAAGATGAGGTGTCAACCTGGTGAAGGTACTAAACAGGAGTACTTGCCAAATGGCATAACCAGGAAGTGATAGACAGAGCTAAGTGATCCCACACATCAGATCTCAGCTCTGCAGTCCTTCCACATCAAGTCGTGAATGCTGGTGGACAATTTAACAACTCACTGGAGGAGATGCTCCACAAATATCCCCATCCTCAATGATGGAGGAGCCCAGCACATCAGTGTAAAAGATAAGGCTGATGCATTCGCAACAATCTTCAGTCAGAAGTGCTGAGTAGATGATCCATCTCAGGCTTCTCCAGTGGTCCCCAACATCACAGATACCAGTCTCCAGACAATTCGATTCACTCCCCATGAATACTGAAAAGGCAACCGGCCCTGAGAACATTCTGGCAATGGTCCTGAAGAAGCGCTCTCCAGTACTTACCACTCCCCTAGCCAAGCTCTTCCAGTACAGTTACAACACTGGCATCTCCCTGACAATGTGGAAAATTGCCCAGGTATTTCCTGTACATAAAAAGCATGACCAGTCCAACCTGGCTAATTACCACCCAATCTGCCGACTCTCCATCAACAGGGCTATCAAACAGAGTAGTGCTGGAAAAGCACTGCAGAGTCTGAATGCTCGGATGCTGCCTGACCTGCTGTGCTTTTCCAGCACCACTCTGATCTAAACTCGGGTTTCCAGCATCTGCAGTCTTCACTTTTATCGAGGGCTATCAAACAGCACCTGCTCAACAATAACCTACTCAGTGATGCCCAGTTTGGGTTTCGCCAAAGTCATTCAGCTCCTGATCTCATTACAGCCTTGGTTCAAACATGGACAAAAGAGCTGAATTCCAGAGGTGAGGGGTGAGTGACAGCCCTTGACATCAAGGCTGCATTTGACCGGGTATGGCATCAAGGAGCCCTGTCAGAAATGGAATCAATAGGTATTTGGGGCAAATACTCCACTGGTTAGAGTCATACCTGGCACAAAAGAAGATGATTGTGGTTGTCGAGGGTCAGACATCTCAGCTCCAGGACATCTCTGCAGGAGCCCCTCAGGGTAGTGTCCTAGGCCCAATGATCTTCAGCTGCTTCATCAATTACCTTCCCTCTGTCTTAAGGTCAGAAGTGGGGATGTTCGCTGATATTTGCACAGTTTTCAGCACCTTTCACGATTCCTTAGATACTGAAGCAATCCGTACTCAAATGCAACGAGTTCTGGACAATATCCAGGTAACATTGACGCCACACAAATGCCAGACCATGACCATCACCAATAAAAGACACTGTAATCACCACTCCTTGACATTCAACGGTGTTACCGTCACTGAATCCCCCACTGTCAACATCCTTGGAGTTACCATTGACTGGAAACTCACTGGAGGCACCACATGAACATAATGGTTACAAGAGCAGGTCAGAGACTAGGGATACTGTGGTGAGTAATTCACCTTCTGACTCCCCAAATTCTATCCACTGTCTACAAGGTACAAGTCAGGAATGTGATGGAATACTCCCCAAATGCCTGGATGTGTGCAGCTCTGACAACACTCAAGGAGCTTGACACCATCCAGGACAAAGCAACCCACTTGATTGGCACCACATCGACAAATATTCAATCCCTCTACCACCGGTGCCCAGTGGCAGCAGTGTGTGGTATCTACAAGATGCACTGCAGAAATCCACCAAAGATCCTTCAATAGCACCTTCCAAATCCACGACCACATCCATCTCGAAGGACAAGGGCAGCAGGTACTTGGGAACACCACCACCTGCAAGTTCCCCTCCAAGCCACACACCACCCTGACTTGGAAATATATCACCATTCCTTCACAATTGTTGGATGAAAATCTTGGCATTCCCTCCCTACTGGCATTGTGGGTCAACTCACAGCAAGGGGACTGCAGTGATTCAAGAAGGCAGCTCACCACCACCTTCTCAAGGGCAAATAAGGATGGGCTGTCAATGTTAGCCAGCCAGTGACGCCCAAGTCCCACAAAAGAATATTTTTAAAAATTTCTGAGATTGAAACCTCTGTCTCTGAAATGTTGGAGTTCCTGTCATTTTGTAAACCTGACTCGAAACATTACAGCATTGATGGATTAACATGATGGGACGATCTGGAGAGTTTGATGGGGAGGCGGGGGAAGATGACAGACAGAGGAATTGTGATGGAGAATCAGAAAGTGTGTGTGTGTGTGCGTGGAGTGGAGTGAGGAAGAAAGAGCCAGACGATGGAGAGCGAGAAATGAAGGAAGATCCAAGACTGAGGGAGGTCAGACAGAAGGAAATGGACACAGCGGGACAGAGAGTGAGGAAGAAAATGTAAAATCACAGCCTCTGCAAATGACATTTTGACTCTGAGCCACTTGTTGCAATATAGGACATTGTCGGAGAATCGTCCAATTCCAAATAGAGGCCACACACCGACCTTGTGAAATTGACAAACATTAGTTTATTTCTCAATATATGGTGGCAAAGAGAAATTGGCAATTCTCAAAGAAAACGGACACTTTGCCCAGTTAATTCATGGATTCTTTTCCCCAAGCTGCAGATACAGACAATTTTATACAGTTACAGTGGTGTTACAGTACTGTAATGTTAATTACTAGACAAGATTGGTCAGAGTATTGAGTACAGGTGTTGGGAGGTCATGTTGCGGCTGTACAGGACATTGGTTAGGCCACTATTGGAATATTGCGTGCAATTCTGGTCTCCTTCCTATTGGAAAGATGTTGTGAAACTTGAAAGGGTTCAGAAAAGATTTACAAGGATGTTGCCAGGGTTGGATGATCTGAGCTACAGGGAGAGGCTGAACAGGCAGGGCCTGTTTTCGTTGGAGTGTCAGAGGTTGAGAGGTGATCTTATAGAGGTTTACAAAATTTTGAGGGACATGGATAGGATAAATAGGCAAAATCTTTTCCCTGGGGTCAGGGAGTCCAGAACTAGGGGGCACAGGTTTAGGGTCAGAGGGGAAAGATATAAAAGAGACCTAAGGGGCAACTTTTTCACGCAGAATGTGGTACATGTATGGAATGAGCTGCCAGAGGATGTGGTGGAGGCTGGTACAATTGCAACATTTGGATGGATATATGAATAGGAAGGGTTTGGAGGGATATGGGCCGGGTGCTCGCAGTTGGGACTAGATTGGGTTGTGATATCTGGTCAGCATGGACAGGTTGGACAGAAGGGTCTGTTTCCATGCTGTACATCTCTGTGACTCTATGACTCTATGAATTTAATTACATTCAATGGAATACAATCGGCAGGCCGGTCGGAGCAATCAGGTAATAACTGTAACAGGAGGTTCCATTCCTCTGCGAGAGCAGGTGATAATGTCCAGTATCCTGGTTCCAATGGGCCTGCAGGGTGGTGCGTATTCTTATCAGGTATCTGGGTGCCACTCAGTCTAGGGAGGCTTTGTGGGGCTTCAGTACCTGAGGGCACTGTGGATGCCCTCGGGGCTGCAGGAGCGATGATGCTATTGTGAGGGAGGAAGTCTGTTATCAGATCATCTGAGGAGTGTATTCCTTGTGTTATCTGCAAATTTTGAAACATTACATTTTGATCTGTTATCTGCATTGTTGACATATCTTGTGAATAGCTGGGGTCCCAGTCCCAATCTCTGCAGTACTCCAGTCATTAGTCATCACAAAACATTGATCTAATCGTCCCTCACTCACATACAGAATGGCAGATGTTAGTCTGATTTTCAAAACTGACTGTATGGAGATTCAATTAGCAATTGTGATTCACCAAATTATAAAAGCACAGAAACAGGCCAGTTGGCCCATTGTGTCCAAGCTTTCTGACCATGTGCCATTCTCTTACATTGTTAATCATCAATTAATCATCTCGTGCCCTTGATTGACTCTGCCAAAACCACTGTTCCATGTAATGTCTTCCAGATCTAATTACTCGCTGAGTGAAGTTTCTTTCTCACATCCATTTTCTTCTCTTGCAATGTATTTGCAATCGACCCTCTTATTCTCAATGCTTCTACTACTGGGAGGGATTTGGTTGAGCCCAGTTGTCTGGGTCAATGGTTTGCAGAGCAGTGTGATGTCAACAGTGGGTTTAATACCCATTGCCAGTTTCAGGTTCCCATGAAGGGCTTTCCTTCTCAACCTCTTCCCTTGCCTGAGGTTTGCTGACCCTCAGATTAAATCATCACCAGTTGCTTCTCTCTCAAATGAGGAAGCAGCCCCTTATGGTCTGGTAAGACTATGGCACCATGACATACTAGTCAGCATGGTGTCACATTATCTACTCTGGGTAGGCTGTGCATGATTTTGAAAACTTCTTTCAAATCTTCTGCCAGCCTTCTCCAATCTAACTTTCTGACTGAAATTTCTTCCAGCTGGAACCATTTATGTGAAGGTGGTTTCTCCAAACCACCCAGTACTCCTTCAATTCCTGCTCTTCAGCTGAAAGTAAATTAACCCAAGAACAGTCTCATGGTCCATTCTGGTGCCTGGGTCTCTTCACTCTGATAAACTAACTCCAGTTAAACACCAAAAAGAATGAAGCCGCTGTTACCAGTCCCTGCTCCAATTTTCATTCCTGATCTACTGCCTCGATCCCTCTCTCCTGTAACTCATTGTGATTCACAACTTGGTGCTGCATTTGATTCTGAGAGGAGCTGCTGATCTCAGACCAAAGAGAAAAGAACGTAGAAAAATACAGCACAGGAACAGGCCCTTCGGCCCTCCAAGCCTGCACCGATCTAGATCCTCTACCTAAACTTGTCACCTATTTTTTAAGGATCTGTATCCTCCTGCCCCTTGCCCATTCATGTATCTGTCTAGATACATCTTAAGTGACGCTATCGTGCCTGACTCTACCAGCTCTGCTGGCAGTTTGGTTCCAGGAACCCACCACCTTCTGTGTAAAGAACTTTCCACTGGTATTTCCCTTAAATGTTTCCACTCTTACCTTGAACTTGTGACCTCTATTAATTGAATCCCCCACTCTGGGAAAAAGCTTCTTGCTATCTACCATGTCCATACCTCTCATGATTTTGTAGACCTCAATCAGGTGCCCCCTCAACATTCATCTTTCCAATGGAAATAATCCTAATCTACTCAACCTGTCTTCACAGCTAGCGTCCTCCATACTAGGCAGCATCCCAGTCAATCTCCTCTGCACCCTCTCCAAAGCATCCACATCCTTTCAGTAATGTGGCAAACAGAACTGTATGCTGTACTCTAAAATGTGGCCAAACCAAAGTCTAATACAACTCTAACACGACCTGCCAACTCTTGTACTCAATACCCTGTCTGATGAAGGAAAGCATGCTGTATGCCTTCTAGACCACTCTACTGATCTACGTTGCCACCTTCAGGATACAATGGACCTGAACACCCAGATCTCTCTATACACCAATTTTCCCCTGGACTTTTCCATTTATCGCTCTTGAACTGGATCTTCCAAAATGCATCACCTCGCATTTTCCCAGATTGAACTCCATCTGCCATTTTTCTGCTCAACTCTCCAATCTATCTACATTCTGCTGCAATCTCTGACCGTCCCCTTCAGTATTTGCTACTCCACCAATCTTAGTGTCATCTGCAAACTTGCTAATCAGACCATCTACACTTTCTTCCAGATCATTTATGTAAACCATTAACAGCAGTGGTCCCAGCACAGAGCCTTGTGGAACACCACTGGTCACAGTTCTCCATTTTGAGAAACACATTTCCACTACTACTCTTTGTCTCCTGTTGCCCAGCCAGTTCTCTATTCATCAGGCTAGTATACCCTGGACCCCATGTGACTTCACTTTCTCCATCAGCCTACCGTGGGTAGCCTTATCAAATACCTTACTGAAGTCAATGTCTTTGACATCTGCAGCCACTTAAATCAAATTTGTCACTTTCTCAATGAACTCTATTAAACTGGTAAGACATGACCTTCTTTGCACAAAACCATGTTGCCTATCATTCATCAACCCATTTTCTTTCAAATGCATCCTATCCCTCAGTACCTTCTCCAGCAGCTTACTTATCACTGACGTCAGGCTCACCAGTCAATAATTACCTGTATTATTCTTGCTACCCTTCTGAAAAAAGGGGACAACATTAGCAATTATCCAGTCCTCCAGTACCTAACACATGTTCAAGGATGCTGCATAGATATCTGTTAATGCTCAGCTATTTCCTCTTTCACTTCTCTCAGTAACCTGGGATAGACCCCATCCAGACCTGGGGACTTGTCCACCTTAATGCCTTTTAGAATACCCAACATTTCCTCTCTCCTTATGCTGACTTGACCTAGAGTAATCAAACATCTATGCCAAACCTAAACATCCATCATGTCCCTCTCCTCGGTGAATACTGATGCAAAGTCCTCATTAAGAATCTTACTCATTTTCTCTCACTCCACACATATCTTTCCTGCTTTGCCCTTGAGCAGGCCAACCCTTTCTCTTGTTACTCTCTTGATTGTTATATATGAATAAAATGCTTTCGGAATTTCCTTAACCTTGTTTGCTAAAGCTATTTCATGAGTTCTTTTAGCCCTCTTAATTCTGTGTTTCAGATTGGTCCTCCTTTCCCAATATTCTTCCAAAGCTTTGTCTGTCTTCAGTTGTCGAGACCTTATGTATGTTTCCTTTTTTCTCTTAGCTGGACTCACAATTTCCCCTGTCATCCATAGTTCCCTAATCATGCCTTTTTTAATCCCTTGTTTTCACAGGGATATGTCTGCCTTGCACTCCAATCAATCTCTCTTTAAAAGCCTGCCACATATCAAATGTGGATTTACCCTCAAACAGCTGTTCCCATGCTACATTCCCCAGCTCCTGTTGAATTTTGGTACAGTTGGCCTTCCCCAAATTTAGTTTTCTTCACTCTTGTCTTTGTCCATGAGTATTTTAAAACTCACAGAACTGTGATCAGTATTCCCTAAGTAATCCCCTATTGGAATTTCAACCACCTGGTTGAGCTTATTCCCCAACACCAGGTCCAGTATGGCCTCTTCCCAAGGTGGACTATTTACATAAAGCTCTAAAAAAGCCCTGCTGGATGTTTGTACCGACACAGGGTAAACCTTTCTGCTAATTTAAACCAGACACATAGAGAATCTCACCTCATGCCGTAATCTGTTACATTTCTGCTGCACGAATTTCTGATGGACAGGTACCTTTCAAAGAGCTATGCTGCAGGCAGTTGTTGGTGCTTGGCTGCTGTTTGCAATACTCGATTTTATATACCCTAAGGCATCTGACCAGCTCATTGCTTTGATGTCATCCAAAACTGTAAAATACAAACTCGATTGGATTTTGGTATCTGGGGCAGAATTTGAACTGAATTTGAATTTGTTGTGTACAATGGCAATGCAGCTCCAGCTATTTCTTGCACAACCAAATGTTACATTTTTGAATTTTTCAGCACACTTTGTGCCAGCCAGAAGTTTCAGCTCCCTTAAAGGTACAGTACACGTCTACAACTTCATAACAATGCTCTTTACAAACTCTGCTACATCTAAACCTCGAACACTAATTAAATGCCAGTCAATATTGGGAAAAGTTAAAATCTCCTATCACCACCACCATATTGCTCCTACATCTTTCTATAATCTGTTTACATATTTGTAACTCTATCTCACCCTCGCTGTTGGGAGGCCTATCGTACAGCCCCAACATTGTTACCGCACCATTCCTTTTTCTGAGCTCTGCCCAATTGCCTCACTGCACGGGTTCTGCATACTGCTCTCCTTCAACACAGCTGTGACATTTTCTCTGACGTTTCATGCAACTCTTTCTTTTACTCCCCTCTCTGTCCTGCCTGAATATCCTGGGATAGTTGCCAATCTTGCCCTTTCCTCAACCAAGTCTCAGTAATAGCAATAACATCATATCCCCAGGAACTAATCCAAGCCCTAAGTTCATCTGTGCATTCTTTCATTTCTACTCTGTCTAGTACATGGCACTGATAGCAATCCTGAGATTACTACCTCTTAGGTTCTACTTTTTAACTTGGCTCCTAACTCCCGAAATTCTGCTGGCGGGACCTCATTTGATTTTTTTATCTATATCATTGATGCCTTTCTGCACCACTAAGGATCTGAAACCTGAATACAGGCTGAAGTAACTGGTTGTTGTCAGGGGAAACCACTTAACAGAGGCTCTTAATGACTTCAGCTTCAAGAGGGCTTCTCGATGCAAACATGGCAAAATGTCTCTGAGGCTGCAAACTGACAATTCTACTAAAGCTGCATAAAAAGACTTTTCAGTTACTAACTGCTAATTCTGCAAGAGCTGCATAACTGACTAACCACAGTCTAGTCAATAGAGATTAGCAGACAATGCACCCTTTAAAACACAGAAATAACTTGACAAGATAAGACATTACTGGCCATTCTGAGAGACTTTCAGATGCAGGTGCAATGGCTCGATTAGTGAGATAAGTGTGGCCTGAGAGTTGGGAAATAAAGTTAGTTCCCAGGAAATATCATTGGACTAAATAGCTGTCAAATAAAGCAGTATCGTGTATTAATTGGTAATTGTTTGAATGTACTATACAATGTTGGCCTGTACCCTTCCTTCAGAAAGGCATAAAAATGTCTTTGGTTTAAGAATGTGTGCAGGCCCTCCGAGGAACGTGGAACTGCATAATCTCTGTATTTCTGGATACTCTGTGCCTGGCCATATGAAAAATAAAGAGTGAAGTCTAAACAGCCAGACTGATTGTGAATGTTTATTGACAGATCATGGAACCGAGAGGCACAGCTGGGGGTCCAGATCTTCATCTGGTGCTGTGACTCGGACTCGGTATGGATGGATTGTGAGAAGCGTTGTAAGAGCCTTGAGTCCTCTCGTATTGAGTGCAGAGGAATCGGCCGGCCAGACGTGAGTATTTTCTCCGTTTGATTTTCCTAACATTCAAATCGTGGTTGACTCAACCCCTCACTGTCTATCGTATCAGTCCAGCACGAAAAGGATCGGTCCTGGTAAGAATTTATTGTGAAAAAAAGGACTCCATTAACAGGTCAGGGACCTGCTGATCGGGCATCCAAAATAAAGTTGGGACTCTTAAAAAAGGAGTCAGAGACTCCCAGTAACAGGTTGGGGACCTGCAAATGGGGATCCGAAGTAGAGTCAGGGACTCTTAAAAAAAGGAGTCAGGGAGTATTTCAATGAGGAAGTATTTCAAATGAGTTGGGGACTCAGATTGGGTCGAATTGGTGTTATCTGAATTGAGTTCCAAACTGTTCTGTGAAAGACGAGATAAGCAAGTATTGTGATACATTGTAACAAGACTGCTGGCGGTTTTGGAAAGGTGAGAAGTGTTTGTGAAAGTCATTAGTTTTGTTGTTTGTTGTCGGGTCGTTGAATAGTGAAGGCCTTAAATCGGGACTATAAAAGGAAGGTTGTTTTAATATGGGTAATAATATAGATAAGACAGAACAGCTGTCTTCGTCATTCGTGAAACTATGTGAAAAGTATCCGGACAAGTCTGAAAGCCTGCAAACACTTTCAGGCCCTTAAATAAGACATTGCGTGATGAGCAGTGGCCACTGGACAGCCCTAAAGGTACTCAATTGGTTAAATCAACCCAACAACTGATTTGTCGCTGAAACCTAGGCTCAAATATGAAAGAATTGATTGGATTGTGGCAGCCAGTGGATACTGCCACCAAATTTGGAATTGAATTGAATAATAATCATATCATGAAATCAACTGATGTCCTCAAAAATGAACGTTCTCGTGTCAAACATCAACAGAAACAAAAATAAAAGTCACCGTTGACTGATAAACAAAAAGAACTGTGCAGTTTGATGGTTGGCCTTGATTTGGGTGCAGGAGACAACAAAAATTCAGATTTCAATGATTGGTGTTCCTAAATGCATCTTGCACCACCACCTCCCTACCCCCACCTAACCCACAAGCGAGTCTTAAATCAACCCCAGCTATTCCAGCCCCTGCCGCATCAACAAGTCAAGCACCCCCTGCCCTAACCCCTTTCGCACAGATTATTCAACCTCCTGTTTACCAAACTGTTATTGCATCTAATTCACAAATCCCTGTTGTTCCCCTGCCACTGGCCCCTGTCATTCTCCCACCTGGACTCACCCTTGCTATCGCCGCATCTTCTCATGCTCCTCAGATTCCCATTAGTTCGGCAGCTGCAGCTCATCCTCGGACATATGTTGCTGCTGTAGCTATGCCTCTCCCTCTGGCCCCTTCTCAGTTTATCGACTCTGTTGCTTGGAATACTCACAGTCAATTAAAGTCGAGATCTCACCAGTCTTCTAAAAAGTCTTAGCATGCCTTGCCACAACTCGTCCAGTGATCAGAAACCTCGCTGAGTTCCTTTTCTGAGGATTTGGGAGATGACATGCTTGCTCTGGGCTTGTTCCCAAGGAGACAACTGCCAAATCCACAGGCTAGCGCTGCTGGTCAAAACTCCACTATCCCTGAATGGAATTATGTCCATTCTCTCTGTAATGCTCCGGACCGCCACAAGGCTCCCAACAGTTTGTTGATTTCCCTAGCACGACAATTAAAGTTTATGACAGCACTGCACAAGAGCTGGGCAGAGAAGTGGCAGATGGAGTTTAATTCAGATAAATGCGAGGTGCTGCATTTTGGGAAAGCAAATCTTAACAGGACTTATACACTTAATGGTTAGGTCCTAGGGAGTGTTGCTGAACAAAGAGACCTTGGAGTGTAGGTTCATAGCTTCTTGAAAGTGGAGTCGCAGGTAGATAGGATAGTGAAGAATGCGTTTGGTATGCTTTTCTTTATTGGTCAGAGTATTGAGTGCAGGAGTTGGGAGGTCATGTTGCGGCTGTACAGGATATTGGTTAGGCCACTGTTGGAATATTGTGTGTAATTCTGGTCTTCTTCCTATCGGAAAGTTGTTGTGAAACTTTTCTGAGGACTTGGGAGATGGACTTGGGAAAAGTCTTTTCCCTGAGGTGGGGGAGTCCAGAACTAGAGGGCGTAGGTTTAGGGTGAGAGGGGAAAGTTATAAAAGAGACCTAAGGGGCAACGTTTTCACGCAGAGGGTGGTACATGTATGGAATGAGCTGCCAGAGGACGTGGTGGAGGCTGGTACAATTGCAACATTTAAGAGGCATTTGGAAGGGCGTATGAATAGGAAGGGTTTGGAGGGTTATGGGCCGGTAGCTAGCAGGTGGGACTAGATTAGGTTGGGATATCTGGTCGGCATGGACAGGTTGGACCGAAGGGTCTGTTTCCATGCTGCACATCTCTATGACTCTATGACCTTTGGGCCCTTATTCAACAGATCCTTATCTGCAATTAATATGCCTGTTCCACTGAACGCATTGGTTAAAATGATTTTGCTGCCCTCGCCAATGTCATGGTTCAGGGTCAGCAGCGACAGGATGATATCCTTGCTGCTGCATCCACCATACTGATGAAACCGATTGACCTACTCATATCCTCGAACCTCACTCTAAACGTTAGGAGTCTGCTGAATACTTTGCTGAATGCTTCCGAGAATGTTATGAATCCTATTCTGGGGATTGAGTTTTGAATTTCCATGTTGTCAATGCTAAATATAACTCTATGTTATTGAACTGTCGGCCACCCTCTGTCACCTTTGCAGTCAAGACAAATAACCTGGACTGGGTCGACACTAATCCCAATCAACTCCATTGTTCCATTAATGCTTTGTGGCAACATCAGAGTAAAGACAAGGCGTCGACTCACGTAAAGTCGGAATTTGTTGTCCACGAAGAGACTTCTCAATAACTACCTATGCGTTGCAGTATTAGTCCTTCACCCTTTCGAGGCCATGGACGTGGCTGGGGGTCCCTCCCAGACAACTCCCTCAGAGCCGTTTTAATCATGGTGACCCATATCACTGTGCTTGTGCTTGCCGACATGTGGCTGTTTCAATTGTGGCCAACCTTTTCATTGGGTTTCTAATTGTTCCAAAGGGGCAAGAAGGGGGAGCCAAGGAGGTAGATATGGAAATTACCCCCAGGACCCTTACGATGAGGGAAGCTCCCTAATAATAATCACCCTTTGATGCAAGCAAGAGGCAGAGGATGACTCACTAATTTTTCACAAGATAACCCCTTTTCCCAATGACTAAGTAACTTTCCTTTGAAGTCTGTGTCTTGCAAACAGGAACCTAAAGTTGAAAACAGAAGGTATCCCTTTCTGATTGACACAGGAGCCCCAATGTCCTCAGTGAAATCTGACAAGAACTCTCCAATCTCTAAGAAGACCCAAATATTATCTGGCTTTCGAGGAGAAACCCATCGTTATCCAGTTTCTGATCCAGTTCCTGTCTATTTCCAAGGCTATTCCCTGGACCACCGCCTTGTGATTACTACCACATTATCCTGAAATCTAATGGGATGAGATCTCCTGTGTGCCTTTCAAGTCAAATTTGCCTGTTCCCCTGCTGGTGTCCAATTTGATTCTGACTCAGGTGAATGCCAACTGTACATGTCCACTAAACCCCAATGGTGGTCACTTGACCCCCAAAGCTCTGGAAGTCATGTCACCCTTGCTTACAATCGGACAGTCCAAGACCAATCCCTTGAAGATTTTTTTCAGGGATTTCATTGGTACTGAGTGGACTATACCAATTCTGGCCAGATGGTGAAGCAAATTATGTTCAAATACTCACTCACCTATGGAAACAGCCCCTCACATCACCCGGAAGTTCAATCCGCCTCATCACACTAAAGACCTGGGCTCTTTGATCCACCGTGCAATCACCAGGGCTGATCCACACTGCTATCATCTGCAAACACTCCAAGGAGGGATAACTATCCTCTACTATCCAAATCCTACCTCTTACCGGACCACACTCCTGCACCATGAAAGTCGGGATGTCCTTGATTGTGTCCACACTGATGTATGGGCTGAAACATCATCTCATGTTAGACGGACGGACCGCTCTAAAACCAAATGTTACTCTACCATCCATCTGCCAATGCCCGCTGAAACAACAGGCAATACCGAGCCTCACTGCTGTCATTGATGACTTTCTCCACCAAGGCATCCTGGTCCCTTGCCAATCACCCTGTAACATTCCAATTACGGCTGTCCCAAAACCTGGCTTGCCAGACCAGTATAGACTGGTTCAAGACTTAAGAGCTACCAACACTTCATGCCCTGGTTCCAAATCTAGCCTCGGTACCATCAGACACTCCATTTTTCACTGCTGTTGACCTGCAACATGCTTTTTTCTCTCTGCCTCCTCACGAAGACAGTCAGTACCTATTTGCCTTTACTTTTAATGGCCAGCAGTTGATGTGGACTTGACTACCTCTAGCTTCATACATTCTCCAACCCTTTTCTCTCAGGCCTTATGGAAACAATTTCGGTCTGTCACCCTAACAGGTGGGTTGCACTGATCCAATATGTCGATGACCTCCTTGTTGCCAGTCTAAATGAAGAATCTCACCGCTCTGATGTCATCCTCCTCCTCAACTATCTGAAATGTCTGGGACATGTTGTCTCTCCCAAAAAGGTCTCAATTGCACAACGCCAAGTAAAGTTTCTAGGTTTCATCTTGTCAGCTGACTCACGCTCTCTTGAACAGAGCCGCATCACTACTATTGTCAACTTCCCGGTCCCGACAACTGCGAAACAGGTACGCCAGTGGCTGGGCATGATCAACTTCTGCTGACAATGGATCAGTAACACTGCCCTCCTTGTTAAGATGTTGACGCCTTTTACTTCCTATGAAGATACTTTCGAGCTCTCCTCAGAGGCAAAGCAAGATTTCGACGCTCCAGCTTTGGGAAAGCCCCTCTATGACACACCTTTCCAACTTCACTGCACTATTCTGGATGACTGCACTTCCTCAGTTCTCACTCAGCTACATGGAGATCGACACCACCCGGTTGCCTATTTCTCCACTAAACTTGACTCTGTTGCCTTAAGACATCCCCATTGTACTCAGATCCTTACCGCTATTTATCTTTGTTTGCAGTCCGCAGAAAACCTCACACTTCAGCAGGACATTGTCGTCTTCAGTTCTTATGCAGCGATCAATCTGTTGGGACAATTGTAACTCAATATTTGACTGCTGCTCACCAAAACCGTGATGAGGTTTACCTCCTCAACCCCCAGCTGACCTTTAAGTACTGTACCATCATTAATCCTGCCGATTTCCTTGCGCATCCCCCATCACTTTTATCCACTCCAGATCATGACTGTTTTCTCCTCATCAATGAGGAAATCCAAATTCATCCAGATCTTTCCAACAGCCCTATTCCAGACCCTGACATCAATATGTTCACTGATGGTCTTTCTTCTGCTGACCATGCAGGTACTCACCTCTCAGGCTATGTGATAGTTGATTACCATGGTTCTGTCCTGGAATCAGCTTCTTTTGAGACTCCCTTTTCTGCCCAACAAGCTGAACTTTTTGCCCTGATTCATGCCTGTGTCCTCGGGACAGGCCTTCGTGTTAACATTTATACTGTCTCCCACTATACCTTCAGGGTTATGCATGATTTTGGTCAGCTCTGGAAGAATCGTGGGCTTTTGATATCTTCAGTTACTCCCATTTCTCACCACCAGCTCTTGTCAGAGCTTTTAACCACACTTCTGCTCCCAAAGTAGGCTTCTGTTATCAAATGTGCTGCCTATACCACTGGCCAATCCCCTGTCGACACTGGTAATTGTGCTGCTGATGAAGTCGCAAAAGGTGCCTCTTGTGGCTATCTTAGGATTGTGCTTAAAATGATGAGCCAGACTGAAAGCTCTGACAAGGGTGAGTCGAACTCTGACAAACTGATGCCAATCATTTAAAATGATGTTAGCTTACAGGGGGATGCCTCTGTCTCTGAAAAGCTGTTGTGGTCCAAGGCTGTTATTGTAATCTTGTTACTAAACTCTGGACCACTCCGGCTGGTCATATTCGTATATCTGATGCTGTTGCCTTATGGGTCATTAACTGTCTCCACAATGCTACTCATTGTGGTGCTCACTCGACATCTGACCTCCTCTTGACCATCTGGGGGCACTCTCGTCTCCAGCAGATGGCCCAAAGTGTCAGTGCTCGATGCCTCCTCTGCCAAGAACACAACCTGGGTAAGGGTGTGCCTTGCCCACTGGGCAGATACCCCTCCCTGAAGGACCCTTCCAAACTCTTCAACTTGACTTTATTGAGTTGCAAAGGTGTCAGCACCATAACTACGTTTTGGTTATTGTTGATGCTTTTTTTCTAGATGGGTTGAACCTTACCTCACCTCCCACACTGCTGCCAAAACCTTTGTAAATATTTTGCTCAAAGAGATTATTCCTCACTTTGGTATTCCTTTTTGCCAGTCCTCTGACAATGGCCCCCATTTTATTGGTGATATTAATGAGGAATTATGCTCTCATTTTGGGATCCACCTCCAACTTCATTGTGCTTATTGCCCACAGGCTGCAGGGCGATAAAAATTGACTTCTGAGACCGGTCTTTTCTGGATGAGGTTATTGTCTCTGGTACCGTTCCACCAAGGATGCACTCCTGTGGGTAAAATCCGCTTGTCCCCAGCCAAAACCATCTACAGTCAAGCTTTCTGCACACCTTGGAATGATGCCTCCTCCCCTATTAACTTCCATCACATGACTGAGGACATGTCCTCATTTGTTCCTTCCTTGACTAAACTTTTGTGAGGTCTTCACTCCCAAGTCTGTGCTGCCCATGAAAAGCTCCCCTCCCTCAGCAGTGTTCCGACCTGTTGAACCAGGCTCCTTTGTTCTCATCAAGAGTTGGACACTTGGAGGCTGCGGTGGGAGGGGCCCTTCCAGGTTCCTCCTCACCACCCCGATTGCTGTTAAGGTCACCGGACGCTCCGCCTAGGTTCATCTCCATCATTGCAAGGTCATCGCACGAGCCCCTTCCAAGGGGGGAGATGATGGAGATGGACACAACGGGGAACTGAGAGAGGAACCAGAGTCAAACCAGACCAAAGGAGATGTATGACAGTCTCGTCCCCTCCGCAGCTGCTTTGAGGGCAGTGTGCGGTGTGGTAGAGAGTCCAGGCGTGCACAAAGGATCTCACAGGCAGAGCCCTTCTCACCACCAGCCAAGCCATGTCTTGGTGCTTGTTGGAAAGTTCTGATGATGACGCATTCTACCAAATGATTTTGACAGTCTGCCCAGAGAACCTCTCAACAGGATCCTTTTTCTGAAGGGTCTCAAGGTCACTATATGCTGACCACTTCCTGATGGACTTTTGGTCAAAGGTGTTTTTCTTCATTAATTCCTCTATGAAGGATAGGTGACAGGGAATGGTCCAACTACTCGGAGCGTTCCGCGGCAGCGAGGTTAGGCCCATCCTTTGCAATACCGGGGACAGGTAGAACCTCAGTATGTAGTGACAATTTGTGCTTGCGTACCGGGGATCCACACACAGTCTGATGCAGCGACGCACAAATGTGGCCATCAAGGTGACGGTGGCATTTGGTGTATTGTTTTCCCCCGTTGCCCAGAGCTTTGTACATCGAGTCCCTTCGGACCCTGGCCATCTTTGATCTCCATATAAAATGAAAGATGGCGCGAGTGATTGCGACTGCACAGGGAATAGGCCAGATCTGCGCCACATATAACAACACTGACAGTGCCTCACACCTGATGGTTTTTCCCCGCGATGGAGAGTGACCATAGCTTCCATCTGCCCGGTTTCTCCCTCACTTTCTTGATATGCTCCCCCCAAGACTTGGCACATGCTCCAGCCCCTCCGAACCAAATACCCAGCACCTTCAGGTGGTCAGTCCTGACAGTGAAGGGGATGAAGGATTGGTTGGCCCAGTTCCTGAAGAGCATGGCTTCACAATTGCCTCGGTTGACCTTGGCCCCCGAGGCATATTTGAACTGGTCACATATGCACAAGGGTCTGTGCATGGACAGAAAACGGCAACTTCATCCATGTGCAGGGAGGCCTTAACTTGCAGACCCCCGCTGACAGGAATAGTCACCCCTCTCAGGCTCGCATCCTTCCTGATGGACTCGGCAAATGGCTCGAAACAGCACACAAACAAGGCAGGAGAGAGAGGGCAGCCCTGCCTGACTCCGGATCTGACTGGGAAGCTATCTGATTCCCACCCATTGATGGAGACTGCACTGACAATGTTGGTGTAAAGCAGTCTGATCCAATTACAGGTTCCCTCCCCAAAGCTCATTTTGGAGAGAACATCTCTCATATACGTATGTGATATCCTGTCAAAGGCTTTCTCCTGGTCCAGGCTGATGAGGCAGGGATCCAACCCTCTGCCCTGCACATAGGCGATCGTATCCCTGATGAGTGTGAGACTCCCAGATATCTTCCTGCCTGGTACAGCACAGGTTTGGTCAAGGTGGATCACCAGTCCCAGAGCAGACCTGACCCGGTTGGCGATGACCTTTGCCAAGATTTTGTAGTCTGCATTCAATCGTGAGATTAGTCTCCAATTTCTGATTTCCTCCCTCTCCCCCTTTCGCTTGTTGATGAGGGTGATGATGCATTTCCTCATGGATTCACTCATGGTACCTGCCCGAAGCATACTGACATACACCTCCAGCAGGTCCTGGCCAATCAAGTCCCACAGAGCGGAATAGAGCTTGACCGGTAAGCCGTCGCTTCCGGGAGTTTTATTCTTTTCGAAGGACTCGAGGGCCTTGGTCAGCTCGTCCAGAGATAATGGCTGGTCCAGCCTCTCCCTTGTTCTGTCGTCTTAAGACCTCCACGAGAAAGGACAGGAACAACTGGGAGGCTGCACTTCAAGTCATACAGACTGGTATAGAAGGATTTGCTGATCCTTATGACGTCAGCCTGAGACGACGTTATCGAGCCATTTTCTTCCTTCAGGCTGCTGAGCACGGAGCTCTCTTTGTGCACCTTCTGGAAGAAGAAACGTGAGCACATCTCGTCCTGCTCCACCGAGCGGACCCTGGACCGGAAGATTATCTTGGAGGCCTCCGAGGCAAAGAGCGAGGCTTGCTGGCCCTTCACTTCCTGGACATCAACCCCGTTGACCATTGCAGAAATCATTTTTGGTAACATTCCATGCATCGAAGGAATCCGTCTCTTGGCACACAAGGACATCATTGTGGCGTAAATGGTACACAATCTCTGGCTGCTCTGAATCTCACAGATAAACAGTCCCTTTTTGAGCACTAATGCCGGCGATGATGAGTCCACATAACAGGGTAAGCTTGATCTTCATCATATTGGTCATTTCTGGATCAAGGATTAGGATATCTAAAACAGAAGAAGAATTCCCAATCAAAACATGCAGGTCTGCCAGCGCCTCAGCTAAATATATGCATTGTAAATGTACAGACCTGTATATATGAATGATTACTCGATCTCTGTATACAAAGAAATGGAATGTTTATTTATGCATGGCATGACCAATTGTACAGATCATCAAAATATTTTGTATGAATAAAGTATAGTTTTGAAATAAAAAAACTCAAGAAGATCAGACAGTTCATTTACAGAACAAGTCTCAATGGTCTTTACCCTGTCGAGGTGTTTTGTGCCAGTTTGATTTCAGTTGTGCTATTGCTGGTCCTGGTAAGCCTTGCCTTTATTCAAACGGGTCTAAATCAGCACATCGCAAAAGACAAAAGGGGGAAATGACATCTCCCTCAGCTTGACTACAACCAGCTCAGGAACTAAACAGCAAAATAAGACATTATCTAAACAGCTTCCAGACTGAAGGAATACACTCCTCAGATGATCTGATAACAGACTTCCTTCCTCACAATAGCATCATCGCTCCTGCAGCCCCGAGGGCATCCACAGTGCCCTCAGGTACTGAAGCCCCACAAAGCCTCCCTAGACTGTGTGACACCCAGATACCTGACAAGAATACGCACCACCCTGCAGGCCCATTGGAACCAGGATACTGGACATTAGCACCTGCTCTCACAGAGGAACGGAACCTCCTGTTCCAGTTATTACCTGATTGCTCCGACCGGCTAGCCGATTGAATTCCATTAAATGTAATTTAATTCATCTTGTCTTGTAATTAACACTGCACTACTGTAACACTACTGTAACACTATAAAAACTGTATCTGCAGCTTGGGGAAGAGAATCCTTGACTGTGTAAAGTGTCTGTTTCATGTCAGTCTGGTCAATTTCTCTTTCCCACAATGTCGAGAAATAAACTAGTGTTCGTCAATTTCACAAGATCGGTGTGTGGCCTCTATTTATAATTGGACGATTCTCCGACAATGTCCTATATTGCAACAAGTGGCTCAGAGTCAAAATGTCATTTGCAGAGGCTGTGATTTTACATTTTCTTCCTCACTCTCTGTCCCGCTGTGTCCATTTCCTTCTGTCTGACCTCCCTCAGTCTTGGGTCTTCCTCCCCTTCTCTCTCAGCAAAGTGAGGACTGCAGATGATGGAGATTAGAGTCCAGATTAGAGTGATACTGTGAATGCACAGCCAGTTAGGCAGCATCCGAGGAGCAGGCAAATCAATGCTTCGGGCAGGAGCCCTTCATCCTGATTTCCCTCTTCCTCGGATGCTCCCTTTCTCTCTGTCCATCGTCTGGCCGTTTCTTTCTCTCTTCATTTCTCTCTCTATCTCTCTCTCTTCCTTTCTGCCTCTCCATCACAATTCCTCTGTCTGGCATCTTCACCTCCCCCCCCGCTCCCCGCCCCCCACCTCCCCCATCAAACTCTCCAGACCGTCCGATCATTATAAACCGTCAATGCTGTCATGTTTCAGGTCAGGTTTACAAAATGTCAGGAGCTCCAACATTTCAGAGACAGAGGTTTAAATCGGAGACAGTTTGATTTTCATTTGTGTGACTTGGGCGGTCACTGGCTGGCTAACATTGATTGCCCATCCCTATTTGCCTTTGAGAAAGTGGTGGTGAGATGCCATCTTGGATCGCTGCAGTCCCCATGCTATCAGTTGACCCACCATGCCTGGAGGGAGGGAATTCCAAGATTGTTACCCAACAATTATGAAGGACTGGCGGTATATTTCCAAGTCAGGGTGTGAGTGGCTTGGAGGGGAACTTGAAGGTGGTGATGTTCCCAAGTACCTGCTGCCCTTGTCCTTCTAGATGGATGTGGTCGTGGATTTGGAAGGTGCTGTCGAAGGATCTTTGGTGAATTTCTGCAGTGCATCTTGTAGATAGCACACACTGCTGCCACTGGGCGCTGGTGTTGGAGGGATTGAATGTTTGTAGATGTGGTGCCAATCAAGTGGGTTGCTTTGTCCTGGATGGTGTCAAGCTTCTTGAGTGTTGTTGGACCTTTGACCACTCACTTAATCCATCTTGGTCCCTTTGGAAACTTTCAAAGTGCTTGCACAGTTAGCTCTGCCACTCACCTTCATGTCATCCCCAAACATTGACGCTAAATGTCATCCCCAACTCCAAATCATCTCTGTAAATTGTGAATAATTGTGGTCCTAATGGTAATCACTGAGGCAAACACTCGTCACTGATCAACAACTGGAAATGTACTCATTTATCCCCACTCTTTGCTTCCTGTCAGTTAACCTCTCCTGTATCCATGCTAATACATGGCCTGGATGTTTAGCTTCTGCCAGAACCTTTTGTGCGACACCTTGTCGAATGGAGGAAGATCCCACACGCAGTCTCACTGCATTCTAACAGAAGCACATCACACACACAGTTAGAAACCAGAGGCTGCAAGGATTGAGACACTGTCACTTCCTCCCCTCACATTTGTGTATCTGTCCAACTTCTCTCTGTCTCATTCTCTCTATCCCAGGATACCATCTTCACTCATGTGCTGGGAACTATTTCTCTTGCAATATCAGTGCTCAGTGACTGGAGATTATCACTACCCCCCCCCCCAACCTAGCCCTTGTATCTATCCCCTGCCCCCCACATCCCTACCACCACAGCCCTCCAGACTGACTCCCAGCCCTGCCTTTCCACACCCTTCCTCTCACTGCATCCCCATCCACCTGCACAGTGGAACTGATGGTCTACTGGTATTGTTGCTTGACTATTAATCCAGAAGCTCAGAGTAATGTTCTGGGGGCATGGGTTCAAATCCTGCCATGGCCGATAGTGGAGTTTGAGTTCAGTTTTTTAAAAATCTGGAATTCAGGGTTGACCATGAAACCATTGTCAATTGTTGGAAAAAAACTGATTCATTAATGTCCTTTAGGGAAGCAAATCTGCCATCCTTCCCGGGTCTGGCCTCCATGTGAGTCCAGAGCCACAGCAATGTGGTTGATTCTCCACTGCTCTCTGAAATGGCCTCACAAGCCACTCAGTCGTATCAATTGCTTGAAGGTCACAACAAAGAAATGAAACCCTGGACCATCTGGCATCGTCCTTGGAACCGGAAAATACAACGGCAAAAACAAAAACAGCTCTGTTGACCATGAAAATCCTTCTTACTGACATTTGGGGGCTCATGCCAAAATTTGGAGACGGGTCTCACAGACTATTCAAGCAACAGCCTGATATAGTTAATCTTAGAGAATCATGCAATACAGATAACTCCCCAGACACTACCATTACCATCCCTGAATATGTCCTGTTGCACTGGAAGGACAGACCAGCCGAGGTGGCGGCAGGGTGGCAAACAGTCGGGAGGGAGTTACCCTGGGAGTCCTTGACATCAACTCTGGACCCCATGAGGTCTCATGGCTTCAGGCTAAACATGGGTAAGGAAACCTCTTACTGGTTATCACGGATCATCCTCCTTCAGCTGATGGATCAGTGCTCCTCCATGTTGAACAACACTTGGAGGTAACACTGAGGGTGGTAGGGGCACAAAATGTACTCTGGATAGGGTTTTCAATGTCCACCACTAAGAGTGTCAAAGCAGCAGCATTAGTGATTGGGTTGGTTGGGTCCTAAAGGATATAACTGCTACACTGGGTCTGTGGCAGGTGGTGAAGGAATCAACAAAAGGAAAAAAAGATACTGGACATCATCCTTACTAACCTGCCAGCTGCAGAACATCTGTCCATGACAGTATAGATAATAGTGACCACCGCACTGTCCTTACGGAGACAATGTCCCACCTTCACATTGAGAATACCCTCCATCTTGTTGTGTGGTGCTATCACTGTGTTAAATGGGACAGACTTCGAACCGATTTAGCAGCTCAATATTGGGTATCCATGAAGCTCTGTGGGTCATCAACAACAGCAGATCTGTGCTCCAGCACAATCTGTAACCTCATGGCCCAGCATATTCCCCACTCCAACATTACCATCAAGCCAGGGGGATCAATCTTGGTTCAATGGAGAGTTCAGAGTGCGTTTCTGGTTGGTGCTCAGTGACGAGTGTTTGCCTCAGTGATTACCATTAGGACCACAATTATTCACAATATAAAGAGATGGTTTGGAGTTGGGGACCACATTTAGCGTCAATATTTGCAGATGACATGAAGGTGAGTGGCAGAGCTAACTGTGCAAGCACTTTGAAAGTTTCCAAAGGGACCAAGATGGATTAAGTGAATAGTCAAAGGTCTGGTAGATGGAGTACAATGTGAATAAATTTGAAATCATCCAATTTGGAATAACTGTGAGAAGGACTATTTCTGAATGGTGAAAGAAACTTGCAGCATGATGCTGTGCAGAGGGACCTGGGGGTCCTTGCGCATGGATCAGAGAATGTTAGTCTGCAGGCGCAACAAGTAATTCAAAAGGAAAGTGGAAGTTTGTCTTTCATCGCTAAAGGGATTGT
The DNA here is from genome assembly GCF_047496795.1 of Chiloscyllium punctatum. Taxonomy (NCBI): domain Eukaryota; kingdom Metazoa; phylum Chordata; class Chondrichthyes; order Orectolobiformes; family Hemiscylliidae; genus Chiloscyllium; species Chiloscyllium punctatum. The sequence goes on from NC_092762.1 coordinate 21,999,782, forward strand.
GGTTAAAAGCAGGAATGTTACATTGCAGCTGTATAGGGTGCTGGGGAGAACACACCTGGAGGACTGTGTGCAGGTTTTGTTTCCTGACTTGGGAAAGGATGTACTGGCACTGGAGGTGGTGCAGGAGACAAGGTTCACGAGGTTGATTCCGGAGTTCAGGGTGGTGGCTTATGAGGAGAGACTGAGCAGACTGGGACGATATTCCTTGGAATTTCCTAGAATAGTGGGGATGGCGGGATAGGAGTGGATCTCATATGATCATATGAAATTATGAAGGGAATAGATTTTAAAAAAAGTAAAGAGGATGTTTCCACTGGCAGGTGAAACTGGGACAAGTGGGCATAGCCTCAAAATAAGAAGGAGCCGATTAGGGCTGAATTGAGAAGGAAATTCTTCACCCAGAGGGTTGTGAATCTGTGGAAATCCCTGCCCAGTGAAGTAGTTGAGGCTTCCTCAGTGAATGAGTTTAAAGCTAAGAGAGATAGAGTTGTATTATTACTTCAAACAGTGCTAAATGGCAGTTGCAGGTGCCACTCAAATGTGGTTTATTGGTCAGCTGAGGCTAATGGGGGAAGGAAAGGGAGGGTTGGATTTTTCTGTCTCTCCACCCAGCCGTTTTCTGTATTTCCTCTCGGAATATCTGGGAGAGACTCACTGGGACTTGTTGCCATTTTAATGGGGAGGTGGGTGAGTGGTCAGAGGGCATCATGGTGTGGGAAGGGAATGGGATCCCAACCTGCCCCCCCCAACCTCCCCCACAACATGTCCCACTCTCTCCTCCTACCCTTCTCAGTCTATCTGTGAGGATTGGGGGATGAACAGAAGGAATTGTTGCCATTGACTGGGACCTTATTACTGTTGGGGGGTTGGGGGATGGGGTTTGTTGAGAGGGTGGGGTTTTGGAGTAGGCTCTGGGATTGAGGAGGATCCTCAGCATTGCAAAGGGGCAAGAAATGCAGGATCTGACACCCCCCCCCCCCCCCACCCCCACCCCCACCGACACCCTTTTGGCCAATATTCAGGATGATATTAACCCACTCCATCAGCAATTGGCCATTTTCACAATTTGCTTCTTGTGGGATCCCGCACAGCAGGGAGTGTGGGGGCGGGGGGTGAAGATGGGGTTGTTGGAGGGAAAGAGGGATGGGGTGGTGGGGGGCTAGGTACCGGATCTGGAGGGAGGGGGTGAGAGTTTACTCCAGTGTTCACACCCAGCCCAGCTCCATGTTGAAACGGGAGAGTTTAGTATTGTCTGATGGCTTAGTGGGGATGGAGGGGTGGGAGGGGTGGGGGGGGGGTGCCGTTTTCACATTACAGCCTGTGGGATCTTGCTGTGCCGGGATAGACTGCAGCCATTTCCTTTACAGTAGCAGGGAGCAACAGTTTTCACATTCAGGCAATTCAGGAGGTGAGGGCAAGGGGTTCTGAACGTGGGTGGTGAAGGAACAGAAACCTTCAGTTTCATTCAACATGGAACCGAGGAAATTGGGGACAGCTGGTGGGATCCAGCTGTGCAGAATACCCTTCACTCCAATATCAGCCCCTCTCTGTGGGGGCACTGGGGAGGTGGGGGATGGTGGTAAATGGAGGTGGGCTCTGACAGGTTGTTGAAGGAATATCATGGCGCTCCGCATACAGCTACCTGTGGGATCTTGCTGTGCACTCCCTGATGGTCTGATAGTGGTTAGGGTACACCGTCCCTCCATTTCCCCCATAGCTCTGACCCTCCCACCACCTCTCATCATCCCCTCACCCTCCGAGACATGGCACAGAGATTGGAGCACAAGGCAAACGTGAGGCAGGAGAGGGCATTTCAATCAAAACGTGTGGAATGGAGAGAGAGAGAGAGAGAGATAAAGAGATTATCGAGAGGAAAGGGGAATCTGACCAGAGATGGAGGTGTGGGTGGGACAGTGAAAGAGGAAGAGGGAGAAAGGGACAGAGAAAGAAAGACATTGATCGATTTGCGAGAGCAGGAGGAGAAAGCTGAACAGAGATGGACAAGTGGATAGTGTCAGACAGAGGGAGAGAGGAGTGAAAGAGAGAGACAGGGACACACAGATAGAGAGGTGCCTGTACCAGGGGAAGGTTCCTCATTAATATTTCATGTAGAAACTGCACCAATCCCGGATGGAGTGGGCACGGGGGTGATGCCCTTTGAATGGGAGTGGGTCAGGGGAACATTGGACTTGTTTTTTGTGCTTTTCTTACCCCCTGGAGTGTCAGAGAACCAGCTGGACGGGGCAGATTAAACCCAAGGGATGGTGGGGGCTGGGGGGGGCGCGGGTGGTGGGAAAAGGGGGAGAGGGACACAAGTTGTGGTGAGTGACTCTCCAACACTGAGTCATTGCCCAGCCCCTCAGAAAATAAACCCTGGGGCAGTCAGAAAGCATTTGCCCCTGATCCCATTTGAAATCTGTTCCTATTCTCTGGGTTTAAGATCAGGGAGAGGTGCTGATTAAACATAGAGACTTTGGAAGTCAGTCAGTGATGGGATCTCGTTTGTTTCTCCTCAGTTTTGTTTCAGAATATTTTAGCTTTGATCTGATCGATTTCCATCTCTCTCCTGGGGGGGATTTCTGAGAGACTGAACCTTGGACACTGAGGGAGAGACAGACTCTGGCAGTGGGAATGGGGGTGGTGTGTGGGGAGGGGGAGTTTGGGGCTGAGAGACAATAAATATTTCTGTCCCTGCTCCCCTCAAACAGAAACACTGCGACAGTCCTGAGGCAGCCTGAGTAACCTTCCCGTTCCTGGTCCCTGGGTTTATTATCAGGGGCTGTGTTGGGAGGAACCTGTCAGATTGTGGAGGCAGCGAGAGGTGGGATCTTGCTGTGCTTTTGGTGCAGGAGTTTGAAAAAAACGAATTAATTTTCATTTCTCTCTCAGTCCTTCCACCTCCCGTCTCTGAGGAGATTTGATTCGGGAGCTGAAACACGGGATAATGCAGAAACAGAGAGAGAGAGACAATTATTATAAACTGTCCCATCTCCTGTCATTCATTTACACACAAACACACAGTCCCGGGGGAGAACAATTGTGGGGCTCAGGCAGTCTCTGGGGTTTGTACCACAAGGGGGTGAGCTCTGGGGGGTAGAGGATGTGGGAAGACAGAGGGCCAAAAAGGGAGCTGCTGCACAGTCTGATCCCACAGATTTCACTACCTCCCTCTCTCTCTGCCTCCATATTCCCAGCTGCCTGTCCCTCACACAGCTTTCTATAAATTCTCCTCTCTGCTATATCCTTCACATCTACCCCTGCCCACTCTCTCACCCTGTCCACAGGTTTTTCAGGAACTGATCTTCCATTCAGTATTTCCGATCTTTGGCCTTTCCCACCAACCTCTCTCTGCCCTCTATGATCTTGCTATTGCTCCCTGAGGGTCATTTGAGCCACATCCCCCTCATTCTCTGTCCCTCTCCATCGCTCATGCTCAATGGTATCTCTGTTTACCTTTCTCCCCACCAACTTCCTTGGGTTTCCATAGATTCCCCACAGGATGGAAGCAGGCCATTCAGCCCATTGATTCCACAGACTCCCCAAACCTTTCCCAGCTCTGTAACCCTACACTTCCCATGGCTTGTCCACTTAATCTGCTCATCTTTTGACTGTGGGACGAAACCAAAGCACCCAGAGGAAACCCAGGCAGACACAAGGAGAATGTACAAACTCCACACACACAGTCATTCAAGGCTGGATTCGAAACTGGGTCCCTGGCACTGAGGCAGCAGTGTTTACCACTGAGCCACCATGCATCTCTGTCTCTCTGTCTCTCTGTCTCTCTGGACATTCGGTTTTTCTAGAACCTTCTTTTTTGGTGATGGCCATCATACTCAGCTCTGCCCTGAGACTCTCTTGAATTTATTTGATATTACTCGTACTTTCCACCATGAAGTCAGACACAAAATAATTATTCAATTCCTCAGCCATTTCCTTTTCCCCACAACTATCTTTCCAGCGTCATTTTCCAGCGATCCAATATCCACTTTTGCCTCTCTTTTGCCCTTTATGTATCTGAAGAAACTCTTACAGTGTTAGAACATAGAACATAGAACAGTACAGCACAGAACAGACCCTTCAGCTTACGATGTTGTGCTGACCACTGATCCTCATGTATGCACCCTCAAATTTCTGTGACCATATGCATGTCCAGGAGTCTCTTAAATGTCCCCAATGACCCTGCCTCCACAACTGCTGCTGGAAACGCATTCCATGCTCTCACAACTCTCTGTGTAAAGAACTCGCCTCTGACATCCCTTCTATATTTCCTCCAACCAGCTTAAAACTATGACCCCTCGTGTTTGCCATTTCTGCCCTGGGAAATAGTCTCTAGCTATCGACTCTATCTATGCCTCTCATTATCTTGTACACCTCAATTAGGTCCCCTCTCCTCCTCCTTTTCTCCAATGAAAGAAGTCCGAGCTCAGTCAATCTCTCTTCATAAGATAAGCCCTCCAGTCCAGGCATCATCCTAGTAAACCTCCTCTGAAACTTCTCCAAAGCATCCACATCTTTCCTATAATAGGGCGACCAGAACTGGACGCAGTATTCCAAGTGCGGTCTAACCAAAGTTTTATTCATTGATATGTCTGGCTAGCTTACCCTCATATTTCATCGTGACCCTCCTTATATCTTTTGTTGTTGCCCTCTATTGGTCTTTGCAAGTTCCCAATCCTTTGGTCTCCCACTGCCCTTCCCCAAATGATCTGTTTTCTCTTTTACTTTTATGCTATCCCTGAATTCCCTAGTCAGCCATGGTTGCCTCATCCTCCCTGTACCATGCTTCTTTTCCCTTGGGATGAATCTCTGCTGTGTCTCCTGAGTTACTCCCAGAACCTCCTGCCATTGCTGTTCCACTGTCTTTCCTGATACACTCCTCTCCCAGTCAATTCTACCCACCTCCTCTCTCATGCCTCTGTAGTTGCCTTTATTCAGCTATAATACTGTTACCTTTGATTCTATTATCTCTCTCTCAAATTGCAGAGTAACTTCAGTCATATTATGATCATTGACTGCTGAGGATTCCTTCACCTTAAGCTCCCTGACCAAGTCTGCCTCTTGCCTGTAAGAATCTGTCTTCCAGTTTATATTATAGAACATAGAACATTACAGCGCAGTCCAGGCCCTTCGGCCCTCAATGTTGCTCCAACCTGTGAAGCCCATCTGAAGCCCATCTAACCTACACTATTCCATATGTCTATCCAATGACCATTTAAATGTCCTTAAGGTGACTCTACAATTGTTGTAGGTAGTGCATTCCATGTCCCTCTGAGTGAAAAAACCTACCTCTGACATCTGTCCTATATCCATCACCCCTCAATTTAAAGTATGTCCCCTTGTGCGAGCCATCACCATCCGAGGAAAATGTTCGCACTGTCCACCATATCTAAACTCTTAAATTATTTTATATGTCTCAATTAAGTCACCTCTCAACCTTCTTCTCTCCAATGAAAACAGCCTTTCCTAGTAAGACCTTCCTTCCATACCAGGCAACATCTTAGTGAATCTCCTTTGAACTCTTTCCAAGGCTTCCACATCCTTCCTATAATGCGGTGACCTGAACTGTATACAATACTCTAACTGCGGCCGCACCAGAGTTTTGTACAACGGCAGCATGACGTCATGGCTCTGAAACTCAGTCCCTCATCTCATAAAAGCTAACACACCATATGCATTCTTAACAACCCTATCAAACTGGGTGACAACTTTCAGGGATCTATGTACATGGACACCAAGATCTCTCTGCTCATCGACACTACCAAGAATCTTACCATGAGCCCAGTGCTCTGTATTTCTGTTGCTCCTTCCAAAGTGAATCACCTCACACTTTTCTGCATTAACTCCGTTTGCCACCTCTCAGCCCAGCTCTGCAGCTTACCTGTATCACTTTGTAACCTACAACATCCTTCGGCACTACCCACAACTCTACCGACCTTAGTGTCATCCACAAATTTACTAACCCATCCTTTGACGACCTCATCCAGATCATTTATAAAAATGACAAACAGCAGTGGACCCAAAACAGATCCCTGCGGTGCACCACTAGTAACTGAACTCCAAGATGAACATTTCCCATCAAACACTGTCTTCTTTCAGCTAGCCAATATCTGATCGAAACTGCTAAATCACCCTCAATCTCATGCCTCCGTAGTTTGTGCAATAACCTATCATGGGGAACCTTATCAAACATCTTACTGAAATCCATATATACCACATCAACTGCTTAACCCTTCTCAAAACCCTGGTCACCTTCTCAAAGAACTCAATAATGCTGTGAGGCACAACCTATCCTTCACAAAACCATGTTGACTATCTCTAATCCAATTATTCCTTTGGAGATGATCATAAATCCTATCTCTTATAACATTTTTCAATACTTTATCCACAACTGAAATAAGGCTCACAGGTCTAAAATTGCCTTCTTTAACAAGGGGACAATATTTGTTGTTATCTCTGGTTTGTTACCTGTGCCACGTGACAGTGAAGCATGGAATAGGGAAAGACGTCAGCTGATCTTGTAGCTACAAGGATGGTGCAGGAGGGATGGTTTAAGGTATTTCGATAATTGGGGCTCATTCTGGGGAAGGTGGGACCTATACAAACAGGACAGACTTCACTTGAACCAGAGGGGTACTAATCTCCTGGGTGGGAAATTTGCTGGTGCAATTCGGGTGGGTTTAAACTAGCTCAGCAGGGGGATGGGAACCTGAGGTGTAATTGCAGAGCACAGGAGGATGAGAGGAGGGAGGACAGGATTTCAGGGTCACAGAAATGTGCTGGCAGACAGCAAGCTGATTTGAAGTGTGTCTACATCAAGGCCAGAAGTAGCCAACATAAGGTAGGTGAGCTTGCATCATGGATAAGTATCTGGGACTTGGATGTTGTGGCCATTTTGGAGACATGGATAGAATAGGGTGAGGAATATCTTCCAGCGGTTTAGATCTTTCATTAAGAACAGGCAAAGTGGTAAAAGAGGGGAAGGTGTGGCCATGTTAGTCAAGGATAGTATAATGGGAGCTGAAGGAACTTTTGATGAGGACTCGTCTACTGAAGTAGTGTGGGCTGAGGTTAGAAACGGGAGAGGAGAGGTCACACTGCTTGGAGTTTTTTATCGCCTCCGCAGAGTTCCAGGGAGGTGGAAGAGAGGATTGGCAAAATTATTCTGGGTAGGAGTGAAAGGAACAGGGTGGTCAGTATGGTGTCTTTAACTTCCCCAACATTGACTGGAACTGCGATATCTCTAGTACCTCGGATGGATCAGTGTTTGCCCAATGTGTACAGGAGGGTTCCCTGACCCAGTGTGTCGAAGGGCTGACAAGAGGGGAGACCACACTGGATCTGGTGCTTGGTAATGAACCAGGCCAGGTATTTGATTTAGTTGTAGGTGAGTACCTTGGGGAGAGTGACCATAATTCAGTTATGTTTAGTTTAGCGATGGAACTGGATAGGTACATGCCACAGGTCAAGAGTCATTGATGGGGTAAGGGCAGTAATAATGCGATTAGGCAAGAATTAGGATGCAAAGAATGGGGTAACAAAATGCAGGGGATGCAGACAATGGAAATGTGGAGCTGGTTTAAGGAACAGATATTGTGTGTCCTTGATAGGTATGTCCCTGTCAGGCAGGGAGGAAGTGATAAGGGAACGGAACCGTGGTTTATTACAGAAATTGCATCTCTTGTTAAGCAGAAGAAGGAGGTTTATGTGTTGATGAGGCAAAATGGTTCAGATGAGGCGATGGAGAGATACGGATCAGTTGGGAAGGATTTAAGAAGAGCAAAGAGAGGACACGAGCAGTCTTTAGCAAATAGAATAAAGGAGAACCCTAAAGCTTTCTATAGGTATGTGAGGAATAAAAGGATGATTAGGGTAGGAATAGGGCCAATCAAAGACAGAAATGGGAAGTTGAGTGTGGACCCTGTGGAGATCGGAGAGATCCTAAATGAACATTTCTCATTGGTTGTCACTCAGGAAATGGAAAATATTGGAGAGGAGAAGAATGAGGTATGAGATATTAGACTAGAAATGATCGAGGATCGTTACGAAAAGGTGTTATCAGTACTAAAAGGATGGGATTTATCTGAAGATTCTCTGGGAGCTGTGGAGGAGATTGCAGAGCCTTTGGCTTTGATATTTGAGTCATCATTGTCTACAGGTTTAGTGCCTGAGGACTGGAGGATTGCAAATGTTGTGCCCTTGTTCAAGAAGGGCAGTAGAGATGACCCAGGTAATTATAGACCAGTGAGCCTTACTTCTGTTGTAGGAAACGTTTTGGAAAGGATTATGAGAGATAAGATTTATAATCATCTCGCAAGCAACAATTTGAGATCAGATAATCAACGTGGTTTCGTCAAGGCAGGTCGTGCCTCTCAAACCTCATTGAGTTTTTTTGTGAAGGTGACCAAGTATGTAGATGAGGGCAGGGCAGTTGACGTGGTGTACATGGACTTCAGTAAAGCCTTTGATAAGGTTCCACACGGTAGGCTGATGGAGAAAGTGCAGAGGCATGGGGTTGGGGGTGATTTAAGAGTTTGGATTAGAAACTGGCTTTCTGAAAGAAGGCAGTGAATGGTGGTTGATGGAAAATATTCAGCCTGGAGTCTGGTTACTCGTAGTGTGCCAGAAGGATCTTGTTTGGGATCACTGCTGTTTGTCATTTTTATAAATAAGTTAGACGCAGGCATAGATAAATTTGCAGATGACACTAATGTTGGTGGAGTAGTGGACAGTTTGGAAGAATGTTACAGGTTGCAGGGGGCCTTGGATAAACTGCAGAATTGGGCTGAGAGGTGGCAAATGGAGTTCAATGCAGCTAAATGTGAGGAGCTGCACTTTGGGAAGAATAACAGGAAGGCAGAGTACTGGATCAATGGATAGATTCTTGGTAGTGTGGATGTGTAGAGGGATCTTGGAGTGCATGTACATAGATCCCTGAAAATTGCCACCCAGGCTGTTAGTGCTTTTAAGAAGGCATATGGTGTGTTAGGGTCTATTGGTAGAGGGATTGAGGTCTGGAGCTGCAATATTATGCTGCAACTGTACAAAACGCTGGTGCGTCCACATCTGTGTACAGTTCTGGTCGCCATATTTCAGGAAGGATGTGGAAGCATTGGAAAAGGTGCAGGGAGATTTACCAGGATGTTGCCTGTTTGGGAGAGAAGGTCTTATGAGGAAAGGATGAGAGGATTGGGTCTGGTCTCATTGGAAAGAAGGCTAAGGGGGGATTTGATAGAGACATACAAGGTGATAGAGGATTAGATAGGGTAGACAGTGAGAGTCTTTTTCCTAGGATAATGATGTCAGCTTGTACGAGGGGGCATAACTACAAATTGAGGGGTGATAGATTTAAGTCAGATGTCAGAGGCAGGTTCTTTACTCAGAGAGTGGGAAGGGTGTGGAATGCCCTCCCTGCCAATGTAGTTCAATCAGCCACATTAGGGAGATTTAAGCAATCATTGCATAAGCACATGAATGATGATGGGATAGTGTAGGGGGTCGAGCTGAGAATAGTTCAACATCGAGGGCCGAAGGGCCTGTTCTGCGCTGTATTGTTCTATGTTCTATGTTCCATTTGCTATCCTCCAGCCTTCTGGCACTATTCCTATAGACAATGGTGACATCAAGATCAAAGCCAAAGGCTCGGCAATCTCCTCCCTGACTTCCCAGAGAATTCGAAGATAAGTCCCATCTAGTCCAGGGGACTTATCTATTCTCCCACTTTCAGGAATTGCTAACAACTCCTCCTTGTGAACCTCAATCACCTCGAGTCTTGGAGCCTTATCTCAGTACTCTCCTCGACAACATTGTCTTTTTCCAGCGTAAATACTGACAAATATTCATTTCAAGCTTCCCTATTTCCTCGGACTCCATGCACAACTTCCTCTACTATCCTTGATTGGCCCTAATCTTACTCTAGTCATTCTTTTATTCCTGATATACCTATTGGATGCGTTATGGGATGTTACTGCATTGGAATAGTGCCTGAATGAAGTTGCTGTATCTGGTCAGTTATGTTTTCCAATTGTTACGTTATTCTAAATTCCGTTTTGATTTGTTAAACTCTCATGTTTAAGTAAACTCTGTTTTGCTAAAAGTTGAGTAGCCTGACCAGCTGCATTACACCTGGAATAGAGATATAGAATCAAAGAGATGTACAGCATGGAAACAGACCCTTCAGTCCAACCCGTCAATGCTGACCAGATATCCCAACCCAATCTAGTCCCACCTCTCAGCACCCAGCCCATATCCCTCCAAATCCTTCCTATTTGTATACCCATCCACATGCATTTTAAATATTGCAATTGTACCAGCCTCCACCACATCCTCTGGCAGCTCGTTCCATACATGTACCACCCTCTGCATGAAAAAGTTGCCCCTTAGGTCTCTTTTATATCTTTCCCCTCTCACCCTAAATCTATGCCCCCTAGTTCTGGACTCCCCAACCCCAGGGAAAAGACTTTGTCTGATTATCCTATCCATGCCCCTCATAATTTTGTAAACCTCCATAAGGTCACCCCTCAGCCTCCGACGCTCCGGGGAAAACAGCCCCAGCCTGTTCAGCCTCTCCCTGTAGCTCAAATCCTCCACCCCTGGCAACATCCTTGTAAATCATTTCTGAACCCTTTCAAGTTTCACAACTTTCCGATAGGAAGGAGACCAGAACTGCACGCAATATTCCAACAGTGACCTAACCAACATTACCTCCCAAATCCTATACTCAATACTCTGACCAATAAAGGAAAGCATACCAAACACCACCTTCACTATCCTATCTACCTGCGACTCCACTTTCAAGGAGCGATGAACCTGCACTCCAAGGTCTCTTTGTTCAGGAACAATCCCGAGGACCTTACCCTTAACTGTATAAGAATATCGATTTCACATCTGTCTTTAAAAGAATAAAATGCTAGGGTCTAAGCTACTGCCTTCAAATATTTGGAGGTGGTCTGGCCTGGCCCATAACAACATGTTTCTGTGTGTTTAGCTGTGTCTGTGTCAAGGCCTGTTGCATATCTGCACCTCAGTCTGTGTCTGTTTCTGTCTTTGTATGTGTATGAATCTATGTCGGTCTGTATGTTTGTGTGTATAAATGTGCCTGTATGTGTCTGTATGGGATTCTCTCTCGAACTGTGTGTGTCTATCTCAGTCGAACTATCTCTGAGTGCTTGTAGTTATAAGTGTGTGAGGTAGTGTATATGGATGTGTGTATTAGTGTGTGTCTCCGTATCTGTGTGTGTGTGTGTGTGTCTATGTCAACCAAACTGTGTAATGTATCTGTGTGCACATACAATGGTCCTGTTGATGTTTATCTCCAAATATGTGTCTGCATGTGTTTGTGCTTGTGAGTCTATCTCTGGCTGTAATGGGACTGGAGGAGACTTTGAACGAATGAATGAATTAAAAAGTGATAAATTAAAGGCTGAGTCTCTCTTGCGAGCTTTCCTGTGTTTAATGTGATACAATGCCACCCTCTGGTGGCCTTGACATGCCACTACCAAAGTGGCCGATCTTTTTCTTCGAAGCTTGTGAATCTCTCAGGTTGCTGGTGTCTCGTTCCTCAAACAATGTCTTTGGCGACACAGAGCAGTTTTGTCCGACTGATGTTGCATCATTGATGTGAGCAAAAGGAGACAACAATGAATGGAGGAGAGAGAGAGAGAGGGAGACATTGTGAGAGTGAGAGTTGTAAATGGAGGCTGAGGGAACAAGGGAGAGAGATGAATCCTGCTGAGGCCAGGTCAGAGAGAGTGATCCTGAGGTGAAAGTAAAGGACAGAGTGACTGAACCCCAACTCCTGAGCTCGGCCCCGGTTCCCTCCCCTTCCCTAAGGACCAGGACTTGGGACCGAGTCTGTCTCTCACCAGCTCAGCTTATTCAACACAAAGATAAACAATAAAATAGTTTGTTCTACTGTTTGGCACTTCTTAATGAACATTTTCATTATTTACAAATTGAAGTTATAGATACAGTCAGGAAATGGTGCCTTTTCTCACAGGCCCCCAAGTTGTGAGAAACAATGAAATGTGTGGGTGGCACGGTGGCACAGTGGTTAGCACTGCTGCCTCACAGCGCCAGAGACCCGGGTTCAATTCCCACCTCAGGCGACTGACTGTGTGGAGTTTGCATGTTCTCCCCGTGTCTGCGTGGGTTTCCTCCGGGTGCTCCGGTTTCCTCCCACAGCCCAAAGATGTGCAGGTCAGGTGAATTGGCCATCCTAAATTGCCCGTAGTGTTAGGTAAGGGGGAGATGTAGGGGTATGGGTGGGTTGCGCTTCGGCGAGTCGGTGTGGACATGTTGGGCCGAAGGGCCTGTTTCCACACTGTAATGTAATCTAAATCTAAATCTAAGAAAGTGTCCCTGTAACCTCCTGTGGGATAAGATTGCACAAACCAGCACGACAATAGCGACATGCTGCTTCATTGCTGAAACAATGAACTGTAATGAGAAAATCCTTGATGGATTGATTGATTAATAAGTGAATTTGATCGATTGATGAATTTGGGTAAAGGGATATCTCAGCACATTCTTCAGCTGCTGTCTGAACTTAGTCTGGGTCACAGCGTAAATCGCAGTGTTAGTGCAGCAACTGAGGAGCTGCAGCATGAAGCCCAATTCCTGCACATAGGTATGTAGATACATAGAGGTATATGCCAAATTAGACATTCGGTTCCATATCGAATACAGCATTATCATTGACCATAACAGGATGAAATTGGCTGAGATCACAAACAATAACAGGTTAGATTTTTTTCGGTTTCTCATTTCTGTATCATGGTGAGAGTCCCCATTGGTGTGAGTCCGGAGTCTCCTGCGGGCTCTGCTGGTCACTAAAATGTGTCTGACGGTGAAAACATTGAGCAACAGAATCAGGAGAAATGGGACACACGGGGTTAGAATGTGGTGGAGGAACTCGATTGTGATCCAGACACGAGAAGATAGAACACCGTTCCTTATGTAACAAAACCAGGGGGAGTTCGCCAACCGATAAAGACCTGTGAGCATGAAATACCAGAAAATGTTCTTTAAACAACTCAGCACAGTCACTGTTCCCAGAACCACAGCCGCCGTTTTCTCACTGCAATATTTATTTTTAAGCTTCTGGCAACAAATGGCCACAAACCGATCAAAGGTGAAAGTGACAGTGAACCAGACAGAACAGTCAGTGGCTGCATAAAGCAGGACGGCGTGGATATTACACACAGGGATGTCCCACAGGAAATAAAACTGCTCCCGATAAACAATGGGAATGTGTCTCAATATCAGATCGAGGATAATGATCAGGAGATCCGCCACTGCCATTGCCCCCAGGTAACGCCTGACACATGGAGACAATCCACAATCTTTATAAAGCAGGACGAAGATCGTCATGCAGTTAACTGTGAGGAAGAAAAACCAACAATTTATACATCAGCCTGATGGACATTTTCCAAATGATTGAGATCAGAGTGAGATTTTCAAAATGAACTGTTCAGACATATACTGATGCAATTTGTGCTGGAATAATACATGGTAAATTCCGAATTACTAACAGAAATGTGATGTAATACAGAAGAAACCCTCCCTCCCTAAACACACAGACATGTATCCATAAGAATAGATATTTTCTAGAACATTCCCAAAGACTTGGTCACTGCTTAACCATTCCTAATACAGAGGGTAAACATTGCCGTCCTGAAGGATTCTCTCCCAGTTCGCTGGAAATTTCTGTCTTTTAGTTTAAATTGTGTTCAATTCTCCGATGTGAAGAAATGTAAACACAGGGGAAACCCCTTTAACTGCCTGAGGAGACTTCAAAACAGTGATTCCTTCTCCATGGGACAGGGTCATTTCCCTTGGGATCTTATGGTCTTTCAAGTAAATGTCATCTGGCTGTTGCTCATAGAATATTCTGGAGAATGTCAGTTGTCGATTATTCAATGAAATGTCCTGGAGAATCCCAGTTATGAATTTACCACGGAATGTAAGTGATAGAATTTTCCAAGAAATGTCAGTTATAGATTGTTCCGGAGAAGATCGCTTGTAGAATGTTCGAAAAATGTTGGTTACGGAATGTTCCAGGGAATGTTGGTTATAGAATGTTCCAGAGAATGTCAGGAAGAGAATGTTCCTGGAATGTTAGTTAGAGAATGTTCTGGACAATATTGGTTGGAGAAGGTGATAGGGTCATCAAAAGCCACATCACTGTCCATTAAGTTTGGTGAAATCCACTCAGCCTCACAGTGAAAATCTCTCTCCAAACCTGACTCAACTGGCACTTTGTGCACAGAAACAATAAGATTAAGCTAAAAACTTGATCATTTGATGTAAGATTATCTGTTTACAATCATACAGATGTCATCCTTTATTTGGAAATCCACTCCACATCCTTTTATATTTTGTCGAACTCTCCCAAATATAAACGGTCCTGGCTGTTCAGTTCCAAATAACAGTCACCCTGTAGTGAGGTCTCTCTCATGTCATTAAATTGTATCTATTTACCTCAATGTACGGATTGAATTCCTCAATCATTTTTGAGAATGCAAAATATATTCAGATAGAGTGCCTTTCATTCAGGTTTTTAAACCATTATTCCCTGCTCCATTGTCACCTTTATTCCTCAGTTTGACTGTTCAGGAAACAGTCTGACATTGTCATTGCACACAGAATCAAACTTGATGGGCAATGTTTGTGTGTGTACATTTGTGTAAATGTGTGCGTTTGTGCGTATGTTCGTGTGTGTGTGGTGGAGGGCAAATGGGAAAGACATTCAGAAATAATATGCTCGGTGGAAATCAGTTTAAATATGAACATCTGGCAGGTAATTGGGTAATTGGCAGAGGGAGATTGAGAGGTGTTTAATGGACAAATGTGGTGAAGATTTTGAGAATGTTAAAATAAAGATATTTTAAGACCCAGTAACAATACAGATCAATCCACACAGGGGTGATGGTTGGTTGGGATTTTGGTGTAAGATTGAATAAGGACCATGGTGTGTAACTCAGATTTGCAGGTTTGAAGTTGGGAATGTCAGCAGGAGATTATTAACATCATTAGGACTGTATTTCAAGTAGCAGATGGAATGAGCCAGTAACGTATATTCTAGAGGTATGAGTAGTTAAAATTAGGAATTGTCAAGGTATGGGGTCAGGAATCAGCTCATGGCTGAAGGGATCAACACAGTTGTGATTCATTTCTTTCAGCCTCAGATATTGGCCAGGGATGGGATGGAGTCAGAGGAAGGAAATGGAGTTTGTAACCAGAGGAGAAGGCAGTGATCTCATGTTCCCAATATTTAGATAACAAGAGCAGTGATACAATGAATTATGGCTCAAACTGAAACAGAGTAGGTCAACATAGAGACCCATGAGGCACACTGCCAGGAGCAAAGAGGGACCGAGTGAATGAAAAAGACTTGCAGAGTGAATATCTGGAGTTAGAGTCTCAGCGGGACACAATAACAGCAGCAAGGATAAACCTCTCTCCAGAGATGCAGCATCCCAGTCTAATGTTCTCAGACTCTCCATTGTTATAACATTCCAGTCTGTTGTTCTCAGATTCTGATCGCTCATCCCCCTCTCTCGGGAGCTGTGGATCCATGTTAGTGCTGTTGGTGATGATCTGCCCAAACCATGGGATAGCACATTGAACGGAGCCCATTTCTCATTATAGGATGGAAACCCTCCACTGGGATAATTAGCATCGATGGCTATTGACGTTAATCACAGTCACTGAACAAACAGGTTCAGCTAGCCCACTCCTTACATCACTTTCCGTATCACAATAAAAAGGGAATATTTACTTGGTTGAGGTGGAATGGATAAAGATTTCTGAGGGATGGAATATAAATCTTTCAATCTTTTTAATCTTTCTTCCTTGTATGTGGAGTAGTGTCTGTTACAGAGGAACAACAAGAGGGTCGTCAGACCCTCTAAAGAGTCATAGAGTCATAGAGATGTACAGCATGAAAACAGACCCTTCCATTGTATAGGTCCATGCTGAACAGATATCCTAAATTAATCTAGTCCTACTTTCCTGCACATGGTCCATAACACTCCCAATCTTCTTATTCATATACCCATCCAGAAACATTTTCAATGTTCTAATTGTAACTGCCTCCACCACTTCCTTTGGCAGCTCATTCCATTCATGCACCCCTCTCTGTTTGAAACAGCTGCCCCCTGAGGTACCTTCTAAAACTTACCTCTCTCACCCTAAACCTATGCCCTCTAGTTCTGGACTCACCCACCCCATGGAAAAGATCTTGTCTATTTATCCGATCAATCCCTCTCATGATTTTATAAACCTCTATGAGGTCACCCCTCAGCCTCTGATGCTCCAGGAAAAACAGCCCCAGCCTATTCAGTCTCTCTCTATAGCTCAAACCCTCCAAACCTGGAAATCTCCTTGTAAATATTTTCTGAACTCTTTCAAGTTTCACAACATCCTTCCAATAGGAGGGAGAACAGAATTACTCACAATATTCCAAAAGTGGCTGAACTAATGTCCTGTTCAGCCGCAATATGGCCCCCTAACTCCTACCGTTAATACTCTGACCAATAAAGGGAAGCATACAAAATGCCTTCTTCACTATCCTATCTATATGTGACTCCATTTTCAAGGAACTATGAACCCTGAACATTCCCCATGACCATACCATTAAGTGTATAAGTCCTGCCCTGATTTGCCTTTCCTAACTGTGGTACCTCATTTTTATATCAATTAACCTCCATCTTCCACTCCTTGGCCCATTGGCCCAGCAGATCAGGATCCCATTGAACTCTGAAGTAACCTTCTTCGCTAACTACTACACCTCCAATTTTGATATCATCTGCAAACTTATTTACTCTTCCTTCTATGTTTGCATCCAAATTATTTATATAAATGATGAATATCGGTGGACCCAGCACTGATCCTGTGGCACACCACGGGTCATAGGTCTCCATCTGAATGACAACCCTCTATCACTGCCCTCTGACTTCTACCTTCAAGCCAGTTCAGGATCCAAACAGTTAGTTCTCCCTCTAGTCATGAGATCTAACCTTGTTCAAAATTCAACCATTAGGAATCTTGTCGAAAATCTTCCTGAAGTCCATACAGATCATATCCACCAATCCTCTTCATAACTTCTTCAAAAAAACTCAATCAAGTTAGTGAAACATGATTTCCCATGCACAAAGACAAGTTGACTATCCTTAATCAGTCCTTGCCTTTCCAAACACAGACGAATCCTATTCATCAGGATTTGATAGATAGTGCCTTCTAAGAGATTTCTTTGAGAGCAGTGCTAGCCCTTTTAGATGACGTGCTCTCATGTTCAATGGGATTTGCTCTGACTACTTTTTAAAATGTCCTTCCTTTTAAAACACCAAGACTTGTAACCTCACATTGGTCCAATGTTGTCAACACAATTAAATACAAATTCAATTGGTTTTTGGTATCCTGGGCATAAATTAAATTAATTGGTTAAATTTAAATCCTGTTTCATTAACACAAAAACACAACTCGAAGCCTTTGGTTACATTTTCTCAATTCTCAGCACTCTCTGCACCTGTCACCTAGTCACAGGCACAAGGGCTATGAAACTCTCTCAGCTCAGAAACGCACCCTCCTTCTTGTAGTGACCAAACACTCTTTCAAATTCTTAACATCAATCCTTGCAGTTTATTCCCCTCTTACTCCTGGGCTCTAACCTTCTTCACTTACCTGTGTGCAAACATCACAAATTCTTCTGAAAATTGAAATCTTCCAGTTCCACTGTTCTCATTTGTCAATGTCAGAAACAACATTCTCCACAAAGCCCAGCAGATTTATCAAAGATAATTTCCCTTTTATGAATCTGGGCCGACTCTGCTAAGTTATACCATTATTCTCCAATTATCCAGTTATCACATACCTTACAAAACATGCTAATACTTTCCTCACAACTGACGTCAAGTTATCCACAATTTTGTTTTCTGTTTTCCCTCTGCACCATGTTTGAAATATTTACAGCCATAGCAGCTACTCACTACTGTGCAGGATCTTTCCCAGAATCGGAAAAACTTTGAAGAACTTTGACTTCCCTCAATACTTAGGGAAGTGCCTCATAGAACCAAGGAATTTATAGGACCAAAAGAGACCATTGACCCATCATCTCTATACTGGCTCTCAGCATGCTCTTGTCTGCAGCCCCATCTCTGCAGTCCTCATAATTCATTACTCATTTGACAATAGACAATAGGTGCAGGAGTAGGCCATTCTGCCCTTTGAGCCTGCACCACCATTCAATATGATCGTGGCTGATCATCCTTAATCAGTATCCTATTCCTGCCTTATCTCCATAACCCTTGATTCCACAATCCTTGAGAGCTCTATCCAACTCTTTCTTAAATGAATCCAGAGACTGGGCCTCCACTGCCCTCTGGGGCAGAGCATTCCACACAGTCACCACTCTCTGGGTGAAGAAGTTTCTCCTCATCTCTGTCCTAAATGGTCTACCCTATATTTTTAAGCTGTGTCGTCTGGTTCGGCACTCACCCATCAGCGGAAACATGTTTCCTGCCTCCAGAGTGTCCAATCCTTTAATAATCTTATATGTCTCAATCATATCCCATCACAGTCTTCTAAACTCAAGGGTATACAAGCCCAGTCGCTCCAGTCTTTCAGTGAAAGGTAATCCCACCATTCCAGGAATTGACCTCGTGAACCTATGCTACACTCCCTCAATAGCCAGAATGTCTTTCCTCAAATTTGGAGACCAGAACTGCACACAGTTCTCCAGGTGTGGTCTCACCAGGGCCCTGTACAGCTGCAGAAGAACCTCTTTGCTTCTATACTCAATCCCTCTTGTTATGAAGGCCAGCATGCTATTAGCCTTCTTCACTACCTGCTGTACCTGCATGCTTACCTTCATTGACTGGTGTACAAGAACACCCAGATCTCTCTGTACTGCCCCTTTACCAAAAGTGATTCCATTTAGGTAGTAATCTGCCTTCCTGTTCTTGCCACCAAAGGGGATAACCATACATTTATCCACATTAAACTGCATCTGCCATGCATCTGACCACTCACCTAACTTATCCAGGTCACCCTGTCATCTCCTAACATCCTCCTCACATTTCACCCTGCCACCCAGCTTAGTATCATCAGCAAATTTGCTAATGTTATTACTAATACCATCTTCTATATCATTAACATATACTGTAAAAAGCTGCGGTACCAGTACTGATCTCTGCGGTACCGCACTGGTCACTGCCTGCCATTCCAAAATGGAGCCGTTTATCACTACTCTTTGTCTCCTATCAGCCAACCAACTTTCAGTCAAGTTAGTACTTTTGCCCCCAATACCATGCACCCTTATTTTGCTCACTAACCTCCTATGTGGGACTTTATCAAAAGCATTCTGAAAATCCAGGTACACTACATCTACTGGATCTCCCTCGTCTATCTTCAGAGTTACATCCTCAAAAAATTCCAGAAGATTAGTCAAGCATGATTTCCCCTTCATAAATCCATGCTGACTCTGACCTATCCTGTTACTACTATCCAGATGTGTCGTAATTTCATCCATTATAATAGACTCCAGCATCTTTCCCACCACGGAGGTCAGACTAACTGGTCGATAATTTCCTGCTTTCTCTCTCCCACCTTTCTTAAAAAGTGACATAACATTAGCCACCCTCCAATCTGCAGGAACTGATCCCGAATCTATTGAACTCTGGAAAATAATCACCAACGCATCCACGATTTCTCGAGCCATCTCCTTCAGTAACCTGGGATGTAGACCATCAGGCCCCAGGGACTTATCAACCTTCAGACCTAACAGTCTCTCCAACATCAATTCCTGGCTGATATAAATTCCCTTCAGTTCAGGTCCTTCGGCCACTGTTACCTCAGGGAGATTGCTTGTGTCTTCCCCAGTGAACACAGATCTGAAGTACCAATTCAATTCTTCTGCGATTGCTTTGTTCCCCGTAATATATTCCCCTGTTCCTGTCTTCAAGGGCCCAATTTTAGTCTTAACCATTTTTTTGCCTTTCACATACCTAAAAAAACGTTTAGTTTCCTCCTTTTTATTATTGGCCAGTTTACCTTCGTGTCTCATTTTTTCTCTGCGTATTTCCTTCTTAGTAATCCTCTGTTGCTCTTTAAAAGCTTCCCAGTCCTCCATTTTCCCTATCTTTGCTATGTTATACTTTTTCTCTTTTAACCTTATATGTTTCTTAACTTCCCTCGTCAGCCACGGCCACCCATGCCTCCTCCTAGTATCTTTCTTCCTTTTTGGAATGACCTGATCCTGCAACTTCTGCATTATACACAGAAATATCTGCCATTGTTCCTCCATTGTCATCCCTGCTAAGGTATTGCTCCATTGAACTTTGGCCAGCTCCTCCCTCATAGCTCCATAGTTCCCTTTATTCAACAGAAATATTGTCACTTCAAATTGTACCCTCTCCCTCTCAAATTGCAGATTGAAGCTTATTGTATTATGGTCACTACTTCCCAATGGCTCCTTCACTTCGAGGTCCCTGACCAATTCTGGTTCGTTGCACAATACCAGATCCAGAATTGCCTTCTCCCTGGTCGGCTCCAGCACCAGCTGTTCTAAGAATCCACCTCTGAGGCACTCCACAAAGTCACTTTCTTGAGGTCCAATACCATCCTGATTCTCCCAGTCTACCTGCATGTTGAAATCCCCCATAACAACTGTAGTAACTTTTTTGCGACAGGCCAATTTCAGCACCTGATTTAACTTACATCCGTCATCCAGGCTACTGTTTGGGGGCCTGTAGATAACTTCCAAGAGGGTCTTTTTACCCTTAGTATTTCTCAACTCTATCCACACTGACTCTACATCCCCTGATTCTAGGTCCCCCTGCGCAATGGACCGAATATCATCCCTTACCAACATGGCCACCCCACCCCCTTCAGCCTGTCAGTCTGTCCTTACGGTAGCACGTGTAGCCTTGAATATTCATTTCCCAGGCCCTGTCCACTTGAAGCCACGTCTCAGTTATCCCCACAATATCATTTCTCCAATTTCCAAAAGAGCCTCAAGCTCATCCATCTTATTTCTAACACTTCGTGCATTCATGTATAGTATTTTTAATTTGTTACTGCCCTCACCCTTCCCATCAACTCCTATTTCACTCAACCTTACAGCATGATCCCTTACTGAGTTTTCTGCCTCATTTGTACAGTTGTCTTTCTTGACATCCCTTGTTCTAACTTTCCCTCCAATTTCCTTCTTAAACATCCAGTTTGTTCCCCCCCCGCTACTTAGTTTAAACGTAGCTGTGTTGCAGTAGCAAACCAGCCTGCCAGAATGCTGGTCCCTAACCTATTAAGGTGCAAACCGTCTCTCTTGTAGAATTTATGCTTACCACAAAACATACCCCAGTGATCCAATAATTTAAATCCTTGCTTCCTGCACCAGTTCCCCAGCCACACGTTCAAGTCCATTATCTCCCTGTTTCTGGCCTCACCAGCCCGAGGAACTGGAAGCAAACCGGAGATAACCACCTTGGACGTCCTGCTTTTCAGCCTTCTTCCTAGTTCTCTGAAGTCCCGCTGTAGTATGTTCCTCCTCTTCTTCCTGATATCATTTGTGCCGACATGTACTACTAGCTCTGGCTCTTCATCTTCAGCCTTGAGGATTTCCTGCACTCTGTCTGCGATGTCTTTAACCCTGGCACCAGGAAGGCAACACACCATCCTTAAGTCCCGTCTGCTGCCACAAAAACCCCGGTCAGTTCCTCTCACTATGGAGTCCCCTATTACCACGGCTCTGTGCGATGTCCAACTCTTCCGCTCTGTCTCCACTCCAACATTTGATTGACAGACCTGGACGCCTCGTGGACTGGCAGTGTCATCTGTCTCTACTGTTTCCAAAAGATTCAACTTGTTCCTGACAGGTACTTCGCTCGGGGTCTCTTGTACCTGTCTCCTCTCTGCCTTCCTCATCGTCTGCTCTCTTCTGCTCTCTTCTGGTACGATTGGTGTAATAACCTCGCTGAAGGTCTTGTCCAGAAAGATCTCGTTCTCTCGGATGAGCCTAAGGTCCTCGAGTTCTTTCATCAGTGCTGCAATATGCTCTGTCAGTAGCTGAACGTGCACACACTTTCCCCCCTTATATGAACCAGACACACCAGAGCCGTTGACCTCCCACATCATAGCACGTATCACACTGAACCAGCTTGGCAGTCATGTCTTCACCCTCTTCAACTGTGGCGTAATCACTTCACTCAACCTCCTTGTCAAAGACTCCTGAGCTAAAGTCTCACTCTTCAATCCACAGGAATTTGGTGCAACAACTTACCAACCTTCGATGATATCAGTTTTTCAAGTAATTGCTCTTAAATAATTCTAATTTCCTGCACTTCCTCATCTTCATCAGTCACCCTGTTCCCTAATATTTCTGGAAGATTTTCTGTTCCTTCATTGGAATCTCTTTTGGGGTAGAAGTGACGTGTACAAGAAGGACAGATTGCACCTAAATTGGAAGGGGAGCAATATACTGGCAGGGAAATTTGCTGGAACTGCTTGGGAGGATTTAAACTGATAAGGTGTGGGGGTGGGACCCAGGGAGAATGTGAGGAAAGAGATCGATCTGAGACGGGTACAGCTGAGAACTGAAGTGAGTCAAACAGTCAGGGCAGGCAGGGACAAGGTAAGACTAACAAATTAAACTGCATTTATTTCAATGCAAGTGGCCTAACAGGGAAGGCAGATGAACTCAGGGCATGGTTAGGAACATGGGACTGGGATATCATAGCAGTTACGGAAACATGGCTCAGGGATGGGCAGGACTAGCAGTTGAATGTTCCAGGATACAACTGCTACAGGAAGGATAGAAAGGGAGGCAAAAGAGGAGGGAGAACGGCATTTTTGATAAGGAATAGCATTACAGCTGTGCTAAGGGAGGATATTCCTGGAAATACATCCAGGGAAGTTATTTGGGTGGAACTGAGAAGTGAGAAAGGGATGATCACCTTATTGGGATTGTATTATAGACCCCCCCAATAGTCAGAGGGAAATTGAGAAACAAACTTGTAAGGAGATCTCAGCTATCTGTAAGAATAATAGGGTGGTTATGGTAGGGGATTTTAACTTTCCAAACATCAACTGGGACTGCCATAGTGTTAAGGGTTTAGATGGAGAGGAATTTCTTAAGTGTATACAAGACAATTTTCTGATTCAATATGTGGATGAACCTACTAGAGAAGGTGCAAAACTTCACCTATTCTTTGGAAATAAGGCAGGGCAGGTGTCAGTGGGGGAGCACTTTGGGGCCAGCGACCATAATTCTATTCGTTTTAAAATAGTGATGGAAAAGGATAGACTGGATGTAAAAGTTGAAGTTCTAAATTGGAGAAAGGCCAATTTTGACGGTATTAGGCAGGAACTTTCAAAAGCTGATTGGAGGCAGATGTTCGCAGGTTAAGGCACAGCTGGAAAATGGAAAGCCTTCAGAAATGAGATAACAAGAATCCAGAGAAAGTATATTCCTGTTAGGGTGAAAGGGAAGGCTGGTAGGTAAAGGGAATGCTGGATGACTAAAGAAATTGAGGGTTTGCTTAAGAAAAAGATGGAAGCTTTTGTCAGATATAGACAGGATAGATTGAGTGAATCCTTAGAAGAGCATAAAGAAAGTAAGAGTATATTTAAGAGGGAAATCAGGAGGGCAAAACGGGGACATGAGATAGCTTTGGCAAATAGAATTAAGGAGAATCCAAAGGGTTTTTACAAATATATTAAGGACAAAAGGGTAACTAGGAGGAGAATAGGGCCCCTCCAAGATCAGCAAGGTGGCCTTTGTGTGGAGAAAATGGGGCAGATACTAAATGAGTATTTTGCATCAGTATTCACTGTGGAAAAGGATATGGAATATACAGACTGTAGGGAAATAGATGGTGACATCTTGCAAAATGTCCATATTACAGAGGAGGAAGTGCTGGATGTCTTGAAACGGTTAAAAGTGGATAAATCCCCAGGACCTGATCAGGTGTACCCGAGAACTCTGTGGGAAGCTAGAGAAGTGATTGCTGGGCCTCTTGCTGAGATATTTGTATCATCGATAGTCACAGGTGAGGTGCTGGAAGACTGGAGGTTGGCAAACATGGTGCCACTGTTTAAGAAGGGCGGTAAAGACAAGCGAGGGAACTATAGACCAGTGAGCCTGATGTCGGTGGTGGGCAAGTTGTTGGAGGGAATCCTGAGGGACAGGATGTACATGTATTTGGAAAGGCAAGGACTGATTAGGGATAGTCAACATGGCTTTGTGCGTGGGAAATCATGTCAGACAAACTTGATTGAATTTTTTGAAGAAGTAACAAAGAAGATTGATGAGGGCAGAGCAGTAGATGTGATCCATATGGACTTCAGTAAGGCGTTCGACAAGGTTCCCCATGGGAGACTGATTAGCAAGGTTAGATCTCATGGAATACAGGGAGAACTAGCCATTTGGATACAGAACTGGCTCAAAGGTTGAAGACAGAGGATGGAGGTGGTGGGTTGTTTATCAGACTGGAGGCCTCTGACCAGTGGAGTGCCACAAGGATCGGTGCTGGGTCCTCTACTTTTTGTCATTTACATAAATGAATTGGATGTGAGCATAAGAGGTACAGTTAGTAAGTTTGCAGATGACACCAAAATTGGAGGTATAGTGGACAGCGAAGAGGGTTACCTCAGATTACAACAGGATCTGGACCAGATGGGCCAATGGGCTGAGAAGTGGCAGATGGAGTTTAATTCAGATAAATGTGAGGTGCTGTATTTTGCGAAAGCAAATTTTAGCAGGACTTATACACTTAATGGTAAGGTCCGAGGGAGTGTTGCTGAACAGAGACCTTGGAGTGCAGGTTCATAGTTCCTTGAAAATGGAGTTGCAGGTAGATAGGATAGTGAAGAAGGTTTCCTTTATTGGTCAGAGTATTGAGTACAGGAGTTGGGAGGTCATGTTGCAGCTTTACAGGACATTGATTAGGCCACTGTTGCAATATTGCATGCAATTCTGGTCTTCTTCCTATCGGAAAGATGTTGTGTAACTTGAAAGGGTTCAGAAAAGATTTACAAGGATGTTGCCAGGGTTGGAGGGTCTGAGCTACAGGGAGAGGCTGAACAGGCTGGGGCTGTTTTCCCTGGAGCGTCGGAGGCTGAGGGGTGACCTTATAGAGGTTTACAAAATTATGAGGGGCATGGATAGGATAAATAGGCAAAGTCTTTTCCCTGGGATCGGGGAGTCCAGAACTAGAAGGCATAGTTTTAGGTTGAGAGGGGAAAGATATGAAAGAGACCAAATGGGCAACTTTTTCACGCAGAGGGTGGTACATGTATGGAATGAGCTGCCAGACGAAGTGGTACAATTGCAACATTTAAAAGGCATCTGGAAGGGTATATGAATAGGAAGGGTTTGGAGTGATATGGGCTGGGTGCTGGCAGGTGGGACTAGATTGGATTGGGATATCTGGTCGGCATGGACGGGTTGGACCGAAAGGTGTTTCCATGCTGTACATCTCTATGATCTGTGGAGACAGAACCAACATATTCACCTCACAGGACAGAGA